>NC_137985.1:4580233-5286066 GCF_963924665.1 Micromys minutus | reverse complement strand
AGGAAAGTCATACCACAGTATGAGTTTACTGCTGCCTAGTGACTAGTGGTGTAGAGTATTCCTTGGGTGCTTGTTTGCCATGTGTCTGTCCTTTTCATGTTTTGCCTCTAATTCTTTTTTTTTTACAACTTTATTTTAAAAAACAAAGATAAATGTACAGATTTTAAGCATTTTTTGCATAAAAGTATACAATACATTTTTGTCAGTACTTGGTTTTTTTTTTTAAGTTTGATAGTGTGATTACGATCTTACTAGTTACAATGAGCATAAAGTACATGTAAAACAAGATGTAACCTGGAAATAGTCAAAGTTTTCTTGGTGTGTAAAATTTTTTTTTTTTTTACAATGAGCAAACAGTACATGTAATACAGGGTGTATCCTGGAATTTGTCAATGTGTTCTTGGTGGGTAAGGATTGAGCATGACTTTTTGTTTTGTTTTGTTTTGTTTTGTTTTTTTCTTGGACGTCACACAGTCTGTGAGTTGTTTCTGGGGCAGTGCGAGCCTCTGGGGTTAGCATCCCACTATCAGTGACTGCATATTTGTTCTTTTGTGACTGGGTTATCTCACTCAGGATGATATTCTCTAGATGCAGCCATTTTCTTAAGAATTTGGTTAAGTCATTGTTTCTGGTGGCTGAGTAGTATTTCATTGTGTAAATGTACTACAATTTTTGTATTCATTCATCTACTTAAGGACATCTGGGTTCTTTCCAGCTTCTGGCTTTTATAAATAGAGGTGCTATGAACATTGTGGTGCATGTATCTTTGTTATGTATTAAAGTGTCTCTGGGGTATATGCCCAGAAGTGGAATAGCTGGGTCTTCAGGTAGTACTATATCCAATTTTCTGAGGTATTGCCAGACAGATTTCCAGAGTGGTTGTATCAGTTTACAACCCCACCAACAGTGGAGAAGTGTTCCTCTTTCTCCGAACCTCGCCAGCATCTGTTGTCATCTGTGTTTTGGATCTTGGACAATCTGACTGGTGTGAGGTGGAATCTCAGGGTTGTTTTGATTTGCATTTCCCATATGGCTAAGGATGTCGAGCACTTCCTCAGATGTTTCTCAGCCATTCGATATTCCTCCATTGAGAACGTTTTGTTTAGCTCTGTACCCCATTTTTAATAGGGTTGTTTGATTCTCTGGTGTCTAGCTTTTTGAGTTCTTTGTATACCTTGAATATTAGGCCTCTATCTGATGTGGAGTTGGTAAAGATCTTTTCCCATTCTGTTGGCTGCCGTTTTGTTTTCTTGACAATGTCCTTAGCCTTACAGAAACTTTGCAATCTCATTAAGTCCCATTTGTTAATCTTTGACCTTAGAGCTTGAGCCATTGGTGTTTTCTTCAGAAAATTTTCTACTGTGCCTATGTGTCCTAAAGTTTTCCCTACGTTCTCCTCTAATAGTTTTAGTGTATCTGGTTTAATGTGTAGATCTTTGATCCACTTACACTTGAGCTTTGTACAAGGAGATAAGAAACGGTCTATTTTCATTCTTTTGCATGCTGAGTGCCAGTTGGACCAGCACCATTTGTTGAATAGGCTGTCCTTTTTCCATTGAATGTTTATGGCTCCTTTGTCAAAAATCAGGTGACCATATACATGAGGGCTCATTTCTGGATCTTCTATTCTATTCCATTGATGCACTTGCCAATTTCTGTACCAGTACCATGCAGTTTTCAGCACAATTGCCTTGTAATATAGCTTGAGGTCAGGGATAGTGATTCCCGCAGATGTTTTCTTGTTGTTGAGGATGGATTTCGCTATTCTAGGTCTTTTGTTGTTCTATATGAAATTGCACATTGATCTTTCCAACTCAATGAAGAACTGTGTTGGAATTTTGATGGGGATTCATTGAATCTGTAGATTGCTTTTGGTAAGATGGCCATTTTTAAAATGGTGATCCTTCCATTCCATGAGCATGGGAGATCTTTCCATTTTCTGAGATCTTCCTCGATTTCCTTCTTTAGAGGTTTGAAGTTCTTGTCATACAGGTCCTTCACTTGCTTAGTTAGAGTCACACCAAGGTATTTCATAGTTTTTGTGACTATTGTGAAGGGTACCTTTTCCGTAATTTCTTTCTCCACAAGTTTGTCCTTTGAGTATAGGAAGGCTACTAATTTGTTTGAGTTAATTTTGTATCCAGCCACTTTGCTGAACTTGTTTATGAGCTGTAGGAGTTCTCTGGTGGAATTTTAGGGGTCACTTAAGTACACTATCATGTCATCTGCAAAGAGTGATATTTTTCCTTCTTCCTTTCCAATTTGTATCCCTTTGATCTCCTTTTGCTGTCTAATTGCTTCGGGCAGGACTTCCAGTACTATGTTGAATAGGTAGGAGGAAAGTGGGCAGCCTTGTCGAGTCCCTGATTTTAGTGGAATTGCTTCAAGTTTCCCACCTTTAAGTTTGATGTTAGCTGTTGGTTTGCTGTGTATTGCTTTTATTATATTTATGTATGGACCTTGGATTCCTGTTCTTTTCAGGACTTTTAACATGAAGGGGTGTTGAATTTTGTCGAATGCTTTCTCAGCGTCTAGTGAGATGACCATGTGATTTTGGTCTTTGAGTTTGTTTATATGGTGGATTACATTGATGGATTTCCTTATATTAAATCATCCCTGCATCCCAGGGATGAAGCCTACTTGGTCATGGTGAATGATCCTTTTGATGTGATCTTGGATTCGGTTTGCAAGGATTTTGTTGAGTGTTTTTGCATCAATGTTCATAAGTGAGATTGGTCTGAAGTTCTTTTTCCTTGTAGGGTCTTTGTGTGGTTTAGGTACGAGGGTTATTGTAGCCTCAAAACATGAGTTAGGTAGTATTCCATCTAATTCTATCTTGTGAAATAGTTTGGAGAGTATTGGTGTTATGTCCACAATAAATGTCTGAAAAAATTCTGTACTGAACCCGTCTGGACCTGGGCTTTTTTTGGTTGGGAGGCTTTTGATGACTTCTTCTGTTTCTTCAGGTGTTATTGGATTATTTAGATGGTTTACTTGGTCCTGGTTTAACTTTAGGATCTTATATCTGTCTAGGAATTCGTCCATTTCCTCCGGATTTTCCAACTTTTTGGAGTATAGGTTTTTGTAGTAAGATATGATGATTTCTTTAATTTTCTCAGTTTCTGTTGTTATGTCTCCACTTTCCTTTCTGATTTTGTTAATTTGTATACTCTCTCTTTGCCCTCTAGTTAGTCTGGCTAGGGGTTTATCAATCTTGTTGATTTTCTCAAAGAACCAGCTCTTGGTTTTGTTGATTTTTTTCAATGGTTCTTTTTGTTTCTATTTGGTCTATTTCTGCCCTAATTTTGATGATTTCTTGCTGTCTACTCTTCTTGGGTGTATATGCTTCCCTTTGTTCTAGGGCTTTTAGCTGTGCTGTCAAGTTGCTGATGTATGCTCTCTCCAGTTTCTTTTTGGAAGCACTTAGGGCTATGAGTTTTTTTCTCAGTACTGCTTTCTTTGCATCCCATAGGTTTGGGTATGTTGTGTTTTCGTTTTCGTTGAATTCTAGAAAATCCTTAATTTCTTTCTTTATTTCTTCTTTGACCCTGTTATCTTTTAACAGAGCGTTGTTTAGTTTCCATGTGTATGTGGGCTTTTTGTTGTCTTTGTTGTTGTTAAAGACCAGCCATAGACCATGGTGATCTGAGAGGATGCATGGGAGTTTTTCAATCTTCTTATATTGATTGAGGCTCGTTCTGTGTCCAATTATGTGGTCAGTTTTCGAGAAGGTGCCATGGGGTGATGAAATAAGGTGCATTCTTTTACTTTAGGATGATATGTTCTGTAGATATCTATTAATTCCAGTTGGTTCAAAGTTTCTGCTAGTTTTACAGTGTCCTTGTTCAGTTTCTGTTTCCATGATCTGTCCATTGGAGAGAGTGGGGTATTAATTTATTGTGTGGGGTGAAGTGTATTTTTTTTTTTTTTTTTTTGAGCTTTACTAGGGTTTCTTTTATGAATGTCGGTGCTTTTTTATTTGGAGCATATATGTTAAGGATTGAGAGTTCCTCTTGACAGATTTCCCCAGTAATGAGTAAAAAGTGTCCTTCCTTATCTTTTTTGATAACTTTTGGTTGGAAATTTACTTTATTCGATATTAGAATAGCCACTCCAGCTTTCTTCTTGGGAATGTTTGCTTGGAAGTTTTTTTCCCACCCTTTTATTCTGAGATAGTGTCTGTCTTTGTCTCTGAGATGAGTTTCCTATATGCATCAAAATGCTGGATTTTGTTTATGTATCCAGTCTGATAGCCTATGTCTCTTTATTGGGGAGTTGAGTCCATTTATGTTAATAGATATCAAGGAATAGTTGTTTCTGTTTCCTGCTATTATTGCTTTAGTGTGTTGAGTTGTGTCTGTGTCTTTTTTTTCTCTTGGTTTTCTTGCTTAGGAGTTTTCTTGTTTTTACTAGGCTGTATTTTCCCTCATTGTATTGGGTTTTCCACCTATAATTCGTTGTAGAGCTTGGTTTGTGGTCAGATATTGTGTAAATTTTGATTTGTCTTGAAATATCTTCATCTCTCCATCGATGGTGATTGATAGTTTTGCTGGGTATAGCAGCTTGGGCTGGCACTTGTGCTCTCTTAGGGTGTGCATGATGTCTGTCCAGGCTCTTCTAGCTTTCATAGTCTCTGTTGAGAAATCGGGTGTGATTCTGATTGGTCTGCCTTTATATGTTACCTGACCTTTATCCCTTACTGCTTTTAGTATTCTTTCTTTGCTTTGGGTACTTGGTGTTTTGACTATTATGTGTCGGGAGGAATTTCTTTTCTGGTCCAACCTATTTGGAGTTCTGTAGGCTTCTTTTATCCTCGTGGTCATCTCATTCTTAAGGGTAGGGAAGTTTTCTTCTACTATTTTGTTGAAGATATTTACTGTTCCTCTTAGTTGATACTCTTCTCCCTCTTCTATTCCTATTATCCTTAGGTTCCGGTCTTCTCATTTTGTCCTGGATTTCCTGGACATTTTGGGTTAGGAGCTTTTCGTTTTTTGCATCTTCTCTGGCTGTTTTGTCTATGTTTACAATGTTGTCTTTTGCCCTTGAGATTCTCTCTTCCATCTCTTGTAGTCTATTGGAAATGCTTGCTTCTGTGACTCCTGATTTCTTTTTTAGGTGTTCTACCTCTAGGGTTATCTCTTTTAGCGTTTTCTTTATTGTGTCAATTTCCGTTTTAAATTCCCTCTTCCATTCCTCCATCTCTTTGGTTCTGTTTTCCTCTAGTTCTTTGAGTTCTTTGAGTGTTTTTCTTGTTTCCTCTTTAAAAGTTTCTGATTCTTCTTGCTTTTCCTTTCGTTCTTGTTTAAGTATCTCTATCAGCGTCTTGAGGTATGATTTCGGGTCTGCATCTTCTTTTTCTGGAGTGTTTGGCATTCCAATGTTTGTTGTTATGGGAGAGCTGGGCTCTGGTGTTGCTAGATTGTCTTGGTTTCCTTGGGATATACTCTTTCGCTTTTCTCTTGCCATCTTGTTGTCAGTGATATGTTCTTGCCTTTCCCCTGTATCAGGTCTATGACCCTGGGTCTCCTCTGGTCCAGGTGGTGGATGGTCTGAGCCCTGTTCTGCGCCCTAAAGCCGCTGGATGGAAGCAGGGCAGGGGCACGCTTTCCGTGCACAATCCACAGAGCTCTCTCTGCTCCCTGGCTGCCCAGATCTCCTACTCACCAGTCTTTAAAACTTTAGGAACTGCTGGTCCGGGTAGCAGATGGACCAAGCCCTGTTCTGCGCCCCTTTGCCTCTAATTCTTTTAACCATTAACTGTTTGTACATTGATGTAGTCGGATTGGGTTCCATTTCTTTATACACAGGTCATGTCCATCCCCTCTGCTCTCCATCTTCTGCCACCAGTCATGTTTCTACTCTCCTCACTTCATCCCAGTTCCTGGGATCATTGCCAGTTCTCATTACAACTTATTTGTCTACTGGGCCAAGATGGCATTTCGTTGTAGCTTTAACCTTCATTCCCCTAACGACTAATAATGATGAGTATATTCTCACATGTTTATTGAATATTTGTAGTCCATGTTTTGTGAAATGTATAGTCAGATCATTTTTTGAAGTTATTTTACTGAAATTATTAGGGTTTTGATAAGTTTTTTAAGTTCTTTATATATTCTAGGACATATCAACCATGTTGTTCTTCAGGTCTCAAAGTTCTAACCAATCAACTTCCTCTTCCTCATTTCTCAGACTCCTCTTATAAGATAAATACATGGATGGATAATAGATAGATAGATAGATAGATGGATGGATGGATGGATGGATGGACGGACGGACGGACGGACGGACGGACGGACGGACGGACAGACAGACAGACAGACAGACAGACAGACAGACAGACAGACAGGTAGATAAAACATCACTCAACAGTGGGAGCATGTTCTCAGAAGTGTTTCATTGGGCAACTTCACTGCTGTGTGAACATTAGTGCTTACCTAAGCCTTATCAGCTCAGAGTAACATTCTCTCTGATGTTAGTATGTCTCCTATGGAAGTACCATTGCCCATTTTCAATACATTATAGTCTAGTACATATGATATTTTTGCTAAAATTGAGCCTAAGAATAAATCTGACTAGGACTTAAGGAACTTAATCTTAGGATTAAAAACTATGAGTTTTAGTTAACTCTTATTTTTGGCTGACATTACAGCTTTTAGAAAAACATAGTACTCATTTTATCTTTTTATTATATACATTATTAATTCTTTCTGATAAATCAGTGTCTGTGTTCTATCTTTGGGTGTTTTCTTCACAATATCCTTCTTTGTTTGTTTGTTTTTCCAGCCAAGTGAGAGAAAACCCTTCGAAAAGATAGGAATTTCAGTACAGATTTGGGGATTTCAAATAATTTTTAATCTTCAGAACAAGACTAGTAATATGAAACATGTCCCTCTTGACATGTAGAAAACTCGGGAGAGCTTCTTGACTTTCTTTCCTTGCAGGCTGTTAATACCATCATTTGATATATTTTATCCTTGAAAATTATTTTTCCAATTTCATTTTTACCCCTAGTTTTTTATTTCTAACACCTCAAAAATATGGTTGAGTTTTAAAGTATGTTTGAAAGGTGTGACTATCCACATCTGAATAGGGTTTTGTCCAGGAAAAAGAAAGGTATCACAAGGCAGCCTCTCCAATTCTACATACTATCTCTTGGGGCCTCAGGTATTCTTACTGCCATTGTTTATTATGTTGCTAACAGAAAACTGTCACCATGGATGTAATTCGTTACTAGGAATACTTCCAGCAGGAGTAAACAATACTGCACAGAGGTAGACTCCTGGGAAAGCAAAACAAAAGCTTGGCTAATGGTTATTTAATGAGGTCGCTCACTTTGAGCTAAGGTGCTGTACGTATTTTGCGAGAACTATTTATGTTGAACAGACCCTATGAAAGTCACCAAGGCAGACTGTATGTCTTCTGAAAAACATTCATCTTAGAGACAGTGGGCAATGACAACACACTCTTCTGAGTCTAAATGCAACAGAGGTAATAAAGCCTTCTTTCTTGCTTTGACTACCTTCATCCCCACTGTATTTATTTGAGTTCCTGACATATCACCAAATAAAAGAAACTGCAACTCCTGACAGAGTAAGGAGAGAACTGTAGGGGGTAAACATTGCTATACTTAATATTGAGACTTTATCAGCAGGCCTATTACAAGTTCAAGAGAAGAATCATTGGCTTGCTGGTCATACATATTCTGCTGGTGCTTTAGTTTGACACATTTAGTTCAGACTATATATTCTGTAGTCTTGAATGTGAAATTCTTCACTGGGTACATTTTAATATAAAGAACAGAGTCACTGTGATATAAACCGTAGAATGTAGTAGAGATGGTATTTTTGCTACTACAATAACTTTATACTGCAGCAAGGAGCATACCACCTCTTACCTTCAGAATCTACCATTCCTCATTTCTAAATTGGTTGTATTTCCTGTGCAAATGTACAAGAAGTCTGTTTTGTCTCTTTTCCTAACTGAGCATTTGCTTGGTGTTAATTCTGCTAGAGTGCTTCCTTTTTCCATAATTTTCATAACTGTCTCCTGTCTAACTTAAATGTCATGTCTCCAGGGAGAAATGAAATATAACTTTATAATTAGTGTTGTTTGTTTCTATCAGAATGTCATGTAGAATTAATGACTGTGAGTTCTCATTTTTAAATGTATAACGAAGCAAATAGGACTAGGTGAGGTGGGTAGACCACTGTAAGTTCTAAGCCAGACAGGTCACATAACAAGTTCTCACATAGTGAGAACTCATCTCTGAAGCAAAAACAAATTAAACAAAAGTAGTAAATGATTTGTATTAAACCTTTATCCCAAAACTAAATAAATAACAGCTAAGTGGTTTAAAGACGATCAGCTTGGACTTATTAATGGCTCAATTGCTGCTGTATTAACATCCCCTAAGACTGGCTAACATAAACAGTGTATTCTGGTGGTCTGTGTTGACTGATGTAGCTGTTGATTCTTCCTTAGAGAATGCTGCTGCACTCAGATTTCATCTGTGATTGTCAAGTTCTATCTATGGTGAGCTAAAGGTTCTGTTGAACTTGAAATTCATTATGCTTCTTCAGACACACATGCTTTGTGCTAGGACTTGATTAGCCAGTATTGCTGGAAGCTAACCAGGCAGTTCTCTATCTTTAGCTATGTCTCTCTCTAGCTAGCCTGAGCTGCATCTCAACATGGAGATCTCAAGATCATCAAAATAATATTTGCATCCTGGTATTTCCTAAAGTGAGTGTTCTCAAGCAGCAGGTTAAATGCTGTAAAACTTCCAATGTAGCCTCAGAAGTTCCACAGCATCACTGTCATAGCGTTCGTGTGTTACGAGAGTGACAGGACCAGAATCATTAATGAGGAGCTGCATAATCATAGTAGCCAATCATAATCTGAATGGCTAGACGTAAATAGCAATTCTGACATCTCAGTAATGTTAGGTCTTCTAATCCATGAGTGTAGAGAAGCCTTCCCTTGGAATTCTATCATCTGTATTTTGTAGTTTTTGATATATAAGTCATTTTTGCCTCTTTGGCTGAGTTTATCTCACGTTTTGTGTGTGTGTGTGTGTGTGTGTGTGTGTGTGTGTGTGTGTAAAGGCTTTCTTTTCTTTTTAAAGATTTATTTATATGAGTATACTGTAGCTGTCTTTAGACACACTAGAAGAAGGCATCAAATCTCATTACAGATGGTTGTGAGCCACCATGTTCGTGGCAATTGGACTCAGCACCTCTGGAAGAGCAGTCAGAGCTCTTAACCACTGAGCCATCTCTCCAGCTCGTATAAAGGTTTTCTTAACGTCGTTTTTTGGGTTGTTCACTATATAATAATGTACATGAAAATGTATTTTTTAAGTATGTTTACCACTTTTTGAGATTTATCTATATATATGAGCACTTTTATTTGCATGTATGCTGCATGACAGAAGAGGGCATCAGATCTCAAAGGATTTCAAGGGATGGTTGTGATCCATCCCTTGAAAACTTAAAGTTCTGTCCCCCAGTCCTGTACCTCTCTAGATGATCAGTTACATAGACAAGGCAGGCCTTTAACAGTCGCCCATAGTAACCTGGAGCAGGAAGAACCTTAAAAGACTTTATCCAGCTCTTTCCCCAGTTCCTACACAACAAAGTAGTGCCTTTGAACCTTTCCTGCATGCATCAAGCTGGTATTGTGGTCCTGCTTCTTATCAAATACTTCTTGAGTAATTGAAACACATTTTGCAAAAACAAATTTTAACTGTTTAAAGTAGTACAACTAAAATAGAGAAAATATATTAAAGTGCCTAGTGGCAATTATAAATAAAGGGGAAAATTAAGGAAAGTGGGGACCTGAGGCAGACAAGCTAGGTCAGTCTCAGAAGCCTAAAACTGAGTTTGACATCTTAGATCCCCATACAGGTGAAAGGAAAAAACCCAGTGCCACAAAGTTGGTCTCAGACCTCCACAAGTTGCTCTAGCACGTGTGCCTCTATACACACACACACACACACACACACACACACACACACACACACTAATAATACTTTTAAAAACTGGACATTATAGGACAGATATTTGTAACTTTGTCTGCTGAAGTCCATACTTATAAAAGAAGCTGAAAACCAACTTTTTAATCATATTTTTAGCATAGGCAAGACTTACATGACAGCCAATTTGAAACTTTTGATGTAAAGTAGGAAGAAGTCATTTCCTTGTCTTCCCCATAATTTGCAAAGGTGCTTCTCTCACTGGTGAATACCAGAAACAGTGTGGCTCTTACCACAGCAGGTAGGGGACATTGCCAGGCCTGAAAGGGCCCCCTGCAAGGCCTTCTCTTAATTACAAAAGATCTGAATGATGGTCTGAAACTCTACTTTATAAGTACTGTAAACTCTTAGCCAATGACCTGCTAAAAAAAATCTGAAATTTCCTGTGTCCAAGTCAGATGAAAATGCTGTTAATTTATTAGTGATGATGTCTTCAGACCATCTGGTCCACTTTATTCAGCTGCTTGTCTGTCACTCCTGTGTCCTGTATATGTTAAATCTAGAGCTTTCGAAGAGAAACGCCAAAAACAAGAAGAAAGAGAATATCAAATTAGAGAACGGATCCTGCAGCAGAGGAAGCAGAAGTTTGAAGAAGTTACTGAAAAATTCCAGCGTGCCCATGTTCCTGTTTCTCAGAGAAGGAGAGCAGGTACCTTCATTTCTGGAACAATACTAAGGACAAAAATGGAAGTTGTAATCAAATTTAAATTGAGTAAACAATGAAATTATACGTAAAGAATAGAAACAGCCTGGTGTACTGTTTGAGTAACAAGCATTTTAACCAAATAAAAAACAAGAATTTGATTTAAATTGAATTTGGAGACTATTGTGTTGGCTCCATTGGCAAATTCTCTATTCACTCACAAGTTTCTTTCAACTTCATGCTAGTTCACAATATTTTGTCTTTTTAAAATTGATTTTGTAACTAACTTAGCAGAAAATTTAGCAGTAGCGGTCAGGAGATTGGTGGCATAGTCATTCTAGCATTTTACTCATGGTTTGCTTCAAGTTTTTATTTGAGAGATTGGCAAACAAAAAGTCTACAAAGTAATATAACCCAATAGTCTAGTCTAAGAACAACCAATTTAGAATTTAAATATAATTGGACCGAGGAGATGGCTGCATGGATAAAGAAGGCATTTGTAAGGTATGAGGCTAGTGTCTGCATACCTAGAACCATGTAAAGTCAGGCAGCCATAACTGTACTCACAGCACTTAGGAAGCACAGACGGGATCCCTAGTCTTAACAAGCTCGGGGTTTAACTAAGAGATCCTGCCTGGATAAACAAAGTGGAGAGTGACTGAAGCAGACACCCAACATAAACCTCCAGCCTCAATGCAAACCCACACACTTCAACACCCATATATACCTACACCCACACACCTGCACCCACACACACCCATACCCACACACCTGTACCCACACATACCTACACCCACATACCTGTACCCACACATACCTACACCCACACACCTACACCCACACATACCCACATACCTGTACCCACACATACCTACACCCACACACACTTGTACCCACACACACCTACACCCACACATACCTACATACCTGTACCCATACATACCTACACACACACACAAACACTCAAGCACCCATACATACCTACACCCACACACCTACACACCCATACATACCTACACCCACACACCTACACACCCATACATACCTACACCCACACACCTGCACCCACCTGCACTCACACGTGAGCATGCGTACATACATGCATGTTAAATTTAATGTGTTAAATTTATTACTTATTTAATTAATTATTTTATATATTTTAAAAAGAATTTTAAGTGTATGATTGATGCTTTCATATCACATCCACGATTTTAGACCTTAAACAGCAGGGCAGAACTAAATGTGTCAAAGCTCACTAAAGAAACAGCTGACAGCACCATTGTGTGCCCAACCATCATATGCTGGACTTTGCTATACTTGTCTACAGCCATACTGAACTACAGAAATACTCTTAACACTAAAACCACAACCTATTTTAGGTAAGAATTTAAACAGTATCATTGGTACAGTAGCAGAATGTGTAACTACTGTGAAAACATGCTAAGGAAAGAATGCTAAATCTATATCAACATGCTAGGTTATTGTTTCTAGAAAAATAACATACATGACTCTTGAATCAGTATCTTAGCAGGCAAAGAGAACAATAAAGGATAGCCCAGACAGAAGAAACAGCTTATACAAATGAGATATGTCTTTCAGTGTAAGAAGCATAAGTTAGGGTGGTAAAAAGAGAAAATATTAACTTGAAACTAAAAAAAGTAAGTTGGAGCCAACTCCTGAAGAATTCTGTATACCATACTAAAAGGCACATCTTTATACAAATTCCCATTTTTAACGGGAAAGTAAGTCATTTCTGTGTCGGTAAGGAATCTTAATATAAACAGGAGCTGCAAAGAACACTGGCATAAACGACACCAAAACATGCTAAGGATTTTTTTTTCTCCTACAATGAGTCCTGAAGTCAGGGTCAAGAGCTGGTTCCATGGTTGTAAAGTTTCAGAATGTAGACTCTGCTTTTGTTCCGCTACCAATTTCTAGATGGTTTCTATCTTTACTCTTGTGCAAATGGTAGCTGCTAGATCATTAGCCATGAAATTGGTGTTCTAGACAGATAAAAAAAGAGGGAAATAGAAACTTATGCCAATGAATCCCTCTTAACAGAGGCCTCATTCATGGGTTTTTATCTGTTTGGTTCTATTTGTAAGGAAAGCTGGAACTTTCTAGTTGTTGGGTATGTTTCTACTCCTAACTATTTTCTTCCTAAGAAAAGGAAATGGATGTCAGTGGGGCCTCCCTCTCACACGAAGTATGCTTGTAAGAAGGGTAACTATAATGACAACATAGAATATGGATGGAAGCAGAAACATAATGAAGCTAAAAGGCTAGGAGGACATTTAACGTTGAGAAGAAGTGTTAAGTTTCTCAGTTGAACTGTAACTGTATATAAACATAAGAGGGAATCTGTTCAAATATCACAATTGATAGGATTATCAAATGTAGGAGAAGAGAAGCTACAAGAACAGTGCCTTGGAAACTTGGCAGAGAATACTCACATAATTTGTATTAATAGTAGCAATATACTGCTAGATATAGAGTGTTGGTTTCCATGAAGAGTCAGAGCTAGAAAATCATCTGCTCTACCTCTAGGCTTGAAGAACTATGTCTAGAATTTGATGAGTGGAACATAATATCTATATGCAAGAGATATAAGAGAGGCGGGATTCTCAGGAGACAGTGAGGGGAACCTAGAAGTAAGGAAAAGAGAATATGTTGAGTACCAAAGTGCACATTTGAAGGCTTTGAAAGTGGATGCATACAGACAGCAAGAGTGGATGAAAGGTTTTACCTTAGCTTCTCAGCTGTAACATTCAAATAGCACTAGTGTTGGGCAGGATGAGCATACTGAAAAGTGCTTAAAATAAGCTCTGTAACTGCTCAAATATTCATTTTTTAAATTTTATCCACATGAACATTTTAAAATTTGTCATAAAATTTTGAGACCATGAGATCAAATATGAAGTTTTGATGTGTATGTGTGTATACCTACACATTTTTCAAAGTTTCATATTTCTTTTTTAAGACTTAACATGTCAAACTTTAAATATTTATTCTATTGTAAATATATTATACAAGAGCTTTGAAATATTTAATTGGCCAATAAAATTATATATCAAGAAATCACTGTTGATAGAAAGATTCTTTATTGGTTTTTTTTTTCTTTGTTTTTTACTATTCTGTTAGTTTTTCAAAATCCAGTTCCTCCATTAGAAGAGGCCCTAAAACAAATTCAAGAATCCAACTTAATATCAGAAGTAAACATTCCTCTTTCCCACAGGCCAGCAACAAACTGGCGGTAAGTCATTTATTATAACTACGTTAATGTTGTTAGACTTTTATCACTTTTATATAATAACCATAGAGCTTTATACTTGCTGAATTTGTCATCTTTATTGGTTACGCCTTTGTTTTAGAATGTGTTTTGTTTATTTCACAAATGAAGTATTAGGTCAGAAGGATAACTTGGTATCTTACACTCCAGTGGTACAAATACTGCCAATAGGGGATCATCTTCTATGAACAGTATCAACAGTTTTAATACATTGATGTTTATTGTCTATACTGAAGAGATAGAATTGATTAAATTGTATTGATACAAATTTAGTTTAAAAAATAATTTTGTAGTTGTAGTGGTATTTTGTTCTTCACTCAGAATTTTGTTGTTGTTGTCTCAATAAAAACTAGTTTTTATTTCTAGTTCTCTCCAGCATTTCCTAAGGAAAGCATGTAAAAGGAATAGCATGGACTCTGCTTCTTCCAATAAATGTATTTTTCTTTTTTTATAAATATTTCTGTTATTATATGCAGAGAACTAGATGAAGCATTGGAAAGCAATGTGGAATCGACTGTTAAAAATACAATCCCTAGGGGCTGGAGAATGGCTCAGTGGTTAAGAGTACTAGCTACTGTCCTAGAGGTACTAGGTTCAATTCCCAGCACTACATGGCAGCTCACAACTATCTATAACTCCAGTTCCAGGGCATCTGATGCCCTCTTGCAGATATATATATAGGCAAAACACCAATGCATATAAAATAAAAATAAATCATTTTTATTAAAATATGTATAACCTTAGAAGTAGAATGGCATTGTAGAAAACACTGAGACTGTAGGTGTAGCTCAGTGGGAGAGCATTTGCTTTACCTGTATAAGGTCTGGAATGGATCACCATACAGAATACATAGATTGACATCAAATGAGTAGTAATAATCAGAATACTTGTAGGAAGTTGTTATTAATTCAGGCTGTAAATTTTGTTAATATTTTACCTATACAAAATGTGATTATTTCATTTTTAGAATTTCTCTGGTCAAAAATTATCTTGATTAGACCTAAAACATAATTTAATCCTTTCAGTATTCATTAGAAAAGAACTACTCTTTATTTTGAAGAATCTTATTTAAAAAAGGAATGCTTCAGCCAAGCTTTGAAGAAAATAGAAGTTATTCAGGGCAGATGGTGAATGGCACTTTGGACAGAATCGTGCTCACATGTGACAGAGCAATGTATATTCAGGGTAAAGTGTAGTTGAACACACTGGCACAACAGCTCAATGGTGAAATGTTTACTGAGCATGCACCAGACCCAGGATTGCCATCCCCCCCAGAACTAGAAAGAGAGGGTGGGGAGAGAAGAGGAAAAAGAGACAGAAATGCCCATATTTTGAGGTAGGAATGGAGATTAATGCATATCTTTGATGTGGAGGCAAGAAGATAAGAGTTCAGTGCCATGAGGCGCTGCCAACAACAACTACAGTAACATAGGTGAGTCAGAGAATACAAATACTAAGAGCTTATAAAATATGCACTTATTCCTGAAATTTTCAGAGAATTTTAAACAAACAAAACCAATTTTAAACATACTGTTATAATTATTATAGATTATTGTGTATAAGGAGGGTAGATAAAGGAGAGAGGAAGAAAGGGAGGAAAGAAAGCAACATTTCATGAAAAGAATACTTTATAAGTTTGCTATGGTAGCATAAAGAAAATAGAAGCAGCCAAGGTAAAGGTAAGAATACATTTGAAGACTTCTCAGAAAAGTAAAACCAGAACTACCATATAACCCAACTATTTCACTCCTGGGCGTGAACTCAGACAACACCATATACGGCCATGAAGATGTTTGCACCCCTTGTTTATTGCTCCTTTATTCGCTGAAGCAAAGAATTAGAATAAGATTTGTTGTCCAGCAGATGAGTGGATAGTCTTTATACACACACGAGTACTACTCAACTGTAAAGAAAAGTGAAATTAAAATGTACAAGAAAATGGGTGGACATGTACATTATCAAGCGAGATCACACAATCTCAGAAAGAAGTAAACCACGTGTCTTCTCTCAAGTCTCTCTTGCCAGTAACCCATGTATATATGTAAACAAACATATCATGGGTGCAGTATAACAAGAAAACAGCTAACTATAATAAGGTGATAAAAAAGGAGTGAATCCAGGAATGGATCTGAGTTATGAAAACGAAATCATAAAACTAATTATTTTCTAATGCTAATTTCATGAAGTTTGGGTTTTGTGGTGGATATGTGCATAAATGTGAAGCTTCACAATTTCTATTTCAAATGACAATTCTAACTGGATATAAGTTTGTTAAGTTGTATAGACTTTGAGTCTGATTAATTTTGACATATAATGTTCTTATTTCCAAAGTTTTTACAATTAACTTCACTGAAAAGAATAATATGTTAATATTTTAAATTTTTTAATCAAATTTGAAGGAAAAAAGACTAGGAAAAGCTATGAAGGTTGTGATTTTATTGTACTTAATTTTTTTTTGAGTGTTTTTGTTTCCCAAACCAGATTATAGCTTTGTTCAGTATACTGAACTACAGTGCTGTACATGTTAGAGGAATTCCAGAAATAAGAAGGAAGTGCCATAGATAAAAGTAAACCCTGAGGGCAAAGACAAGCACTTCTTACCGTTTAATTGCTTTAATTTGTTTTATGTGTATGTACAGTGAGATACAAAGGTAGGAAAGGAAGCCAAGAGCTAAACCAGGGAGGGCTTTGATAAATAATGTGTTCTAGAAACAAGTAGTGAAAGAACTGGAGCAAGCTCCCAATATGTTTTAGAAGTTTTGCCAACTTAATAGGGGCAGACTAATGGTGGAAAATCACATAAACTAGTTAATCAAAATGACTTCTTCAGAGCTGCAAAGGAAGGAAATAGAAGATGAGAAAGAGTCAAAGATGGTTCCAGAGAGAGGGTTTCATCAGTGAGTAGAGTAGAGGGTGAGATGGTAAAACTCTTTGTCGAAACTCAGGGATAGATAGTGGGGTAGATCTCAGGTTAAGCATTTTGCTACAAAAAGAAGAATATGGCTATGAAGGAAGAATCAACAGGTTAGAGGTAGAGTAGTTGAAAGGAAGATAGGTGTCTTAGGGTGTCAGTGCTGTTAACAGACACCAGGACCAGGACAACTCTTGTAAAGACAACATGTACATGGGGCTGGTTTACAGGTTCAGAGGTTCAGTCCTTTATCATCAGGGTGGGAACATGGCAGTATCCATTTATGGTGCTGGAGGAGCTGAGAGTTCTGCATCTTATTCCAAAGGCAAACAGGAGAAGACTATCTTCCAGGCAGCCAGGACAAGGGTATTAAAGCCTATGCCCTCAGTGACATATTTTCTTCTACAACAAGGCCACACCTTCAAATATTGCCACTCCCCGAGATAAGTATATTCAAACCACCACAAGACGGTATGCTGTAAGTTTGAAGTGTAGGGTATTCAGGAAGTCTAGGCCATGAATACAGTTGTGACAGTCATCACAGATAAAAAGTAAGACTAGTCAGTATCTGTCAGTGGTAGTCTTGAGTTAAACAATCAGTCAGAATGCCAGTGGCAGCACGACAGTGTTCTCAGATAGGAATAGCCTGGGAAGGCTACAAAGCATTTCAAAACTAGTCTTTGCTAAGTCCATACCTTCTGCAAATGACAGCACCACTGTAGAACAATGCAATCACAGTGGATGAACCATTTCCCAAAGAACCAACTTAGAAAGGGACCCCTAATACTGATCTAGCCCATTGAGAAGGGTAAAGGATAATGTTAACCCTTTACAGACATATACAAATACAGACAATATCACAATCAGTTTACACAAGATTCCATGAAGAGTTCTGGTAGAGTAGCAAGAGGGTCTCCAAATTCAAAACTTGAAAAAGGCTGGCCTCAAGAGTGAGCCTGAAAATGGTCAACCAGAGAATGATAAAAAGATAATAGCTGGAAAACAAAACCCATTAAAGATAGGGGTCACATTTCTATTTTTACAGTAATTGGGCTAAATCATTCATCTAAAGCAAAGCAGCACATTGAAGTGAAGCAAGCTAGAAATGTGTTAAGAGCCAATGTTGAAGACATGAAGGCAGTGTGACTTTAGAATGTTATAAAAGAGCTTGTCTGGACAACAGATGGCACATATTAACCAAGGCAATTGGGTTTGAAGGGAACTTGAACTTTAAAACTTCTAAACTACTTAGCATTTTTATACAGAGACCTTTTGCTTTCCAGTTCTTTTTCCTGTGTTCAATTAGTATTTTATGCTGACAAAATAAATATTTTGAATAGGTAGAATCAATATTCTCCATTTTAAAGACACCTTTTTTGTACAGTGAATAAAAGCATGGTGGTTTTTCTTGCTCAGCAATGTGCAGTTGTTTACAATCTTAGAAGGGCTAAACTATCAAGATAATTTCAATTTTTATGAAGCACTGTGTTATTATTTTAGCAAATCTGTACTAAAATAGCTATACATTGTGTATTATCTTTCTGAGAAATAATTTTTATTCTTTATTAAAATACCTGGTTTTTATGTTTTTATAATATACTTTGTGACTTTATTATTACCTATGTATATGTGTACATATATAGCATAAGTCTGTATTTGAAAGGCAAATAAATATAATCTATGAGAAACAAATCTATGGGTAACTAGTAAAAAGTTGGATTGTCCTCCCCAAATAACTGACAGTGTTAAATATTGTATATTAAGTGTTTTATAAACTATAAATGCCATGTATAAGTATGAAATTTTAGACTATTGGTGATTACTTATTGGCTTTTTGTAAATAAATTTGTTACAAATGTTTATACAAAGATTAAATAAGCTATTTTCATGTTGGAATTACATTTCAGTGGAATATAAACCTGAAATGGGTTCAGAAATAAAGTGATACCAAGAAGCAGTACCTGAGAAACGTAGTGGGGCAGGAGTTGTGGTGCTGGAGACTGAGTAGGTCTTTGTGCAAGCTCTACCGCTGAGCCGTAGCCTCTGCTCAAGAGGTGGTTCTGACATAGAAAATGCTGGTTGTAAATTAAAACATTTTAAGATGCTAATGTTGTCATCTAAAACAGAAATTTGTTTGGAAAAGTGGAGACTAATGCTTAAGCCTCAATTTAAATATGAGATTCAGTTTTAGGAACTACTTAGGTAATAATGAGATATAAAAATACTAATAAGGTACTATTAAAATATCAGACATCATCAACCTTCCATCACAACCAATTTCTTGTCACAAAGCTAATCTGTTTGGCATTTATGGTGGATAAATTCTCTAAAAAAAAAACCATTTTGTTAGATATCTATCTCCAATATCCATGTATTTGTGATGAGATGGTCCGTCTAAAACACAAGCACCCTGAGATGTCTGCCTTTGCTCCTTACACTAGTGGTTTTAAACTAGATGTTTCAGCACATATCTGTGCTTCAGACTTGAAAAGGAGAGGCCAGGTTAACTTGAAACATCCATGTACATGTTTCAGTCGATCATTGTGAGGAATGTGGCTGACCAGTAGAAGATCAAAGGATAAAACTAATCAAAACTCTACAGGCATCCCAGTAATAGTTCTTAACATCTTAATGAGGTTCTTTCTACTTGCCTGTCCAAATACTTTCCCACCTGTGCAGATCCATTCCTGCTTGTCCAGCTGTCTCCAATCCTGACCCCTACTTCTCTGGCCAGCAGTCTGCCTCACAGGCCCCACTGCTATCTCATCATCCCCAGAATCTTCCTAGCTACCCAGTTGTTTTTCCCATCCCCAAGACCCGTGTTCTTTCATCTGTTCCCTCTACTCTTCCAAAGACCTTTTTACAAGCCCCATTACCATCTTATCCTATCAGATATCTTCCTCACCCTCCAATCCCAGTTACGTCTAGCTTTTCTAGCACTTTCCCCAATCTATCCGACCCTATTCCTTCTGAGCCACCTGTCTTTCGACCTCACCCATCCCAAAGTCCTCCCAACATTCCTGATCCTGACTCACAGAACAGATTATTTTATAAAACTTTCAGACCCAAACCGTTCCTTGCAGCACAGCATTCTACCCAAGCAACTGTAATGCCTACGCTTATCCGCCGTTCCCTTCCAGCTCAACTGGTTGTTTCCCCAAACCCCTTGGAAACTCTCCCTGTTTTGAAGCCTTCCAGTTTATCCAAGCATCCAACTCAGCCAGTCCCACGCCTCTCTTGTATCACTCCTTTGCCTGAACATCCTTCTAGGTTTGATGTTTGTCAGTCAGTTCAGAAATCTGTTCCACAAGCCACAACATTGTCAAATCAGTGTCAGGCCTTTGTAGACCATCTGCCTGCCTTGATTCTCTCCCACCCACCTCCCTGTCATTCTCCATCAACACCTTCTACTTCCACATCCTCTCCATCCTTGGAAGCAGTCTCTTCCTCTTCGTCCATACGTTCTTCTCCTTCACCTCCTCCTTCCACCTCCCCTCCCTTACCTGTTCCATCTATCCCTCTTTTGCCCTCTCCCTTGAATTCATCTTCTTCTCCCTGTTTGCCTCCAGCTTATCTGGCTTTTCCCTCTCCAGTGCCTCCTCCTTCCTCCTCTTTTATGATTTCTTCTTCCTTTCCTCCCATGCTTCACTCTATGTCAATCTCTACTTCCCCATCTCCTTTGATTCCCATCCATTCCTTCAATCCTCCTCAATGGGGGAAGAAAGTAGAGAAGAGGAGAGAAGAAAGTGGAGTAGAGAAGAAAGGAATAGAGAAGAAACAGTTGAGAGACGACAACTTTAAAGGTAAATAAATTCAGTTTATTAGACTTTTCATAGATTTTGCTCTTATTTTGTTTGGGAAGGGTGACTAAAGGGGAAAAATGATATAAAAGTAGAAAGGTACTGAAAAAAAAAAACCAGACAGGCAAACATGCTGTTCTCACTAGTGATAACAAAGGAACAATTAGGAGTATAGTAATCTTCTGGTCCGTCTAAATAAAGACATATATGGGTATTGGAGATAGTTATATGTCAAATGTGGAAATATGCCACCTTCAAAATGTTTATCTTAATTTAATTGGAAATAACTGTGTTGGTAATAAATGTCCTTGGGATTCATACAACTGGCCCTAATACAGGAGTCACTCTTTGTATCCTTCATTGCCACCTTATTCTTGAAGGAATTGGATTTTTCAAAATATAACAGGAAGCACAAAGAATCTAATAGAAAAGGTGCCCTGAGTTTCCAGGCAGTACAACATTGTTAAAGAAGAAAATGTCCTGATTGGACACACTAAAGTAGACACTCCTTGTGTAGTATTAAAAAAAAAAAAAAAAAAAAAAAAGCTTGTGTTTCTGATTATATTCCTGAAACAAACTAAAAACAATAGTTTATGTTCATGGTTGAGAAAGAGCCACACTCCCATATTGGAAGGACATTCATACCTTTCCTGACAAAGCATTATTCATAATTTCCATCTGCTTGAATTTCAGCCAACTCTTTCAGGAATATAGGAATACCCACTGGCCATGACACCAAGAATAAAAGCTAGTAAATATTAAAATATATATCTAGGTAAAGGACAACTGGCTACAGATTTATATGATTTCTACCCTAGCCCAAGTGATAAAAGAATGGAATATAGTAATCAAAGTCATGAATGAATGATTATCTTTATGTGATACTCTTCTTTACTGACACTCTGGTCTAATTGCCTTGACGTCCCATTATAATATATCTATATATTTCTCCAATATCCTTATATGTAATTATCTGGACACACATGCACAGAACACAAAATTGTCTCATTTATATACTTATAGAATTAACTTAATTTTCAATTAAATGTACTAAATCTTTTTATATCTTGTTCCTAGAGCTATAGATTCTGCCTTTCCTTCAACGTTGTCACAAAATGGTCACAAACATCAAAAACATCTTGTACGCATAATTAATCATAATAAAGAAACGAAGGAAAACAACATAGCAAACCTAGCTACTGACAAGGATGTGTTCCAACTTAAACTGGAGGAGACACAGAAACTCCTAGAGAATCAACATTTAAGCGATTTGCAAGTATGAACTATTTTACTAGTGTTTTCGTTTATAGTAATAATTCTGCCCTACTTCTCAGTGTTTTCAAAAAGGAAGCCAAAATATACTGTAGATGAGTCAACACAACTTCGTCACAGACGCTAAAAGAAAACTTGGATTGGTTTTCCTGATTTTTTTCCCCATTTTTCTTTCTGCTGCTTTTTTTCCCCACATATTTAAAATATATATATGCTTTGTGAATGTTATTCCAACAAACATGAGGCAATTGAAATTACAGTGTAATATAAGTATTATTATTTGAAATTATATTACAAAAATGACCTAAAAATTATAATACATATAGATATTAGGTTATTAATTAAAAGGCCAATTGACGATGAACAGCCTGTCCAAGATGAGCACAGTGTCAGCATGGGAGGGAAGGATTCATGAGGACAAAGTCTAGCTGAAGGGCTACTGGGAATTGATGGCTGCTGTGTCAAAGTCTAATGAAGGTTTCAGGAAGAATATATAATTTATAAGAAAGTATTTTTCAGAATTAATTTAGTATTGA
Source organism: Micromys minutus (assembly GCF_963924665.1). Taxonomy (NCBI): domain Eukaryota; kingdom Metazoa; phylum Chordata; class Mammalia; order Rodentia; family Muridae; genus Micromys; species Micromys minutus. Next base: position 5,263,582 of record NC_137985.1, on the reverse strand, counting down.
GAAACTTTCTACACTAAATAGAATAGCAGTTATTTCTAAGCTATCTCGGTGGCCAGAACAATTGAGCAGTTAGTTTGGGAGTTGAAGTGAAACAAAGTATTATAATTTTGTTAGTTTCTTTATTGCTATGAAGTCTGCTGCAATATTATACCTATACTGTTTACAGTCACAGTGTTTTCTGTGTGGAGGATGATTAAACTCAGTAATAATCGTGTGGGTTTACAGAACAAAATGGTGTTCTTTGTTTTTCCCCTCAGAAATTTTGTGATGAAGTTAATCAGATAACCAATTCTGAAACTCTCTCAAGTATAGACAGTCTTGAGGCTAGAGAGCGTGAAGAAATATACATCACACTTAGTATGGAGCCTTCCACATCAACCCAGCAGAACTCTGCTCCCCTCGAGTCAGCAAATCTACAATCAGCTCATTTAAACTGCTTTGATGAAGATAAACTATCATTCTCTAAAACCCAGCATATAAACAATTGGCTTACAAACTTAGATGCTCAAAATACTCAGCCTGTTGCATCTTTTTCAAATATTTTAATTAAATCTAATGTTCTGCCCTCATGGGAATGTTTAAATAGTAAAGACCAAAATCCACCTGCTTTAAGCAGGACTGTGGGAAGAACCACAAGAACTACTAGTGACTCCATGGTCTTTGTGTGCAGTCCGTCCGTAGTCGCACTAGATAAAAAAGGAGAAAGTAATGCTCTGAGGACAAGTAATCCCACTAGTGGAGCACTCCAAAGGGGGAGGCCGCCACGGACTGAGAGCCCAGCAGTTACGATCAGCCGAGCCTGGACTACTCCAGAACCTCTGACCCAGGAAGCAGCTTCTTTTTCCATCCCAGAGAGACCTTCTGAGATGACATGGGAAAGCAGAACTTCCATTCCTGCTTCATCTGCACAAGTTTTGTTGCCTAATTCACAGTCAGAGAACAACACACAAATAAAAGAAATTGACCCCGTGCAGTGTTCTGATAAGTTAGATGAATTGAAAAATATGAAACATGAAAAGATAAATCATCTTAACTGTAATAAAGGAAAGTCTTTATTTTCAGACAATTTTCAGACCACCTGTGCACTTCAAAATTCTAATTCAAATGATAGAAAACAAAAAAAAGAGAGTGACCCATCAGCACCACTATATAACAGCCCTCCTGACTGTGACTTGCCAAACCAGCACAGCATGAAACATGGCATCCATGAACAAAATGGGGTACGGCTGCTTAAGAGTATATTAAAGAAAGAATCCAGATATGAACATAATTATTTGAGAGCATTAGTTATGAATCAAGGTTTTAAGTTTAGACACCAAAAGGCAGAAACTATTAGAGATAGTATTGAATTAACAAAACAGAAAGGAAAAGGTACAGAAATTGCAAAGACTAGTAAAAAACTGCGGTGGTTTGATGAAAGTGCTAACCTAGAAAATGGTGTGGATGATGGCCACACGGTAAGGAACAGAGCAGGAACGACTCCACAGTGGCTACAGCACTGTTACAACCACAGTGGTACCTGCAACCTGACAAGTTTTCCTGAATGTCCTGTACATTCTACTAGTGGAAAGAAAGCCAAGGCTGATTCTGTCTCTGAAAATGTTACTGATTTAGGAGGATATGAAATGGACAGTGTACCTTTGAACTCTTCTGTATCTTCAGACAGTAGCTTTGCCAAACAAGCCTGGTCGGCTTGCAAAAGGGAAGAGAGCAAAGCCCCTGTACATGCTAGTGACTCTAAGACCCAAAAGGCTAAGCCTCAGAGAGGAACAAAATTCACTAGAAGAACAGGGTCTGCAAAGGTCCAAAAAGGCCTTACATATATAAACAGAAAACTCACTGTCAGCCAGCCACAGTCTTCAAGCAAAGCCAACACACTGGCCCAAACTCAGGGTAAACTAACTATACCTCATCCTCCACCTAAACCACCAACAAACATTAAAAGTGGTAAAAATATGCACATGTCTCCATGTCAGTCAGCCATACCTGAACATTCTCAAAATGTCCTAACACAGAGCTGTGTAACTTCAGCATCTGAGCTTCCATCAGAGTACCATTTGAACCGAGGGACTCAAGAGCGTCATCTCCCATTCTCAGACACCTGTTCTAACCTCCATGCTGTGAACCCAGCGCTACCAACTCCTTACACTTCTGAGTGCCAAACCTCAGCAAAAGCTAATTCAAATGGTACAGCTTTCCAGAAAGACGGAGCAGTATATTGTGCCCAAAGAAGCCCTGTTTGTGAAGAAAACTACCAGTCTTTGACTCATAAGAATACTGAAGAGGAATCAGTTCTCCAATGGAGAAGAAAAATCAATGGACGCCAAAATGAGAGGACCACTGGTACGCATAAAAGTTTAAATTTATACCTTTGGGGGGGGGCGGTTTTGAGACAGGGTTTCTCTGTGTAGCCCTGGCTGTCCTTAAACTCACTCTGTAGACTAGGATGGCCTTGAACTTAGAGAGATCCACCTGCCTCTGCCTCTCAAGTGAGTGCTGGGATCAAAGACATGCACCACCACCACATTGCAGATTTGTATTGTGAGGGGAAATATGGGGAAAATATACAACCTTTTAGAGTCATGTGAAGTTTTATTTTTTGTATATGTGTATTGTTTATACAGCAATGTATACTGTATAGATAGTGAGTTGTAATCTAGCCTTCTGTGAATAACTTAGCTCTCAATATTATAACTTGCTCTAATAGCTGGAGTTCTTAAGACCTAATCTGTGCTCAGTTAAAATTGGAAACTTTTGCTACCTCTGTGTTTTCCATAACTTCTCTTGATGTTTAAAAAGGGAAGAGAATGAATAACATCTAATCCTTGTCCCTAGTGCTTTTGTCATTGCTGTAGTGATTAGATTTTCTGTCATGTAAGCATGGTGGAAAAAACACTGGTCATTTAAATAGATGTCACAAACTACTTGTTTTATTTGACACAGTATAGTTGGTTAGTTTGTTTTGGTTTCTATGACATCTCACAGTGTAGCATTGGCTGGCCTAGAACTCAGTATAAAGACCATTGTTGTCCTTTAACTTACAGAGATCTGCCTGTTCTACCTCATGATTGCCAGGATTTAAAGGTGTATAAAACCATGCCTGACTTAATTTTTAATTAACTTTTCATTATTTATCATTTGGTTTATGTATATCTATGCCACATGAGTGAGGGTGCCTATGAAGGCCAGAAGAGGATGTCAGATCCCCATGAAACTTAAGTTACAGATTCTTGTTAGCCACCTACCATAAGTGCCGGCAAACCTGGGTCCTCTGTAATGGAGACAAGGGCTCTAAACTCTCCAAACTATAATAGAAGATAGAAAATCAAATTCATAGAGTGTGACCTAAATCTCTTCAGTACTTCTCTACAAAAATCTAGGTTTTAAATTTCTTTCACTGAAAGTTTCTCTTTGCTTAGTTAACTCATAGTTTAACATTAATTTTACAATATCTCTAAAAACCAAATTAGGTAATATAAAGTAAATAATGATTTTTTTACATTCTAACTCTAACCATCATTGATATTTAATCCAAATCTCAGTGGCCCTAAATCCTGTATTTCTTTTAACTAAAATCCTATGATAAACAGTTGGTAAGAAAATATGATAAATCAGACTCTACAGTAATCAAGAAAGATAAGAGTTGCTCAAATGTCTTATACATTAAAGGGTGTTATTCTTGCTCTATGGGAATTTATTCATGTGCCTTTATTTTGCTGAGATCATTTCTGTCTTCAGCACATGGACCTAAATGGATAATATGAACAGCATGTTCACCCTTCTTTCTTTTGAGATAAAAGTGGACCAAGAGTGGGTGGGGGCGATGGATGGATGGAAGGAAGGAAGGAAGGAAAGAAGGAAGGAAGGAAGAAAGGAAGGATGCATAGATGGAAGGAAGGATGCATGGATGGATGGATGGGTGGGTGGGTGGATGGATGGATGGATGGATGGATGGATAGATGGATGGATGGATTTGGAAAGTGAGTTAGGGTTGCCTGGTTTCTGTTTTGTCAATTGGGTGTTAGGAGAGTGAGTATGGAAGCAAGACTAAAGCCTGTGGATAATGAGAGACTGAGAAAGGAAAATGCTGATAAAGATTAGTAAAGTAAAATGATTGTAGAAGTTATAAAGCCAAGCAAAGCAATATATACTGAAGCACATTACATGGGGTCATATTTTAAAGCGCAGACTAATTCCTTACAGTGAAATAATAATGGCTGCCCTCATCTGAGCATGAACAAAACTTTATAATGAATAAGCCTACTTAGAAGGAACTCAGATAAAGATAAAATTAAACCTCAGGGGCAAAGAATGTCAATCAAAAGAAACTTAGTGGGAAGGGACAGTGACAGAGAACACAGTGTTGCCTGCTACTAATAAATGCAGCATGCTTTACTTCACAGATAGGAAAGGATGCCATGATAAATGCATAGCTGGGTGGAAACAGCAATTTAAACAAAATTATAATAATAATCAAAATGTTTTAGGATTTCAAAGGGTCAGACCTAGAACTTTTAACAATGGTATCTCTTAAATAACATTTAAAATAAAAGTCTATGAGAATAATTGGCTATAATTATGTTAATGATGCTTATAGAGAAGACTAAAAATACTGTAAAGAGAAATAGAAGAAGCTCAGAGGGAAAAAGAAAATGTATACATGTTGAGGCCAGGTAGTTTCAACAAGCTCTGTGAAAATTGTCAGACTCTAATATTTATATTATTAAATGCACATACCTAGAATAGCTGAGACAATCTCAAGAACAAAGTTTAAAACTTTTGTTACTAGATATTGTATCTAAAACTACAATAATTAGCACAGTGTGGCATCTGCAGAATGATGTTTATATCAATAGAATTTAGGCTTACATAGTAGTTGCTTGATTTTTAACAAAGTTGGCAAAGTATACCAGGGAAAGGGGGGCTCATTTTATCATTTAGTTGGATTACTGCATACAGTCAGTAAAAGTGACCCTTCATTCACTCATATAAAAGACTACAATACACATAAAAATATCAGCCAGGTATAAGCCAGAGAATCTGTACCAAGGAAAGAGATATAAAGAGGTCTTGTTACAAAGCATTGATTTAAGTTAATGTGAAGCTTGGGTGGCAAATGTCACATTTGTAGGCCAGATTATAAGAACAGAATGAATGACTGCACAACAGCTGGTCCCAGTGTACACATCTGCCTCAAAGACCACAGGTGCACAGTACTGTCACAGCAGTATTGAGCAACTGCATCAAGAAGATCATCACTTAATTACTCGGCCACTCATAAGGATGCTTTTATAGTTATTAGTGCGGAGAGAGAAACAAAACAAGCAAAATTCATCACTGGACTAGGAAGATAGAGCATCCAATAAAGAGTTTGACTTGCAAACCTGAAGACCTGGGTTCATTTCCTAGAACCCATGTTAATAAAAAACTAAGGTTGGAGAGATGACTTGCCAACTAAAAGCACTGGTTATTCTTATAAAGGACCTGGGTTGAACTCCCAACACACACATGGTAGTTCTAGTTCACAAATACCTGGAATTCAAGTTCCTGAGAATTCAGTGCCCTTTTCTGACCTCCACGGGCACCAAGTACATAGATAGTACTTTCATATAGGCAAAACACCAAAAAATGAATAAATCTAATAAAGTTTAATACAAGTGTGATGTCATATGCTTTTAATCCTTATGAAGTTGTCCTCTGACCTACACACACATACACACAAAACCACAAAGCAACATACTACGATACGCTTTTCATAATAGAACATTCAAATGTACACTTAGGCTTTTAGATACAGCTGCATATATGAATAGCTAAAATTAGGCATATTACCAATGGTTGGTGTCTTAGTCAGGGTTTCTATTCCTGCACAAACATCATGATCAGGAAGCAAGTTGGGGAGGAAAGGGTTTGTTCAGCTTACACTTCCACATTGCTGTTCATCACCAAAGGAAGTCAGGACTGGAACTCAAGCAGTTCAGGAAGCAGGAGCTGATGCAGAGGCCATGGAGGGATGTTACTTACTAGTTTGCTTCCTCTGGCTTGCTCAGCCTGCTTTCTTATAGAACCCAGGTCTACCAGCCCAGGGATGGCACCACCCACAATGAGCTGGGCCCTCCCCCCTTGATCACTAATGCCTTACAGCTGCATTTCCTCAACTGAGGCTCCTTTCTCTGTGATAACTCCAGCTTGTGTCAAGTTGACACAAAACCAACCAATACAGTTGGTAAAGTTTTATGTGAACTAAATATTCTCATATCTACAAAAATTATGCATATGTACATCCTATGACCCAACAATTCTAGACCAGCAAATCGTGTATGTGTACATTAGTTATATCACAATATATTTTGGATAATTATAAATATCATTTTATTTTGAACTATAATATGATTTTACTCTTATGTTATTAGTCATGTTTCAATGCATAGTTTTTAATTGTCTTACTAATTATGAGGAAGTTAATACAATATCATCACCTCATACCTCACATCAAAGTGTACTTTAAGAGTCTCTAATGTTTATGACACAAAATCTGAAGTAGACACATTTACAGCACACTGTCAAGACTGGTGAGGGAACACAAAAATGGGGGGTGTCAGATTTGGGTGACTTTTACTCAGCGGCCCTTAAATTATTTGCATCATCTTTGGTGATTGGCATTGTAAGAATGGGGTCTTAAATAGTTATACAAAAAGCACAAGAAAATGATTGTGAAGAGTACCCATGTCCCCACACCTCACCCTAAATACAATGTGAAGAACACCCATGTCCTCACTCAAAATCTGATGTGAGAAGCACTCATGTACCCACACCTCACCAAATGCTAAGACATCACAAATGAGACCTGTTCAGGTACTACTTTAAGGGCACAAACCCACTATCCTGGGCACACTAGTGCACTGATCTAATAGGAAGAGCACAGTTCGGTGCCATTGGCAACCTCTTGCCCTGGGGACTCCTTTCAGGGTAATTGAAATTACTAGAAAGTATACCTCTGCCTTGCTGACACATAATGGTACCATGAATAAAGTTTCATTTCTGATTTTTTGAAAATGTAAATTAGAATCTTACAGTGTTCTTCCTGCATATCAATAATATGTGTTATATATCTTCACGGAATTCCTCATATTCTGCTGCTTAGCAGGAACTGGGTAGAAAGCATTCTTGCTAATGTCCCATGTATAGAACTTAAAGAAGCTTAATAAAATCTGCTAGTCACATAGAAGAAATATACAGAACTTCCTGCATTATTTGACAGTAACTTGAAATTTTGAGTGGATACATATATTAGCTATTCTGTTTTTATAATTTCTTATATTAACATTCGTTTAAGATTCTGCTGTTACAGGAAGAAAGCAAATTGTTGAAAATAAATGGAAAAAACTGTTAGAGCAGGAAAGGAAAACCTCTGGATCTACAGGAATGAAGCACACTGAACAAATAATGGTAAGTATGGTCTTGGCAGAATCCTTTTAGTGGAAAACTACTTAAGAGACAGATAAATGCTTCTTACTTTAAACTATAGCAACATAAATGGGAATATAACCAAAGCCATTCATGATACAGCCTTGGGATCTTTTTTTTTTTTTTTTTAGATTTGTAGATTTCTTTATTTATTTTATGTATATAAGTCGCTGTCTTCAGACACACCAGAAGAGGGCATCAGATCCCATTACAGATGGTTGTGAACCACCATGTGGTTGCTGGCAATTGAACTTGGGACCTCCGGAAGAGCATTTAGTGCTTTTAACCACTGAGCCATCTCTCCAGCCTCCAGCCATGGGATCTTACTAGAGAGATATTAAAAGCACTGACTGTTCTTCGAGAGAAACCAGGTTCGATTCCCAGCAACCACATGGTGGCTCACAACCATCTCTAACTCCATTCTCAGAACATCTAAAGCCTTCTGGCCTATAGAGACAGCAGACACACAAGTGGCATGCAGATGTATGTTTGGGCAAAATACTCATATGTATAATACAGAGGTTTTTTTCTAAATAAGAAAAGTATTAGTTAACTTATAATTCTATAGAAAGGTTATTTGAAACAAAATTCTCTAAAGTTATTTAAATATTCATGAAATGGGCACTATGATAATATTGTATGTAGTATAATAGTTTTTAAAAACCATTTTCCAGAAAATAAAAATTAAAAAAAAAAAACATTTTCCAACTAGGTACCTTTTTTTTGCAGTTCAACTTTTTATTTTAATAAAACCAGAATATGCACAGCACATGCAGTGCTAGCATCCAAACTAATACAATAAGCAACTACTAAAGCTACAGTGACTTGAGGGTCAATCTTTACATTCAGCAAGTTTAAACCCATCCATAATTTTGAAACATAACTGAAAATATTGCTTGCTGATAAAACTTGCTCAAATGCTTGTTGCCGAATGTACAAGTCATTGAATATGCCAATACAACAAAGATAACCACATGTTTGGGGATTGCAATGTGCCAGACATTCACATAAAAAAAAAATACAACTAAACAAAACTCGCACAGCAAACATCTGAGAATCTGGACACTTTGTATCAGTGTTTTGAAGTGTTTCATGACTATCTTAAGACAAGTGTATCAAAACCTTGGCATGATTTAGTTTCAAGTAGCCAGTTTTGTTTTTACTAACATCAGAAAGTTAGGGCTACACTGCTAATGCTAGGCCTGCTTAATTTGACTTAAGAGTTTATTATAACTTAATGTTAAAAGCTCACACTACGAAACAACACAGGACTGGCGAGAACCGGGTAAGATGGAATTCCGACTGTCAGGGATCTCAGCAGAGCACACGGAAAGTGGGCGCCTGCCTGCTCGGCTTGGTCCAGGGATCAGGAACCCTTTGGCATCGGACCCTCTGTTCCTAGCCGACGGCTTCTGGGATGCACAACAGGAACTGGGAACATCCCCAAAAGGAAAGGCAGAGACCCAGACAACACAGGACTGGCGAGAACCCGGTGAGAAGGGATTCCGACTAGTCAGAGGGCAGAGAGGTATCAGCAGAGCACGTGGAAAGTGTGAGCCTGCCCACCCGGCGTGATCCAGGGATCCATGAACCCGGTGGCATCTGGCCCTCTGTTCCCAGCCGACAGCTTCTGGAGTGCACAACAGGCACTCGGAACATCCGTCACCAGGAACAGCTGAGATCCAGGGAAACAAGCCAGGTATAAGGGAAAGGCCAAGAAAAAAATCACTGACAACAAGATGGCAAGAGGAAAGCTAAAGAATGTACCCCAGGGAAACCAAGACAACCTGGCAACACTAGAACCCAGCTCTCCCATCACAACAAACAGCAGAATGCCAAACACTCCAGAAAAAGACTCAGACACAAAATCCTACCTCAAGACAATAATAGAGATCCTTAAACAAGAACAGGAGGAAAAGCAGAAAGAATTAGAAGCTTTTAAAGAAGAAACAAGAAAAACACTCAGAGAACTAGAAGAAAACAGAACCAAAGAGATGAAGGAATGGAAAAAGGAATTTAAACAGAAATAGACATAATAAAGAAAACAATAAAAGAGACAAGCCTAGAGGTAGGAAACCTAAAAAAGAAATCAGGAGTCACAGATGCAGGCATTTCCAACAGACTACAAGAGATGGAAGAGAGAATCTCAGGGGCCAAAGACAACATTGAAAACATAGACAAAACAGAGAAGATGCAAAAACCAAAAAACTCCTAACCCAAATTGTGCAGGAGATCCAGGACACAATGAAAAGACCAAACCTAAGGATAATAGGAATAGAAGAGGGTGAAGAATATCAACTAAGTGGTACAGTAAATATCTTCAACAAAATCCTGGAAGAAAACTTACCTACCCTTAAAAATGAGATGAGCACGACCATAAAAGAAGCCTACAGAACTCCAAATGGGTTGGACCAGAAAAGAAATTCCTCCCAACACATAATAGTCAAAACACCAAGTACCCAAAGCAAAGAAAGAATACTAAAAGCACTAAGGGAAAAAGGTCATGTAACATATAAAGGCAGACCAATCAGAATCACACCTGATTTCTCAGCAGAGACTATGAAAGCTAGAGGAGCCTGGACAGACATCAGGCAGACCCTAAGAGAGCACAAGTGCCAGCCCAAGCTGCTATACCCAGCACAACTATCAGTCAGTATAGATGGCGAGACGAAGATATTCCAAGACAAAACTAAATTCACACAATATATGACCACAAACCCAGCACTACAACAAATTATAGGTGAAAACCCCAATACAATAAAGGGGAACCACCTCATAATAAAAACAAGAAAACTTCTAAGGAAGAAAACCAAAAGAAAGACACACAGGCACAATTCAACCTACCAAAGCAACAATAGCAGGAAACAGCAACAACGATTCCTTCATATCTATTAAACTAAATGGACTCAACTCCCCAATAAAAAGACATAGGCTATCAGACTGGATACATAAACAAAACCCAGCATTTTGCTGCATACAGGAAACTCATCTCAGAGACAAAGACAGACACTATCTCAGAATAAAAGGTTGGGGAAAAAAACTTCCAAGCAAATGGCCCCAAGAAGCAAGCTGGAGTGGCCATTCTAATATCGAATAAAGTAGATTTTCAACCAAAAGTTATCAAAAAAAGATAAGGAAGGACACTTTTTACTCATTATAGGGGAAATATGTCAAGAGGAACTCTCAATCCTTAACATATATGCTCCAAATAAAAAAGCACCCATATTCATAAAAAAAAAAAAAACCCTACTACAGTTCAGAAAATACATTTTACCCCACACAATAATAGTGGGAGACTTTAATACCCCACTGTCACCAATGGACAGATCATGGAAACAGAAACTGAACAAGGACACTGTAAAACTGACAGAGACTATGAACCAACTGGAATTAATAGATATCTATAGAACATATCATCCTAAAATTAAAGAATACAACTTCTCAGCACCTCACGGCACCTTCTGGAAAATTGACCACATAATTGGACACAGAAGTAGCCACAATCGATACAAGAAGATCGAAAGACTCCCATGCATCCTTTCAGATCACCATGGTCTAAGGCTGGTCTTTAATAACAAAGACAACAAAAAGCCCATATACATATGGAAACTAGACAGTGCTCTATTAAACGATAGCAAGGTCAAAGAAGAAATAAAGAAATTATGGATTTTCTAGAATTCAATGAAAATGAAAACAAAACATTTCCAAACCTATGGGATGCAATGAAAGCAGTACTGAGAAAAAAACTCATAGCTCTGAATGCTTCCAAAAAGAAACTGGAGAAAGCATACTCTAGCATCCTGACAGCACAGTTGAAAGCTCTAGAACAAAAGGAAGCAGGTACACCCAAAAGGAGTAGATGGCAAGAAATAATCAAAATTACGGGAGAAATATACCAAATAGAAACAGAAAGAACCATTGAAAGAATCAACAAATCCAAGAGCTGGTTCTTTGAGAAAATTAACACGATTGATAAGCCCTTAGCCAGACTAACTAGAGGGCAAAGAGAGAGTATCCAAATTAACAATAATCAGAAAAGAAAGTGGAGAAATAACGACTGAAACTGAAGAAATTTACGAAATCATCAGATCCTACTACAAAAGCCTCTACTCAATAAAGCTGGAAAATCTGGAGGAAAGGGATGAATTCCTAGACAAATACAAGATACCAAAGTTAAACAAGGACCAAGTAAACCAACTAAATAATCCCATAACACCTGAAGAAATAGAAGCAGTCATCAAAACCTTCCAACCAAAAAAAGCCCAGCTCCAGATGGGTTCAGTGCAGAGTTTTATCAGACATTTATTGACGACATAATACCAATACTCTCCAAACTATTTCACAAAATAGAATCTGAGGGAGCACTACCTATCTCATTTTTTGAGGCTACAATAACCCTCGTACCTAACCCACACAAAGACCCTACAAGGAAAGAGAATTTCAGACCAATCTCACTTATGAACATTGATGCAAAAATACTCAACAAAAATCCTTGCAAACCGAATCCAATAGCACATCAAAACGATCATTCACCACGATCAAGTAGGCTTCATCCCTGGGATGCAGGGATGATTTAATATAAGGAAATCCATCAATGTAATCCACCATATAAACAAACTCAAAGAACAAAATCACATGGTAATCTCACTAGATGCTGAGAAAGCATTTGGCAAAATCCAACACCACTTCATGTTAAAAGTCTTGGAAAGAACAGGAATCCAAGGCCCATAAAGAACAGGAATCCAAGGCCCATACTTAAACATAATAAAAGTAATATACAGCAAACCAACAGCCAACATCAAACTTAATGGTGGGAAACTTGAAGCAATCCCACTAAAATCAGGGACTCGACAAGGCTGCCCACTTTCCCCCTACCTATTCAACATAGTACTGGAAGTCCTGCCGGAAGCAATTAGCAAAAGGAGATCAAAGGGATACAAATTGGAAAGGAAGAAAGAAAAATATCACTCTTTGCAGATGACATGATAGTGTACTTTAGTGACCCCAAAAATTCCACCAGAGAACTCCTACAGCTGATAAACAAGTTCAGCAAAGTGGCTGGATACAAAATTAACTCAAACAAATTAGTAGCCTTCCTATACTCAAAGGACAAACATGTGGAGAAAGAAATTAGGGAAAAGCAACCCTTCACAATAGTCACAAAAACTATGAAATACCTTGGTGTGACTCTAATTAAGCAAGTGAAGAACCTGTATGACAAGAACTTCAAACCTCTAAAGAAGGAAATCGAGGAAGATCTCAGAAAATGGAAAGCTCTCCCATGCTCATGGATTGGAAAGATCAACTTTTTAAAAATGGCCATCTTACCAAAAGCAATCTACAGATTCAATGCAATCCCCATCAAAATTCCAACCCAGTTCTTCATTGAGTTGGAAAGAACAACAAAAGACCTAGAATAGCGAAATTCATCCTCAACAACAAGAAAACATCTGCGGGAATCACTATCCCTGACCTCAAGCTATATTACAAGGCTATTGTGCTGAAAACTGCATGGTACGTACTTGTACAGAAATAGGCACATGGATCAATGGAATAGAATAGAAGATCCAGAAATGAGCCCTCACATATATGGTCAACTAATTTTTTACAAAGCAGTTGTAAACATGCAGTGGATAAAGGACAGCCTATTTGACAATTGGTGCTGGTCCAACTGGCACTCAGCATGCAGAAGAATGAAAATAGACCCTTTCTTATCCCCTTGTACAAAGCTCAAGTGTAAGTAAACCAGGTACACTGAAACTATTAGATGAGAAAGTAGGGAAAACCTTAGAACACATAGGCACAGGAGAAAATTTCCTGAACAGAACACCAATGGCTTGAGCTCTAAAGTCAAAGATTAACAAATGGGACTTAATGAGATTGCAAAGTTTCTGTAAGGCTAAGGACATCGTCAAGAAAACAAAACGGCAGCCAACAGAGTGGGAAGAGATCTTTACCAACACCACATCAGATAGAGGCCTAATATCCAAAGTATACAAAAAAATCAAAAAGCTAGACACCAGAAAATTAAACAACCCTATTAAAAAATGGGATACAGACTTAAACAATAAGTTCTCAATCGAGGAATTTAGAATGACTGAGAAACATCTAAGGAAGTGCTCAACATCCTTAGCCATCAGGGAAATGTGTCCCGCGCAACCGTCTCGCCAGCAAGAATAGGATTCTTCTGCGGTAAAGCTTTAACGCATCTTGAGAGGCAGAGCATAAGCTTGCAACACGTGAAGACGAAGACCCCGAACTATCTAGCCCATCCCCTTATATAGTAATCAGTTTTCGCCTTGGACATGGAGCCCCCTGATTGGTTGAAACTCATCAGGCCCTATGACACCATGGGAGAGGCAGAGCTCAAGGAGTGGAAAGTTACCCAGCGCATGCGCACATGACTTGTTCACTGCTAACTCCAGCCGGATGTCAGTGCCATCTTGTAATGGAGAATGTGTAGGCAGCGCCCCACAGAAATGCAAATCAAAATTACCCTGAGATTCCACCTCAGACCAGTCAGATTGGCCAAGATCCAAAACTCAGATGACTACAGAAGCTGGCAAGGATGTGGAGAAATGGGAACACTTCTTCACTGCTGGTGGAGTTGTAAACTGATACAACCAGTCTGGAAATCAGTCTGGTGGTTCCTCAGAAAAATGGACATAGTACTATCTGAAAACCTAGTTATTCCACTTCTGTGCATTTACCCCAGAGACGCTCCAACACACAACAAAGATACATGCACCACAATGTTCATTGCAGCTCCATTTATAATATCCAGAGGCTGGAAAGAACCCAGATGTCCTTCAGTAGATGAATGGAAACAAAAATTGTGGTACATTTACACAATGGAGTACTACTCAGCTATCAGAAACAATGACTTAACAAAATTCTTAAGAAAATGGATGCATCTAGAGAATATCATCCTGAGTGAGATAACCCAGTCACAAAAGAACAGACATAATATGCAGTCACTGATAGTGGAATACTAACCCTAGAAATCTCTGAACACCCCAGAAACAACTCACAGACTGAGTGAAGATCAAGAAAATATATATATATTTTAATTAAAATAGAAATGTATCACATTCCCCCTTTCCTCCCTACAGCCCTTCCTAGTCTCTCTCCTATTCCCTCACGTTAATAGCCTCTCTTCCTATATTACTGTCACATATATATGTGTGTGTGTGTCTGTATGTACTCACAAATACTTAATTACAATCTTAAAAATGTATCAGAAACAAATAAAAAAAAGCTCACACTACCCTGAAATATATAATTTCACGCATACAGTGACATTCAACATTCAAGTGCCAGTGTTTTTGTACTGTCTTTTCATCAAGTTTCTTTAAACTTTCAAAGAATCACTTTTAGGCTTACCAAAATAAGTATTTGCCAATATGATCAATAAATATTACCTAAAACTGGCAGCAAAAATTATCTGCAACTAGGTACCTTTTAGAAGAGTCTTTGAATTATATATGGTTTTGTCTCTAAGAACACTTTTAACAGAACCTAATATAGCTTTTAGGACAGAGCTCTTGAGTAAAAACCAAAACCATAATAAAGATTTGAATATGATGTGGAAATTATATTAGGGCGGAATAAATATAGTCTAATATACCATCTTAGGGGTTATTAGCAGTTGATTTTAAAATATTGAGAAATGGGAGTAAGTAAGTAAAAAGCATCTTACTTGGAGCTTCTACTGAATCCCTTTTTTTTCTTTGGAGGGTTTGTTTTTTGTTGTTCTCGAGACAGGGTTGCTCTGTGTGGCTTTGTTTGTCCTGGAACTCACTCTGTAGACCAGGCTGTCCTCAAACTCAGAGATCCCCTCTACCTCCCTAGTGCTGGGATTTAGAAGGTATGCGTTATTGCCAGGCTTCTTGTACTAGCTTATAGACCTGACATAGCTGCCCTGTGAAGAATGTGCCTTCTGAGGTAGAAGTTGCTGGTCTTAACCATTCATATAGGGAATATATTACACACTCCTTCCTAGTGCTGGGAATCAAGCTCAGAGCTTCTAATGTGCAAGGCAAACATGGAGCCACACCCACCGCGTGAGATATATTCATTTTCATAAGCATAAGATGATTAATATAGACAATAACTATGATTAACCTTACCAGCGAAGCAAGCCATTTAGTTTGTGTAAATTACGTCTAATTTTCAATATATTCTTATAGCTTAGTAATAAATACAAATATACCTTCTAGATTACAAATGTAGCAAGAACAACTAATAAATCTTTTCTCTTTGAGCTTCCATATTATTCCCACTAGCAAAATATGTAAAGGGAATACATTATCTGTTTTAATTTTTATTAAGCTATATCAGATTTGCTGGATTTATCACGTACCTACAATCTTAGTACACAGGAGGCAGAGGGAGGTGGATCTCTGTGAGTTCCAGTCCAGCTAGTGCAATGTTGTTTCCAAAAGAAAAAAAAATCTCATTTAAAACTAATATGTACTTATTAAAATCACAAAGCAGTGAACAAATTTTAAATGCCTGAAGTTGGGGCCCCCTTGATTGTTTTTACTATTCTGGGTTTATTATATTCCATGTTCCCTTTTACAGGCTACCTTACTGTCTTACAAATTTATTTTTCTCCTCTATCCCACAAAGCTTTACTTCCTCTCACATGCCCGCCACTATGCATCGCCTTAGACACCTCACACAGTCTAATCACCCTTCCACTACATGAGTGTTCTGGACAAAACCAGTTTAAAATTGAAAATTGTTATTATTTTGTTTGGTTTTATTCTTTATTCTAGAGGCTGATGAAATATTCATTTGCTACAGGAATGGTTCTTGTTACATGTCTTATGAAATGTATTTTAGCATCCTATCTATTACCTAACTCTGCAAAGAATGTAAAAAGGATGAAGTTGAAACATTGCACTTGCCATTTATAGCAGGTTTTTCAGTGCTAGCTGTCTTAAACATGAAATGGAGCTCAGGCAGGGAGCCTGTAGTCGCCATCTGTGTCACATAGTGTCTACACAGAATGACAAAGCTAAGTGTAAGTCACAAGTCACAAGTCACAAGCCAACTGCAATGCAGGCCACTCTCAGGAGAGGGGTGTGTTTTCAGTACATGTGGAATGGCACACTTTCTGATGGTGCGCTCATATTCTCGGCAGCACAGAAGCAGCTGCTTCTGCTTCCAGACTGTGGAGACTCCTCTGTCCCAGCATCAGCCACACTCAAAAGGTTGGCACGTAAAACCGCAGCTCAGCCATACAGTCCACTGGGACTCAACAGTTTTTGTTTCACATACTTGCCACCCATCACTCTTTACATTCTTGCTACCCAAGAGAACACTACAAGCTGAAATCTTTTATTAACAGACATTTGAAAATATTTATTCACCATAAAAAGGTTTTGGCAACTTATATGAACAGTGATAACTAAAAATAAACAACAATTAAAAGTTCTTTAAAGACCATGAACATGCAATTAATTTTATATGTGAAATTATATTTTTATTTAAACTTTTTATAGCATTTTGGACAAAATGTCCCACCAAGTACAAATGAACCAACACAAGCTACAAGAGGTGTCAAATCTGAAGAAGGTATGTTTTACTGTATGCATTTTCTTTTTTCTTTCCCTTTATTATAAGATTTTTCTTTTACATAGGATTTCCTGATTACAGTCCCTCCCTCTACTTCTCCCAGTTACTCCCCAGTTAGTCTCCCATTTGGACCTACCCCCTTCTGTGTCATATTAGGAAACAAAGGGACCTCAAAGGGATAATAGTAAAATAAAATGAAACAAAATACAAAATAATAAAATAAAACAAAAAAACACATTGAAATAGGACAAAAGAAACAGAAAAGGTGGGCTGGAGAGATTGCTCAGAGGTTAAGCGCACTGAATGATCTTCCAGAGGTCCTGAGTTCAGTTCCCAGCAACCACATTGTGGCTCACAACCATCTGTAATGAGATCCAGTGCCCTCTCCAGGTGTCTGGTAGCTGTAGTGTGCTCATATAAATAAAATAAACCTTAAAAAATAATGAAAGAAATAGAAAAGGTACAGGAAACAGACCCTCTCATTTGCAAACTCAAGAATAAAAAACAAACAAAAAAACCAAACAGTACAAGCCAAAATAAATACTCAAAAGATCTATAGGTTAAAAAGAAAACAAAATATATGTAAAATACAAGTAATTTTTTTGAAAGAAAGAAAAGCCTGCCCATACATGGCTTAATCCCAGCACTTGGGAGGCAGAGTCAGGCAGATACCTGAGTTCAAGGCCAGCCTGATCTACAGAGCAAGTTCCAGTACAGCTACACTGAGAAAAACTGCCTTGATAGGTAGAGAGAGAAAGAGATACATGCATGTATACATGCTTGTAAAAGAAGGAAAAGCCCTGCCACAACGTTATAAAACAAGGGCTCTCCAAAGATGCCTTTGAGTTTGTTTTCTACTGATCATCTACCTTAAGTCAAATCAGATATTGCTTGATTACTCCAACAAGCTTTGAGCCACCATTGAACTAACATATCTTACAGACAGGACACCATTGTACTTCATAGAGTTGGGCTGGTATTTACATTTCTCCTCTGGTAGTGTGCCAAAACATGTTAGCTGGACTTCTCCACATTCAATGGGTTGTATAGGTGTTATCTTTGGCACTGAGGCTTGCTGTAGGTGTATATAGACAACAACCATTATTAGTCTTGCCAACCCCTAAACTGGGTTGCTTAGGGGTTCCCACATGACCCCTTTGAAGAGTATCTCAATTAGATAAAATTCAACACCAGTTCAGGAAGCTCCATTTGATAACAAGATGCTCAGTTGGGACTCAGTCTCCCCCATTGTTTGGCAGTTTCCTTTCTATCACCTTCGTGTGTGTGTGTGTGTGTGTGTGTGTGTGTGTGTGTCTATGTCTGTCTGTGTGTGTGTGTGTGTCTATGTCTGTGTGTGTGTAAATTTTAGGAAGCTTCTGTTAAGTTTCCATACAACCTCTCAATTTTTACTAAGTATCTGTTCCTTTCTCCCTCTATTTGATCCTCACATTTCAGTTTCCCCCACCCCCATCCGTCCATAGCTATCTATTCGAGTCACATTTCCTAGGGAAATCTAATTGCCCCCTCTCCCACTCACTTTCTCTATACCTAACACCTGTGGTTATATATCTTGGTTATCATTGACTTAACATCTGGTAGCCACATATAAGTGAATACATGCCATATTTTTGTTTGTGTGTAGAGGTTACCTCATTCAAGATGATTTTTTTCTAGGTTCTTCATTTACCTGTGAGTGTGATTATTTCATCTTTTTGATGGCTGAGTAATATTCCATGTGTAAATATACCACTTTTATTTATCCATTTATTTTTTAATTTAATTAATTATTTTTATTTACATTCTGAATGTTGCCTTCTCCCAGTCCTCCCTCCCAGAGTTCTTCACCCCATTTCCCCTCCCTTTGCCTCTGAGAAGATGCACACCCACCCACACCCATCCCATCTCTGGTCATCCCCCTTCTATGGGGACTCGCGTCTCTACAGAATTAGGCTCATCCTCTCTCACTGAGGCCAGACAAGGCAGTCCTCTGCTACATATGTATGTACTGGGGACCAGCCCATCTTTGTTCTTTGGTTGGTTGCTTAGTATCTGCAAACTCTCAAGAATCCAGGTTAGTTGATATCGTTGTTCCTCCTGTGGAGTTGCCATTCCCTTCAGCTCCTTCAATCCTTTCCCTGACTCTTCCATGGGGGTCCCTAATCTCATTCCAATGGATATTTGTAAGTATCTGCATCTGTCTCAGTCAGCTGCTGGTACAGCCTCTTGGGACATCCATGCTAGGCTGCTGGCTATAAGCACAACATGGCATCAGCAATAGTGTCAGGGTTTGGTGCCCAACAATAGGGAGATGGAACCTGAAGAGACCATTTTCAGTAGATATACATAGCCCCCAGTGGAGGGATGGAATTACCAACTCTCATTCCAAATTTTTGACACAAAATTGTTTCTGTCTAAAGGATATACAGGGACAAATATAAAGCAGAGGCCGAAGGAAAGACCATCTAGTCACTGGCCTAACTTGGGGTTCATCCTGTGGGTAGGCACCAAACCCTGACACTATTATCCATTTATTTTTTATAAAGAATCATTTTATGAATGTGAATACACTGTAGCTGTCCTCTGACACACCATTAGAGGGTATCAGAGCCCATTACAGATGGTTGTGAGCCACCATGTGGTTGCTGGGATTTGAACACAGGACCTCTGGAAGAAGCCCTATCCATTTATCTTTAATATATTTATTTATTTATGACTCAAAATTTATTTTATAATTTATTCACTCATCTGTTGGGGGACAACTAGGTTATTTTCAGTTTCTGGCTCTTAATGAATAGAGCAGCAAGGAACATGGTTGAGCAAGTGCCTCTGTGGTAGGATGAAGCATCCTTTGGGTATATGCCCAAGAGTAGTATAGCTGGATGTTAAGGTAGAAAGATTGCCAGCTTCCTAAGGAACTACCACACTGATTTCCACAGTGGCTATACAAGTTTGCACTCAAACCAGCAATGAGTGAATGTTTCCCTTCATATCCTTACTAGCATAGGCTGTCACTTGTATTATTGATTAACCTTTCTGACAGGTTAAAATGAAACCTCGAAATAGATTTGATTTGCGTTTCCCTGATGACTAAGTATGTTGGGCATTTTTGTTGTTGTTGTTCTTAAGCATTTTGAGTTTCTTCTTTTGAAAGTTGTCTGTTTAGATCTGTATCCCATTATTTTCATTGGGTTATTTTTTTCTTGATATCTAACTTTGTGAGTTCTTTATATTTTGGATATTAGCCCTAAAATCTTTTCCTTTTTATAGGCTGCCACTTTATCCAAATGATGGTGTCCCTTGTTGTTCCAGAGTTTCTCATGAAATCCCTTTATTAGTTGTTGGCCTGAGTGCCTGTGCTGACAGTGGTGTGCTACTAGTCTTTTCAGAGTTCTGGGCTGCTCTCCACGCTCTCCTCTCAGGTTCAGTGTGTCTAGCTGTCTTTATGTTGAGATCCTTGATCCATTTGGAGTTGAGTTTTGTGCAGGGTGATAAGTATGGATCTGTTTGAATTCTTCTACATGTAGATATCCAGTTTGACCTGCACCATTTGTTGAAGATGCTGTCTTTCTTCCAGTGTATGTTTCTTGCTTCTTTATCAAAATTCAGGTCTTCATAGGTGTGTGAATTTGTGTCTGGGTCTTCAAATTTGATTCCATTGATCAATTTGTCTGTTTTTGGACCAATAGCATGCAGCTTTTGCGACTATAGTTCTGCAGCACAACTTGAAATCTGGAATAGTGATATTTCCAGCAATTCTTTTATTGTTCACAATTTTTTAACTATCCTGGACTTTTTGTGTTTCTATATGAAAAGGAAAATTTTCCTTTCAAGATCTGTGAAGAGTTGGGTTGAAATTTTTATGGAGATTACATCAAATTTTTTGACAAGATGGCTATTTTAATCTTACTGATCCATGAGCATGGGAAATCTTTTCATCTTCTGATATATTCTTCAATTTTTTCCAGAGTCATAAAGTTTTTATCCCACAACTTATACTTAACTTAGATAGAGTTACTGCAAGATATGTTGACTGTGGGCTTGCTCTAAACTGTCTTTATGATGTTGAAATATGTCCCTTGTATCCTGAATTTCTCCAGGACTTCTATCATGAAGAGTCAGACATGTCTGAAGCCTTCTCCACAACTAATGAGATTTTCATGTGATTTCTATCTTTTAGTCTGTTCATACAATGGATTACATTCACTGATTTTCATATGTTGAACCATTCTTGCATCTCTGGGATGATGCCTACCTGATCATGGTGAATTGATCCTTTTGATGTGATCTTGGATTCTATTTCCATGTATTTTACTGAGAATTTTTGCATCTGTGTTCATAAGGGAAATTAGTCTGTAATTTTCCCTGTTGGGTCTTTATGTTGGCTATCAGAGTAATTATGGCCTTGTAAAACAAACTGCAATGTTCTTTCGGTTTCTGTTATATAGAATAATTTGAGAGCTATTGGCAGTGACTCTCCTTTGAAAGTCAGGCAGAAGGCTGCACTAAAATTATGGCCCTACGCTCTTTTGCTAATTAATGACTCTTAATGTTACTAGGTGATATAGAACAATTTAAATTGCTTATCTGATCCTGATTTAGTATTGCTAAGTGGTATGTGTTAAGACAAATCATCCATTTCTTTTAGATTTTCTAATTTGGTGTAGTGCAGGTGTAGTGTAGAGAATCAAAAAGTATGTCCTTTTGATTCTCTACATTTCTCCAGTGTCTGTTGCTAAGCCCCCATTTTTACTTCTAGTTTTGTTGATTTGTATATACTCTCTCCACCTTTTACTTAATTGGATAAGGTTGTGTCAATCTTACTGATTTTTCTCAAATAACTGACTCATTTAATTGATATTTTGCATTATTTTTGTTTTGTTTATCTATATTATTGATTTTACCCATGAGTTTGACTATTTCTTGCAATCTACCCCTTTTGGGTGTGATGTCTTTTTTTTTTTTTTTTTTTTTTTTTTTTGTACTTGTTTCTTTGGCCCATTTGCTTGTAATATCTTTTTCCAACCCTTTATTCTGAGTTAATATTTGTCTTTGATGTTAATTCAATTCTAGAGAGTTTTTCTTTTTTCTAGATTTCTGCCATGACTCATTTTTCATTTAAAAGTGAGTTGTTCAGTTTCCATGAATTGTAAGCCTTCTGTTGTTTGTGTTCTTGATATTCAGTTGTAATTCATGGTGGTCACGTAGAACATGTGTCTGTTGAAGACTTGCTTTGTGTCCTAGTATGTGGTCAATTTTAAAGTATGTTCTACTACTAAGAAGGTATATCCTTTTGTCTTTGGGTGAACTGTTCTATAAATATGTTAGGTCTACTTGGCTAATAACATTTCTCTATTCAGTTTTTGTCTGAATGACCTGTCCATTGGCAAGAGTGGGGTACTGAAGTCTTCCACTATCAGTGTATGTGGGTCAGTATGTGCTATAAGCTGTAATAGTTTTCCTTTTATGAACTTGGACACCCTTGTGTTTGGGGTATAGATGTTAAGAATTGCAATGTCCTCTTGGTGGAGTTTTCCTTTGATAAATATGTTCTATCTTTCTGTATCTCTTCTGATTACTTTGGTTTGAAGTCAGATATTAAAAATGGCTACACAGCTTATTTCTTAGGTTTATTTGCTTGTAATATCTTTTTCCAATCGTTTATCCTGAGTTCAGGTTTGTCTTTGATGTTAAGGTGTGTTTCTTGGATGCTGTGAAAGGATGGGTCCTGTTTTTGGACCCATTCTGTTAGTCTGTGACTTTTTATTGGAGAATTAAAACCATTGACATAGCAGTGAACAGTGTTTGTTGATTGCTGTTGTTTTAGTGGTTTCCTGGTAGTAGTGGGGGTGGCGGCAGTAGCATCTGGAACTTAAAATGTAGACCAAGACGGCATCAGACTCATAGAGATCTGCCTACCTCTGCCTCCCCAGTGTGGGATTAAAAGTGTGTACCAATATGCTAGACTTAGATATTTTCTAACTTGTGGTGGGAAATACCAAATATAGAGAATTTTGAAAATGAAAATGCATACTGGGCCAGAGAGATGGCTCAGTAATAAGAAATTCTGGCTGCCCTTTCAGAGGATCCAGGTTCAATTCCAGAACCTATATGGAAACTCACTACCAGGTTTAACTCTAGTCCCAAAGAGTCAACCATCCTCTCTGGCATCGCCAAGCACTGCATGAATGTGATATACAGATACATGTGCAGACAAAACACGCATACACATAAAAAAGTAGATATATCCCAACCATATGGCTGCCTAGGACTTGGACAGGGACACCACCAACAAACAGGCTAACATGGAAGGCTAAAAATCTCACAAGCCCCAGCCCTAAACAAAGGATAGGCAACTAAGAAATGCTGAGAAGGAAAACTTAGTCTTCCTCAAGATGATCCCATAATTGACTTTCCAATACCAACTGGACAGCCCTGAAAAGCAACACTAAATGTGTATGTATGTGCCTGTGTGTGTGTGTGTGTGTGTTTGTGTGTGTGACTAACAAAAATAGGCCATGAATGGGGGCAGTGCATGGAAGGGATAAGAGGAAAGAAAGAAAGGGAAGAAGGAAAATGATAGAATTATATTTTAAGTTAAAAGTAAAATGAGTTTTAATCCTAGAAAAAAGTAATCAATAATTAAATAGCAGTAACAGAATATTTTCTGACTTCTGTTTGTGACATGACACATGCAGATGTAATTCCAGTGAGTTGATATTAGAACTGGTCCCAAAGATATAAAAAAAAAAAAAAAAGACAAGGAATAACCACTGGTTTATGTAGTTTCAGATAGACCTTTTGAGTTTTTGGTGGCAGAAAACCTTGTGAATTCTTCAGTGCCTGACGATGAAATTCTGACTGCCATAAACAACAAGCCGCTACAGAAACCAAACCTGTCCCAAACATCCAGTATCAGTGCCCTGTCAGCCGAAGAGCAGAAGATCCTACAGTCTCTCCATCACCTTGATGAAAGGCTATACTGTAAGTGTGGAAGGGCAGCTTCTATAAGAAAATGGCACTTTATTCTTAAGCTTAGATTTATTTATTCTTATACTTTTATTATTATCATTATTGTTATTATTATTATTGCCTTTAACACTTTAAAGTAAAAATACAAATGTATCTAGATTTGTTAATAAATAAATCAATCATCTAAAAGTAAGAATATTGCTAATATTTTAGATTATTACAGATACACCATGTCATTTATGATGATACCAACTTTTATACATTATTGTCTTTGAGAAGTATATGAATATAATTCAGATGTGGTGGTGAAAGCTTTTAATCCCAGCACTCAGGAGTCAGAGACAGATCTCTGAGTTCAAGGCCAGCTTGGTCTACAGAGTTAGTTTCAGGACAGCCAAGGCTACACCAAAACATCCTGTCTCCGAGAGGAGTGGGAAGCGAAAAGGCTTAAAGAAAAAAAGAAAAGAAATATATGAACATATTAATTGTGTTGAACTATAGATTAGGTGTCTATACTGACCATCATATAAAAATAACTTTATGAAGTAGTTTTTTAAAACGTCAGTGTTAGATACATACACAAAGCGAAGTGTGTGAGACAATACCAGTAATATCAGCTTGTAAGTGATGAAAGGTGAAGGCCAGCCTGGGCAACCAATCCAGTTCCAGACCAGCTAGGTGCTTAGACCCTGTCTCTAGAAAAAGGAAAAAAGTAGAAATACTTTACTAGGGAAATAAGGACAGAGCCACATGGACTATGAAAAAAGATCTATGCATTTCACAGCAAAAAAAATGGGGAGGTTTAAAAACAAGTTTATATTTTTTAAACTTCAATATTGAGCTGCTGAGGGAAGGGAGAAAAACATGTCTAGTACGTTAGCAACATAGCTTAGTGTGTGCCTCACAGTAATTACAGCCTGTGTTCTTACTACCTGGGTGGTCTCTAAAGCCTGAAACAAAGAACTTAGTTGAAAATTATCTCAAACTTCTGATACCTCAAATAATTGAGGAAAAGTATATTAAGATTTCTTTTAGAGATATGGCCTATATTCCAGTCTTCAAAGAATTATCACAAATGAAATCTAAAGCAAATTAATAGTTAATAATCATTTTTAAAAAAAACTAATCCATAAAGAAAATCATTACCCAGAGATAGAGCCATAGCACCACCATCATGACTCAGGGCCTGTCTGCAGACGGCTGACCGCCCAGAAGACTTTCGGAAGCATGCTCCCACCTCAGCCCACAGAGACAGAGCCGAGTCACAAAGAGATGACAAGGATGGAAGAGAGTATCTCAGCGGCAGAAGATAACATACAAAACATTGACACAACAATCAGAGAAAATGCAAAACTCAAAAAAGCTCCTGACCCAAAATAAGAAGAACAAAAGAACCAAAGAATCAACATAATCAGGAGCTGGCTCTTTGAGAAAATCAACCAGATGGATAAACCTTTTGCCAGACTGACTAGAGGGCACAGAGAGAATATCCAAATTAACAAAATCAGAAATGAAAGGGGAGATAAAATAAAACAAGCTGAGGAAATTATCAGATCCTACTACAAAAGCCTATATTCAACAAAACTGGAAAATCTAGAGGAAATAGATAAATTTCTAAACAGATAGCAGGTACCAAAGTTAAATCAGGATCAGATAAACCATCTAAACAGTCCCATAACACCTAAAGAAATAGCAGCAGTCATCAACCAAAAATAGCCCAGGACCAGATGGGTTCAGTGCAGAATTATATCAGACCTCCAGTTGCAAATGTAGCAGAAGATTGTAGTGTCTGGCATCAATGTGAGAAGAGGCCTTTGGTCCAGTAAGGGCATGTTTTCCCAGTGAAGGGGAATGCCAAGGCACTGAGGTACACAGGGTGATTGGGAGAGGGGTGTATCTTCGCCAAGACAAGTGGAGGGGGGAGGTGGGATGGGAGCAGGGGTGGGGAGGGGATAACATTTGAAATATAAATACAGAGAGTATCTAATAAAAATATTTTTAAATAAAAATAATCTCATTAAAACATCAAAAGAATTCACAATACAACATACTAGATAGAGCCATACTGTACTGGCTGGTTTTATGTGTCAACTGGACACAAGCTGGAGTTATCACAGAGAAAGGAACCTCAGTTGAGGAAATGCCTCCATGAGATCCAGCTGTAAGACATTTTCTCAACTAGTGATCAAGGGGTAGATCCAGCCCACTGTGGGTGGGGCCATCCCTGGGCTGGTAGACCTGGGTTCTATAAGAAAGCAAGCTGAGCAAGCCAGGGGAAGCAAGCCAGTAAGTAACATCCCTCCATGGTCTCTGCATCAGCTCCTGCTTCCTGACCTGCTTGAGTTCCAGTCCTGACTTCCTTTGGTGATAAACAGCAGTGTGGAAGTGTAAGCTGAACAAACCCTTTCCTCCCCAACTTGCTTCTTTTTTTTTTTCTTACAACTTTATTTAAAAAAACAGAGATACATGTACAGATTTTTAAAGGCATTTTTGTCAGTACTTGATTTTTTTAAAGGTTTGATAGTATGCATTGAAATCTTACTAATTATAATAAGCATAAAGTACATGTAAATCAAAATATAACATGGAAATAGTCAAAATGTTCTTGTTGTGTGTAAATTAAATGTAATGATTTTTGAATACCAAAAATTGCTACAAGGCTATCTTCTTAGCTCTTGAGTTATTAATGATTTAAGGTCTAGGTGTACCCCACTCTGAGAAGGTGCTATACACTTACGTTTTTTTTTTTTTTTTTTTTTTTTTTTTTTTTTTTTTTTTGTTGTTGTTGTTGTTGCTTTTCTAAGAAGGGCTAAAAATTTCACTTTTTGGGCTTTCTTTTTTTTTTTTTTTGAGCTTCATATGGCCTGTGGGTTGTTTCTTGGGTATTCAGAGCTTTCTGGGGTTAGTATCCAATTATCAGTGACTGCATATTATGTCTGTTCTTTTGTGACTGGGTTACCTCACTCAGGATGATATTCTCTAGATGCATCCATTTTTTTAAATAATTTCATAAAGTCATTGTTTCTGATAGCTGAGTAGTACTCCATTGTGTAAATATACCACAATTTTTGTATTCATTCATCTACTGAAGGATATCTAGGTTCTTTCCAGCTTCTGGCTATTATAAATAGGGCTGCTATGAACGTGGTTGTGCTTCTTGGTCATGATGTTTGTGCAAGAATAGAAACCCTAAGACACATACTAAATACTAAATAGAACTAAATAAAAGATTTTATATAACAAAATTATGAGATGCATAAAAACCTAAAAGAATAGATATTTTTAATACATTTTTTATTTATTTTTACTTATACCCTTTAGATCACACTCACTGCCCCCTCCAGTCACCCCCTTCCACAATCCTTGCCCTATCTCTCCTCCCCTCCCCCTCTGAGTGGGTAGAAGCCCCCTGGATATCCTCCCACCCTGGCACTTCAAGTCTTTTCCCACTGAGGCCAGACGAGACCTTCCAGCTAGAAGAGTATATCCCACATACAGGCGACAGCTTTTCGTGGAGGTGAGATAGCCCACCCCACCTCCACTTTAGTTGTTCAGAACTCACTGAAAGACTACGGTGCACATCTGCCACCTATGTGCTGGGAGGCCTAAGTCCAACTGGTGGTTCAGACTCTGAGAACCCCATGCTGGTCCAGGTTAGTGGACTCTGTTGGTCTGCATGTGGAACTCCTAGCCCCTTAGGGACCCACAATCCTTCCCCCAACTCTTCTATAATACTCCCTAAGCTCCATCCAATGTTTGGCTGTGAGTATCTGCATCTGAGTCAGTTGGTGAGTGGAGCCTCTCAGAGGACATCCATGCCAGGTTCGTGTCTGCAAGGCTAACAGAGTATCAGTAATAGTGTCATGGATTGCTTGTCTATGGGATGGGTCTCTAGTTGAGCCAGTTATTGTTTGGCCATTTCCTTAGTCTTTGTTCTTTGCCCAATCCCTGCATTTCTTATAGACAGAGTAAGTTTTGGATCAAAAATTTATGGGCGGGTTGGTATCCTGTTACTCTACCAGGTTCCTGACTAGCCACAGGAGGCAATCTCTTCAGGCTACATATCCCCAATGCTGATTCACAGCTAAAGGCACCCCCATTGATTCTTGGGTATCTCCCCTATCTCAGAAGTCCATCTCTTCCTGGAGATGTCCCCTATCTCCTCCCCCACTTCACCCCACCCCTGTCAGTTGCAGAATTCCATTGATTTTCACAAGAAGGGGATTGGGCTTCATTGCATAAGACTGGCTAACTGCCCTGGAACTCACTGTGTAGACCAGGCTAGCCCCAAACTTATAGAGAGAACCACCTGTCCCTGCCTTCTCGCTTATTAGCATTATAGACATAAGCCACCACAACCACAAAAAAACAAAACACAAAATGTTTTCACTTTACAAAAAAAAAAAGAGGAAAAAAGAATAAAAACAAAAGGAAAGTATAACATACTTCAAAATACTAGAGAGTCCCTCTTACAGCTTCAGTTTTATGTAATTGTTCCTAATCAAATTGCTCTTATTTTTGGACCTAATATTACATATTAGGACTAATACTGGGTTCGAAAGGAAAGGAGTCCTATATTCAATTTTTAATATTTTGATACATCAGAGTATCATTACTAATTCTTTAGTGATTCTTTGTACATAAATAATTATTTTTGTGTCATGGTATGATTTTTCAGATGTGCAAGAAGCAATTCGCAAAAACCCTTCCATCAAAAATACTTTACAATTAATACCACTTCTGGTAAGTATTTCCTAAGTTCTTTTTTTAGTTGGTTTATTTGAACATTAATAGAAATAAGAACCGTCAGAGGCAGGCTGGAGACATAGCTCAGCAATCAGAACCAAAGTTTGACTCCTAGCGCCTACATTATGGTTCACAATCATCAGTAATTCTAGTTCCTGGGGATCAGATGCCCTCTTCTGACCTCATAGAAACTTGAGTGTATATACATGTGTGCAGGCAAAACACTCAGCCACATAGAATGCAATAAATAAATCTTTTCCACATGTAAGATCCATTGGAAGTTTTTTGAGGGACGGATAAAATTGAGTGCCCTCAGTTCTGAAACGTTGATAGGAAGGAATAAAGTTGTGCAAAATCTATATTTCTCAATAGTGCCTCATGTGTACAGCGCCTGTGCTCCCTCTAAGCCAGGCCTACACTGAGCAACAGTGGGGAGAGGGGCCTGCTGCTGCCCTCCGCCTCACTGTGCACCCTAGGCCAGTCACTTGTTTCCTAGTAGCTGGTGTTTTTCCTAATTTTTTTTTTTGTAATTACCTAATTTGATGAGATTTCCAGTGATTTTTTTTTTCTTCCTAAAAAAAAAAAAAATTTAATGGATTCAAAATTTGAAAATTAAAAGTGTCTTTACTTTGCTTCATTCATTATGAGACATTCTTTAATTCACATTTTAAGTACATTTTTTTTCTTAAAGGACATCTGGCTCCATGGAGAAATGTCAGTTAATGACCTAAAAGATTAAATTCATGACACAGGTGCTTAAGTTGTTAACATTTACCCAAGCCTAATTGCAATGGCCTGTGAACACCAGTTCTATCATGATGGGTCCAATCTACTAACAATGAGTAACCATCTGGCTACATTAGGTCTGAATGTTGTTTTAGTGGCTTTTTTTTTCTTCTGTTTTTCTAAACAGGTTTATACTGTGTAGCCCTGACTATTGTAAAACTCTTATCTGTAGACCAGGGTGGCCTCAGACTCAGATCCACCTGCCTCTGAATGGAGAATGCAGGAACTAAAGGCATTAAAAATAGATGATTTTCTCATACAATACATCCTGACCACAGTTTCCCCTCCCTCCACTTCTCCCAGCTCCTCCCCTCCCACCTCCTCTCTCCCTCAGATCCATTCCCCCACCGGCTCCCTTCAGAAAAGATGAGGCCTCCAAGAGACAACAACCAAACAGGACAAAAGAAGATACAATAAGACAAGGCAAAGGCCTCACACCAGTGCTGGACAAGGCAAGCCAGTAGGAAGAAGCATCCCAAGAGCAGGCAAAATTGTAAATTATTTTTAATGCCAGATAGAGGCATTCTGGTCTCTGCAGCTTCACTCTGTTCCCTGGGAACTTGTCCTCTATCCTGGCACTCTTTGGGGTCCCCATTGTTCTTGCCACCTTACCTGCCTTTTTCCTGTTCATTCTTCAGGAATTGTATGACTACAAGCTTCCATCTGGGAAGCCAGTTTCAGCCCAAGTTTTCTCCATGTTGACCTCTCTCCAGTCTGACCAACTCTGGTTCTTCCTGTGCACCTGGCACTCTGATAGGGCCACAGCTAGGAAAAAGAAGGTAGCTCCGAGACAGCAGGTGAACTGCCCAGTGTAACGAAGTCACCATGATCTCACCATGGCCTTATAATTGCTTAGGTGTAAATTATCAAAGCAGAAACCCTGCAAATCTTAAAATTTTCATTTTAGAGTATCATATTTAGTTTTAAAATAAAATAAATTTAATGAATTTTTAAGAAGCAAATTATTTCTTTGACCTAAAATATATGTTAAACATCCCCAGAATCCTACATGGCTTCCAAGTGTTTCTGTAAAAAATGAAGGAAGGAAGGAAAGAAGGGAGGAAGGTTGGTTACACTTGGCCATTTACACAACAGAGGACAAAACGTTTGTCTGCATTGTGTTGTGGTTTTGAGACAGGACATTATATAGCTAGCCATGACTACTTGGTCCTCCTGCCTCTGATCTCTGAGAGTATAGGGTACACACCACACCTGGCTCTGGAGAGGTAGCTCAGTCGTGAAGTACTGCACTGAATGAGGACCTGAGTTCAGATCCCAACACCCTTTTATACAGAGGTAACTATAGTCTGTGGGTCAGCCCTCAGGGCTCCACTGGCCAGTCAGTCAAAATGGTGATCTTCAGGTTCAATGAAGAGACCCTGTCTCAAAAAAGTAATAACAATAGAATAAGTTGGAGAGAGAAAAAATTGCCTAAAGCTAACCTCTGGCCTGCAAATGCACATGCAGACAATCACATCTGCTCACACACAACCATGCCACATGCACACTCAAAGGAAATTCCTTCAAAGCACAGATTACCTGTAGTAAAGTATGAAGATTGTGAATTACTACTATCCATACGATGCCCTACAAAGAGAGGGGTACAGCATCATTGAAATTGATGAATGTACTGTTTTGCTTTGAACTTTTAGTTCTCTTAAAAGCCATGATCTGAAAAGAGAATGCCCTCTGAACATCTGTGGACATGACAGTTAAGAGAACCCTCTGAACTCTCTTACAGAGCAGCCAGCCAAGGGCCAGTCTGTCTCCTGATGTTGGATCCACAGTGCAAAGAAAATACTGATGAGCTGTGATAGTCACTATTAGTGGAATCATTATTTTTGAGAATTCCTGTAAATAAGTTCTGTATTTCTGCCTTTATTAATGATTTAAAATAGTAGACTTTTATGTTCATAAAAGTAATCATAATGTACTTAATGGAAATGAATTTACTAGCTTATATTTATGCTACAAATTATACTTTATTATGTATTTTCTTGATACATTTTTAATGAATGAAATATTTCATTGTTTTCAGTAAGCATGCTACTGGATATAAATTTTCTCTATTTAAAAAAAACAGAGAATATTTTATTATTCAAATTATGTATTAGGTATGATAGTGAATCTTTGTTTTCTGAAGTTCTAATAAATTTTTGTACAAGTATACAAGAGGCTCATTATTAATAACATCCCCATAAATAATAAAGCTATTTGTTTAAGATCTCTGCTTTTTATATTACTAGCTTGCATGTTCATATCACTTTATTCAAGGTTTACTATACTTCCAAAAAATCGACGTAAAAATTCAAAGTAGGGGCTAGAGATGGCTTTTGGCATTTAAGAGAGCTTGCTGTTCTTTCAGAGGTTGGAGATTCAGTTTCCAGCACCCATTTTTGGTTACTCACAACACTCTAATCAACTCAAGATCCAAGGGAATGATGTCTTCTAGCTTCCACGGGTACATTCACGACACAAGTGAACACACGGGCACATACACATAAACAGTATATCTTTTTAATACAAAGTAATCAGATGGTAAACCCAAAAACTAAAGTATGCTGGATAATTTTTTTCTACTTAGTACTTTTTTTTCTGTTAAAAATATCTACTTGTACAACCAGACTTATGTTAGAGATTTATTTCCTAAACTAATGAGGCACCTGAGTATGGTGTCACACATCTTTAATACCAGCACTTAGGAGGCAGAGGTAGAGGTAATCTTTGTTTAAGGCCAGCCTGGTCTATAAAGCAAGTTCCGTGACAGCCAAAGTTACACAAACTCTTTCTTAGAAAAGATAGATAGATAGGTAGGTAGGTAGTAGGTAGGTAGATAGATAGATAGATAGATAGATAGATAGATAGATAGATAATTGGACCAAAGCCAAAACATACATGACCTTTCAGAAGGGCTTATAAAATCATATATGACAGGGCCAGGTATGGTGTATGATGTAATTCAGCATGTCGGAGGCAGAGGCAGGTGTGTCTCTGAATTTGAGGCCATTCTGATCTACATAGGAAGTTCTAGGCAAGCCAAGACCTTGACTGCCAGGGTCCAGGAGTCACCCCCACAAACCGGCAAACACTGATCTCAGTTAAACAGGAATGACTTATATGAATGCACCCCCCAAGACTGATCGATCGTTCAGAGCAACAACCCTGTGAGCTAGACATTTCTCAGGGCCAATTTACAAAGGCTACCACAGTGAGCTCCTACTCAGGTGCTAGAAGTTCTTCCTGGTGGTCGGCCCTGACCCATGCCATTCTAGACATAACAGTTCATATTGACCTTCAATTGATGGGTCCTATATGAAGCTTATAGTTGTGGAATTTTTAAGATTAACAAACCTTATAACATACAGAACATAACAGGGTATGTATTCAGCATGACCCTGCTCTGAGTCAAGGTTTTGTTTCTATGGGTTTTTTTTTCTGTGTCAATGATTGCCAGGCATATTACAGCAACAATATGAAATGGCTGCTAGGCATAGAACAAAATGGCAACAGCTATGCTAAGGTTGCAAGCCTTTAAAATCCCCCCTTTGACTTGTTCCAGTGAGTCAAATCATTTTTCTCTGAGGCCAAAGAGAAGGTCAAGCCCTCTCTGTTTTGTAATATGACTTCAGCTAAAGAATCAGGAGAAGTTAAGTAACTGTTTTTTTTAGTTCTGACAGATCTTAATAGATTTGTTAAGTATTTAAAATTCTGATCTTCCTTAATTAGTGCTATGGGTTCCATATTGGGAGACCCTGCTGTGCCCATGGTACCAGGAGAGGAAGTAGTACTGGAGCTGCCCTGCCATCTGGGATGGGTGTGGACGTCCTAAGTGTTCCCTCTGCAGAATAGCATGTCTGCGGCAACAGATGCACACATACAGTAATGACCTAGAGTCTAGGTGCCTCAGTTAGGACCAGTGGTGTCTAAGGCCCTGTCACTGGTGACCTGGAATCTCTGGGTGATGAACTTCATCTCAGGGTCACTACCAGAACCATAAAGACAGCGTCCCCCAAGTATTTCCCGTAGCTCGTGTATTACTTACACCATTATTTGTCTTAATTTGAGTGGATTGATTTTTTTTCCAGTTTTTTTAAAGGCTGTCTTTCAGTCTTCTGTAGCTGAATATAATTATCCTTATTAGTGACCCAGGAAGCTAAAGTTTCCTAGCCCCATGTAGCACAAAAGTATCCATCTTGTCCCCTACAGCTCGGGTCTTCATTTGAGGGACAAGGAAGGGGCTAAACTATTCTTCATACTCTGGATCGCACATTCAGAAGACCTAGAGAATGAGAGAACGTGTATGTTTGCGGTCTTTGGGCACCTATTCCATATTGGCCCAAACAACTTACATAAGCCAAAGGAGAGGGTGAGGGGAACCATAGGCATGTTAGTAATTAGGCTCCCATCCGTAGTCCTAATCAGCATTCATATGTGTTGTGCTGAACTCGAGGCAACTCACAACAGAAAGCTATATCGCCAGTCTTTTACCAGTCTGATTTTTTAACAGGTTCTGCAGGTGTTGTGTGATGACCCATCGATGGTCCAGGTCCTGATGTTTCGGGGGTGTGGGGGTACTTCAGATGAGAGTGATGAATCCAGGATTGGATCCCATCCACTTTAATAGCCATTGGGGCGGTCAGGATCACAAAGCGGTGTCCTTTTCAGTCTAGGGGGTTTCCTTTTTGACTTAGCATCTCAGCTAAGGTGGGACAATGGACGGCATTAGGATATTGTCATAGGGGCCCAGGAAGGCTGAAATGCTAGTCAACAACCAGGCAATGGAGCATTTCATCAGTTACAAAGGTGATCCTTGTGGGTTCTGTCAGCCAGATGAAAATCTGCTAAGTCAAATGTAGACTAGGGACAGAAGTTAAATGTTTCTAGTAATTAAGGAAGGTAAGGAATCCCAAACCAGGGGGGAAATCCCATTTTTTTCAATTAATAACCACAAGAATTTAATTATTTAATACAACTACTAATCTAATATTAATTACCAGTAAAGTCTAAGCAATCACATCTCAAAACAAGAGTTATATTCAGGGAGCATGCATTAATAATCTATACAATTTAACATTACCCCAGAAAAGAAGTTGGACATAAAAGTTTCTATAATTTTTGGTGGTTTTCAAATCTTATGGCACAGATTACAAAAAAAAAAAAAAATTTGTAAAGACAGATTTCAAATATTTTCAATAAAATGTTAAAAAATTGAGTAAGCCTTTAAGTTTTCATAGTTGGCTCAAGATTAAAGCATCAAGCTGACCCCAATCTGTCTAAACAGACAGAGAAATAGTTAAAATGACTGACACTTTACTTACAATGGTACTAGAAGTCTCTTCCTTCTATCAAACCCCTTCTGGCTTATATTTTCAATGCAAACACATCTTTGTAAATACTGTGAGAATATAAACTTGGAGACACATCAGGACAGAAATGAAATCTAAGACGTTAAGTCTGACTGGTCGGCACAAAGTCTTGTGGTTCCCAGACTATCAACACTTTCTCAGTACAAAACTAAGAATACTTGAATGACTACCCAACTGGCTGACATTCTACAGAATTGTCCATTACACGTCATTGTTCACACCCATTAGCCTGCTTCTGTAGGGTGCAGTTAGCAGAGCAGGGAATTTATAAACACATGGCAACTCAAGATGCAAAGAACTCTTCAAACAAAGCTTTTCTTTTCCATCTTTAACTCTTGTTATTCTTGATTAATAAGAAACAAAGTGAGGGACCCTTTGAACAGATCTTGTACTTTTCATCAAGGCTAGCGTGCAAAATCTCTGGTACTTTAATAGAGAAAAGCGTCAAACATATATAATAAAGGTACAGTAAAATACAGAACTCTCAAATGTATAGAGGAATACACAGATTTTTCACCAACTTAAACTTCTCTTTCATGAACTCTGTAAATGAACCATGTTCTCAAAGAACTGTCCGTCTCTTCCCCATTACCAGAGACTCTGAACTTACAGTGAAAACCCAGGACAAAAAAAAAAGCATTGCATGACAATGGACACCAAGTTCATAAACAACCTCCTTTTAAATGAGATATCATGTAAGAAAATACCACGAAAATAATAATCTTATGAGAACTATTTTAAGCACAGTAAATTTGAGCCTTGGTCTTCATGAAGATACTACAATTTGTATAGAAAACTATAAATATGCAAGACTCCAAGAGAAAAAAGTCAGAATACATATTGTCTCACCTTCTTTAAGCTTAAACCTTTGAAAGGGGGAAAGATGGCTGATGGCCAACTGAATCTTAAGTCAGACAGAGTCCCAGTACTTGGGCAGAAGTCAAGGCCAGCCCGCTCAACTCAGCGAGTTCCAGGCTAGCCGGCTTTATACTCACTGAGACCCTGCCTCAAAAGATCACAAGCTGGAAGGAAAAAGTAAAGAATACAGAACTACAAACAACTCCCAGGTCAAAGGTCCTCCCCAAAGGACCACATTGTCTATAAGCATAGAACTTAGACATACTAAGGGAGAGGGTGGGGAGTGCTGCCGTACTAGAGTCCCTTCCAAAAAGTACTGTCTTTAAATTAAAGAGACATTAATCTAACCGTGTAAATAAGTCTGGCTCAGAAATAAAAATGAACATATCCCAGATCTTTCCATAAAGGTAATGATGGTACATCTTTAATATTAAAGGAATAGACTGTAAAAGTTCAGTCTCAGCGATTTTTAAAAGCTCGTTTGTGCTCCTTGGTGGGTGCATAGTAGAGCTCCATGGGTTTGTTTGCTTTCCAGTATTTCTCACTGACCAATTCGAAAGAGAAGGAGCCATTTAAAACCGTGAACTGCCCGCTGGCTGTGGCTATGTAGATGGTGTACTGTTTCTCACTGGCTGTGTCCAGGTTCGTCTGGTTTGATTCTCCTTTGCTTCGAAGCTCTTCTAAAGCTAACCTCACAGCCAGATACTTGGTTAAGTGATCAACAGTGGTACTGCCTGAGGTCTTTATGTATCTTGTCTGTGCGCTGTCGTCCTTTTCCATAAGTGTCGGGTGAGGTCTGAACACCAACTCAATCTCACTGGCGCCGTCCATCGCTGGATCGATCGCCACCGCTGCACTGTTACCAAGCTCAAGCCCAGAGTCATCGGATGTTTTGGTCCGTTTGTTACTTGGGCCGACCTCCTGGCTGTGTGTGGATGCATTGCTGCAATGGGAACTGTCGCCACTGTCCTCTGCTCCGCTGCCATTTTCAATCTTGCTTTTTGCCTCGCTGAAATCTGTTGATGGCCTGTATCTTCAGCCCCCCTCATTGCTGTGGCTAAGAGCCTGCTGATTGTTGTGTTTGTTGATCCTCGCTAATACCCTCTCTTGATGAGCTTCATACTCGTCACGAGTCGGATAAATCTTGCTGATGAGTGCATCAAAGTTTGGGTCCGGCCTTAGTGATCTTTTAGAAACTAGTTTTTTCTGACAGGTAGAACATTCTTTGTTGCCACTTCTGTGGGCTGTGATAATGCAGTCTGCACAAAACCGACGTAAACATTCCTTTGTAGACATGGTATTCTTCAACATATCCAAAATTGGGCACATTAATTCACTGTGTAGACTTCTAGGTGAAACCACAATTTCCAAGCCATCTGTTATTGCCTCCTGAGGTGTTCGTTGTGATTCGTACAAACTGAATTCCCATGTTTTGCCTAATGGTTGAGTTCCATTTGTCTGCACAGCCTGAGACATTTCAGCTCCTGCCCCAGCCCGGGGCTGCACTGGCCGTGGCCGGAGTGAGACTAGAGTGAAAATCCCATTTTTAAGAACAGGAAGATATATTTATCTGGAATCCATTTGATCTGTAGCACGTAGATCCAAATCCTACAACTTTTTGATTCCCCAAAGCTGCTGTAAGTTTTAGTTTTCAAAAGAATGTACAGTACTATTCCCATTGTACTGAAATCTGTACTTTAGAGAAAGTGGTTAACAGGTGTCTGTAAGACAACAGGGAAACCTAGTATAGGTTTAGGTTAAAAGACACTGAACATTCTTTTTACTGGATACACAGATTGAACAGAGATCTGAGTGAAGTAAGAGAGCCAGCCAGCTTAGTAGTAGAAGAGGACCAAACACATGAGAAGTCTGGGCCTTTCCAAGCCCTTCACCGAGCTGGAGCAGGGCCCAGTAAAAGCTCTTTCAAGAATCAATGGGATGTAGTTAATAAAATCAGTAATAATAAGCAGACAGTTGTGGGGCGCTGCCTGCACATTCTCCATTACAAGATGGCGCTGACATCTGGCTGGAGTTAGCAGTAAACAAGTCATGTGCGCACGTGCTGGGTAACTTTGCACTCCTTGAGCTCTGCCTCTCCCGTGGCGTCATAGGGCCTGATGAGTTTCAACCAATCAGGGGGCTCCACGTCCAAGGCGAGGACTGATCCCTTTATAAGGGGACGGGCTAGATAGTTCGGGGTCTTCGTCTTCACGTGTTGCAAGCTTATGCTCTGCCTCTCGAGAGCATTAAAGCTTTACCGCAGAAGAATCCTATTTCGTGTGCCGCATCGTTCTTGCTGGCGAGACGGTTGCGTGGGACAGACAGTAATGAATATATTTTGAATTCTTTTTTTCTAATAAATTGGTCATAAAGTCACCTGTCACCTGAAGCCATGGTGATATCCTAGCCTTCAGATCTCTAAAAAATACTTTTGTAGGTGCAAAGTCTAAGGTGCTATTCTGGGAGACAGCATGCATCTTTTTGTCCAACATAAAAAAATACAAACCAGCTGCAAAGGAAGTATCAGCTGGATACTGAGCTTTCCTTTCCCCCACATCCCCCCACTCTCTCTCTCTCTCTCTCTCTCTCTCTCTCTCTCTCTCTCTCTCTCTCTTTCTCTCTCTCTCTCTCTCTCTCTCTCTCTCTCTCTCTCTGTGTGTGTGTGTGTGTGTGTGTGTGTGTGTAGGTCAGAGAACAATCTGTAGAGTTCATCTTTCCACCTTTATGTGCACTCTAGGCAATGAACTCAGGCAGTGTTGCAAACACTTGACCTGCTGAGTCATCTCTCTGGGTCAAGGGGTTTCCTCTGGAAACCCCTTGCTCTAGGATGTTCCCGCTATAAACTGCTCTGTTTCTCCCATGCTGTTGTTTCTTTAGTTCATTTTGGGCAGCTGGAAATATGCCCTCAAACCCACATTCATGTTTACGTGAGACGAGGAACAGAATGCCAAGAAGAGAGAACTAGACTCTCAGAGATACCAGCATGAGTCTGGAAGGGTGCCTGGAATTGAAAGCAATGGTGTATCTGCAGTCATTTCAAGAACTGCCTGGAACTCACAGTTTCCCATTGGAGGAGCCAGCAAAAAACTGATTTTTCTTGTTTCTGAAAAGCTTATGTCTGTTCAACTATGGATTTTTAACAGGTTTATTTGTGTGTGTGTGTCCTCTGTCTTCCTATATGTCTATATGGTAGAAGAAAACACCAGACTCCATTATAGAAGGTTGTGAGCCACAATGTGGTTGCTGGAAATTGCTGGCTGTCTGGAAGAACAGCCAGTGCTCTCAGCCACTGAGCTATCTCTCTAATTCCTCCACTCTGAATTTTAAACTTAGCTGACAAGGCACTTTATTCACGCAAAAAAATAAAAAATAAAAAATAAAAAGATAAGTCCAGATTCCAACAGCTCTTTACCATCAGAGAGTATTTCCCTTGTCTCTCTGGGTTTTGTTTTGTTGTATTTGTTTGTTTGGAAATTCATCATCTTTATTACCTAACTATGGCCCCTTCCTTATCTGTCTGTCTACCAGGAAATCTAGTCTTCTTATCGTGCCTTTCAAAGCTCACCCTAGCTGCTCTTAGGTCTTAGCTGCCTTGAAATGATGAAGAGCCAGAGAGGGGTCTATGTAAAGACCCACTATAAGACTTAACCAGTGGCAGTGATCCGGAGCTTAAGACAGCCATTTGCCAACGGTCTGTATCTCTGGAGCTTGTCATCTGATTGAAGTAGCACCCTGGTAAGTCGGTGATCCTCAGAAGAAACCCTGAGGTGACATCCTACATGGATTCTGTCCTCAGAAGAAATCCAAGATGAGGATCCAAAGTGATACAGTCCTGTTAAAGAATTAAAAGGCAGGAAAAACCTAGATTACAAGAAGTAACAGCAGAGAAATCCCAAGCACCAAGACAACAGCAGACAGAATCGGGAGTTGAAGAAAGATGTTGGAGGTAAGGAGCCATAATCATTTAGCAGGCACACAGAGCAAAAGGCCTGGAAAGCAAAGGGGGACATACAAAGCAGGGAAGTTTATGGTTTTGCGTTAGTTTCACCTTCTAGTGATGATAGCAGTACCTGTTTCTGGACCCTTTAATGTGGAGTTCACACTGGCTTCCTGAAGATCAGGTCCTGCCCTCTTGACTTTTTGGCATTCCTGTCATCTGGAGAGCAAACCATCGCTTCAGTATACTGATGGTGGTGGGCAGCTTATGCCTGAGAAGCAAACCTCAAGAATGGAGGTGAGTTAGCCTGGGAGTTTTGAAGTTTAAATTGAAGCTCTTTTATTTAATTTTTCTGTAATATAATAAAATATAAGAAAAATGAAATCTTCAATGCACTGACTCCTTTAAGAGTCTACTCCCGCACTTTGGGGCTCACCAGGATGAATTACTGTGGAAAACAATCAACATACTTAAAAAAAAAATGTATGAGTGTTTTTGCCTGAATGCAATATATATGTATCACATAGATGCCTGCTGTTGTGGGTTGCTTTGATATTGTTTGTATTTTGATGTTAATTTTGTTTCTTCAAGGGGGGTTGGCTCTGCCTAGCAGCCCATTGTATATTCAGATGACCTCACATGAATCTTTTCTCCATTTTAATTGGCCAATAAAGGCTAGAGCCCACGATTGGGCAGTGGAGGGGGAAAGGTGAAACTGAAGGTTTGAGAGTGTGTGTGGGGGGGGGGGGGCTGGAGAGATGGCTCAGTGGTTAAGAGATCCTGAGATGCTCTTCCAAAGATCCTGAGTTCAAATCCCAGCAACCCCATGGTGGCTCACAACCATCTGTAATGAGTTCTGACGCCCTCTTCTGGTGTGTCTGAAGACAGCTACAGTGTATTTATATATAATAAATAAATAAATAAATCTTTAAAAAGAAAAAGAGAATGGGGGAGGTAAAGAGGATAGAGGAAGAGGAGGAAGAAGCTGAGATGGACCAAAACCACTGCTTTCTATTTGGTTTCATAAACATACCTTCTTCATCTTCATACAGGTCATTGATAAAATATTGAGTGGGATAGAACTTAAATAAAAAGTCCTCTGGCAGAGCAGGGGAGATAGCTCAGTGTCCTATTAGGGTTACTATTGCTATAATGAAACACCATGATCAAGGCAACTCAGGGAGGAAAGAGTTTGTTTGGCTTAGACTTCCATACAGTTAGTTGTTCATCAGCAAAGGAAATCGGGACAGGAATGCAAACAGAGCAGGAACCTGAGGCAGGAGCTGATGTAGAAGGCATGTAGGGGTGCTGCTTACTGGATTCCTGTCCATGGCTTGCTCAGCCTGGTTTTTTATAGAACTGACCCCAACCACAAAGGGCTGGGCACTCCCCCAGTGCATCACTAATTAAGGAAATGCCCCACCAGTTTGTCTACACTGTGGTCCTATGGAGCATTTTCTCTGTTGAGGCTCCTCCTCTCTGACGACTCCAGCTATGTCAAGTTGACATAAACTGTCAGTTACATTCAGTTAGATTGCCTCAAAAGCAGAACTTGAGTTCAAACCTCCAGCACCCACACAGAAAGCTAGACATTATAGTGATGCCTGTAACCCCAACACTGAGGAGGCAGAGACAGGAAGGTCCCTGGGTTCACTGGCAAGCTGGTCTAGCCAGTAAGCGAGCCAAGTGGAGGGCGAAGGAGATGTCCCGAGCAAGCTGAATTCCTGGTCTGGCCAATCTGGCAAGCTCTAGGTTCAGATGAGAGATCCTGCCTCTAAATATATATACGGTAAACCACAGGTGAAGACACTCAAGATCAGTCTCTGGCCTCTACATGAATATTACACATGTGCACAAGCACACGCATACAAACACTTTATGTTGCTTCCAGTTGGGAAGGAAACTGCCAACCAAGAAGACTGCGTATAAATCATTAGATAGTGTTTTCTAAAGAAACAGTGTTAGCTTTTCATTATCCTTTCTCTTTATGTTTTGGGGCCGTATCTAAGAAACTTTTGCTAACTCAAAGATTTTTCTCCCATATTTTTCACAGATATTTCATAATTTTAGATTTTGCATTTAAGTCTAGTATAGTTTGAGTTTGTTTTATATGTGACACAATATGACTCAGTTATTATTTATTCACACTTAATCAATCTATTTGTTTGAAAAGACATCTTTTTCACTGACCTGTTTAGCACTTACATTTAAGCCGACGATAGTAAGACACTTCAAGCAGAGACAAGACAAGGTCCTTTAACAGGGTTATGTATCTGTGATAAGGAGATTCTGTTACGATAAACACAAAAATAGAAGAGAAACCCCAGAGCTTAGGAGGCTGAAGTAGAGGCGTTGCTGAGAATTCAAGGTGAGCCTAGGCCACAGTGGTGGTGGTTGGGAGGAGCATTGCTCAGATGAGTTTAATCCCTAGAACCCAGTCCATAGAATGGAAACCAATTCCCACAAGTTGGTCTCAGACTCCACACGTGAGTATGTCACACACGCTATAGGTAATAAAATATTTCTAAAGGAAAAAAAAAATCAGCAGCTCATGGGGGTGGGGGCATCTCTAGGAAATGGCAGAGACCCGGGATGGGGAGGTTACCAGGAGTCTATGGGGTGACTTGAGGTGAAACTCCTAGCAGTGTGAATATGGAACCTAAAGTCACACCCTGTATCCAGGCAAGAACCCCAGTGGACGGATAGGGACACCAACCTCACAAGACTTCTGACCCCCAAATTTGTCCTATCTACAAGAAATGCAAGGACAAAGATGGAGTTGAGACTAAGGGAATAACCAACCAATAACTGGGCCAACTAGAGACCCCTCCCAAGGGCAAACACCAGTGCCTGACACTATTAATAATATCCTGTTATGCTTGAAGACAGGAGCCCAGCACAACTGTCCTCTGTGACGGATGGAGCAGCACTAATGTGTAAATAAGTTAATTAATGGAAAAAGAAACAGAACAAAAATGAGAGATAATGTAGATTTGTAGTCCAGGTCAGAAATGACAGAAGCATAGTAATGGTGCAATTTGTTTTAATTTGCATTTCCCTAATGACTAAAGGCGTTAGCTCTGTGTTTGCTGTTTCCCTTGCATTTAGCCTCTGGGCTGAGTGTCTTTTCAAACCACCAAGCCACTGGTCCTTGCCTTTCTTCTTGACATTTGGATCTAATATTCACTAGACAATATAAAACAATGGAGCAACAGGATTTCATGGTGGCTTGGGCTTAACATCTAACAGTAGTGATCTTGTTGATGTGGTTATTTCCCAGCCATTTTATATCTTCATGGATGCATCTGTTCCAATCACTCATCCATTCAAAATGCATTAGTGTTTTGCCTGCATGTATGTCTGTGAGAGGATGTCAGAAACCCTGGAACTGGAGTTACAAACAGTTGAGAGCTGCCATTGGGGTGCTGGGAATTGAACTCTGGTCCTTTGGAAGAACAGCTCATATTCTAACCTAAGCCATCTCTCCAGATCATCCTTCTTGTTTCAAATACTTTAGTCCTGAGATCCTTTGGGGAATTTTAAAGTGACAAGACCTTTTAGCAGGTGTATGAGGCACTCTGAGCAGAGAGATGGCTATGAAATACATGTAGAATGAGAGCTCAGTCAGATCATCCTTCATGGGGGAAATACCTGAGGCTTGTCCTAGAAAACAGGAGAAGGAAACAGAATATTCTAGAAACAGTTTATGTGCATATTTATTACTCATTTCCTTAAGTTACATTTTTGTGTGTGTGTCTGAGTGTGGACATGTATGAGCACTCAGTCCATGGCCCATGTCTAATGATCAGAGCATTAGGAATCCTTACCTACTAAGCCACCTCACCAGCCCTACACATACACTCATGGAGACAGCTTTTTACTTTGTAGATCAGGCTAGCCTACATAAAACTTGTGGTGATTCCCCTGCTTCTGCTTCCCAAATGCTGTAGTCACAGGTTTGAGACACCATGGCCAGCTTTTTGTTGTTGTATTGTTTTTGAGATATGTCTCCTCCATTCAACACAGGCTGAATATGCAACAGTCTCCTGCCCCTGTCTTCTGAGTACTGGGATTACAAGTGTGAGCCACTATGCCTAGTTTTGGGTGTTTTGTTTGGTTCTGAGACATGGTCTTACAACACAGGCCATGCCGTCACAATTCCTCCATTTTAAACTCAAACTGTAAGGCATGTGGCAGACTAGAGTAATTGTGGAGAAGCAGAAGGGGAAGGTAGTTAATGTTGACCATGTGAATGTAGGCAGTGGCTAGCCACCCATGTCAGGTGATAAGAAAGTAATGTGAGATGAGAGATAGAAGTCCCAGATTTTCAAAATTAGCCTATTGATGGTGTCTTGGTTAGTTTTCTGTAAGTGTGAAGAGACACCATGATCAAGACAATTTGCATAAGACTTTTGGGGGGACTCACAATTCCAGAAGTTACAGTCCATGATCATCAGGATAAGATGGATGGCAACAAGCAGGCAGGCATGGTGTTGGAGCAGTAGCTAAAGTCCACAGGTACAAGGGAGAGAGATCTGAGTGGGAATCGTGTGGGCTTCTGAAATCTCACTTTCTCACCCCAGGCTCTAGTTTACTAGTTCTTGGTAGTAGAAGGGCATGTGACAGACAGTTAATTCAAAGGAGGGTATCAGAGAATGCTTCTGTACAAAGGTGGTCAGGCCAGAGAGAGAAACAGATAAGGAATCAGCTAAAGCAGGGTATGTGTGACTCAAGTCAGAGTGAGTACATTCCTTCAAGTCTGTGCCTTGCTCCCATTCTCTAAGCCAGACATCTTAAGTGGCCGGGCTCTATAACTGAGCAAAAACACAAGGGAAGTGTCTTTTTCCCAGCGCTCTCAGTCTGTGAAATGAAAGAAGCCAGTGTTGTCAGAGTCAGTAGAACAAGAGAGACAGTGTGGCACAAGTCAGGATGAAGAGGTGGGCAGAGGCCAGAGTGCTAATGTCCTGGCATATTTTCAGGACTCTAATACACCCAGCCTGGTGTGAAAGCTCATTCCTATAATC
The DNA here is from genome assembly GCF_963924665.1 of Micromys minutus. Classification (NCBI taxonomy): domain Eukaryota; kingdom Metazoa; phylum Chordata; class Mammalia; order Rodentia; family Muridae; genus Micromys; species Micromys minutus. Next base: position 5,218,847 of record NC_137985.1, on the reverse strand, counting down.
CCATCACTCAAGATACTGAGGAAGGGAATTGCCATGCGTTCAAAGCCAGTCTGGGCTACATAGCAAGATCCTATCTCAAAAAACCAAGCCAACAAATAAACAACACAAAAGAACATGATCAGATGGATTTTAGCTTCTGTTTCTGCTTGTTTTGAAAGCAGGAGAATATTCTCGCAACTTAACCCAGGATCTTGTGCCTGTTAAACACACACTATACTCAGGAGCCACACCCAAGGCCGCAGATTACTTTGTAACCCAAGTGTGCCATCTCCTTTCTACCTTATCAGTTCTTAGAAGACCACTCTGCAGCTAACAACAGTTTAGCACATGGTTCTTTACAAATAATGTGACTCAGTAAACAATAATGGCTAACGCTTGAGTGCCTACTGTGTGCTGAGACTAGTCTAAGTACATTCCATGTATTATCAACTCATGAATCCTCAAAATATACCATCTCAGTTAGCTGGCTGAATTAGAGGTAATACATTTACTTAGATCACAGTAGGATCCTGGATTTACCCAAGCATCTTAAGAAATCTGTGTGAACAGAAGGGGACAGGGAGGAAGCAATAATGCTTGGGTTTGGTGCCCACATATGGGGTGGATTCCAAGGTGAGGCAGCCTTTGAATGATCTTTTCTTCAATCCGTGCTCCTCTATTTGACCTTGTGTTTCCTCCCTTGTGTGTTTTGTTCTTCCTTTCTAAAAAGGACTGGGGCATCCACAGTTTGGCCTTCCTTCTTTTTGAGCTTCATAATGTCTGTGAATTGTTTCTTGGATATTGGATATTCAGAGCTTTCTGGGGCTAGTATCTGCTTATCAGTGAGTGGGTTACCTCACTCAGTCTCTAGTTCCATTCATTTGCTTAGGAATTTAATAAAGTCATTGTTTCTAATAGGTGAGTAGTAAGCCATTGTGTAAATGTACCATTATTTCTGTACCTATTCCTCTGTTGAAGGACATCTGGGTTTTTTCCAGCTTCTGGCTATTATAAATAAGGCTGCTATAAACATGGTGGAACATGTGTCCTTGTTATAGGTTGGAGAGTCTTTGGGATACATGTCCAGGAGTGGAATAGCTGGGTCATCAGGTATTACTATGTCCAATTTTCTGAGTAACCACCTGTCTGATTTCCAGAGTGGTTGTACCAGCTTGCAATCCCACCAACAATGGAAAAGTGTTCCTCTTTCTCCACATCCTTGCCAGCATCTGCTGTCACCTAAGTTTTTGATCTTAGCCATTCTGACTGGTGTGAGGTGGAATCTCAGGGTTGTTTTGATTTGCATTTCCATGATGACTAGGGATGCTGAGCATTTCTTTAGGTGCATTTCACCCATTCCATATTCCTCAGTTGAGAATTCTTTGTTTAGCTCTGTACCCCATTTTTTTAATAAAATTCTTTGATTCTCTGGAGTCTAACTTCTTCAGTTCTTGGTATATATTGGATATTAGGCCTCTATCAGATATAGGATTGGTAAACATCCTTTCCCACTCCTTTGGCTACAGTTTTTTTTTTTTTTTTTTTTTTTTTTTTTTTTTTTTTTTTTTTTTTTTTTTGACAGTGTCCTTAGTCTTACAGGAACTTTGCAATTTCATGAGGTCCCATTTGTTGATTCTTAATCTTAGAGCATAAGCTATTGGTGTTCTGTTTAGGAAAATTTCCCCTGAGCCTATGTGCTCTTCCCCACTTTCTCATATAATAGTTTCAGTGTACCTGATTTTATGTGGAGGTCTTCGATCCACTTGTACTTGAGCTTGGTACCAGGAGATATGAAAAGATTGATTTGCATTCTTCTGCATGCTGACTACGAGTTGAACCAGCACCATTTTTTGAAGAGACTGTCCTTTTTCCATTGGATGTGTTTTGCTCCTTTGTCAAAAATCAAGTGACCATAGGTGTGTGGTTTCATTTCTGGGTCTCCAGTTCTGTTCCACTGATATACCTGCCTGTCTCTGTACCAAGCAGGTTTTATCACAATTGATTTGTAATAAAGCTTAAGGTCAGGGATGATGATTCCCCCAGAAGTTCTTTTATTGATGAGAATAGATTTCGCTATCCTAAGTCTTTTGTCATTCCAGATGAATCTGCAATAACAACTTTACAACTCTATGAAGAATTGGGTTGGAATTTTGATGGGGCTTGCATTGAATCTGTAGATTGCCTTAGGCAAGGTGGCCATTTTTACTAGGTTGATTCTTCCAATCCATAAGCATGGGAGATCTTTCCATCTTCTGAGGTCTTCTTCAATTTCCTTCTTCAAAGATTTGAAGTTCTTGTCATACAGATCTTTCACTTGCTTAGTTAGGATCACACCTTTTTAAAATTTTTTTGTTAACATTTATTCATTTATTATATGTAAGTACACTGTGTCTATCTTCAGACACACCAGAAGAGGGCACGGGATCCCATTACAGATGGTTGTGAGCCACCATGTGATATCTGGGATTTAAACTCAGGACCTCTGGAAGAGAAGTCAGTGCTCTTAACCACTGAGCCATCTCTCAAGCTGCTGAGTTGTTTTTTTTTTTTTTTTTTTTTGGTATGGTCTCTGTGTGGTTTAGGTATGAATGTAATTGTGGCTTCCAAGAACAAGTTGGGTAGTGTTCCTTCTGTTTCTACTTTGTGGAATAGTTTGGAGTGTGTTGGTATTAGGTATTCTATGAAAGTCTGAATTCTGCACTGAACCCATCTGGTTCTGGGCTTCTTTTTCCTGGGAGGCTTTTGATGACTGCTTCTATTTCTTTAGCTGTTATGGGACTGTTTAGATGGTTTTCTGATCCTGATTTAACTTTGGTATCTAGTATTTGTCTAGAAATTTGTCCATTTCCTCTAGATTTTCCAGTTTTATTGAGTATAGGCTTTTGTAGTAGGATCTGGTGATTTCTTGAATTTCCTCAGTTTCTGTTGTTATGTCTCCCCTTTCAGTTCTGATTTTGTTAATTTGGATACTCACTCTCTCTGTGTGTGCCCTCTAGTTAATCTGGTTAAGGGTTTATCAATCTTGTTTATTTTCTCAAATACCAGCTCTTGGTTTTGTTGATTCTTTGTATAGTTCTTTTGTTTCTACTTGGTTGATTGCTGCTCTGAGTTTGATTATTTTCTGCTGTCTACTTCTCTTGGGTGTATCTGCTCCTTTCCCCTCTAGCACTGCTTTCATTGCATCCCATAAGATTGGGTATGTTGTACCTACATTTTCATTAAATTCTAAAAAATTCTTAATTTTTTTCTATTTGTTTCTTGACCATGTTATCATTGAGTAGCGCATTGTTCAGCTTCCATGTATATGTGGGCTTTTTGTTGTTTTTGTTGTTATTAAAGACCAGCCTTAGTCTGTCTTTGTCACTGAGATGTGTTTCCTGTATGCAACAAAATGCTGGGTCCTGTTTATGTATCCAATCTGATGGTCTATGTCTTTTCACTGGGAATTGAGTCCATTAATGTTAAGACATATTAAGGAATAGTGATTGTTGTTTCCTGTTATTTTTGTTGTTAGAAGTAAAATTATATTTGTGTACTTTTCTTCTTTTAGATTTTTGCAAGATTTTTTTGGTGGCATTTGCATCTATGACTCCTGATTTCTTTCCTAGGTTTTCTATCTCCAGGGTTGTCCCTTCGTGTGATTTCTTTATTGTTTCTATTTCCATTCTGAATTCCTTCATCTGTTTGTTTGTGTTTTCCTGTAGCTCTTTACATGATTTTTCTGTTTCTTCTTTAAGGGCTTCTACTTCTTTATGTGTGTTCTCCTGGTTCTCTTGTAATTGCTTAAAGGAGTTATTCACAAGGACCTTCATCATCATCATGAAGTATTTTAAGTCCATATCTTGTTTTTCTGATGTGTTAGGAAATCCACTACTTACTGTGATGGGAGAACTGGATTCTGATGTTGCCAGGATATTTTGCTTTCCATTGCTTGAGTTCTTATGCTTTCCTCTTGCCATCTTGTTATCTGTGATGTTAGGTGATTTTGTTGTCTGACTGGAGCTTGTCTCTCCTGTGGGTCTGTGGGCCCATGAGCTCAGGAGGGAGATTGATTTTGGGTGTTCTGGTTTTGGGGGGCAGGCAGTGAGTTCTGTAGTGAATTGGTTCTGTCTCTGTGGACTTGGACGGGAGTGTGCTTGTCAGACTCTTCTTCGTGCTCAGCCATCTGCGGGTAGGTCCTGAGTCTTGATGGTGGTTACCTTGCTCTCTCTCTTTCTGCTAGAACGGACCAGTTCCCAGAGAGCACCACACTACCTGAGCCCAAGAGTTCCTTGTGTTCCCTCCCTGGACAGCCAGTGGGAGTGTGTAGCAGGCTCACTGTGGGCTCAGGTGGAAGAGCACTTGTGAGGCTCTTCTGGGTGCTAAGCCATCTGTGGGCTGGTCCTGAGTCTGACCTGGCTCTCTTTCTGAATATTTTATTTCAAAACACAACAATTGTTCAAACATACCAGCAAAAGCCCTTCCCTTTTTGGAAAAAAAAAATATATATATAACTATTTTTCAATGTCAAGAATTTGTTATCTGGGATCTACAAAGAGACTCATCTGGTTGGCTTCTTCCAGCCTGCCTTGCTGTGGCCTGACATTGCAACACAAATGGAAAGGCTCACCTGTGGCCTGAAAGCAGCTGCTCCTCTGACTGGAAAACTAGATAAATATCACACACAGGAGGCCCTGGGGAACAGTCACCGCCTGAGCATTGGTGAGATGGTCACAGTTCCAAAGAAGAAAACAACACCTGGCATTTTAAAGGATGGAGAGGTGTGTGCTTAGGCAGTTTGTCACTGTTAACAAGATGGGGCTTTAACTAACAACAGGGCTGGCGAAGTAGCCCAGCTGGTGGAGTGCTCAGTTGTATGAACTTGTAATTCCAGTACTCAGGAGACAGAGGCAAGAAGATCAGCAATCATGGTCACCCTCAGTTATACAAGAAATTTAAGGCCAGCCTGGGTTACCTGAGATCTTGTCCAAAAACAAAAACAAAACAAAATAAAATCAACAAAACAAACAAACAAGAAATTCCACTAAGCCAAACATTGTGAGCCAGCTGATTCTCATTGGTCTGGCTTTGATTCTCTCCCTCTACATGTTTAATGGCTCAGTCCCAGAGTTGACACAGTTGAAAACCTCTGAGGTGGGGTTCAATGAGAAGTACATAGGCTCTGGTAGGCCTGCCTTCGGTGTGGGTTGTAGAGCCCAGGTCTCCTGCTTTTTGCTTCCTAGACTGGGTGGTGAATAGCTTGCTCTGCCACTGGCCTCATCAACCGTCCAAAGCCATGGAACTGCTTGCTCTTAATTTGCACCCATCAAGACTTGAGCCCAAATCATCGTTTTCTTTTTGTCAGAGGTATTTTTTTTTCTTTTATTGAAAATAGATTTTTTGGGGGGGATAACATTTGAGATATAAATACAGAGAATATCCAATAAAATAATTTTTAAAAAGAAAATAGATTTTTTTCTCTTCACATAATACATTCTGATCACGATTCCCTCCCTTTATGTCTTCCATCTCCTCCTCTCTCTCAACTGGATCCTTTTCTGTATCTCACCAGAAAAAAAAAAACAGACTTTCATGGGAATATGATATGATAAAACAAAACTAACACATAAGAATTAGACTAAACAAACAGAGGGGAAAAGTCCAAGAGAAGGCGCAGAAAAAGAGCCTCACTTGTTCACACACTCAGGAATCCCATAAACTAAAACACTAAACTAGAAAAAAATATCTATATATATATAGGGGGGCGCAAAGGAACTATAGGGTAAAAAGATATTTTTTAAGAAGGAAAGATCGATAGATAGGTAGATAGATAGATAGATAGATAGATAGATAGATAGATAGATAGGTAGATAGATAGGTAGATAGAGAGATAGGATAGGATAGATTTTTTTTTTTAATTTTTGGAAAAGGAAGAGTCCAGATGTGACAAGGAGTCTCCCAAGACGCCATTGAATTCATTTTCTGTTGACATCCACTGCAGGACATGTAGTCTACCCTTAAGTGTAGTTTGTTTCTCCAGTAAGACTCCATTGAAGGAAACTAAATTTCCATTTGCAAGTGGTTATCCGTTGGAAATAGCTTCTGGGTTGGGGATGGGAGCATGTGTCTACTTCTTTCAGCTCAAGGACCTCATCTGATGCAGACTCATGCGCGCCCTGAGCATGCTACCTCACTCAGTCTCTGTGAGTTCCTATGTGTATTGATCCTGTTGATTCAGAGGGCCTTGTTTTCTTGGTGTCTTCCATCCTTTCGGGCTCTTACACTCTGCCTCTTCTTCCACAGGGTTCCCTGAGCTCTGAGGGGAGGGATTTAGTGGAGAGATCTCACTTAAAGCTGAGTATTCTATGGTCAGAAGGTGGAAGTGTCTCTGGTGATGGCTGAGCAAAGCACTGATTTTTGAGTATTAGCTGAGGTATTGTTAGCAGCAAGAAGCAAGCTGGTTTCCTTCCTTCTGGGTACTAACAAAGAGTTTCTGAGTCAGTCACAGACTCCAAGTTTATCCCTATTGAAAAGCTAACAATCAAGAGTTATTTTTCATTGGGCATAATGGCCCATGTCTGTAACCCTAACCTTTAAGCAGAGCAGGAAGATCAGGAGCTTAATGACTGCCTCGGCTAAATATGAGCTCAAGGCCAACCTGAGACACATGAGCCCCCCACACCCCAAAAAAGTCTAAACAAACCATGTGCTGGTGATGGCATGTGGTTTAGTGAGTACTTAGCTGGTAGGCTGGTGACCTAGCATGGTCTCTAATACCATGTAAAACCTAGCAAGCAGGCCTGTTCCCTTAACTGCAGGACTCAGGGTGTAGGTAAAGAATCAGGAATTCAAACATCCTCAGCCCCATACCTGAGTCAATGACTAGCCTGTGGAAAGAGGAAAGTCACCCGACTGGCAAGATGCCTCAGCAGGTAATGGCACTTGCTGCCTGATGACCAGATTTTGAGTCCCGTATGAGGAAAGGTGAGAACTGATTCCCAAAGTTATCTCATGTGCACAGTCAGTATCTCCCCTTCCTCTTTTCCTCCCACCACTGATTCCCAAAGTTATCTCATGTGCACAGTCAGTATCTCCCCCTTCCTCTTTTCCTCCCACCTGTCTCTCTAATTCAAGCCTTAAGCTACCCACCAGTTTCAGTAGGGCCAGAACTCTTGATGTGCGCCTTTAATCCTCACCTGCATCTGGAACAATAGTCCCTTGCCCTGCCTTAGCCACACATTACCTGGCCCAGCCCCCTCCAAAGTACTGGACATTTATATACAAAGGATATTGGGCACCTTGTTTTATATCATTTTGTAAACTATGTTTAAACAAATGTAAAAAAACAAAAGCTGGGATTCTGAAATTAAATCTAATTTTTATAGAAACCAACTGAAGGCCACTGTAAGCTGTTATGCACAGACATTAGGAGGTTGAGCCACCCTGATTGACGGCCCTGAAGAGTCTGAAATGACAGGAAAGCCAGCCAGCATTCCTGTCAAGGAAGAGACAGGTTTCAGCCAGCCTCTACTTGTTTACATCATCCTGGGGCCCTAACTCCTCCCAGGAAATTTGTCTTCCAGAAACTGAAAGCAGTCAGCCCTGACTTTTATCCACAAATGCATCCACCGTGAACTAGTGGGGCTGCACCAACTAAGTCTAATGGGCAGTAATGTCAGTGCTCAGCTCATACTGCAGCAGACAGCAAGCTCTGTCAGAAATCATGTGAACACACACACACACATATGACACATATACATCTCACACATACAAGCCACACACACACATGACACATATACAACACACATACTACACGTACACAAATGACATATACAACACCCCCACACCCCTACACGATGTATATACACCACACACACATACATACATGACATTTACAACACACACACATATGACCCATATACACCACATTACACATACACACATGACCTATATACACCACACACACACGCTCTCATGGGGAAACAACCTTAGAGCCTGTTGCATCACCAGCTCTGAAGTCAGTCAGGTAGAAAGGCAGGCAGATCTACTAAACCCTAAAATCATCGATTTGACTACACAGCCTATAAAGTAAGTTTATGCTTAATGCATTACCTACAGATTTAATGTGAAAAATTTTAAAGTTGGGGCCATGAGATGTCTCAGGGTAAAGGACTGAACACCTGAGTTTAGTCTCTGAACTGTAAAGGTGGAAGGAGAGAGCTGACTCCATAAAGTTCTCCTCTGACTTCCATATGCATGCGGTGGCATACACATACACACACATCACGCAAATACTGTGGGATATTTTTTACCTATAAAAATATACAACTTAGCTGGACATGGTAGTGCATGCTGTTAATCCCAGCACTCCAGAGAGAGAGAGGTGGGGAGATCTCTGAGAGTTTGAGGTCAGCCTGGTCTACAGAGCAAGCTCCAAGCCAGATCTATACAATGAGTCTCAATACAAACATACATACATACATACATACATACATACATATATGCACATAAAATAAAACATAAAACTACAATTTATTAAAAGTAAATGTATTTTTTAAGTTAAACATATATAGACTTATTTATTTAAAGATATTTCTTGAAAATCAAAGATCAAACTTATTTTATTCTCACCTTTTTTAAGGTAAGGTGTTGTGACTTGGAGCTGGCCTCCAATTCTCTCTAAGAAGTTCAACCTTGAACTTCTGATTCCCCCTGCCTTCACCTCACAAGTTCTGGAATTTTAAAACAGCATTTTCTAAAAGATAATTAATTCTCTTTGCAAAATACTGTCTGACACAGTGCCACCCCCAAAAGCTCATATAAAGGCAGAAAAGGAGCCAGGCATTGTGATTCATGCTGACAATCCCAGGAATATGAGAGGTCAAGACAAGAAAGGCTAAAGCAAAAGAACTATCCCAAATCTGATGCTAGCCTGAGTTATATTGTGAATTCAAGACTAGTCTGGGCATGGTGGTGCACACTATGTCTAGCAAGACCAGCAAGACCCTGTTTCAAAACACCCTCTCCCTTCCAAACACACACACACACACACACACACACACACAAAACAGAGAAGGGAAACATAGCAGCACATTTCTGAAATGCTTCACCTTTTCCTCTCCAAGCCATGACTAGCCCCCTTTCCATTGAAGGCTGCTTTTTAAAAGGGCTCCTAAAACAGAGACACATCTCTCCTCTCCCTTCTGTAGTTTATAGGCTGGTGAGTTTTGTGTCAACTTAAGTGTCTGGGAGGAGGAAACCTCAACTGAGAAAATGCTTCTGGAAAACCTGGCATTTTCTTAATTAGGGATTGATGGAGAAGGGCCCAGCCCTCTGTGGGTGGTGCCATCCCTGGACTGATAGTCCTCAATTTTATAAGAAAGCAGACCAAAACAAGCCAGGAAGCAGCACCCTTCCACAGCTTTTATATCAGCTTCTGCCCCAGGTCCTTGCTCTGATTGAGTTCCTGTCCTGACTTCCTTTCTTACAGAATAGTGATATAGGAATGTAAGTCAAATAAACCCTTTCCTCACCAGCTTGCTTTTTGGTCATGATAACTCATTGCAGTTATAGAAACCCTAACTAAGACAAGTTAGTGCCAGAAGTAGGGTTTTGCTACAACAGACCTGACCATATTGCTTTGAAGAAGATTGTGTAAGAGCTTAGAACTTTATGCAAAAGAAAGGGGGTTTGAATGTTTAGTGCTTGGTGAGTTCTTCTGTAGAGGCTTGAAAGATAAGACATATTGAGGGCAAGACAGAAGATGGAGGTGGAGGTCTTGTTATGATAATGTGTGTGTGTGTGTGTGTGTGTGTGTGCTGGGAGTATCTTTGGTAAGCCTATGCTGTACCAAGGTATATTCCTGAGTAATTAGGGGAGGGGGAGAGAAGTGAGAACCTGGGGTTGGGGAGATAGAGGCAGAGGCATGAGGGGAGAGACACATACACACACACACACACACACACACACGAGAGAGAGAGAGAGAGAGAGAGAGAGAGAGAGAGAGAGAGAGAGAGAGAGAAAGAACTGGGTGGCCTGTACACTAACAGGCCTAACTTGTGAAATTTCAGATGAAATTTTGAAGACTATCAGGTCTATTTATTATTTTAAATTAAGATCTTTGGTTCTGGTTAGCTAGGACTGAAAGAATCAACTGTGATTAACAAAGTGACACTTTTGCTTTGCTGGGATGTTGGATGCTGGTCAGCTAGAGCTAAGAAATTTGCAGCGATTAAGAAGTGGCCATTGTTGCTGAGGTGAAATTTGTAAAGTGTTTCCTGAAAGCACACAGAAACTATGTGTGCTCATGCTGGCAGCTGAACATGGTGATGTAAGAGTCACTCAGGTAGTATGTATTTTGAAGGGATGAAGAGGTCATGAAAATCAGCTGAGGCTTGGCACTGTGAAAGACCAAGACAAGCCACTGGTAAAAGTGCAGTCTCAGTAGCTGCTGAAGACCCAAGATTGAAGGGCTCATGCAGAGAAATTGAAGCGTGGTTCTATGAAGAATACCTATGAGAGAGGCTATTGGTGAAGGTGCAGCCCAGTTCCAGTGGACCCCAGCATTTTGGAAAGATTGGTTCAATAATATGAGGAGCAAGAGCAGCAGGCACAGTGGAGTAGAGTCAGAGGACAAGTGTGTGTGATCCACACAGAGGAGCCGAAGAAATGACCCAAGCCCCTGGAGGAGCTCAGAAGATGGCCAGTGAATCCCAGAAATTGAATGATGAGTTATTTACACCTTTGGAGTATGGTTTTGATTTGATTTGATGTGACTGTTCCCTGATTCTTCCCTCTGGAAGTAAAATGTCGCTACCGTCTCCGACCAGCAGAAAAGGAGCAACGACACAACGTTCTTCTAAAAGTGGTTTATTCAGGAACCTTACAGCATGCCAGTGAAAATCTTTCTGTCCCCTTCTCTCCTTCTGTTTCTCTTTTCCCCCTCCCCACCCCCAAGTCCCTTTTATCCTCTCTCAACTCCACCTCCTCCTCAGTCCATGTTGCGTGGCTGCAGTTCATAGGTCTGCACCATCTGACCTGATCTCCAGTCATGGGTGAGCCTGCGCAGCTCGCACGGTGGGAGTGGCTAATCTTGGGGTGGGGGGGAGGAGGAAGTCAGGTGCTAGTCACAAGACTAGGCTGGAGTCCCAAGCACCATCTTTGGACTGCCGCCACACCTGCTCTCCACAGTAAAGTATTTATTTTTGATTTTACAGGATCCCACAGCTGAGGTAGAATTTTTAAAGACTTTGAATTTTAAAAGACGTTGGCTATTTAAAGGGGATTCATTTTAATGTGTTTAAATTTGTAAGAACTGTTGGATTTTAAAGTTTTTTTATTTTTAATGTGAGATTTTGAGAATGAATAAGAAAGAAAAGACTGTGGCTTACTGATGATGTGCTCCTGTGTCAAGCTGACAAGGAGTCAACTGTGCTGGATAATTTTATGTCAACTTAACACAAACTAAAATCATCTGAGATGAGAAAACCTTAATTAAGAAAATGCTGGGCTTCTGCCTACAGGTCGCTAGGTGCTCGGAAGGACTGCAGGAGGGCTCTTCATCCTAAGTGGAGAGTGAGTCAACTTCTTGTACCCACTGTCCCCGGCGCAAGAGGCCACCCAGAACTCTCAGGGAACAGGTGGCAGTGCTGCCTGGGAGTGCACACTTCCAGCCTAAGGCCAGACCCGGTCCAGCTCCATCAGGACTGGGCACTGCCATAGAAACTCACAGCCTACCCAGAGAGAAAAATACCCTGTAACAATCTCCTTCTGAAGACCACAGTCCCACAGACCCACAAGAGAGAATAGCTCCATCATGAGACAAGATCACCTAGCATCACAGATAACAAAATGGCAAGCAAAAGACTCTAGAAATGGAAACCAAGACAACCTGGACACATCAGAACCCAGTTCTCCCACCACTGCAAAGAGTGGATCTCCCAACTCACCAGAAAAACATGATTTAGACTTAAAATCATACTTCATGATGATGATGGGTATCTTTGAGAAGCACATAAATAACATACTTAAAGAAGTGCAGGAAAGCCAGGAGAACACATGCAAACAAGTTGAAGCCCTTAAAGAGAAAACACAAAAATCACTTAAAGAGCTACAGGAAAGTACAAACAACCAAGTGAAGGAACTAAAAACAGAAACAATGAAGAAATCACAAAAAGAGATAACCCTGAAGGTAGAAAACATAGGAAAGAAAAAGGGAGTCATAGATACAAGCATCACCAACAGAATACAAGAGATAGAAGAGAAAATCTCAGGAGCAAAAGACACCATAGAAATCATCAACACAACAGTCAGAGAAAATGCAATTTGCAAATTCATTTGGCATAATAAAAAAACCCAGGATAGCAAAAAACATTCTCAACAATACAAAAACTTCCAGGCAAATCACCATTCCCGACCTTAAGCTGTATTGCCGATTCATTGTGATAAAAACTGCCTGGTATTGGTACAGAGACAGGCGGGTAGATCAATGGAATAGAATTGAAGACCCAGAAATGAACCCACACAACTATGGTCACTTGATCTTTTACAAAGAAGCTAAAAACATTCTATGGAAAAAGGACAGCTCTTCAACAAATGGTGTTGTTCAGCTGGCAGTCAGCATGCAGAAGAATGAAAATAGACCGTTTCTTATCTCCTTGTACAAAGCTCAAGTACAAGTGGATCAAAGGCCTCCACATAAATCCAGGTACACTGAAATTATTAGAAGAGAAAGTGGGGAAGAGTTTAGAACGCATAGGCACAGGGGAAGATTTCCTGAACAGAACACCAATAGTTTATGCTCTAAGATCAAGAATTGACAAATGAGACCTCATGAAATTGCAAAGCTTCTGTAAGGCAAAGAACACTGTCAAAAAGACAAATGGCAGCCAACAGATTGGGAAAGGATCTTTACCAATCCTACATCTGAAAGAGGGCTAATATCTAGTTTATACAAAGAACTCAAGAAGTTAGACTCTACAAAATAAAATAATCCTATTGCTGAAAAGCACCTAAAGAAATGCTCAACACCCCTAGTCATCATGGAAATGCAAATCAAAACAACTCTGAGATTCCACCTCACACCAGTCAGAATGGCTAAGGTGAAAAACTCAGGTGACAGCAGATGCTGGCAAGGATGTGGAGAAAGAGGAACACACTCCTCCACTTTGGTGGGATTGTAAACTGGTACAACCACTCTAGAAATCTGACTGGCAGTTTCTCAGAAAATTACATAGTACTACCTGAGGACCCAGCTATACTAACTTTTGGGCATATACCCAAAAGATGCTCCAACATCTAACAAGGACACATGCTCAACCATGTTCATAGCAGCCTTATTTATAATAGCTAGAATCTGGAAGGAACCCAGATGTCCTTCAACAGAGGAATAGGTATAGAAATGTTGGTATGTATACTAAATGGAGTACTACTCAGCTCTTAAAAACAACGAGTTCATGAAATTCCTAGATAAATAGACAGAACTTGAAGCTATCATCCTGAGTGAGGTAACCCAGTTACAAAAGAGCACTCATGGTATGTTCTCACTTATAAGCAGATACTAGCCCAAAAGCTCAAATACCCAAGAAATCTTCCACAGAACTTATGAAGCTCAAAAAGGAGGAAGACCAGAATTTGGATGCCTCAGTCCTTCTTAGAAGGGAGAACAAAACACTCAGGGGAGGAAATACAAGGTCAAATAGAGGAGCAGGGATTGGAGAAAAGATCATACAGAGACTGCCTCACCTGGAGAACCACCCCATATGCAGCTGTCAAATCCAAACACTACTGTGATGACAGTGTTTACTAGCAGGAACCAGATATGATGTCTCCTTAATAGCGCTGCCAGAGTCATACAGATACAGATGATGATGCTTGCAGCTAACCATCAGACTGAACAGGGGGACCCCAATGAAAGAGCTAGAGAAATGACTGAAGGAGCTGAACGGTTTACAACCTCATGGGAAGAATATCATCATCAACCAGCCAAGGCACTGAGGTAGAGAGGGAGATTGGGAGAGAGAGCACCTTCATGGAAGCAAGTTGAGGGGGAGGAGGGAGCGTCTCCTTCTGTCCCCGCCCCCTTCTATTTGACCTCTTGGTTTTCAAGGTTCAAGTGGAAGCAAATGAAGTTAGTAGAGGTAAAAAAAATAAAATCCTTCCACTTAAATCATATAGCAGCTCCTAGGCAAAAACTAAAAATTGACCCCTAAATGCGATTTTCAACAGGTGGTGTTGAAGTCAATTCATCCCACATTGGTTGGTGAGTTGTGTTCTGCTGGAAGGAACCTGCTTATTTTAGCCTAGAGATGTAACTCCAATAGAAAAAGAGTTAGACAAACAGAATATTTTCCTTTTGTCTTTCAAATCAAACCGGCTTAATTAGACCTTTGCTTTGTGCAAAGTGTTTTTATGCTTAGAGAATTGTCAGTTGCGACTCTAGGTTTTGATATTAGGTCACTGGCCGGTGTCCACTACTAAGAATTCCTGAGAACACAGACTGCCAACCTCCCTCCATTTCCTAACAGCCAGGCTAAGTTAAAAGTCCTCAGTGACAAGGCAGGGTACCTGAGAGCCATGGCGCATGCGGGCTGAACCAAGGGGCCCACTTCTCTTCCCGGCCCCGCCCCCGGAGCGGCGCCCCGCCCCCGGAACGTAGTGCGTCTCCTACTGCTGTGTCGCTATGGCAACGAGTACTGCTTTTTTTTTTTTTTTTTTTTCTTTCCGGTGGCCATAAGCAGGATGGCGGCTGGAGAGCAGCCGGATAAAGGCGGCTACTACTTCAGATTCCTGCCTCAGAGAACCTTCTCGTCCCTGAGCGCCCGGGAGATCACCAGTCGGCTCCGCCAGTGGTGAGGGCCGAGGGGCGGAAGTGGTCCTGCGGCGGGCTCGGGTGGGTGGGCTGCGGTTCTTCGTGTTGGTGTCCATCGGGGACTTGGCTCTGCTCTCTCTCTCAACCCGGGCCAGGGCCCACTGACTCTTCCCCCTCTGCCAGGTCCATGCTGGGCAGAATCCAGGCGCAGGCGTTCGGCTTCGACCAGACGTTCCAGCCCTACCAAAAGGATGATTTTGTCATGGTTGGTATGGGGGGGGGGGTCTCTTTTGATGTTCTTGGGAACACTCCATGACGTGTTCTTAGAGATTGGGAGTAATAAAAAGCGCAAGTTGGGTTTTCTTTTGTTTTGTTTCTTAGGGGACTTTTTGAGACAGCGTCTCATTCTGTGGACCAGACTAGTCTGGCATTCACTGGAACTATCTTCCTCTGCCACTCAAGTGCCACCATGACCACCTTGCCACTATCTTACCTACCTTCGGGATTCTGCCTTAGATTACTTTACAAATCTATAATTCATGAGGCCTTGAACCTATATTAGTTATCTTGCTTCAGTATCCCCAGTGCTGAAATACAGGCATGTGTTACTGATTTTGACTGAAAATTGTAACGGATTTTTTGTTGTTGTTGTTTTGTTTTGTTTTTTAACAAGCACATCTTGTTTTTAAATACTATTACCCGGCTTTACCCCTGACTTCATTACGCTTAATTCCAAATACTTGAAAATCGCATTCACCAACAAGCTCTAACAGCAGTGCCCAAACAGAACTTCCTCCCAAAGGTTTTAAGCAATGGTCTGTTTGAAAATGCCTTTAGCTAGAAGGAAATTCTTTAAAGAAGGCAAAGGTCATTCAAAGGTATGAGTTTTTGATGTGCATCTTAAAACTAAGCCCCATCGTTTTCAGTTTTGCCTCCTACCCAACAACAGGTAAAATGTTCAGGTTTGTGAAGTGACCTTCATTCCTTGCTATCCACCACTGAGCATTGACTTTATAGTTGGCATGCAGTCTGTTCATCATTACGCTTTCTGAAGACCCACTGTGTGCCAGTAATATAGTTTTCCTCAATAGCCAGAGATTTCTATCTCTGAAAAATGTCTTAGGCCCTCACCAAAATGCCAGCAAATAACATCAGTCATCTTACCCGCTGCGGTGAGTGAACAGAGCAGGCAAACAATCCACAACAGGAGTGGTTCACTCTCATGAAACCTGCAGAAGTGAGGCTCACATACTTGCTCCAGCTGCCCAGCTTCCTGTAGTCCCTTGTCATGACTCCTTGTCTCTTCTAAAGGCACCCATCATACTGAATCAGGTCACATACACGAGAATAACATTAACATCTGCAATGACCTTCTTTCTGAGCACACTTTGAGGTTGAAGAAAGGATGTGAATTTTGAGTTACATTTTCTAATCTGTTTGCCATAACAAAGAGCAATCTCAGTCCATGCCCCTTTACCTGTGGTAGGATTTTAATGCCATGTTACTGTTAATGGCATGTCTTAGTTAGTCTTTGTTAGATTTTGATAATTTACTAGTACTGACCCTATACTAATTTTTAAGATCAGAATTTTGAAATGCTACATTTTTTTTATTTCTATTTATTTTTGAGGCATAGTTTCACTATGTGGCACTGGCTAGCCTCAAACTCACAGAGATAGGCCTGCCCAACTGCTGGGACTAAAGGTGTGTGCCACCACAACCAGTTTTTTTCTTTGATACTTTTTGTTGTTTCCATATATAACATTTAATATACCTGTTGATTCCATAAGTACTTTTTAAATGCTTTCTTTGTCCCACTTGGAAGTTATCAAGATGAGCTCTCATCCAAGATTCTAAGGCACACACAGTTTTAGCAGAGGGAAGGGTCAGCTGGTGCAACGTGACAGAAGGTATACATTCCTTCCTTAGAGTTCTTCAGTGGGCTCAATATTCATCCCCAAAACTCAACAGATTTCTTTCTACATTTTCCAGCATTTCTTTCTCATTTTAAAGTTCCTCTGGGGCTAGGGATGCAGCTGAATTGGTAGAGTACCGGTTCAGCATGGAGGCCCATCTCAGCACTGCATACACCAGGCATGGTAGTATACCTATCATCCCAGCACTGGGAAGGATGGAGCAAGTAGATCTGTTCAAGATAATTTTTGGCCCAGGCTAGCTCAAAAACAAATAAAGTAAGATTCATATTTAAACTACTGGGGGTCCACGCATGGTGACAGCCTATAATTTCAGCTCTTGGAGCTATTTTTAGGGTTACTCCACATGGGTGCTTGCTGAAGTCCTCATTTCCCACTAACCCTGAAGATGTCTCAGAGAAGTACTTAGGAGGGAAGCTTAAGGACTGATGAGATGCTGAAAGGAGAAAGAGATGAAGCCCTGGGTGAATCCCAGGGTTCTGACAAGGATGACTAGAGTAGCTGACTTTACTAAACACATAAAAGACGGGAGAGTAAATCTCACAAATTAAGTTTATTGTAAGGCATGTTCAGCGGCAGGGTGCCTGCAGGTGGCTGTCTTCTAGCTCATTGGCTGTAATGTTCCTCTGGGGTCTCAAGAGAGCACCGTCAGATCAACAGGTAGGGCTCAGAGCCTCACCCTGGTATCCAGATAATGAGTTTTCCATGTAAACAGTGAAAACCTTTTATTTTGCAGAACTTTGCTTAGAGGCCTGTATAGGCTCCTGTGTCATCTTAGGAGCAGAACTTTGGCCCGAGGCTGCATCCCATCAACCCTGGCAGACTGGAATGAGGGAATCCTGGCTCATAATCCCTTAAGGAAGAGAGGGCTGATAGGAATCTTTGCGTGCATTTTGACATCAGTATCTTTGTTACTGCAAATTAGTTTATGAGTCAGCTAATATTTTTGAAGAGTACATCATTTTACTAAAGTTGACATTTAGGAAGCCCCTGCAGATGCCTTGATGTCAATTCTGTAACAAATCAACAAAACTGTATACATGTATATAGACTCCTTCTGTTCTTTCGGTTTTCAAATATGTTTTTAGGGATATAGTTTAATTTCCATTTAAAAAGAAACCTTGCTTTGATTTAATAAGGGGCCTGTACTGGCTGGTTTTGTGTCAACTTGACACAAGCTGGAGTTATCACAGAGAAAGGAGCCTCAGTTGAGGAAATGCCTCCATGAGATCCAGCTGTAAGGCATTTTCTCAACTAGTGATGAAGTGAGGGGAGGGCCCAGCCCTTTGTGGGTGGAGCCATCCCTGGGCTGGTAGACCTGGGTTCTATAACAAAGCAAGCTGAGCAAGCCAGGGGAAGCAAGCCAGTAAGTAATATCCCTCCATGGCCTCTGCATCAGCTCCTGCTTCTTGACCTGCTTGAGTTCCAGTCCTGACTTCCTTTAGTGGTAAACACCATGTGGAAGTGTAAGCTGAATAAACCCTTTCCTCCCCAACTTGCTGCTTGGTCATGATGTTTATGCAGGAATAGAAACCCTGACTAAGACAAGGCCTTTGTAAAACTATTTTGGGAGGGTGGAAAGATGTCTCAGCATTAAGAGCACTTGCTATTACTGCATAGGACCCAAATTCGGTTCCCAGTACCCACATAGTGGCTCACAACCACCTACCTGTAACTCCCCAGTTCCAGAGGTTACAATGTTCTCTTCTGGTCTCCATACCTGAGGCACATTTAAGCATGCTGGCCAAAAACACTAAACAAATAAAAATAAGGTTTTATAATAAAATCTATTTTTTAAAAAAAAACATTTCAATTGGCTCTGAGTCAATTGCTACAAGTCAGTCCGTCTACTTCTGTTTATGACCTCTAAACAGGACTAAAAGGACACCCAGTGTTTGAAACAAGCAGGCTGTATACTCTCCATCCCCTTCTGAAGACTGTAAGCACGTGTCTTCCTATGTACTTGACTTAATTTCTTTTAATTAAAAAAGTCTAGTATTTTCTGTTTCTGTCTGCCCCCCCCCGTGTGTGTGTGTGTGTGTGTGTGTGTGTGTGTGTGTGAACATGTGGAAACTGAAAGGCATCTTTGAGAATCAGTTCTTTTCTTCTACTCCACAGAGCCTGGATTAGACTCGGGTCTGAAGGCTTGTGCTGCTTTATCTTCTGAACCATCTCACTGTCCCTTGGTTTCATTTCTTTCTTTAAAAAATAAAATTCAGTAACCTTTTTATTGATTTAAAGTTCTTCTAGCCAGTGTGATGCTACACATTTTAACCCGACACTTCAGAGACAAAAGTAGGAGCCCCAGAGTGCAAGGTTATCGCTGGGTGTGTAGTGAGTTACAGGTGTGAATGAGGTGAGCCTGGGTTCGGGGCTCATGCTTGTGCTCCTAGCACACAGTGCTGAAGCCAGAGGATTAAGATTTTGAGGGAAACCTTGGGCTACATAGCAAACGGGGGAGGATGTAGCTCAGTGGTACAGCAGCTGTTCAGTGCAGACAAGGCCCTGAGTTTTATGTCTAATGCCTTTTTAAAAATGCAGTAAGGAAAGCAGAGCTTTTCTTCTTACTTTGTATCAAATAGTGTTTTATCAGTTTTGTTCTAACTTGCTCCCTTGTAATTTGTATTTTAGGCTTTTTTCAAAGACCCAAATGTTATTCCAAATTTGCAGTTACTCTCAGATTCTTCTGGACAGTGGACCACATTAGGTAAAAAAAAAAAATTTATATTTTAATTTCTAAGTTACTATTTTAATAAAATTTTGCCTCAGCAATTATCACTAGTGATTTGTGTCACTAAAGTACAAATTGTGACATTATGATAATGTGTGACCAGCTGTGTCAGGCCTCCCCTGCATCTGTCCTGGGAGTCTCTTGCTATTATCCTGGAATAACACGTCAGAACAATTTTCTCTCAGCAGTTTAGAAAATTATGCATCATATATTTTATACTAAATATTCTGCTAAAGGCAAGTCACATTGGCATGAGTAAGAGGAAAGATAGCATTAAGTGGGCACTTGCTGAATGACACTAGAGGTCTGGGTTCCATCTCCAGCTTCACATACAGTCAGGTGCACTTGAACCTCTGATCCCAACACTGGGGAGACAGAGGAGCAGGAGCAGAAGTTTAAGGCCATCCTCTGATACATGGCAAATAGAGGAAGAATGGAAGGAAGGAAAGATGGTTGAGCAGTTGAAAGACATAGTGTCCTCCAGAGGACCTGAGCTCACTTCCTTGTGCCTGTGACTCCAGCTCAGGGGCTCCAGGCCCTACAGCCCGCACAGTGCTTGTGTGCACTTTCCCACATGGACACAGACACATGCCTGTCACCAAAGCTCCTGGACCAGTTAGGGAAGAAAGACTAATAGTTCGTTCCAGGTTTTCCATAGAAGTGAGAACATGGTGAAGGAGATGCTCACGTCCACCCAGAGGACAGTACCCAGTGATGGGAAGGCCTGAGCAGAGCACAGCTGCAGCTCTCATGGGATTTTCACATTAATTGGCTGCCCTGGAATTTTTTTAGAGTAATAACAAATCATAGAGAAATGACTTCTTAAAGGGGGACCTTTCTCTAGATGATGATAAGACACTAAAACAGTCCTGGGAAATTTTATTTTTAAAAAGTGTGTGTGTGTGCACCACACATGTGTCTGCATGTTCTATGGAGATGCAGAGATCAGAGGAGTGCTTTCAGAAATCCACTCTCCCAAACTGACTTGCCTGGCCAGCACTTTTACCAATTGAGCCATCTCTCCTAAAGACTGTTTTGAAAGCCAACCTGAATATCACATTTTAAATTTAAGGTTGAAGTCTCAGCCACACAACAGGTTACATCATTCCAATTAGAAAAAAAATATGTAATACCAATTTGTGCACAAGTAAATGCCAGTTGCTTAGAAATTAGATGTTTTGTTTAGGAGAAAGCCTTTTGTTAAATGTCTAACCTGTGTCTTCATGGAACTCTAAGAAGCCTTCACACAAATAAGGTTTTTAGGGTATTAGTCAAGAACAAAGTTACAAAAAGGTTTCTGTTAGACTAAGCAGGTCGGATTTTATTGCTTTTGGCCAAGGACTGCTGCCAAATTTACAGAGCAGAAAGCTGGTACAGTGTGATCTGCAGACTAGTACAAAGTTAAGCTCAGTTTCTAAACTCAGGTATTTGCCAACTTGGATTTTTCAAGAGCAAATAATCAGAGCTAGGGAGCGTGCACAGAAACGTCGGCCAATCCTTTAAGCACGGAGTGGTCCACAGAGCAGTGCTGCCTGCCTGCTCCTAAGTTTTTTCATGATTTTATTTTTCTAAAAATATATTCTATGAGAATTTCATACATGTATATAATGATGTAATGGGCATTAACCATAACTCCCCCCTATGGTCCCCTCCATCTCCTCTGGATTCCCCCCCAACACTTCCCACCTCCCACTCCCACCTCCAACTTTCTTCCAGTGAATGTTCCAGGCTCAGCAGTGCTGTTCACTTGTGCATAGGTGTGGGGCATCACTCAGAGTATGGGTGAATTACCAGAGGTCACACCCCAAAAGAAAGATCTTCCCACCCCACTCCCCCGGACTGCCAGTAACTCCTCAGTCAGGGATGGGTCCTTGTTAGCTCTCCCATCCCATTGGAATTTAGGCTAGCTTGGTCTTCTGCAGATTAGCCACAGCTGCTGTGGGTTAGTGAGTGCAGCAGGCCTGTTGTGGCTCAGCATATGGCTCCATCCTCCTGCTCTTAACATTCTCCCCACCTCCCTGCTGTTGAACTGCAAAATCACATATATTCATGCTATGTCTGTGGAGGTCAGAGAACAGTTTGTAGGAATTGGTTCTCAGTCCACCGTGCAGGTTCTTGGGTCAAACTCTGTACTTATTAGGTCCGTTTTCCTCCGAGACATTTTACCAGATCTTATTCTAAGTTGGGAGTGAAACCCTGCACAAAGAGAGCTTCTGAAGTACGTGTGCCTCACGGGTAATAACTACAACTCTAAAATTAGAAACACTCCACTTGGGTCTGTTTTTTAAGATGGGAATTTCTATTTATGTCTACGTGTGTGGATGTGCACATGCATGCAGGAGCCTATAGAGACCAGAGAAGGGTGTTGGATGCCCTGAAGCCACGTTTACAAGCACTGAACTACCCGGCTGGGTGCTGAGATCTAGAAGAGCAGGAAGTGTTCTTAATCATGAAGCAGTCTTTCCAGCCCAGTCGTCTTATTTTCAAGAGGGATTTCTTGTATGTTCCCAGTGCTCTTCAGCAGCCTGTCTTCCTTCCTCTCCTCTCATTTTTTGTTGCTGTTATATTTCTAGTAGATTGGCATCCTCCCCTCATTTTTCATTTGAAGTCTTTATAAACAACAAGAACAACAACAAATCAGCTTTTTATGTTTCTCTGAGACAGGGTCTTACTCCAGAGACCAGGCTGTTTGTAACTGTGTGCAGTCCACCTTTAACTTTGAACTCAAAGCAATGCTCAGCATCTGGAGTGCTGGGATTTCAGGCCTCTACCACCACATCCATCTTATGCACTGTTGGGAACTGAACCAGGAGTTTCATGCATGCTAAAAGGTACTCTACCAACCAAGATATGTCTCCAGCCCCAGAAGGAGACATTGTTAAGCAAGAAGGGACTGAAGAGGAAGCTTGTGAAGGTTTTAGCTTTGATAAATTGTGGAAAAAACAAGAAACCTTATTCTGAAGAGAACACCAAGATATGGCAGGAAACCATCTGATGAAGGGATCAGGGTGTGACTTACAGATTTAATCAGTCATTTTAGCAGAAACCAGAAATAGATATAGGATAGTATCAGCAATGGTGCTGCTGGCATGAACTAGAGAGCTCTTATCGCCTCAGGGCTGGGCTATAGAACTCCGATTTCAATGTGAACTGCTCATTAAAAAAAAAAAAAAAAAAAAAAAAAAAAGAAGAAGAAGAAAGAAAGAAAGAAAGATCCAGAAGGTGGTTCAGAGCTGGAGAGAGGGCTCAGCAACTAAGAGCTTGTATTGATCTTCCAGAGGACCTCAGTTCGGTTCCCGCCACCCTATTAGGCTATTCACATTCAGGGACTCCAACACCACTGACCTCTGAATGCACCTGCACACACTTGACACACCTCACATAATTTTAAAAAGATAATTTTTTCAAAAGGTGAATCAGGTCATCTTCCCAGACTAGATAGCCTCTAATCTTAAAATCAAAGGGCCACCCATGCAGAGCTTGGGGGCAGGTTAACCCCTAGAAACCCTTAGGAATCAGATTTACCGTGTGCGGGAAGCACTCTCCTCCAACCAGGGAGCTGTGAGAACACTCCAAGTAGGCCCAGAAGGCATAAAATAAAACTAAAGTGAATTATCCTTGAGCCTAAGAGAGCAAGGAATCTGTATCCTCTCAGGCTTGCTGGGAAACTGTCATCCAGTCCCTAGTCTCCATCTTTCTGGCTTGGAGTGGAAATGGCTGTCCCATGTTCATTCCATCACTGTATTTTATTTTATTTTATCTTGGATTTTTCACGCAGTAGACCAGGCTGGCCTGAGGGGCAGAGCTCCGCCTGCCCCACCTCCTAAATGCTGTGATTAAAGGCTTGCACCATCACTGCCTGGCCCACCAGTGTATTTTAGAAGCACATATTTGATTTAGCAGATTTACATACAGAAAGGGATACTGCCTCAGAGTAAACTCTACCTTTATCTTACTTGTATCCAATTTAGACAGAACTTTGAACCTTAATGAGGTTAAGTTTGGGATCTTTTGAGATAGGGTAAGTCGTACTTTCCATGTGAGGAAACTAAATTTAGGAATTAGGGACAAAATCCTATTGACTAAATTGTATTGCCCTCACTTCATGTGTTCTCGGTACTACCCAGCAGCCCCTGCCCAGAATGCAGTTACGCTGGGCTAGGTCCTGTGAACGGTAGAATGCGCCAGTCCATGGCAGTTGCTCTTGCACACCTTAAAGTCTGGATCAGACTTACTAAAATGACATGCTAACCAGGTTGGGGAGCACACCGGTAGACCCTTTATGGTGGGGTTTGGAGGTGTGGCAGATGCAGGTTACAAGTTATTGCCAATTCAAGGCCAGCCTGGTTTACAAAGACTGGCTGTTCAACAGGAACAGCTGCACATGTCACCGCTTCTCCCTGTGTCCATCTGCCAGTGCCATGGACCTGCCAGACCCTTTGGTCTTTTAGAATTGCCCAGACCTATTCCATCATAGTCTGTAGACTTTTTACTTTATCTGCTCCTAAGAGGGTTGGGCCTCAGAAACAGCACGCCCTTCTCTCTGCTGCACAGCTTATGAAGTCACTGAAGCACACAGTCCCTGGCTTCAGGCATCTTTCCTGGTCCCATGTCTAGAATTATAACCTGCAATGACAGGTTCCAACATGACCTGGTTGATAGCCAAACAATTGCCAGGGTTACTTTTAAACCTTGGCATTTCTCAGGCTAGTGATACAGCAGTGGGCCTGTAGGTGGACCTCAGCATGTGTTGGATCCTGGGTTCCAATCCCACAGCCTGCACCCCTTAAAAAACAACAGGGTGTCAGAAGACAAAAGAATATCATTTTATATAAGACTCTGTGTGGGTTAAAAAGGGGGTTACATTGATTGAGATGATGATAAAAATATTTGTATTCATCTTTATGGCTGTATAACTTAATTTGTACTAACAGAAAGATCTTTGTTTTGTTTTGAGAGGTGTTTTTCTGTATAACCTGGCTGCCCTTGAAATCGTAAAGATCCATCTGCCTCTGCTTGCTTGTGCTAGGATTAAAGGTGTGTATCACCATGCTGGTGAAAATTCTATTTTTAAAAGATTCAAGGAATAAATGCAGCCTGGGGACTGGAAGGCAGGGAGGGAGGAGCCAGGGAGATGGGCGGCAGAGCCCAGGGCGGTTATTCCACACTTTCCTGGGGCATGCCGTGACTTGGTCAGAACTGCTCTAAGGTTCACCTTGGCCTGGAAAACTTTTGTGGCATACACACTGTCAGGAGTGTGAAGGAGACTTGGTAATGAGGAGAAAACATTTCAAGGCATCCTCAAAGATTTCACAGATGATAATTAATTAAATTATTGTTTTGATTTTGATGTTTTGTTTTCTCACTGTGCAGCCCTAGTTGGAACTTGCTATGTTTACCTATCCTGCCTTTGCTTCAAGTGATAGAATTGTGGATAGAAGCCACCATAATGCTCAGCTTTTTGTTATCAACATTGGTGTATATGCACACATGCCCTAGGGTAATTTTTAGGAGTTGGTTCTGTTCTTTTATTGTGTGGGTCCAACAGATTAAACTTAGGTCATCAGAATTGGTAGAAAACACCTTTATCCACTGACCCATTGTGCCAAGCCTTAGTGCTTTGTCTTGGTTTAGAGTAGGGGTAGGGTATCTTAGATTTATTTTAGTTTTCATTGTGTGCATGTCTGTGTGGGTGTGTGGGTTTGAGTATAGCTGTCTATGGAGGTTAGAGGTGGCAGGTCTTCTGGGAGCTGGAGTTACAGGTCTGTGACCCATGCATTGTGGATGCTGGGAACTGAACTCAGGTCCTTTACAAGAGCAGTACATACTGTAAACCATGGAGACATCTATTTCACCAGACTAACCCTACCTCACCCACACCCACCTGTTGGAGACAGGATTTCACTTTGAAGCCCAGGCTAGCCTGGAGCTCACCCTGTAGCCCAGGCTGTCACCCTAAAGCCCATACTGACTTAGAACTTATTATGCTGCCCACCCCATCTTCAGACTTGTGGCAATCCTCCTGTGTTAACCATTCTGAATGTTAAGATTGCCTCTAAAGTTTTGTGTGTGTGTGTGTGTGTGTGTGTGTGTGTGTGTGTGTGTGTGTGTGTGTTTTAAAATTTATTCTCTAGCCCCTTGCAGGGCAAAGAATGGCAGACACCTTTAATCCCACACAAGAGAAGCAGAGGCAGTCAGATCTCAGAGTTTAAGGCCAGCCTGGCCTGTTAATGTTGAGGGAGTTCTAGAACAGCCAGGATTACACAGAGAAGCCATGTCTCCAAATTTTATATCTGTGTGTTAGTGTGGAGAGCCTACTGAAGGCTCCTTGAAGTTAGGGTTATAGGTGTTGTGAGCATCTGATGCAGGTGGGTGGATCTAAACAGTGGCCCTCTGGAAGAGCAGCAAGTGCTCTGAACCACTGATCCCTAGAATTTGTTTCAGTTTAAAGTGTGTTGGTAGTAGTAATAGTGTGTCTGTATATCTGTGTGCATTTGTCACAGAAAGTACCTTGGAGATGGGTTTTGTCTTTCCATGGTAGTCGGGAACTAAACACGTGACTTTGTGCAACACTTTTGACCACTGAGCCATTGAGTACATGTCCCATTTGGTTACTTCTTAGACTCTGTACATAATGGTTGATGTTAGAAATAACTAAAGATGGGGACCGGAGCTAGGCATGGTGGCACACATCTGTAATCTCAGTTCTCAATGAAAGGCAACTCTCTGTGAATTTGAGACCAGCCACGTCTACATAGTTCTAGGACAACCAAGGCTACATACCAAGACTTTGACTCAAAAACAAAACAAAGAGAAAACCAGAAGACTGGAATTCGAATCCGAGTCATGTGGCTCCTAACCACTTGTCAGTCCAGCTCCAGGGGATCTGATGCTGCCTTCTGACCTCCACGGGCACTGCACACACACACACTACATATATACACAAATATAATAAGTCCTCTTTAAAAGGGTTAGAAATAACTAAAATCACTAAATTCACTTTTGCATCTTTGTTCTTTACAAAATATCTTCTTTCAGGAACTGAAGTGAAAAAAATTGAAGCTATAAATGTTCCATGCACACAACTTTCAATGTCATTTTTCCAACGGTTATATGATGAAAATATTGTACGAGAAAGTGGACACATTGTCAAGTGCCTAGATTCTTTCTGTGATCCGTTTCTCATTTCAGATGAACTCAGAAAAGTAAGTAAAGAATTTTAAAATTTCACTGTAGAAATTTATTGAAGGAAATGTATATATCAAAACCCAAAGTCTGAGTAAAACTCTTAGGCACCTCTAGCTAGTCAGTATGGGGAGTGCTGATGTTTCTTCTCAGTGTGTGTCCTGAGCAATATGTATCTGTCAGTCAGATGTTACTGACCCGGCTAACACTAGACGTTTGTAAGATAATTCCCCTCAACAGCCATCTGGCTCAGTGTGTCTATAATTCACAGGTAGAGAGATTCTGACTGGTTTAGTGAGTAGCTATTGTTTTCTGTAGGAGTCTTTAAATCAAATGAATATTAAGAATATATATGGAAGATTGGTTATAGTGGCAGGCACATGCCTGTAATCCTAGCTCTTAGGAGGTGTAGGCTAAGGATCAGGAGTTCAAAGCCAGTCTGGCCTACATACTTACAGGCTATTCTGGGCTATATAGTGAGACCTGTCTCAAAGAACAAAACCAACTAAACTAAACTAGAACTGGAGCTTGGGACATAGCACAGTTGCAGAGTCCTTGATTTCATCGGAAGGCAGCATCAGCTTTCCTGGAGCTGAAGAATGCACAATGCCTCGTGCTTGATCCTTAGCCCTTCATGAAGAGGGCACGGTGGCACGTGCCTATTAAACTAGTAGTTTAAGATGGCCTTGACCCTCTGATCCTGTTTCCACCCTCTAACACTAGGCTTATGAAGTGCACCACTACACACACCATGGCCATGATTGTTGCACTGGGAGTGTAGTTAAATGGTGGGCTGTGCACTGTCAGAAACACGGCTCCCTGTGTGATCCCCAGTACACAAAGTGCACTAGATTTAAAGTATTCATTTTAAGTATATGTTTAAAGTTCCAAAGCTTAAAATCATAACCATAAATTCAATACTTTACATTTTACTAAGATGATTTTTTTTTTAATCTTAGATTTTGCTCATGGAAGACTCTGAAAAATATGAAGTCTTCAGCCCAGTGGAAAGGGAAGAATTCCTGTTCTGTCTTTTTAAGCATCTCTGCCTCGGAGGGTCCCTTTGTCAATATGAAGATGTGCTAAAGCCCTATCTGGACACAGCAAAGCTGATCTATAAGGACCTGGTGAGGTAATGTTCACTGTGGAATTTAATTATAAGCGGGTGGAACCACCTAGTGTCATTCTTGTTCATATTAGCAACTGTACAAGCCTCTCTGCAGCTTCCATCTGGCTTCTGGAACCAAGGACTTTTAAAGTATGGCTTGTTTTTGCTTTTGTTTATTTTTTTGTGGGATGATTCTTTTCTTCCCAGTGCTGGTATTGAACTCAGGATGTTGGTTCATAGGCAGGCATTCTACCATTGAGGCAGCAGCCCTGGCTTTAGGATTCTTATCCAAATCCTTGTGTGGATTGGTTTGTCTTGTCCTGTGAGACAGTCTTACACTGTAACTCAGACTGCTGAGGACTTACTCTGTAGTCCAGGCAGTCCTCTGCATCAGCAACCCAAATGCTGGTATCACTGCAGTGCCCAGCTCCCCAGACTTTCCTAACTTTTTCATTCTTGTCCTTTTCTCATTCAGACCCGTCACTCACTCTGTCCCATGCAATCCTGTGCTAGCAACTGCCACATTGCATCCCTCTCCCTCCATGCAGCCCTCCCTTGAATACTGAAGAAATGGGAGAGATCACAAAGGAAGAGTGTGGGGGTAAAACCTTTATTCTAAAGAAGTAGAAGAATTTTCACTTAGACATAATCTTTACCCTTCCAAATTAATGCCAAAGATATGCAGTTAATTTTAGTATTCAACTAGGCACACCCTCCCTGTCTCCCACCCTCCCTTCATCCCCCCTTCCTTACTTTTTGAAGCTCAGTTCAAGAGTAAACTATAAACTTGAGCCTGGAGAGATGGCTCAGCACTTAAGAGAGTGCTGCTGTTCCAAAGGACCCCAGCTTGGTCCCAGAACCCACAGGGTAGCTTAGAACACCTGTAACTCTTCTGGTTTCTTTGAGCACTACATATGTGTGGTATACATACATGCATAGAAGCAAACATTTATACACGTATATAAAGCAATCTTTTAAAAAACATAATTTCAAGATTATGAATTGCAGCCCTGAAGAGGCAGACAGGAGGCACATTTCAGGTGCTAGGCTAACACGGTCTACATTCTGATTCCAGGACAGGTCAAGGAAACAGAGACAGCAATATGGCTTCACAAGTAAAGCTCTGGCTGCACTAGCCAAACAAACTGAGCTCCATTTCTGGAAGTCCATGGAAAGGAGGAGAGAACAGACACCAATAGTCTAGTGTGTTCTGCCCACTTGTAGTTTTTAAACCCAGGAGACGGAGGTCTTCATCTCTGCAGCCTCCATGCCCCACTCTCTCATTAGCCTGTGGAATGTCTCACTGCCATGTTGAGTGGAGAAGGGTTCACTGAGATATTTGAAACAAATAACTCTGGAACTTAAACACTGCAGAAATACTCTTTCCCATAGACACCCCTTGTGGTCTAATCTGCAAGTTCCTCTACATTTTTAAGAGGTTCTGTTAGCATCTCTTAGTTATATAATAATGGGTTTCATAAAGACAATTTAACATTATAAATGTGTGTAATGTATTTTAGATGTATTCCCACATTGCCCTCATTTACATCTTTGTGTGTTAAAAATTTTAAAGACCTAAAGAGTAAGAACAATTCATAAAAAGAGCAGGTGAACTGATGACATCTTATTTTTATGATTTATTTGTATGTGTATGCATGCACAAGTCCAGTGAGATCAGAAGAGGGTATTGTATCCCCTGGAGCTGGATTTACAGGAGGTTCTGAGCCTCCTGATATGGACTCTGGGAGCAGAACCCAGGTCCTCTGCCAGAATGGTGGGTTCTCTAAACGCTTAGCTCTCTCTAGCCCCCAGGCTTAACATATTTTAAATGTGTCTTTTTCTCCATCTTAGTGTTCGGAAACATCCTCGAACCAAGGAAATACAAATTACCTCTTCTGTCTTTAAAGTAAAAGCCTACGTGAGTATATTGAGCTTGTTAATTACTCATTACAAATACAGTTGCTATCCTTGTGGCTTATGCTGTCCACTGTTTTGTGTATGTTTGTTTTGATGGTGCTAAGTACTTATGAAAATCAAATGTGACAGAGTTCAGCTTCGGGGGGTTAGGCCAGGGGCCTGCCCTCAGGAAGAGAGAAGCAGAGACTCTGGAGGAATGCTACCTAGTGCTTTTCTCAGTTTTTTCTTCAAGCTCCAAGAGAATAATAGCCCACCCCACTTTGATCCCTAAGGGCTTTTCCCAGACATAGTTCCAAACTCTTTCCACAGTCCTTCCCAAACAACATGGTCAGGTCCCACAGCAATACCCACCACTCCCCTGGCATGACCTGCTAAGCTCATTTGCTCTCTGCTGCTGTGATGAAGCATGGATCTGAACCATCTTAGGGGAGGAAAGGACTCTTTGCCTTACAGATCCAGTGCCCTGCTGAGGGAAGCCGAGGCAGAACTAAAACAGATTCTATGGGAAAGTACCACTTACTACCTCACCTCATGGCTTGTTCAGCCTGCTTTCTTATATGATCCAGATCGCCTGCCCAGGGTTGGCACTACCCACAGTGGGCTAGGTTCCTTCTACATCCATTATTAATGAAGATAATGCCCCGTAGACTACCCACACACAATTCTAATGGATGTGATCCCTTAAGAGAGATACTCTTCCCAAAAACAGTGTAGGTTTGGATCAATTTGATGACAACCAAACTGCACATGTGGCAGGCACGTGGACTCACCAAGTGTCTCATTAGTCCATAAAGTGCTTCTCTCAGACTGACAGATTCAGAAATTGTATGTGCTTAGAGTCCTAGCACTCAGGGGACCGAGGCAGAAGGCTGTGGAGCTCTAGTCTAGCCTGGACTAAGTAATGAAACACTATCTTAACACACACACACCCCTAAATAAGAAAAGAAGCAAGTCATACACGGTGGCTCACACCTGTAGTCCAGCACTAGGGTACTATTGCCAGGAGTTTGAGGCCAGCACAACAAAACAGCAAAAATACCATGGAATTTACTATCTAAATTTTAAAATACTATGACTGGACTATACATTTCTTAGGAGCAAGAGTTACAGTTGGAATACATATGTGTAATACATCTGTACTATTAATAATACTATTGGTGGCTTATTGCCAGCTTATTATCTAACATTTTTAGGTATGTTTAATGATTTTTCTTTGTGTATTGAGACAGAAATCTTGCCCTGTACTCCAGACTGGCCTCAAATTGAGTCCTCCTGCCTCCAAAGGGCTGGGATTAAAGCTGTGTGCCATTATACCTGGCTATGCTTTATGATACTTGGGCAGAAATATGTATGATGGTCAAAGACTTCAATGTTGTTAAATACTAAATAATTACAATTTCTCTTTTCAGGACTCTATTGGTGTGTGCTACCCTTCACCTAAAGAGCATGAGCAGACGTTCTCATATTTCATTGTGGATCCCATCAAGCGTCACGTGAATGTCCTGTACCATTGCTATGGTGTAGGGGAAATGGCTTAGTATTGTTTAAGCCTCTGTTAATGCTGTTCCTTAGTTCATCGTGCTTCTGTGTCAGCCCTAATGGGTACATAGATGGGCTCTTTGCAGACCAACTGAAGGCAACTGTAAAAGGCCCATTTTGTGCTGACAAGAGCAAACACCAAAGTACCTTTCTCTAAATTTGTCCGGCACACTCATGCTGGACACACAGATAGATCCTGTACAAAGTAGAAAGTCACACATTCATGTTTGTTCTATTAAGAAGCAGACACATTCCTTTTTTAAAAACTTGTTTTTAGCTTTTTGAGGAAGTGTCTTATATACTCTAGGATAGGTGAGCCTTGAATTCCATATGTAGCTGAGGCTTGTCTTGAACTCCTGATTCTCTTGCCTCTCTACCTCTTGAGTGTTGTAACACAACCTACCACCAGGCCTGGCTCTGTGTATACTGTTTGGGAAGTTAATTGATTCTGGATTAGAATTGAAACATTAAATATCTCCACCAGTCATCAATGTGAGTTAATATGACTTTTTGACTTCAGTTCATGTAATTACATTTCTATCATTGCAAAAAGGTTAACGTCTCGCCGGCATAATGTTAAGAATTGCAGTATTCAGGAGGCAGCATCGGTTCTGAGTTTCAAGGCCTGGTCTACAGAACAAGTTCTAGGACAGCCAGGGCTACACAGAGAAACCCTGTCTTGAAAAGTAAAAGGGTTTATCTCTCTACAGATAAGAAAAACATAGAATTCTTTTGCTTCATTTTTTCACTTAAAATCCTCAGTTAAAAATAATTATAAATTCTTGGGGCTACAGAAGCGGTGTGATTCAGTGCACTGATTGCTCTTCTAGAGGACTCATGTTCAGTTCCCACAAGGCAGCTCACAACTATCTGTAACTCTACTTCCAGAGAGCTGACAGAACACCAGTGCATATAGAATGAAAATACATAAATTTTAAAAGTAATTTTAAAACAATTGTAAATTCTTATTATATAACAAAATTAAAACTCTGCCACCCAGTTTTTAACTGATACAAAGTAGTGACACACATACTGTGGGTACATGGTAGGCGTTGCTAACACCGGAAGCCAGCGTTCTGTGCGTGTGAGGCAGTTGTCAGCACAGGGTCTCAGGTAGGTCAATCTGTCCTCCAACCTGATATGTAGCCAAGGATGACCCTTGGGGTTACAGTTATAGGTCACTAATAACTGTCTAGTTCTTACATTTTATGATTTGTATGATTTTTTACTCTGTGACCCTGAGGGAACTATGTAACCTTTCTTTCTTTAGCTGCCTTTTCTGTAAAATGGAAGGAATAATAATATCCCTTCATAAATTATGAAAATTAAAATGTATCTCAAGTGTACAATGTTGCCAAGTATATAGTTTAAAGCCACACTTATGCTCAATCAGGGAAATTCAAATAAAAAAAGCAAAAGAAAACAAAAAACCTGAAAAGCAAATTATCTGCGACTTCCTTGGGGTCAGAATTATATTTGTACAGATTACTGTTACATAGACTAGCATGTAAGCAAAAGGAATATTGCTGCATCTCTCTCTGGGCCCAGAGGATGTAAGCTCCTCAGTGAACTTGGATGCCCAACAGCTATTGTCATTTTTTAAAATGTGTTTAAGCCTGCTTTGTTTCTGAGTACCCTGTGCACGCCTAATGCCCAAAGAGGCCAGAAGAGGTGTCGGACACCCACAGGTGGAGCCACTGCCATGTGGGTACTGAGAACTGAATCTGGAACCTCTGCAGGAGGAGTAAGAGCTCTTACCTGCTGAGCCCTCTCTCTAGGCCCTGCCACCTTTTTGTACATTTGGACTAAACTATTTTAATGCACTAATTTGTTTAATATTTACCTCATAAAAACAGGGCCTGAAAAAAGAAAACAGGGCCTGTGCCTAGTTATTGTGTTTTATATTAATTTGTTTGTTTTATATGTTGAGGGTTTGTTTGAGGAAGGGTCTCACAGTAGCTTGGGATTCATTGCATAGACCAAGCTGGCCTACACCTGGAACAGCTGCCTTCCTCTTCCTGCTGCCTTCAGGGTGCAGGGTACCAGGTGTGTGGTGCCACAGCAGCTGCCTTGTCTGCTTATATACCCGAGAAGAGAAGTTGCCCATTAGAGTGAACTTGTTGAAAATGTGGAATGAGGCAGGGGTCCTTCAGGAGCAGGGGTGCAAAGACAAAGCCCCTGTGCAGGGCTTATCAGCCCTCAAGCCAGCCATTGTCTGCATGCATATCTTAAGCTCTCTGCTCAGCTCCTCTAGTTATCCCTGAAGTGTTTGCTGAAGTTTTAACTGCCAGAACCTGTATTTAGTTGTGCAGTGTGGGGTGGAAAGGTTGTCAAGGTTCAGACAACTGGCCATGTGACAGCAGATATGGCCAGTGCCATAGGAATGGTACTCTGGCACTTCAAAACATTTTTCAAAAATCCCAGATGCTACTTAAGGAAGAAGGTCTCGGAATTATAATTTGGACATTAGATAGAGACATAGGGAAGGCAGGGAAACGCTGGAATTTGTAGTTCCCATGAGCAAAAGTGAAGATACAGGCATAGATACAGGAGGCTTGGGAAGCTCATGGGTACCTGCCAGGGTGCCCGACACTGGCACCTTGTTCAGGACTCTGTGCATATGGGAAAGCAGCTTCCTAGGGACCTCCTCACTGAAGCCAGAGCTGCGGTGCTGACCTGGGCGGTATATAGCCACTGTCAGATGACTGACTGGGTGGCATGATTGCATCATAAAGTGGTACCAGGCAAAGATTACTCTCACACCAATCAGCTAAAGAAAGTCCAGAGACTGGAGAGATGCTTGGAGCTGTCAATGCTCCAGATTGACCTGCTTTAAATTTATACCAACTACTGGCTGTCTGGCTATCATGAGTTAAAAACAGTGAAGAATACTTAGAAAAAAGAAAGCAGGCTGGGGATGGAGCGCCTTCGGCAGTGATTCTTAGGAAAAAGAGGAGAGTAAGCCGGAGAATCATGAATTCAAGGTCATATGCAGCTATGTACTGATCTTCAGGCCAGCATGGGACACATGAATTCCTGTCTCCAAATAAAAATAACAGAGAACAAACCCCAGCAATAACAGGAGAGCTCTGTGGTGAAAGGTGCTTGCTGATAAGACTGACCCCAGGACCCTAACAGTGTTAGGAGACCATTGCAAGTTGTCCTGTGCCCTCCACACCCATCCTACAGTTCTTGCCTGTCTGCTTGGACACAACATAAAATAAATAAATCTAATTAAAATTTTAAAATCAGGGCTGGCACTACAGCCCATGCTAGTGCTTGTCTGGAGTATATAAGGGCCTGGGTTCAGTCCCAGCACTGTAAAACAAGAAATAGAGTGAGACAGAATCCAGTGTGGCCCAAAAGTGAAAGAGTTAGCAAAATGGGTGAGTTCTGAGGTGACGGGGCTCTGAGGACACGGAAGTGGGATCTGTGGGAGGAAGTTGTGGTTAGATAGGGGAAATCCCTCAGCTGAACCCTCCCTTTTTCTTTATTTTCTGGCCTTTATGCTCTGATTCATAGGCCCATGGGCATTGTTCTAAGCCATGCTCATTGAGCTTTGGTCCATCACGCTTTTCAAAACAGATTTGCAAAACCTAAAAGATGGTTGGGGGCTTCTTGTTAGGAATAAGATATCCTAAATTCTCTTACCTAATCACCACTAAATGTTACAAGCTAATACAGCTGGGTGTGGAGGGACACACCTATAATCCTCACACTTGAGAGGTGTGAGTTCCAGGCAAGTCTGACCTATAGAGTGAGCCTCTATCTCAAAACAAACAAACAAAATCTTGTACTCGGGAGGCAGGTAGATCTCTGGTAGTTTGAGATCAGCCGAGATTATAGAGTGAGTTCTAGGACAGCCAAGATTACACAGAGAAACCCTGTCACAAACAAAACAAAACAAAAACAAAACAAAAAAACCTAGCATTCATCCCATGGATCTTTATCATTGCCTACTATGTTCTAGCTACGGTCCACATATGTATGAATAATATTTTGGAGAGGTATATAACACATGTAGTCTCAGTACTAGAGAGGTCAAGGCACATGACAGGGATAGTGCTACTGCAAAGGAGGTTCCCTGGTCTGCAAAGAGATGCCTTAACTAAGATCAAAACCATGAATACAAAGCTGGAGAACTGATTCCAAGGTTTAGAGGAATTGCTGCTCTTAAGAATAACCTGGACAATATCCAGAGGAAGCCCATCATCCAGGTACGCTAACATGCCCAGGATCATTGGTGAGGAGGACACAACATCTGTTCCAATACCTGGAGTAACTGGGTCCCCTGGAATCCCGGGCTTCAAGAAACCCTGCCCAGCCAGTGGTCTGGGTCCCTTCTGGTCTAAACTTGAGCCCTGAGCAGACCCTGAGTGCTGGTACCTCACCCATCCCCACAACACCTAGAGGAAGCCTAACACAGAGAGGAAGCCTGTCACCCAGGTGCTCTAATGCCCAGGATCACAAGAACACAAGTGTGCTAATAGGTCCGGGATCACAGGATCACAGAAAAAGCTCAACTCCCAGGAGACTGGACACACCCAGAAGCACTGGCGCTTTGACACAATCAGGGACATCAGGGTCACACACTCAGAGGCAGCTTGAACCTCAGGCGCTCTGACACACTCAGGATCCCAGAATCATAGAAACACCTGGACTTTGAGGAGTTCTGACAAAATCAGGATCATAAGTAAGACAGGCTCCAGTCAGAGACAACTAGGGCAGGTAGCACTAGAGATAACCAGATGGAGAGAGGCAAGTGCAAGAACATAAGCAACAGAAACCAAGGCTACTTGTCATCATCAGAACCCAGTTTTCTGACTACAGCAAGTCCTGGATACCCCATCACACCTGAAAAGCAAGATTCAATTTAAATCCTATCTCATGATGATGATAGAGGACTTGAGGAAGGACATGAATAACTCCCTTAAAGAAATATAGGAGAACACTACCAAAAGGGAGAAGAAAATAAACAAAAATTTCCAGGATCTAAAAATGAAAATAGAAACAATAAAAAAATCAAAAAGGGAGACAACTTTAGAGATAGAAAACCTAGGAAAAAGGAGTCATAGAAGAAAGCATCACCATCAGAATACAAGAGAAGGAAGAGAGAATCTCAGGCAGAAGTTACAATAGTGATACAAGAATCAAAGAAAATGCAAAACACAAAAAAACTCCTAACTCAAAACATTCAGGAAATCCAAGACACGATGAGAAGACCAAACCTAAGACTAATAGGCATAGAAGAGAGCCAAGATCCCCAATTGAAGGACCAGTAAATATCTCCAATAAAATTATAGAAGAAAACTTCCCTAACCTAAAAAAAAGAGATGTTCATGAACGTACAAGAAGCCTACAGAACTCCAAATAGACTGGACCAGAAAAGAAATTCTTCCCATCACATAATTGTCAAAACACCAAATGTACACACACAAAAAGAAATATTAAAAATAGTAAGGGAAAAGAAACAAAAAAGGCAGACCTATCAGAATTACACCACACTTTTCAACAGAGACCATGAAAGCTAGAAGATCCTGGACAGATGTCATTTAAACCCTAAGAGAATACAAATACCAGCCCAGGCAACTATACCCAGGAAAACTCCCAATTAACAAAAATGGAGAAACCAAGACATTCCATAGCAAAACCAAATTTACACAATATCTTTCCACAAATCCAGCCCTACAAAGGATAACAGATAGAAAACTCCCAACACGAGGAAGGAAACTACACTCTAGGAAAAGCAAAAAAATAATAATCTTGCAAAAAGCCCAAAAGAAGATACTCACACAAACATAATTCCTCCTCTAACAACAAGAATAACAGGAAACAAAAATCACTATTTCTTATATCTTAACATCAATGGACTCAATCCCCCAATAAAAAGACATAGATTGTGGGGCGCTGCCTGCACATTCTCCATTACAAGATGGCGCTGACATCCGGCTGGAGTTAGCAGTAAACAAGTCATGTGCGCACGTGCTGGGTAACTTTCCACTCCTTGAGCTCTGCCTCTCCTGTGGCGTCATAGGGCCTGATGAGTTTCAACCAATCAGGGGGCTCTGCGTCCAAAGCAAGGACTGATCCCTTTATAAGGGGACGGGCTAGATAGTTCGGGCCGTCTCGTTGGTCTCGTCGTCTTGTTCGTCTTGTTCGTCTTCTTGGTCTTCTTCGTCTTCTTCGTCACGTGTAGCAAGTGCTGGTTCTTGAGAGTATTAAAGTTTACCGCAGAAGGATCCTATTTCGTGTGCCGTGTCGTTCTTGCAGGCGAGACGGTTGCGCGGGACAATAGATTAACAGGCTTGATGGGTAAACAAAACCCAAGATTATGCAGCATACAGGAAACACACCTCAGTAACAAGACAGACACTATCTCAGAGTAAGAGTGGAAAACAATTTTTCAAGCAAATGGTCCAAAGAAACAAAGTGGAGTAGCCATTCTAATATCGAACAAAATTGACAAATTAGGTTATAAAACAAATTAGGAAGGACACTTCATACTCATCAAAGGAAAAATCTACCAAGATGAACTCTGAGTTCTGAACATCATTGCTCCAAATGCAAGGGCACCCACATTTGTAAAAGAAACTTTTCTAAAGCTCAAAGCATACATTACACCACACACAATAATAGGGAGACTTCAACACCCCATTCTCTTCAATGGGCAGATCATAGAAACAGAATCTGAACTGAAACACAATGAAACTAACAAAAGTTATGAACCACATGAATTTGACAGATATCTATAAAACATTTCATTCTAAAACAAAATAATATACCTTTTTCTCAGCACCTCATGGTACCTTCTCCAAAACTGACCATCTAATCAGTCACAAAACAGGCCTCCACAGATACAAGAAGATTGAAATACTACCATGTATCTTATCAGATCACTATGGACTAAGGCTGTTCTTCAATTACAGCACAAACAACGTAAAGCCCATATACGCATGGAAGCTGAACAATGCTCTACTCAATGATAACTTGGTCAAGGAAGAAATAAAGAAATAAAAGACTTTTTAGAATTTAATGAAAATGAGGGTACAACATACCCAAACTTATAGGACATGATGAAAGCAATGCTAAGAGGAAAAGTACCTTCAAAACAAAGCTGGAGAGAGCATATACTAGCAGTGAAACAGCACACCTGAAAGCTCTAGAAAAAAAAATCAAATAACACCCAGTCAAATAACCTTCTTCTATGAGTAGAAGAAGACAGGAAACAATCAAGCTCATGGCCAAAATCAACCAAGTAGAAACAAAAAGGACTATACAATGAAACAGGAAAACAAGGAGCTTGTTCTTTGAAAAAATCAGGAAGATACATAAACCCCTATCCAGACTAACCAGAGGGCACAGGGAAAGTATCCAAATTAACAAAATCAAAATGAAAAGGGAGACATAACAACAGAAACAGAGAAAATTAAAAAACTCATCAGATCCTAATATAAAAACCTTTACTCAACAAAACTTGAAAATCTGGAGAATATGGATAATTTTCTAGACAGATACCAGGTACCAAAGTTAAACCAGGATTAGATACACCATCTAAACAGTACCATAACTCCTAGAGAAATAGAATCAGTCATCAAAAGTCTCCCAACCAAAAAAAGGCCAAGGCCAGAGAGATTTAGTACAAAATTCTATCAGACATTTATTGACAACCTAATACCAATAATCTTCAAACTATTTCCTAAAATATAAACAGAAAGAACACTACTCAATTTGTTCTATGAAGCCACAATTATACTTATACATAAACCACACAAAGACCCTACAAGGAAAGAGAACTTCAGACCATTCTCACTTATGAACATTGATGCAAAAATACTCAACAAAAATCCTTGCAAACCGAATCCAAGAACACATCAAAACAATCATTCACCATGATCAAGTAGGCTTCATCTCGGGGATGCAGGGATGGTTTTATATAAGGAAATCCATCTACCTAATCCACCATATAAACAAACTCAAAGAAAAAAAAAACATGATCATCTTACTAGATGCTGAAAAAACATTTGACAAAATTCAACACCCCTAAATGTTAAAAGTCTTGGAAAGGGCAGGAATTCAAGGCCCATACCTCAACATAATAAAATCAATACACAGCAAACCAATAGCCAACATCAAACTAAATGGTGAGAAATTTGAAGCAGTCCCACTAAAATCAGGGACCAGACATGGCTGCCCATTCTCCCCCTACATATTCAACATAGTACTGGAAGTGTGGCCAGAGCAATTAGACAGCAAAAGGAAATCAAAGGGATACAAATTAGGAAGGAAGAAGTAAAAATATTACAATTTGCAGATTACATGATAGTATACTTAAGTGACCCCAAAAATTCTACCAGAGAACTTTTACAGCTGATAAACAACTTCAGCAAAGTACCTGGATATAAAATTAACTCAAACAAATCAGTAGCCTTCCTCTACTCATAGGATAAACATGCTGAGAAACAAATTAGGGAAAAGATACCCTTCACAATAGTCACAAACAATATGAAATACCTTGCTGTGACCCTAACTAAGCAAGTGAAGGATCTGTATGACAAGAACTTCAAATCTCTGAGGAAGAAAATTGAAGATCTCAGAAAATGGAAAGATCTCCCATGCTCATGGATTGGAAGGATCAACATTGTAAAAATGTCCATTTTGACAAAAGCAATCTACAGATTCAATGCAATCCCATCAAAATTCCAAATCAATTCTTCATAGAGTTGTAAAGAACAATTTGCAAATTCATCTGGAATAATAAAATACCTAGGATAGCAAAATCTATTCTTAACAATAAAAGAACTTCTGTGGAAATCACGATCCCCAACCTCAAACTGTATTACAGAGCAATAGTAATAAGAACTGTATGGTATTGGTACAGAGACAGGCAGGTAGATCAATGGAATAGAACTGAAGACCCAGAAATGAATCCACACACCTATGGTCATTTGATCTTTGACAAAGGAGTTAAAAACATTTATTGGAAAAAGGACAGCCCCTTCAACAAATGGTGCTGGCTCACCTGGAGGTCAGCATGCAGAAAAATGCAAATAGATCCTTTCTTATCACCCTGTATGAAGATGAAGTCCAAGTGGATCAAGGACCACCACATAAAACCTGATACACTGAAACTAATGGAAGAGAAAGTGGGGAAGAGCCTCGAACACATGGGCACTGGGGAAATTTTCCTGGTCAGGATACCAGTGGTTTATGGTCTAAGATCAATAATCGACAAATGGGACTTCATAAAAGTGCAAAGCTCCTATAAAGCAAAGGAGAGTATCAATAAGACAAAATGGCAACCAACAGATTGGAAAAAAGATCTTTACCCATCCTACATCTCATAGAGGGCTAATATCCAATATATACAAAGAACTCAAGAAGTTAGACTCTAGAGAATCAAATAACCCTATTTTTAAAAAATGGGGGACAGAGCTAGATAAAAATTCTCAACTGAAAAATATCAAATTGCTGAGAAGCACCTAAAGAAATGCTCAACATCCTTAGTTATCAGGGAAATGCAAATCAAAACAACCCTGAGATTTTTACCTTACACTAGTCAGAATGGTTAAGATCAAAACCTCAGGTGACAGCAGATGCTGTAGAGAATGTGGAGAAAAGGAACTCTCTTCCATTGTTGGTGGGATTGCAAGCTGGTACAACCATTCTGGAAATCTGTTTGGTGGTTCCTCAGAAAATTGGACATCATACTACCTGAGGACTCAGCCAAACCACTCTTGGGCACAAACTCAAAAGATGTTCGAATGTATAATAGAGACACATGCTCCACTATGTTCATAGCAGCCTTGTTTGTAATAGCCAGAAGCTGGAAAGAACCCAGATGTCCTTCAACAGAGGAATAGATACAGAAAATGTGGTACATTTACACAATAGATTTACACATTTACTCAGTCATTAAAAACAATTACTTCTTGAAATATTAGGCAAATTGATGGAACCAGAATATGTCATCCTGAGTGAGGTAACCTAATCACAAAAGAACACTCATAGTATGCACTCACTGATAAGTAGATATTATCCCAAAATCTGGGAGTACCCAAGATACAATTCACAGACCACATGAAGCTCAAGAAGTTGGAAGACCAGACAGGAGATGCTTCAGTCCTTCTTCAAAGTGGTAATAAAATACTCACAGGAGGAAATATAGAGACAAAGTTTGGAGCAGAGACTGAAGTAAAGTCCATCCAAAGACTGCCCTCCCCCAACCATCCCATATATACTCACCAAACCCAGACAATATTGTGGATGCCAAGAAGTGCACACCGATAGATGCCTGATATGGCTGTTTCCTGAGAGGCTTTCCCAGCACCAGCTGTGGTGCTCTGGACCCTGCCCTGGCTGCAGGAGGTCCTGCAGGTTCAAGGCAGATGGACTCAGGGTGGCCTTGTGTCTCAGTGCAGGTGTGCATGAAGCCAGTTTTAGAGAAAAAAGGTAAAGCATAAGTGTAATAAAGGTGTGAGCAGGAGCTACGTATAGACACCAGGAAAATGATTCGACATCATAGATGTGGGGGGACCAACCAACCCAATTATGGGGATTCCTTTAGTTGCCCCACAACCTGGGATATTGACAAAATTCTAAGAGACTGGAGAAGATCTGGTCACTTTTTTCTTTCTGGTGTATTTAGGCATGCCAGCACTGTAAGAAAGGGTTACCAAACCTTGGACATTCCAAATGGTTACTTTTTTTTCTTCTCTCAAGACAGTTTCTCTGTGTAGCTCTGACTGTCCTGAAACTCACTCTGTAGACCAACGTGGCCTTGAACTCAGAAATCAGTTTGCCTCTGCCTACCTCCCTAGTGTTGAGATTAAGATGTGCTTGCTGTACCACTACCTACTTTTGACTTTTCCTATGTAGTCCCAGATGGCCGGGATTCATTTACCAGGCTGGGCTCTAACTTGCGGCCATCCTTCTGAGTCAGACTCCTATGGGGAATTAGACAGGCACTACCATTCTTGGTTGTTTATTTATTTTAGCAGTGTTTATTTGTTTGAGATGAAGCACTAATTAGGTAGCCCAGACTAACCTTGCACTTGCTGAAATCCTCCTGCTTCAGCCCCCCAAGGACTAGGATTATCCTCATGAGCTCGGTTCCTAAATATGTACAGTTTAATGCCTTTAACACATGATAAATCCATACACAAAATATTGTGCCAGTCAGTTAGAGAATGTTCTTCTAAGACTGATTCATAATGAACCATACATAGTGCCATCTGATGATGGGACAGAATTTAAAGTTCTACAGTGAATGACTTCATGAAGATTGCATAGTGCAGTCCTACTTCTGGAACGGTAGTATCCAGCCTCGGCAACCACGTACCAAATGTTTGGTTGACGCTTTCAATCAGTAGGAGGCTAGGCAGCATATGCCAGGCAAGGTGATGCATGGAGGGAAAGAGCTGAACTGAAATCACTGCAACACTCAAAAGGGAGAAGCAGGAGGATTATCACAACTTCCCAGTGGGAGCAGCTCTAATATACTGGGGATGGAGTTCTACAACCTGAATTAATTCTGGGAGGCCATTCAAATGAAGCAGGAGGAGGATGGAGTATTGCTTAGGAGAGAAGGTCATGACCAATGAGATGTCAATACTGAAACCATGCTGCCAATTGGTTGTCAAGAGGAGAGGCTGACACAGTTCCATTCTGAACTGGAATGTTCTGAACAGCCATGGATGGGTTGGAGCCTTAAAGTGGAGTGAAGGGGAAGGTCTACTGTACCTGATTGTAAAGTTAGTGACCTTCAGACACTGATGATATTCTAGGATAGTGGTAGATATTTTTTAAGTGTTCTATTATTTGTTTATGTGTCTGAATGTTTTGCCTGAGTCTACGTCTGTGTACCATGTACCTACCTAGTGACTGAAGAGATGCAAAAATGGTATCCGTTCTCTTGGAACTGGAGTTACAGGAGTTGTGAGCTGTGATGTAGCTAGAGTTTTGGGAATCAAACCCCAGCCCCTGGAAGCACACCCAATGCTTTTAACCCCTCACCATGCCTCCAGCCCCCAATGGAGGGTCAATGTACAAAAATGTCTCCCAAGTGGGGCATGGTGGCACATGCTTTAAACAGGAAACAGGAAGCTGAGGCAGGAAGACTGTGAGTTCAAGACCATTCTGGACTAGAGCTTGAGATCTTATCTCAGGAAACCACAAAGAAAAGGTACTTTTCAGCCTCAAAGAGGCTTAAAATAATAACTCAAAGGGGGGGGGGGTCAAGCAAGGGGACAAAAGAATACCCATTTGTCCTCATCACTAACTTCTGACTGAACTGTGAGAAAGAATGATGTAGTTTATATGTGCTTGGCCCAAGGAGAGGCACTATAAGGGGGTGTGACCTTGTTTGAGGAAGTGTGTCACTGTGGAGGTGAGCTTCAAGGCCCTCCTCCCATCTGCCCATGACACAGTCTGCTCCTGGCTTCCTTTGGATGAAGATATAGAAATTCGAGTTCCTCCAATGCCATGTTTGCCTGGATGCTGCCATGCTTCCTGCCATGAAAATGGACTGAACCTCTGAATCTGTAAGCCAGCCCCAGCTAAATGTTGTCATAACTTTATAAGAGTTGCTTTGGTTATGGTGTCTGTTTACAGCAATGGAAACCCTAAGACAAATGGTAAGGGACACAGTCTTGGTCCAGTTATCACAGCTAATGTGTTCTCACTTTAAAGGCTGGTGAAACAACATTGACCAAAGCACACAAGCCCATTAATTACAGTGTCCACTGTAGTAAAGCTGTAGTTAAGGGACAACTTCCATTGCAACCTGTCGTTAGTCACTTTTGTTCTAGAAGTTTCTTTTCAGGTATAAGTTTTACTATTTCAAGACAGAATCTCATATAGTCCCAGTTGCTTTTAAACTTACTATGTCAATGAGACTGGCCTTAAACTTTGGACCCTCTGCTTCCCCCATACCCCCATGCCCACTTGAGACGGCATCCTATGTTGCTCACCCCAGTCTAGATGTTATGGCAATTCTCCGACCTGCCTACCACCTTTAGGTGAAATTTCAGTTCGGCTTTTTTT
The DNA here is from genome assembly GCF_963924665.1 of Micromys minutus. NCBI lineage: Eukaryota > Metazoa > Chordata > Mammalia > Rodentia > Muridae > Micromys > Micromys minutus. Next base: position 5,174,625 of record NC_137985.1, on the reverse strand, counting down.
TTTTTTTTAAACTGAGTCTGTGTAGCCCCTAGCTGGCTTGTAATTCACCATGTAGAGCAGGCTGACCTGGAACTCAGAGATCCACCCGCCTCTGTCTCCGGAGGGCAAGTATTAAAGGCAAGCACCAGCACTGCTTGCCATTTCAACATTTTACTGCAGATATTTTGCCCAATGGTTTTGTTTGTGGATTAGGTTTTGAGTTCCAGAAGGAGGGAGTGCTGTTAGGGCTGTGGCCCAACAGGCTTGGCCACCACCAGTGAAGTAAACACTGGGCGGTGATAATGGCTGACAGCTGCTAAGACCTCACCTGGTGCCACAAACCGGGCCAAGTACTTTACGTCTATTGACTCACATAATGTCTCAACAGCATGAGACATGAGGAGGATGTAATTACAGAGCTAACCAGCAGGAAGTAGCTTGCTCACTATCACACAGATCCTGTGTGGGAAACTGAGACCTGTACTCCAAACTCTGAAGCTCCAGAGCCCACAAGATTGTGGTTAAATGCTCTTAAAGCTTGGTGGGGGTGTGAACCAATCCTGGAAAGGGGGACATTTACCCTTCTTCCTCTTTAGGACAGGAAACTGGGGCTCTTAAATAGTTAATTCAAATCTTACTGTCTGAAGCTAGCCCACCCAGCTTTACCACACAAAGCAAGAGATTGCTGCTCAGAATTCTTTCGGGCATGTCTTGACTAGAGAAAGAGATTATCTTTTTGCTGGAGGGTCCTTTCTGTGCTTAATCCTATTTATACCAGTTTCACTCACACTGCAGACAAAAATCATTAAAACAAGGAACCAGATTTCTGGAGAAGAAATTTGTGTGTTTAAAATCAGTGTTGCACAACTCTGGGAATACACTCAAAAAGCACCAAACCACTTAAGTGGAAAGCTATAGTTATGTGAGTTATATCTCAATAAAACTACTTTTTTTTGGTAGCCTGACTTCAACAAGGAGTTGAAGAGATGGCTAACACGAAAAGTACTTGTTCCTAAAAGGACCCAGGTTCGAATCCCTGCAATCACGTGGCTGCTCACAATCAGCTGTACTCCAGTCCCACGGAATCTAACACCCTCTTTAGGCCTCTGTGGGACCAAGACAAAGACATACTTAGGCAAAACACCCAATACAAAATAACTAGTTTATGAAACAAGAACAGGGGCTGGAGAGATGGCTCAGTGGTTAAGAGCACTGGCTGCTCTTCCAGAGGTCCCGAGTTCAATTTCCAGCAACCACATGGTGGTTCACAACCATCTGTGATGGGATCTGATGCCCTCTTCTGGTGTGCATGAAGACAGCTACAGTGTATTCATAAAAATAAATAAAACTTTTTTAAAAATTAAAAAAAGAAAAAGGAACAGATATTTATTATTGTTTGATTCCAGATAGGCTCCTGATTGAAGACTGACACAGAGAATCGGGGGCTAGGTTGACCTCCATTAAGGTTCATTTCTTATTCTCTTTCCCATTGTCTACCCTTGTACCAAGTACAAGAGGAAAAACCAACATGCTTCTTCAAGTTAAACAGTGACTTCAGAGTTGAAATTGCCAGTGAAATGTCAAGTTTTGGTGTTAAAAAATTGACTTGATTTTCACTTTTAAAAAAATGGTTTGCTGAGCAAGTTGGACCACATTTGTAATATGAGCCCTTTATAGGTTGAGGTAGTGGGGGCAGACATTTAAAGTCTGCCTCAGTAATGTAGTAAGTTGGAGGACAGCCTGTACTACCTAAGAACATGCTGCAAAAATAATAAAACAGGGTAGTCACGTGAGATGGCTCCGGAGTTCGATTTCTGCGACCCACAAGGAAGAAAACAGATCCCACAAACTGCAAGTGTGCTCTCACTGATACATAATATAATTAGGAAGCAAGGAAAGGAGAGAGACAGAGAGACAGAGAGAGAGAGAGAGAGAGAGAGAGAGAGACAGACAGAGAGAGAGAGAGAGAGAGAGAGAGAGAGAGAGAGAGAGAGAGAGAGACAGACAGACAGACAGACAGACAGAGAGACAGAGACAGAGACAGAGAACGAGAGAGAACCATGAACCTACAAAAACGGCTAGTAGAGGCCCTGGCTTGGAGTCCTAGCTGTCGTGAGCACAAAGACTGTTCGGAGTTGGAGGCTATCCTTGGTTACAGAGTTAAGCCTGTTTAAAACAAAACTTAAAACCGTAAACGTTTCGTTTTGTGAGGTACTCTGAGTCTCTGAGTGCAACTCCTGGTCTCCAAGCTTCACTTTGTAATCATTTGCACCCGCCCTCAAGTGTTCTGTTGTTTCTTCTTCAAACTCGGTGGTAAAAGGAATCGATGTTAAAACGCGGACCGGATTAAATCAGTGCGGGTGGACAGCGTCGCCTTTGCAGCCAGCCTACCCAGCCGACTCTCCGGACTTCTGCCGGCCCTGGCGTTGCGCGCGGGTCCCGCAGGGTCCGTGCCCGCGGACGCGCCGCTCGGGGCCGGCCGGTGGGTGCGCACGCAGCGCGGTCGCCTCCGGGTCACGTGTGCCCGGGAGTCTGCAGGAATGTAGCAACGCGCAGGGAAAGTTTCCCCGGGGGCCGCGGCCGCGGATTCCGTGCGGGCGGGCGCGCAGAGGAAGGAAGAGCGACGAGGAGGCGGAGCCCGCGAGGCGCGCGGGCGGGCGCTCCTCGGAACTTTTAGTTTGGGCGTCTGGAGCCAAAGTTTCTGTCTCTGTTGGGACGCCGCCGCGGCCGGGGCACAGAAAGGGAGGAAGGAAGGAGCTCGCGGAGGGCAGGGGAGGCGGCCTCGGGCAAGGAGTGCAGGGCGATGCGGGCGCGGGACGCAGCCTCCCGAACCTGAGCGCAGCGCCCCGAGCGTCGAACGAGGCCGCAGCCATGGAGCCCGCGCAACAGCCGCCGCCCCAGCCGGCCCCGCAAGGCCCCGCGCCGTCGTCCGTGTCTCCGGCCGGGACCCCCGCGGCCCCGCCCGCACCCCCGGCCGGCCACCAGGTCGTGCATGTCCGCGGGGACTCGGAAACCGACCTGGAGGCGCTCTTCAACGCCGTCATGAACCCCAAGACGGCCAACGTGCCGCAGACCGTGCCCATGCGGCTTCGCAAGCTGCCCGACTCCTTCTTCAAGCCGCCTGAGCCCAAGTCCCACTCGCGACAGGTAAGGGCACCGCGGGGCCCCGGGGCCGCGTGGGGGTGCGGGGCTGGGGTTGTTTTCGCGGAGTTGGCGGCCGCGGGGCGCTGCACAATGCGCGCGCCTCCGCTCCGCACCTTCGCTCCGACGGGGGGGAGGGGGAGGGAGGCCGGCGTCTCGGGCGGGACCCCAGCCCGGGGGTACCGGGTCTCCCCTTCCCGCGCCATGGGACTCTCCCGTGGAGCCGCGATTACTACCCTCTTGTTTTCCCGAGTCGGTGAGGGGTGGGGGTTGAGCCGGCCCATTGAGTTTCTGGTTCCTTCTCCCTGTCCCCTCCCCCTCCCGCTCCCGAAAGCTTTTCTGCTCTTGCGGCCCAGGCGCGGTCGGGGTGCAGGGTCCGGGCTCCCCAGCCCGGGCGATCCTGAGAATTGGCCGAGCTCCCTTGCCCCCTGCTCGCCTCCGCAGTGCCCTGGAACTCTCGCGGGCGGAATCCTCTCACACTCGGTGGGCTCACGTGTCCCTTTCCTAAACGTAACCTATTATTTACTGTTGGGCCCGAAAGCTTTTAAATGAGCCACGTCTGTGTGTTGCGCAGGAGTTGCGCTCACGGTGCAGAGGTTTCTGCGCCGGCCTTTGATAGCGCGTTGCAGGTTGACTCATAGGCCGAGTTCTGCCTGGCTCAACTGTGATTAAAGGTAATGTTTGGGAAGCAATGACTAATTCCAGGCTCGCCATTGCTTTTTAACTGACTGCGGATGTGAACATGGCTGCTTATCCACATCCACGACGCCTGGTTATTTTCCCAACTGGATCCAACACAGAAGTGAAACTGTTTCCAAGTATTAACATTCCGATAGGTCCTGGTAGATTTCTTTAGTGTCCTCCGTCCACCACCCTCCCTTCTTTTAATTACTTAATTTTTTTTTTAAACTTGCTTTAGGCTAAACCAGCATAGGAACTTTGCCCAAAACTTAATTGGTTTCCCAAACACTGCCATGTTGTTAGCCCACTCGGGCTGTAATTTGAGTGGAAGGAAGAGTTGCCCTCCCCAGTCCAGCCCCTCTCCTAGTCAGGCCTGCTGTAGAATAGGGTTTTTGGAGCTTCGAAAATCTTCATTAACCTCCCTACAGAAAACCTACTTAAGGAGGAAGGAAAAGTTATTTAGCTGCTAGCCTAAATAAACTCTTATTTTGTAACAACTGTAGACCTAGATACTATTTTGATTGCCTCTCCACACCAGTGGGGTTCTGTACTCACTGAACTAAATGTATGTTGGCATGCAGTCGAGAAACGGCTGGGGAAACTATGAAGGAATACACAGATTGAACGCTCCATTTTGTAGCTCTTAGAAGTCAGAAGGAATGAACCCGAGAAAGTGTACTTGTAATACTGGCTTCCACTGGGCCGTTCGTAGGTACTTTTACCTTCTCTAGCGTTTAAAAAGAGCTGTGTGTCAAGAAATTTACCTTTTTTGTGTGCTAATCATTTCCTAAAATTTATCTGGAAACTAAAAAATGGTGGCTTTAAATGACTGCAGGGTCTTTCAATTTCCTTATCAACATGAACTTAAAAAAACAACCGTTTTGATAAACCCTGATTCCAATAGAAGAATTAGATTATGGATAGTGTGTATCTGAGTTTGTAAATGATCATATGTAGGTCCCTGCCTGAGAATTTTTATATCCCTATGTCCTCCTCTGGCTTGGAAAGGCTAATTTACAAACCAGTTCACTCCTGATACCTGCCTAACACTGGTCTGGTTGGACCCAAATTCAAATCATTGGGGTCTTTACAGATTTTTCCTTTCTCCCTCCCCCTGTTATATGTGTGTGAATCTACAAATTATAGCTGAATTGGTAAAGTTTTTACCCTCTAGGCACAAAAAGGGTTAGCCTATTCCCTTTGGGGAGCTTTTATTTAGCAGTGGTACAGTTCTGAATCTTTGAATTCATTAAACCTTGAATAATTTATAATAGTTGACTTATTGATCACATTTGTTCACAGTCAAAAAAGGTGACAGATGAGGGAGCATTGGATATTTAAAACAGAAAAAGTGCACAGTCATCCCCAGGTTTTCTAGAACCTGGAAAAGCAACCACATTGCTTGGAAAAAGTACTGATTTACTTTATTTTGGTTGGGGTAAGCATCATTCTCTACCACTAAATAAGGCTGTTATACATAGTACTTGTTTTCATACTCTAGGAGGTTGACATTCATTCAGATGAGCTGTTCATCAGTAAAGTAACATTTATAATGCATATTAAATTTTGGCAACTTAAAATTTGGGGCTAGAGAGATGGCTCAGTGTTAAGAGCACTGACTGCTTTTCCAGAGGTCCAGAGTTCAATTCCCAGCAACCACTTGGTGCTTCATAGCCATCTCTAAGGGGATCTAATGCCCTCTTCTGGTGTGTCTGAAGATAGTGACAATGTAGTACCATACATAAAATAAATAAATCTTTTTTTAAAAAGTGGTCACTTGGACACCTGTCAGAAACTGAACATTAAGTTTGGATTTGATACTTAGCTATTCAGTTGCCATGACATTGGAAGTTAGGGGTAAGTGCTACTGTCTCTAATGTGTCAATTTTCATTTGCTTCCTCACAGGCCAGCACTGATGCAGGCACTGCTGGGGCCCTGACTCCACAGCACGTGCGAGCTCACTCTTCTCCAGCTTCCCTGCAGCTGGGAGTCTCTCCTGGGACACTCACGGCCAGCGGTGTTGTCTCTGGCCCAGCCACTACCCCTGCAGCTCAGCATCTGCGACAGTCTTCCTTTGAGATCCCTGATGATGTACCACTGCCAGCAGGCTGGGAGATGGCCAAGACATCTTCTGGTCAGAGGTACTTCTTAAAGTAAGTGAACATAGTTCTGGGAGGTGCAATGTAGGAATGACTTTATTCATGTACTGTCTTTTTCAGTTATTTCTTACTTTGCTGTTGCTAAAGATGGAAGTCAGCCTATAAATGGTAAATCAGCATACTTTACCATCGAGCTGCACCCCTAGCTTGCTCATTCTCTTTCTATCTATCCACCTTCCTATCTGTACGCACACATACTCACACAGGCATCCTCTTTTGGGTTGGTCATATCTTGAAAGCCTTATTTATTTATGGTTCAGAGCCTTTTTGCAAACTTTTGTGGCCAAATGGGATCTCATTTTGAGTTTACCTACCAGATTTGTTAATTAGCCTGGCACAAAACAGAAAAAAATGCCATGAGAAAATATGACTTTTTAAATACTAAACCTGGCATAGATATGTGTTATATTATCTTTGTTGTATCCCACCCCATGTCTGTGGTCTGTGTCTGTGCAAGTGTGTGTGAGTGGGGGGTCGTGGTCTTCAAGCCAGGATATTGTGCATTCTTTCAGAATAAATGAATGGTAGGGAAGGAAGTGTAGGACCTGGGAAGAGATGGCTTTACAGTACTCATTTGTGAGAAAACAAATAGTTTAGCAGTATTTTGATGTCATTTAACAAATTTTCCCCTCAAAATGTGAAGAAAACATTAGTTGTGAGGTTTGGCCTCCAATCATGCGGTGGCACAACTTTGTTTTCACAAGCAGCATGTGCTCTGGGAAGATGTAAGCACTGCCACTGCTTTGCCACGTCGCCTCCCACCCATCCTTTCTCTCCTCAACAAAATGGTAAAATTACATTCATCTGAAAAAGATAAAATGAAATTTTATCCCCTGTAATTTTGGCATTGGAAGGAAAACTAATTTTCTCGAGCTTATTTGAATTAAGAGTGTACAAACTGTCTCAGGCTGCAGATTGCTGTATTGTTCTTTGCCTTGGGTAACTGGGTTGAGATAGTGAAGAGAACTGCTCATTTTGATTCAGATTTGTCTGACAATCCACCGGAAATGTGATGGGTTTCATTAGATCTTAGGACACCAGTGACAACATTGTTTTGTGTTTGACACCCCTCCCTCCAGCCCCTGCCTGAATCTCTTATTTTCAGTTGATTGTCTTGAATGGGTTGCTACTTTGTGTTTATTGTGGTTTTCTAGGCAGGTTTCTTTGTGCAGCCCTGGCTGTGCTGGAACTTGCTCTGTAGATCAGGGTAGTCTCCAACTCAGATAGTCCTGTCTCTGCACCCCCCTCCCCCCAGTGCTGGGCTTAAAGGCTTCTACAGGGTGCTCCATTTTACTTACTACTTTGTAATGTAAGGAGTCAGACTTGCGATAGATACTTCAGAAGGACACTGGAAGGAATTTGATCTGGAACTTGGAAAGGGACCCCACCACCCTGGGTTTTTTTTTTTTGTTTTGTTGCCATTTCCCCCCCTGTAACTTTGTCTTTTAAAAAAACAAAACAAAACAAACTTTTTCCGAAATCCTGGTACTCTTTTCAAAGGGTCAGGTTTCAAGGAGAACAATAAAGGGCCTGAGACTGGAAAGTACTAACAAGCCTGGCAAACTCATCCACAGGAGCCAGATCAGTCCTCCTTTAAGTAGCAGTCCAAAGTAAATGACTTGGAAGAGGGGCTGGCTGTGAGAGACTTGTGCTGAAGGGGAAGGGAGGGGAAACAAACCTGGTTGTTAGGGAGAAAAGAAAGGCTTAGACTTGCTGAGCGCCTCCCTGCTGTGTCCCATGCTGACCTGGGGAGACTTTAACAGCTCAATAGCCTGCAGCCTTCAGTTGCGGCTGCGGCTGTGAGCACAAGGTTAAAGAGCATCATTTATGCTGTTTTTACTCTTTTGTGTTTTCTTAAAATTGCTTGTTTGGTGACATCTGCATTTTCATTATTTGAGTGAGTGGTCCTTTTTTGGAGCTGAAATAAACCTCATTATAGATTTCTTGCTTTTAAAAACTGAATGATTTTTTCCATAAAAAGTAATTGCTTCAAGGAAGGGTTTGTGTACTGGCTCCATCTCCCCACTCCTTCCCAGGGGGCTGGAAAGAAGGTAAACTAGGTCAGAGACCGGAGAGCTTTCCTTAGGAAACAAACACTAGCTGGAAATGAAGAAACATGTTTCCGAGGTTGCCAGTGGAAGGCAGAGCTGTTTCTGTGATAAATGGGCCTTAGTTCTGTAGAGGCTTTTCACACTGTGCTCTGAAGTAGGTGGCTTTGGCCTGAGGGATGACCTTACAGCAGGTGAGCTGAGTCACTGGGTCCGATAAAGATCATGTGGAAGCCTCGAGTAGACGATGAAGTCTAGTTTTTGGTAGTTTCTGAAGAATAAACTGCTTTATGAACAATCTGCAGTTCGGAGAAGAGATGTGAAACAGAACCTTTTCTCTCCTGGTTGGTTTCACTGGTGTGTGTGTGTGTTGGGATTCTGTAGACCCCACCCCTCAGTTACCTAGCAACAGCCAGGTATACCCCACCCCTCAATTACCCAGCAGTGGCCAGGTATGCTCGGCCCAGTGACCTGACACTATAAAAGGAGCTGCTTGACCCCTCCTCTCTCTCTTGCTCTTGTGCTCTGGCAGCCTTGCTCTTCCACCGCTACCCCTCCTCTTCCCTTCCCCCCCCCCCCACGTGCTCGTGGCCAGCCTCTACTCCTCTACTTCTCTCTCTCTCTCTCTTTCTCTCTCTCTCTCTGCCTCCACCACTCTCTTAACTCTCCCATGACCTGAATAAACTCTATTCTACTATACCCTTGTGTGGCTGGTCCCTCAGGGGGAAGGGATTCCCAACATGGACCACCCAGAGGCATCTCCCTTGCCCCCAGGCCTCACCGCACCTCCATGGGCCATATGCCCCCACTCTCTTCATCCTTCCCCTAACATTGGTGCTGTGACTCAGATCGTCATCTTTTCACAGCAGTGGTGCCCTGTGACTTTTCCTTTCAGTGACTCTTCCTTTCATTGGTGCCCCGACATCTTTTCCTTACAATGTGTAGTTTGCCATAAGGAGCTGTTGGGCACCAAACTGATGCATGACATTAACATCTTCACTGACTGGTTAGAAGCCGTATCAGGTTTTGGTGCCATGTAGCTATCTTAGTTTTTAGGATTGTTCTCTTCACTTGGCTTTTGTTTGAGGTTCTTGGAAGGTTCCATGTGATGAAAGGAACTGACTCCTGCATATTGTCCTCAGACATTCCATATTCAGAGCTGTGTTGTGTCCATATTCACACTCATGTGTGTGCAGTAGTTGTAATGACATTTTCAAAAGGATGCCTAGCCAGCTGTGGGATAAAGGTCTAAATCACCTCTGAACTAAATCACTCCAGCCATGAAAACTAACCCTTTCATTCATTTTTTAGATACTTATTGGAACTAACTTTTATGTTATAAAGTATGTCATTTTTGAGATTTATACTGGCAGGAATAATTCCAACCCCAAAGGTCCAAGCTGGCAAGATGATGTGACTTGAGGGTATGGGAGAAGTGTTGCCTTGTGACTGTAGATGAATGCGCTGGGAAGTTAGTTGGCCCATCCTCCAGTTTCAAGGCCAGCCGTCTAATTGCTGCAATTGCTGTTAGAGCTCGCCCTAGGGTAGTGAGATCTTCAGACTTGGACTTTATATTAGCAAATGGTAGGGGTGGGTCTACAGGCACCTTTATTCCGACAGGAACCCAGACTCTGGACATTATGCTGTGCTTAAAAGGCTCAGTCTTTGTAGATGTTACTTCTTTGCTGCTGAATTTACTGACTTACTGTTTGAAACTAATTTCACCACAGTACCTTGAGTTTTTATTTTAAAAGAATCAATTCTCTTTATAGCTCAGCTCTTGTACAGGTTTTCCTGCAGGAAATAGTTCTTCAAGTAGTTGGTCAACAACTTCCTATTTCTTTTATAAGCTGCTGAATAACTTCCTGAATTAGATTCTATAATATCTGTGGTTAGGAGGGGTACTTCTACTTTTCAGTTTATTTTATTGAATCTGATACCTTGTAACCATTGCCAAGTACAAAGAACTTAGTGTAAACTGTGTACCATGTAGGTGACAGAATTTGATGTGCCAGGTATGATCCAGTGATTTAGTACATTTGTAGATATACATTGTTTTAATAATGTTTAAAACATATGTGTGTGTTTACTTGTCATTTTCTGATGAATACAGCTAGTTCTAGTGTTTTTAGTCTTTGATATTCAGAGTTCTTTGGGCTGTGTTTTGTTGGAAGTTTAAGTATTTTGGGGATAGGAATGTACTTCTGATACAGCAAGCATAAAGGCCCTTGGGTTCTGCAGCCTTCTGGGCGCAGAGTGGTGAGGCCACAGATAAAGCCAGTGAGGTGGTTTGGCGGATAAAACCCATGTTCCTCAATCTAGTGAATGATCTGGCTTCCATCCCTAGATCCTACGGTAGGAGGAGAAGCATCTCCCCATGTTTGTCTGATTTCCACATGTGCCCTGGATTGTGTCCCTCACTGCCTCTCATTTGTCATGAATACAGAGTAATGGTCAATTTGGAAAAAAAGATAGGAACCGTCTATGGTAGTGTACCTAGCAGAAACAGGTGAATAATGTCTGAGTTTGGGGCCAGGCTGCATGGAGATCCCGTGTGTGTGTGTGTGTGTGTGTGTGTGTGTGTGTGTGTGTGTGTGTGTGTGTGTGTGTGTGTTATATATTATATTTTATATATGAGATAGAAAGAGGATACATTAAATGGATTGTGGTTTTGAATGGCTTTTTTTTAAGTATGTAAACATTATTAACTAGAGTATCTCATTTCATCATTTTTTTCTTTTTTAAAGATTTATTTGTGTATATGAGTACATATGTACACTGTAGCTGTCCTCAGACACCAGAAGAGGGCATCAGATCCCATTACAGATGGTTGTGAGCGACCATATGGTTGCTGGGAATTGAACTCAGGGCCTCTGGAAGAGCAGCCAGTGCTCCTAACCACTGAGCCATCTCTCCAGCCCCCATCATCTCATCATTTCAAAGGGTTATTTTTCTCAGATGTTTTGGGAGTTACTCAATATTTTAGCTTAGCTGCATACCAACACAAACTATACCTGCTTCAGGAGTGGTGGTGATTCATTAGTTGAACAGTTTGTTTTATTTTGTGTGTGTGTATGTGTGTGGTTGTGTAAGATAGAGTCTCACTATGTAGCTCTGGCTGTCCTGGAATTCACTCTGTAGAACAGGCTGGCTTCAAACTCAGAGATCTATCACTCTGTCTCTGCCTCTCGAATACTGGGATTAAAGGTATGGACCACCACACTAGCTGTAGTTGTTAAAACAATATTAAACAAAACCTTTGTGAAACCCCGAAGTCAGTTCCCTTTAGTAATACAAAGAAATATTTTTAATTGTAGTTAGAGAAAGAATGTAAATTAGACCCTGTTCTATCATGTAGTCTACCTTAAGGCTCTGGGGTAGAGGTTAGCTCTGGTTTTTCTTTGTTTTAGGCTCTGAGTTGTGTGATCCAGTATATTTATTTGGGAAGCGGTGCTGTGTGCTTGTACTGTTAAGTCCTTGTGAGTACCCCAGGGTAGCCTCCTTTACCCTCTAAGCATCCATGATGACCTTGAACTCTAGCTAACCCTCCTATCACTGATTACCAGTGTTTGTCACATGCACAGTTTGGAGTGTTGTTTTGACAGACTCCACTTCTCCAGGCTCCTATGGAGCTGCCTTTGATGAGGACAGATAGCCCAGGCAGCTGTCAAAGAGCAGGCGAAAGGAGATGGGCTTTTGTAAAGAAAAACAAATTGTAGTCGTTTTGCATTCATGACACTGCCCCTCACTTGCCTTTCTCCTTCATGGAACTGATTTCACAGTTGTGTGTCTGTGTGTGTGTCTGTGTACACATATATTCTTGTGGTGTATATAGAGGTCAGACCATTCAGGAATTGGTTCTCTTCCTTTACCACGTGGGAAGCTAGATAGGCAGACCTTGTGGTAAAACCAAAGTGTATTGCTGTTAGTAACAGGTGACACATCTTGGGAAGAGTCAGAGTGGAGAAAAGGAGTGAGTGAGGACCTGGGCCTACTGATGGCAGTACTTTGAAGAAGCTTGTTTCCTGTAGTTTTATTTATAAACCAATAGTTCAGAATTTGATTTGAAGGACCTCAGTCCTTTTCTGTCAGCTGAAAAAGCAGCAGCCCTCCTTTGGTTTGCATTCTCGAAAGGTGAATACTTGGAGCTTTTTAGGTGTTTTCCCCTCTTGTAAACCTAGGGTTGATTTGATGGGGCGGGTGTGGCTGTGTGTGTCAGCATCCTCAAGGCAGGCTCTGTTTCTTGATGACTGGAACTCCAGGACTCTAGCCCCTTGCCAGCTCCACACCTGGCTTTTTCCGTTGAGAGTTGGGTGGCAGCCACATCACTCACTGATAGGACCAATGTCAGCAGGCCCTTATAAACTTCCTAAAATATGCTGTTCTTCTGCTTAGCTTTCCTTACCCCCTTCCTTTGCCTTCCTGAAATAAATTGCTAGATATTTTATTTATGTATTTATTTTTTAACATCGTTAGGACTATTTATTTGATGTTTTCCTATAGCAGATATGCTGTGATTTCCCCCCAGCCTCCAAACGACTTTTATATTTTCTTTAGAATTGTTGCTTTCTCCCTACCTCATTGGATGATTCCCAGGAGTTCTTTGTTCCTAATCTGGGTTACTTCAGTTTGTGGCTTTAAAGTCCTAGGGGCTGGTTGTGGGCTGTCACTGCTGGACACTGCTTACTTAGTTGGACTCTAATTCCCTCCCTTGATTTGGTTACTCTCTTGCTCACTGTCCAGAAATCTGCCAAGAAAACTGCACAGATTCACAGACGGTGAGTGAGACTCTTAACTTCTAGTCATTGGTTTGGGTTGTGGAATTTTGAAGGCTATATTCTGTCTCACTGTAGTTTCTAGTTTTCCTGAGAAGATAAAGCTACTTTCCCCCAACCCTCAGGAACTCTAGCTTTTGTTGCCTATCATGAAGAGTCCAGGTCTGTACTTGTTAAAACTCCCTGTGAAAACCGTGGTTGGACACCTCCGTGTGTAAGAGAGGCACCTCCCGATTTTACAACACTCTTCATCTTCAGGCCAGAAAGTGTCTAGTTTCCAGAGGAATCCTCCTGTGTTCCTGCACTGTCAGGATCTTTGATTTTCTTTGTTTGATTATGTTGGTTTCTTCCTTTTAAGGATTGACTTTTTTTTTTTTTAATGTGCATTGTGTCTACATGTGTGTCTGTATAAAGTTGTCATGTTTTCTGGAACTGGAGCTACAAACAGTTGTCAGCTACCCTGTGTGTGTGGGTACTGGGGATTGAACCATGGTTCTGGCTACTCTGGATGTGTTCAGTGCTCTTAACTGCTGAACAATTTCTTCTGTCCTAATCTTTGATTTTCTTACAAATCTCAACCTCTTCAACTTTGGCTTTTAATGGCTTAATTGATTTTTGTCTCTCTCAAAGATCTTATTTTTGCCAGGCATGGTAGTATATGCTTGTAATCCCAGCATTTAGGAAGCTGAGGCAGAAGGATTACTGTTTGAGGCCAACCTGAACTATATACCAAGTTCTACAAGCTAGCCTCAATTACAAGTGAACCCTCCAGAAATCGGGGATGGAGGGGGTTCGAGGAGTGTCTTGATCCCCTTTGGGGTTTCCTTCTGAGTTTACTGTGAATGCGCCTTCACCTCTGGGCTATCTCACCGTCCTCTTTACCACGGTTTTCTTGGCCTTCTTGGTCTCACAGCACCAAATCCCTGAGGCTGGCCAAGACCAGGTATTCTTCCTGCTACTAGCCCGTTTGTCTAGGTGAAAGTCTTACCCATCTTTTCTCTAGGGGCGTTGGGTAACGTGACTGGAGTGAACACTGGGTTGGGTACCAGTGTTTTAGAACTGATCAGTGGCTTCATCCGTGCTCTTGGCTATACTCAGTGACAGAACACAGCCTCGGGCCCCTTTGGGGAACACAAATGTACATCTCAACTTTTGCTTTGACTTGGTAGGGGTTTTATTATTATGTTTACTAAGTCACATTTATGTAGTGTCCATGTGTTTGGGTCACATGACAACCTGTAGGAGGAGGTGGGGTTTTTCTTATCTTGGCACCAGGGATGGAACTCAGGTTGTCAGGGTTTGGCAGCAGGCCTTGGTTTCCGTTTGATTTTGTTTTCAGAAAGGCCTGCCCCAGAACTGCCTGGCCTGAGCTCACTGTATGGTTCAGCCTAGCCTCAAACTCTGGGCAATTTTCCTATCTCTGCCTTCCAAGTTCTGGAAATACAACCCTGCCACACCATGCTCATTTAACTTCTGCTGGGTAACAGCCGTGAGGACACAGGTGACAGGTGCCCTCCCTTCCTCAGAATCCTAAGACAGTGCTTGGTATACAGTTGCTGCTTATTTCAAAAATGAGGGAAGAATGAATGGGTCTCTTAAGTGACTTCTCTTTGTGAACTACTACAAATACTTGCCCGTGTGCATCTGTGTGCACACACCAGTGTACATGGATATTAGAGGCAGGAAAGGTGCTGCTGCATGTTTAATTAGTTGTATACCTGGTGTCTTACTTTCTCTGGTGGACATGCTTCCTTTTTTTGGGGTGCACATATGTGTGCAGAGACCAGAGGGGTCATTCTTTGGGAACTGTTCACCTTTTTGTTTTGAGTGGATTAGACTGGCTGGCTGGCTAGGAAGCCTGAGGGACCCACTCATCTGTCTAAACTTCCCCACCCTTGGGTACCTACCTTTCTTTTCTCTCTGTGGGCTCTGGGGATCAAACCAGGTCCTTGTGCTTGAAAAAGCACTGTTTTATCAACCAAATTCTTACTCCCATTCCACCCCACAAGTGCTTTTTAATGGCTAACTCAAGGAAGTAGCTTACGTTCGGTCTTAATGGACCATTGTTACTTCTCAGACTAGTGTTGCACCCACACACCCAATCAATCCCCTTTTATTAAACTGTGGTCACTGAGGCATTTTCAGACAGCATCTTAGAAGTTTAGGAATCACAGTTGACTTTGACCATGTCAATTGAATTGATCTCATTTCCATTTTGTTCTGTGAGAGAATGCCATCCAGGTGATGAACGCCACCCAGAACCTCGGCTATTGTCAGAAAATGCTCTGGGAGAAATGGCCAGCTGTGAGGATGAAGTATTGACTGGTGTGACTGTGAGTGTGGCAGCGGTGAAACGTTGTTACTCTGCACTTCCAAGTAGACATTCCCAGGACTTGCTGGAAAGATCAGCAGTAGTGAGTGACAGGTGCACCTCCCAGTGCTTCTGCGGGTTCTTGTGGTTGGGTTCATTTTGGTTTTTTTGGACACAGTTTCTCTTTGTAGCTCTGGTTGACCTGGAACTTGCTCTATAGACCAGACTGGTCTCAAACTCAAGAGATCTCTCCACCGCTGCCTCCCTCAGATGATAATGCATGATCCACCACTTTGTGTGTTTATAAGATGAAACAAAAATTCCCCACAACTGAGGTGAAGAGCTGTTCAATGCAGGTGTTTCTGTTATCTTCTACACATGCTCAGACTGCTATCAGCTGCGTTTCTGAAATCCTGCAGCTTGGCTGGGCTCCAGATGAGGAAGCTGGGTGTTGTGTACCTCTGGATTCTGCTGGGGTAGGACATGAGCTTTCCTGTTAAACTTGTTACTGAATCTTACGGGTGGAAACTAAGACCACGTGCTTGAGGACAAGCTTGCTCTCATGCTCCTCTGTGCGCTTCACTTTGGAGCATGTACTGATGACTTCAGTTTAGAACTTGTGGGCCAGTAAAGCCAGTTTACCTGGTAAAGGCACCTAGATGTCAAACATGGTAGAAGAGAGCCAACTCTCACAAGTTCTATGAATTTTACAGGTGTGTCACGAGAGATTTTCTAAAAGACTTAGACCTGGGCTTGGGGATAGGCTGTATGGTTCAGGGATGAGGGTGTGTGGAGTCCCACGTAGACTCTCGAACACAGCTACAGTAGGGTAACCCCGTTTACTTCAGACCACATGGTGGCTTTTTACCACATTTCTTAGTTAGCTCATTTTGATGTGGTAACAGTTTCTTCCTACTCATCTCTTGGTTTTTCAAGACCAGGTTGATCTCAGATTGGTCTAGGCTGACAGCAATCTTACTACTGCTGCCTCAAGCTGCGGAGATTTTAGGCCCTCTTCCTGAGCCTTTAAATGCTTTTCTTTGCACTCGTGTGCTCTATGGTCTGCTTGGTTCATAAGCTTGTGGTCTTTATGCCACAGGCCATGTTAAGGGCTTGATGGATAACCACCCGCTACACTCGGGGCCATGGAACCTCTACCATATGTCAACACCTTTGGTGTTTTCACTGTGGGCTTAGCTACAAGCTCTCTAAAGGCAAAAAGATAACCTCCTAGATTTGCTCATTAGTTTTAGAATCTTGATCAGTGGCATCCTGGTTGATACCTATGGCCCTAGTGTAATTATTGTCCTTATTCTCCAGAGTCGTGGGTTTGATGCTAACACACCTTTCTGAAAGCACTATGGAGCAGCTGTGAGACTGAAAGAGGTTCTCATTGGGTTCACAGTTGGACAGTGGGGAAGGGCGTGGCTACTCTCCTGGCAGTAGGAGCATGAGGTGACTGACTCATCCCTCAGCTAACCAGTAAGCAGAGAGCCAGAACCTCAACTCTCCCAGATTAGGTCTCAAGATCAAAGGTACTACAACCTTCCTACATTCAAATATGTGAACTTGTGGGGACAGTTCACATCCAAACAACACAAGGTAACTGAAATATTTACTTAATGAATGTATTTTTTCCCCAGAGACTAGTCTTGAACTCATCATGTAGCTAAGGCTAGCTTTGAACTTCTGATTGCCTTCCTGCCTCCATTTCCAAGGTACTAGGATTACAGGCAAGGGTTACCACTGCTGCTTTTAAAAAATAATTTTGTCATTTCTTAGCCTCCTCCTCCCATTCTTATTCTCTATCCCAGGCTGGCTCTGAACTCCCTGTGTAGCCTAAGCATGACCTTGAACTTCTGATCTTCCTGTTACATCTGGGACCCAGGCTGGGGGTGTTAGGCAAGTATTCTACTGAGTTAAACCCCAACCCCTTTATTTGAGTTTTGAGGCAGAGCTTTATTGTATTGCCCAGGCTGTTTTGAAACCCAAGATCCTCCTGTCTCAATGTTGCCTACTCGCAGGGTCAGTTTATTTCTTAAATGGAAGCTGAGTAGATGGTGATCTTGCCGTGTAGCCTTGGCCCAAACCCTGTTAATCTTGGAAATCCCTTTTTATCTGTTAGGCCAGTCATTCACTATAAACCAGCACAAATTCAATCATAGAAACAAGGTTGTTTTTCTTTCATTTCAAAATCCGTATTTGTATGAATATTTAGTCCACATGGCTAGCATGTATACTTGGTGTCCACAATATCATAAGAGGGCTTCAGATCCCCTGAAACTGGTGGCTGTAAACTATTGTGTGGGTACTGGGAACAGAACTTTAGTTCTCTGTAAGAGCAACAAATGCTTCTAACCTCTAAGCCATCTTTCTAGTTCCCCCACCCCCTTTCTTTCGGATTGTTTTGTGATGGTATGAGCTCGCTAAGTAGACAAGGCTGGTTTTGAATTGGGAGCATTGGTGCAGCCTCTCCCTACTCTGTAGTGTTGGGATTACAGGTGTGGACTGCCACACCTGTTTTGTGTTTGTTTTTAAAATAGTTTTGTTATGTGGTTCCAGGCTGACCTTGACTTGTCAGTTTTTCATCTCCTGTCCCCTCATCCTCTGAAGGTCCATCTGGAATTAATTACAGATCTGTGTCACCATGCCAAGGTTCTAATTTACTTCTTTGATCAGTTTTATGAGACTTACAAATAATCAGCATAGCTCCTTGAGTTGTTACATGAATTCAGTGATTCCTTCTCTGCCAAGATTGTACCTGGGAATTCCTGAGTGTTTGACAGTCAACCAAACTCTGTCCTTGGCTGTATTTTCATTTTGAGACATGATTTCAGATTCCCAAGATAACCTTGAACTTGGTCTCAGTCTCCCTCATGAGTGGGATTATAAACTCAAACTACCAGACCCCCCTAAGTTTAGAATTTCCACAGAAGTATAGGTCTGTTTTGTGACTAGACTACAGGCTACAGTGCTGTACTTTTGTTAAGTAACAATGTTGCAGAGTGTTCATGTGACTAGGCAGGATCTACAAGTATATACATAAGAATCTAGTGTCTGGACTCAGAATGGAATTGGCAATGGGACATACAGCATATGTATATTTGTGCTTATTTACTAACTTTTGTATCCCTAGGATGTGGAGCTGTTTTTCTATAAGATCCTATTTTTTAAAAATTAATATATGTGAGTCTGCATGAGTATGTGTGTATAATATATATATATGTTATATATATAATGTTCAGTAAGTGCGTCCAGGAGCATTAGAGGCCAGAGGCCTACTCAAGCCTATTAGGACTCTCCTGTCTTTGCCGTCCATCTCATCAATGCCTGGACTACAGGCACACACCACCATACACACCTTTTAATGTGAGTTCTGAGGATCCAGATTCATGTTCTGTTTCCTGTAAGGCAAACACTTCACTGACTAAGGTATCTTAGGCTTGGATTTCCTCTTATGAATTCAAGAGGAGCCTACTTTTTCTTACTGGGCAGTGGTGGTGCATGCCTTTAATTCAGTACTCTGGAGGCAGAGACAAGTGGATCTTTCTGAGTTTGAGGCCAGCTTGGTCTACGGAGTGAGTTCCAGAACAGCAACGGTTACACAGAGAAACCCTATCTTGAAAAAATAAACAAAAAACCAACCAACCAAACAAAAGATTTTCCTGAAACTGTTCTCTGCAATGTTCAACTTTCTGGAGAGGAAGGTGGGGGTGGTTCTTGAGTAGCCACTGGCATCTGGTGCGCTATCCTGCCTCTTGTCTTGGAAGCACTCCACAGTTACAGATTTATGAACTTCCTGGTGGTGAAGATTCTACTTATTCATCTTACACTGTACTGGTTTAATTTGTGGCCTTCAAGTTTGAGAGTTAATCCTTCAGTTCTGCTAAGAAACTTCTTGAACACCTTTTTGAAACTTATCTCTGAGCCTTTCAGTATGTGAAAATTGTATGAACACCTTCTTTCTTGCTTTCTGGTCCTGATGCCAAAAGTACATTTATCGAAAGGTTAGGAGTCAACCAGCTCAGCTGAAATTTAGTTTTGGTGCCATAGAGTGTGGCACCTGCCAAGCCCACTCCAAAGTCTTACGCAGTTCGCATTCTCAGCACAGACTCTGACTGAATCAAGTTAATCTTAATTGATCTCTTAGTTGAATTAATCTATTAATATAAGTTCTACCCCATGAAGCTGTGGAATGTTCATTTTAAGTTGATGCCCATGTAGTGTTATTTGGCAGTGAAGGAGTTAAGCTCATTAGTTTAGCAGGTTCATCCAGGTGTCTAGGGGTAGAACTTAGACCCCGATGTGTCTGTGACCTGTCATTCTTCCGATCTTACTATATGGTTGTCTCTTTCCCTGTGAGTTCACAATGAAGACACTGACAGCTCCAGCTGTAGATTTGCTAGCACACATGTGTATTCCTTCCTCACATAGCCAAGCTTTCTGCTGGAAAATATTCAGAGTAATCAAAATGGTACTTTAATTTTTAATACATAAGCAGCACAATTTTGAAGTCTAAACAATATACTATATATTTCAAAATTATATTATTATTCTTGTTGTTTTGGAACAGGGTTTCTCTGTGTAGTTCTGGATGTTCTAGAACTTTATCAATCACGGTGGCCTCAAACTGAGAAACCCACCTGCCTCTGTCTCCAGAGTGCCAAGATTAGATGACTTTGCCACCATGCCCAACACCTTCATCAGACCTGTCTCCCCTGCGATCAGGTGGTACCTTCTGAACAGCAAATCCATTACTGTAAAGTGAGCGGTGACCTGTATTGTCTGATCAGCACAAAGCAATCTATGCACTAGTTTCCGTACTATCTATAATTTTAACTTTCTGCTGATATAAACAAAGAACTCAAGCAGCCAAAAGATATAGTTAGAAGAAAATGCAAGGCCATTTAACTAAAGCTTTCTCTCTTAAACTGTAAGTCATGTTTAAAGTATTAGGTCATACATAGATAATGAAGTGCACATTCAGGCTACACCAGCTTAGATTAGCTCTAGAACATAGGACTACTCTAAAAACAAATCTGGAGGTGGTGGTGTGCAACATTAGTTCCAGCCCTTGGTGACAGAGGCAGGTAGATCTTTTATGAGTTTAAGGCTAGTCTGATCTACAAAGTGAATTTAAGACTAGCTGGGGCTATACAAAGAGACTCTGCCTGGGGGAAAATATATATGTATGTATACATATATATGTATGTATGTATGTATATGTGTATTTATATGTGTGTGTTAATTGATTAAATAGCCAAATATTCTTACTCATAATTGATTTTGTGTTTTTTTTTTTTTAAAGAAACTGGTATATATGAATGATGACTTTGTTCATTTTAATTTGTAGGAAACCTATAAATGAACTTTATTGTGTTTTTTTTCTAAAAGTGTAATGTCAATACTCACCCAACCACTATTCAGACAGTGATGAACTCAATCACAGAAACAGATACTGTCATATTTAGGGTTTCTATTGCTGTAAAGGGCAACATTTAATTGGGGCTGGCTTATAGGTTCAGCGGTTTGGTCCATTATCAATTTGGGAGCATGGCAGTGTCCAGGCAGATCTGGGGCTAGATGAGCCGAAAGTTCTCCATTTTGATCCAAAGGCATACAGGAGAAGACTGGCTCCCACATGCTTAGGAGTGTCTTAAAGCCTACCCCACAGTCACACACTTTCAACAAGGCCACACCTACTTCAACAAGACTGCAACTCCTAATAGTGCCCCTCCCTGGGCCAAGCACATTCAAACCACCACACATACCCAGAGTGATGACATGCACAGTTGAAAGATACTCCATGCAGGAATAATATCTGATTCTTTAAAGGGAAAAAAACATAGTCAAGAAAAATGTTAAAGAGCAAGAATATAAAAGGGAATATCGGCAACCAAAACAAGCATCTTCAGTTGTGTGTCCAGCACATAGTATGGCATCTAGCTTGGGATTGATGTTTAATGATGTGAGAGGGTATTTGATCCCCTAGCCCCAGAGCACTAGCTTCCTCTATAAAGTTAACGGATCAGGTATATAATGTTGAGCTTTACCAACTCTAAATGCGGTGAGAGTCAGTGCAAAAAAAATTAGTCTCCAGATATATATCCCCCCCCTCCTCTCTGTCTCTTTCTCTCTCTGTCTCTCTCTCTGTGTGTGTGTGTGTGTATGTATGTATGTATGTAAGATATATATCCATCCCCCATTAATTTCTTACTTTATAGCCCTGGATATAACACTGTAAAAGAGCCCATTCTTACAGAGATCCAACTGTCTCTGCCTCCTTAGTGCTGGAATTGAACGCATGTGCACCTTTTTAAATGTATAAATACATCTGTCTTAAACAGAACTGGGCAGTGGCAATTGGAGGGGCCTTTATTGCAAGCAGCTCCCCACTATAATGTAGCCGACATTAATGGGGGGACAGGAGAGCTGACCCTGACCAGGACCTATGCATGGGAGGGCTGACCTTCTAAGACAGCATTGATAATCACCTGTCCTAAGATAGGTATGAAAATGCTACTTTGTGAGCAGGAGAGATGGTTAAGAGTACTAGCTGCTCTTCCAGAGGACCCGAGTTCAATTCCCAGCACCCATATGTCAGCTTACAACCGTCTGTAGCTCCTGTTCCAGGGGATCCAGTACCTCACAAAAGAAAATGCTACTTTGTGGCCAGGGTGGAGGAAGTTGCAGAGGAGGAAGGAGAGGACCTGCACTTGTTTAAGAAAAGAAAATGCCATTTTGCTAATCTAAAAACATTAATTTTAAAAATGAAATTTTATATCACACTATAAGAAAGAAAGTTTCTCATCGGTGTCTTCTCTGGGCTGAGGCAGCCATAACCCTGAAGGACTTGATAGCCTTCTGAGAGAAGAACTGTGCAGTCACATGCTGTCTGTCTGTCCAGCCTGCCAGATGTGCTCTTTGTCATTTTACTTTTGGGCCTTTTGATTGTCAAATACAAGTTAGAATTGTTTAAACCCATTAGAAGATTGTGAATGCCATGTTGATTCAAATATATGGGGAAAATGCTGGTATTTAATACACTCATGGCTAATAAACTACTTGAGAAGTTGGGTACTGGCTCTTTGTATCTGTAGATATGTGTGTGCTGTATGTGGTATACCTGCTCGGGCAGATCAGCCTGTGTGTATATTATTGTTGTCGTGTGTTACCACACAGTACTCTTGTACAAAGAGGATCTGCTTTGCCGTTCGCCTGTGTGAGTCTGTCCGATGGAAAGCATGAGCGGCTTCTGTCCATCTATACTGCGGTGTTTTCAGCCATTAAAGGCTTTATTCATATAAATAAATGTTTGTTTTGGGATTGTTTTAGAAAAGCTTCTTATAGAGTGGGGCAGAACTCTTCTATATCTCATGGGTCTCATTTTGTCTTCTTAAGTAATCATAAACACTTGCTAAATTAACTAAGCCAAGACACCTAGCATTTCCTTAAAAATAACTGCTTGTTCAAAGGCTTCCTAGTAATTCAGATGTGTGCATTGACTTAGTGGTGGGATGAATGGGAAATTCTCGAAATACAGCAAGTCCTTGTGTCTACTCTTTCCTGTCATCAAACAGGGTCAAGCTAGAGGTAGGCAGAGGCTCATCTGACAGTTTTAGAAACCTCAGCCGAGGATAGGCAGTCCTTCTTTCCCGTCTCCTTTCCCCGTCGTATGCTTCAACTGCTCCTGCTAGATTTCCTGTATCATTTTATACAGATACATGATTGTGCACTAGAGTACCACAGTCATGGTAAGGATATATAACTGTCCCTTATTACTTCGTTTTGTAAAAAGCTAACAGTGATTTACATGTGGACTTTGTCTGAAAGGCAAATATTTTAAGCTTAACATTTTTAGCTGCACATATAAACATTTTACAAGCCTTTCTCAATTTGTGTATAGAATTAGATCAGGTTTCATCCTGGTCTTAATGTGGAATGTCTTCTGTGTTAGCAAAGGAGTCAATTTAAGTAGAGAAAAAAGTTCTCCAGAAAGAAAACTTGCATTCTGACACTGTTTCTAGAATTACTTTAAACAGTCTCCTAGTGTTTGACTTGATTTTATTCTGGAGCCTCTTCGAGTACAGACTATATTTTACTTTCAGGAATACAGCCCAGCATTCTGGATGACAGCTTGTGGGCTGCGACCTTATTTATCTATTTTTGTAAAGGGTTGCTAATCGCCTGGTGCCTCCCTGTCTGAGTCCTGTGCTTGTGCGCTGTCTACGTGAAATCACTTGATAGGCTCTCTCATCTGCAACAATGTTGCCTGTATTTTTAGTTCACCACCCTGGCTTAAAGTAAAATTATTTAATAGAAACATTTAGAGACCAGCAGCTTACTTTGAATAAGACTGATATTAATCGGACCCTGTTTTTAGAGTAAGTCTGTGTTTAAAAACTTGTGTCAGTGTTATGAAATATAATTCATTTATCCTACCTTTGGCCAAGACACATATACAGCCTCTCTCTCTGTTTCTAAGCATGGACTTTCATTTAAAAGAAAGATTAGTGTGTTCATTGTTGTTGCTGTTGGCAGTATTTAACTCTGTAGCCCAGGTTGGTTTCAAATCCACAGTGATTCTCCTGCCTCAGTCTCCTGAAAGCTGTGACTCCAGGCATGAAACATCACACTCCATTTACCCAGGCTATCCCTGTATTTAGATTTGAAGTCCTACTTGCTGTTTGACATTGATGGGGCTTCCTAAAGCCCCTTGCTGTTCCGCACAGGAGTTGGGAACTGAAGTTCACATCTGAAATCTGAGGTGACACCAAGAATCTTGCCACTGAGCCAGCCCCTGCTGTTTTCTAAGAATAGCCTTTCTCCAGCAGTGGGTCAGCGCCTCAGATACGCTTGTTGCTCTTGCTATGTTCTGAATGGATGATGGGTAAGGGGAGGTAGAGTTTCAGAAGGGTTCTCTGTGTATGTAGGCCAGACTAGTCTTGAACTCATGGCACACAGCACCGGAGAGATGAAGGCTCTATATCAGTGTCTGTTGGTTCTTTATGTAACTTACTAATACTAAAGAGTTCTCACCCCACATTTCACTCCTGCCAGGCTTAGTGGTTCATGCCTGTAATCTTGGTGTTTAGGATGTTGAGACAGGAGGATTGCTATGAGTGTGAGATCAGCTTGGGCTATGTTGTGAGTTTCAAGACAGCAGTTGCTACAGAGGAACTCTCACATCATCTTACACATGGATTTATAAGTATTTAATGTTTATACTAAATATTTGTACAAACAGTTAGTCTCATTATTCTTAATTGTTTAGAGCAATGATTTTCTCTGATTTGAAATTTAGAATTTTGTATGGCTTTTTGTTTGCTTGCTTCCTTGCTTGGTTTTTGTTTGCTTGAGACACGGTTTCTCAGTGCAGCCCTGGCATTCCTGGATCAATCTGTAGACCAGGTTCTGCCTGCCAACTCAGAGATCCACCTGCTGGGTTGTGTTGTGGCTTTTAACTTAGCTTTGGTACTTGTTTATGTTTGTGTGTGTGCTCTCATGCACACTGAGGCAGGAGGCTGCATTTTCAGTATGAGTGCGTGAGAGCCCACGTCTTTGAGGTGCATCTAGAATGGGATTGCTGGATCAGTTGTGTGCTGAATTTATATTCAGTTTTATCTTGAGGAACTGGGAAGCCTATTAGCAGCTTTCATTTCTGCAGTTCACAGAGCTAGCACTTGGTCAGACCTTGGGAGACATGTAGTTTCCATGTTCTTCAGAGTGGGCATCGAAAAGGGTGTTGGAACTCTCTCAGGTCTCTTTTCTTGTGTTGGGGATGAAACCCTGAAAGTCACATGTTATAAGCTGTCACTCTGCTACTGAGCTGCATCACTAGCTTTGAGCTCTTGAATCTTCCTCTGTGTGAGGAGTTTGGAAAGATGCAGACCTTCAGGAAGTTCCCAATAGTATCTTTACCCTGCTCCCGCACTCCCACTCAAGGTCTTTTCCTTCCTTCCTTCCTTCCTTCCTTCCTTCCTTCCTTCCTTCCTTCCCTTCCCTTCCCTTCCCTTCCCTTCCCTTCCTCCCTCTCTGTATTCCTTCCTTCCTTTCTTCTTTTTTTCTTAAAAAAAAAAAGACCAAAAAACTTTGTATTAGGACAGGCTGGATTATATGGAAAATAGCCACGTAGACTAGAGTCATTGCTCTTGCAACTTCTCCATTATTAACATGTCACCGCAAAGCTGATGAGTGGGGATTGGGAGCCTCATCTGTGTTTCCTGCTTGCTAGTGTCATGTGTTGAGCAGCAGCTACCATGAGTCTCATTTTTATCATCCATGGAGCAAGAGAAGATTAGCCTGCAAAATTCCGAACTCCCAACAAGCTCATGATCCACGCCTGAGGCCGGGTGGTGTCACTGAGCACACCTGTGTCCAGGAGCAAAGCAGAGAGGCCCTGGTGTAATTGTTAGGTTCTTCCTACTTCATTTAAGAAAGCAGATGGGAAACAGGATTTAAAAGTCAATACCAAGCACTAAGAAAGCTCTGAGGAATCCTCAACTGGAAAGTCTCTCTCCTGCCCCTGTGAGGGATGTCCCACTCTACCTTGTCAAGATCACATGGTGTCTTTACTAAGATCCTTCAGTCACGTGACTGACAGGTGACTAACACCCTGGTGAGTGTCTTTGTGGGAGCTGTTTCTGAGCTGCAGGTGCTTCTCCCAGTGACCCAGTGCAGCAGCTGTTGGAAGAGCGGTGTCCACCCACATTGCACTCTGGTTGCTGGAGAAGCCAGTCTGGGCGTTACCTGAGGGAAGCTGGGCTACCCTGGGTGAGGTAACCTGTGTGTTATAGTTCCTTTGCAGGCAAGTACTCAACTTCCTCATCTATAAAATGAGATGGTCAGATGCTCTGGATTGTCACATTGCACCATACTACATGGTCTGCACTTGAATAGCTGTAGTCATCTCTGCTGCTTTAGTTACCAAGTTAGGGATTCCTAGTGTCTTAGGGTTTCTGTTGCGGCAACTAACCAGTCATCTCACTCACACACATAATTCTGAAAATTTAAAGAAAAAACATTTTTGTTTGTTTTGTTTTTCTGTGTAACAGGCCTCTGTGTAACTCACAGAGATACGCCCCCTGACCTCGCCCCTACCCCTGGAGTGCTAGGATTAAAGGCTTTGACCTCCACACCCAGAAAGAAGATACTATCTTAAGATTCTTTTGTTAGGTTCTGTTGGGGGGTGGTGTCATCAGCCAGAGTTCATGTGAACTGCCATTTTCCTATTTATTTACTGTCTCCTCTACCATTTGGGGGATGCTTATAAACTAATATACTCCTCTGTCTTAGCAATTTGGGTGGCTGAAATCATGTGTTGTCAGCAGCTAAAATGTCAGTGTAGCCATACATACTTGGTAGATGTAGTCCCAGTTCTTTCGTAAGATGGCTTCCCTTGAGGTAGGTTTGGGAGCCGGCACACACAAAGGCCCTGATTTGTAGGAGATGTTAGCTGGTTCACTGAGCAGGTGTGGGTGGCCACAGAGAGCTGATCAGAGCTTGGATGAACAGTCCAAACTTGTCTTCCTTCCTGTCCTGAGTCTAGGGCCTTATGCTGAATTCCTGTCCCAGCAAAGGAAGGTGAAGTCTGGGTTTGAATTGAACACCCTGGCTTCTCACCTTCACAGTCTCCCCTTCCTAGCTGACAGACATAAAATTAAAGGTCATAGCTGCCTTTCATCTCTGAAACGAAGCTACTTTTTTCTGGCGTACTGTAGTTGCATTTAAATACCACTTGGTCAGGACTGTCAGTGTATTCAGCTACAGTACATTTGTGAAGCTGAGATGTACCACCTAATCTGGCTCTTCTGTTGTTAAAACATGTCTATAAGTAGATTTAAGAAAATATTTAAAATCGTTAGAGGTCAACCTTGTTTCCTTTCTTTTTTCTTCCCTCCCTCCTTCCTTTGGTTTTTGAAACAGGGTTTCATTTTGATCCTGGCTGGGCTGGATCAGTATTGTAGCCCAGGCTGACTTTTGGGTCATCACAGTCATCCAGCCTCAGCCTCCTGTGTGCTGGAGCTTGGGTGAGAAGGTTGGGGGTTGGTAGGGAGCCTGGACTCTGAGGAGTGCTGGGGAGCCTGCTCTACCACCCGCGCCATGCTTGCCACCCCTGGGAAGACTTTTTGGGGTGTCACAAATGATTGACTTCCTGAGGTTTTTAGACTTCTTGGGGACTGGCTTGTGTTTGTATACTCTTCTTTCAGCTTTATATTTTGTTCTTTTTCCTGGCAATAACAGTTAGGGAAGATCTATAGAATCTTTATTTTGGGGACTTATGAATCTTGAATTCTGGCTTTTGTTCTCAGCCAGAACATGCTGACTTCAGTCATTTTCTGTATCATAAAAGAGGGAAAAATCAAATTGTGAACTTGGGATATGTGGCATCTATCACTCAATGCAACATGATGAAAACATGGTGTTGATTTTGAGGAAAACTATTTATTTGGCAGAAGATGAGGGTTTCTGCCCACACACTTTTGAGTACTTTACTACAGTGCAGGACTTGGAACTCAGGTCTCAGATTTGGATTTCTGACAATACTGAAAACTTACCATAGAAGAAAAGTGTATACATTGTATCATCCTTATCAAAGAATTATGCCATGTGTCTCTCTGAGCCTTTGAGAGGTTTGGTGGATTTTTGAAAGGATTAACTATGGTCTCAGAACCAGAGCTATAGGAGGATTAGGTTGGACAGTATATGATTGTTCTAGAGTTTGCAAAGTGCTCAGGTTTCCCTGGGTAAGAGTGTCCTCTAGCACCTGACTGCCACAGTCATGCCTAGTGTCTGTTAGTGCATAGGTTTGATAAGGCACAGGAAACCTTCCTAGCACTGCCACTACAGTCTTCTGAGTCCCAACAGTGACCAGCGCTCAAACCCCAAGCAGTCTTCACATCCAAATTAAAGAACAGCCTTGCTTTTCTAAAGTCAGGGTCTCCCTATGTATCCTTCAGCAGATCTCTTGCTGGCCTGGGGCTCAGGTCCTCCTAGGTCCTGGGACTAATGGTGTGCACGAACATATCAGCCCTAAGTCAACTTTAAAGTCAAGTCACTTGATTTTTCAATTCAATTATTAGACAATTCACTGGTCTAATAATTCAGTGCACATTTTCACACTTTTCTATTAAAAACTTGTATGTGTGTGTCTCATGTTACCTACTTCTCCATCTGCCTAATCTCCATTTTTATCCTGCACAGCTACCAAGACAGACAGCTGTCCCCATTGTGAGATTCGCTGTAACACTGTAATCTATAACTTGATGAATACAAACAGGTAAAACACGCAGACGATATGTTTAATTTAACCTGGAAGTCACTTTCGAGACTTCCTACGGAAGAGGGAGGAGCTGCACTATGTTTAGGGCAGCCTGCATCTCTGTGATCTCAGCTATCTCTTTATCAGACTATATTAGGGGGCTTTTCAACAATTAAAGATGAAATGATATATACATAGCTCTGAACTAGAACTCACTGTGTAGATTAGGCTGGCCTCAAACTCAAGAGATCTACTTGCCTCTGCCTCCCAAGTACTGGGATTAAGTACTCCCACTATGCCCAGCCCTTGAGGGTAGACTCTTCCGCCCTTCAACATTTACATAGGTTGTGGGATTGAATTTGGGCTGTCAGTCCTGCGTGACAAGTGTGTTTAGCTCCTGAGCTGTCTTACCATCTCTAAAATCAAGATTTTTGAAGAGCACTAAGTGTTACTGTTGGGCACACTGGTTGGTATGTACATATTCTTTGCCTTGATTTGCGAATTAACCATGTTACGTTGTAAGCAAGAGCTTTGTCCAGAGTTTCCCACAGTTAGTAATTTGGGATTCTCTCTGAGGAGACAGTATGTCTGTATTTGCTTGTTTTGTTTCCTAGCTCATTCTTAATTCTAAGCTTGGTGTAGGTTGAATTAATGGTCTAGAAACTTTATTTTAGGTTTGTTTGTTTGATATATATATATATATTCATATTCATTCTTTCGCCTACATGTACTTCTACATGCCAGAAGAGGCCACCAGATCTCATAGGTAGTTCTGAACCATCATGTGGTTGCTGGGAATTGAACTCAGGACCTTTGGTAGAACAGACAGTGCTCTTAATCTCTTAGTCATCTCGCCAGCCCCTGAAAACATTTTTACTGTCTCTCTGTGGTATCACTTTATCACCTACCAGGTAGGTAACAGCCATCTGAAGGCTCTAGACCTCTCTGTCTCTTACACCTACCGTATTCTTTTTTCTTTAACAAAAGATTTGTTTTTAAATGTGTGAGGGGCTGTATGCACATGCCCACAGAGGCCAAAACAACATAGAATTCTGAGCTGTTGTAGTAACAGTCATCTGTGACCTAAACTGACTGATTGATGGATACTGGGAAACTCTGGTACTTATTGCTAGGTTAGCTAGGTTGGCCTTGAGCTCACAGATACACCTTTCTTGGCCTCCTAGATCCTGGGATTGAAAGTGTGCACCACCATGCAGGGCTCTACAGCCTTTTATAGGAGCCACAGTTCCAGTTGATTCTCAAAGCCCTGGGAAGTAAATAAAACTTATTTTTTCTGAAGGTGAAGCAGGTTGCCCAAACATACCCCTGTAATCCAGATTGTCTTTGTTGGGGCTGTTTGGGGTTTTGAGTTTTATGTGTGTACACTGTATTTGTAAATGTGTGTTCATGTGTATGTTCACATGTGCACTCTTAAATGTATGGAGGAGGCCAGAGTTGACATTGACTGCCTTCCTCTATTGCTTCCCTTCTCATCACTGAGTCCTGATCTTGTCTTGGCTGGACTGACTGGCCACTGAGCTCTAGGGGTCCATCGGACCCCATCCCTCAAGTACAGAGGTCAGAGCTTCATGCTAGTGTGGCATTTCCCCTGTCTCCATGGCTAGGGTTTTAACATGCATGCATGCATGCATGCATGCATACATACATACATACATACATACATACATACATACATACATACATACATATGTGCCTGGCTTTTTCTTAGAGACTTCTAAAAGGAGGCATCTTGATCTTTAAAAGAGTAGTTGAAATTAAGTGCTTTGTAGAACATTGGGGAACAGTACCCTTAAGAAGGACAGCTTAGATTTAAAATGTAAATGAATAAAAGTATGCCTGAACTGCTCCTATGAGATGCAGACCCTGTAAAGTACAGGCTAAGACTTGAGCAGGCAGAGGCAATGCCCAAGGAAGAAGGCTGCTCTTGGCAACTGTCTCAAGGAAAGCAAGGGATTGTTGGTGCCATCTGAAGTCCAGAGTTCAGCTTTGAGGAGGTGTGTGCCTTACAAGCTTCTCCTAAGGTTTGGGGGATGGGGAGGACTTGTTCAATGGGATAGTGGGAAGTTTACTGTGGAAGAGAGAACACCTACATAACATACCAAAGGGGGAAAAGTATGCTGGTAATTCAGTAACTTGTCCAAGAATAGTCAGTTTATATTCAGGGTGGGAAGGTAAAGTCTGAGGATTCAGCCATTGTCTTTACGAGGCTTTTGCTTAGGGGTGATGGTCTGACTTTCACTCTGCTTTGTCTCAGTCACAACGACCAGACAACAACATGGCAGGACCCCCGGAAGGCCATGCTCTCACAACTGACCGTTCCTGCGCCTGCCAGCCCAGCAGTGCCCCAGGCTCTGATGAATTCTGCCTCAGGTGAGCACCACCCTATTGGGAGAGCCACATGAATGCTGTTTGGATCCTGTTTTCTTTTCTACCCAGTGCCAGCTGCTGGCGTGATCCTAAGGAATGTGTGTAGTGCAGCAGCTGGTTCATTAATCCACCAGCAAGACTAATAACTGAGAAGAACTGTAAAGCTCTGGCTCCCCATAGTCATGTTGCTTATAAGTTATTTGTGATTTTTACTTTTTGGGTTTTGATCATATCTGTTTGTTTGTTATGTGTGTGTGTGTGTGTGTGTGCGTGTGTTGTGTGCACACACTTGCATATGAGAACAGCTTTAGGGAGTCTGTTCTCTCCTTCCACCATGTGAGATGCAGGGATCAAATTCAGGTCAGTAGGCATGGCAGCAAATACCCATGAGCACTACCTCCCCCAAGGCACTCCTGGCATAGTGATGGCTGATCCAGAACCCTGCTCCTCCTGCCTCTACCACCCTGTGAGTTTGTGTTTGGTTGCTGCTGTGTTCCTCTGGGGTCTATGATGGCACTTGGCTCATCCTCTTGTAATGTGATGAAAAGCACATGACTGCCTCGGGTGCTGGAATCCAAACTTTGGTATTCAGAACTCCTTTTTATTTGTTTGTTTATGAGATGGGGTCTGCCAAAACTGGCCTCAGACTTGCAGTTTCCCCTGCCTCTGCCTGGTTTGTTTGCCACCTTACCATATTTAAACTCTTCGTAAGGCAGGTATTTGTATCACCTTGGCAGTAGCTATAATGAAACTGAATGCCATAAACAACAGCACCCCTCTTACTTCTAGACCTAGCCTGCATTGTTAACCGTGACCCTTTAATCCCAGCACTGAGAAGGCAGAGGCAGAGCTCTGAGTTTGAGGCCAGCCTGGTCTACAGAATGATTTCTAGAACAGCCAGAGCTACGGTGAGACACTATCTCAGAACAAAACAAAAGCACAAACTAAGTCTATCCTTGTCACAAAAAGGAGCTTACAAATTGAATTATTGGCAATTTATGTCACTAAAGTTTTTCCTTGTCTACACAGTAAGGAATCCTAAAGTTGTACAATATGTTTAAAGCTCTTACTTGTTTAAAATTTCTTTTCTGTATGAGACTTTTTATTTGATTTTTAAATAATGATTTTAGTTGAAACGTATAAAGTTTGCCTGCATGTGTGTATGACATGCCATGCACATAGGTGGTGCTTATGGAGGTCAGGAGGGCACATCTTTAAACTGCAGTTACAGATGTGGGTGCTGGGAATGCATCCTGGTTTCTCTGCTAAAGCAGTAGGGGCTCTTAACCATTTAAGCCCCAGAAAGCTTTTGACTTAAATGGCAGTTAGTAAGCAAAAGCAGCTTCTTTGCCTTCCTACTCAGGTACAGTGGGACCTTTCTCTTAGTTAGATGGGTCCAGGGCCATAGCTGCTCATTAGCACCTTGGTACACATGGGAAGAAGTGCTTCTTCTTCTGGACTGGGTTTATTCCCCTCCCCCTTCATAGTCTTGGTAGATTGCACATTGGTGGTGGCAGACAACAGTGACAAATCTTGATGTGCTTACTGGCTTCCTTAACTGTGGAGCTTCTGACAGTCGGTGGCCAGATAGCAGAGTTGACTGGAGGGTTTGCGGATATGAGACTTCCTCCTGCCCCAGCCTTGATCTTGCTTTGGTCAAGTTGAGAACGAGATTTAAGAGGTGATGGCTTAAAATGAAGGTAAGGGCAGAATGTGGGGTTGAGCCACGCTAAGACTCGGTGAAGAATAAGGTCCCAAAGTAGGAGCATACTTGGCACTCTCAGAATCTGTGCTCCGTATGTGCTATTTGATTTCACCTGAGGTTTAAAAGGTGAAATGATAGGGGTGTTATTTTTCACTGGTAATTTTACTTTGGTAACTTTTTTCTTTACCAGGTTTCGAATCAAAGTTGTACTTCTAAGTATTTCACACCATGTAAATGTGTGCTTTTAGAAGTCAGTAACAGATACTTTTTTACTATGGTAGATGAGGTGGCCTGTGTCCTTTTAGAACATTGTTTTTATCTTAGTAGTCCATTCTTTTGTTTGTTCTTTACCCTCCCTTTTTTGGTGTTTTGAGGTTTTTGGGTTTTTTTTTTTTAAAACAAAGTTTTTCCATGTAGCACTGGCTGACCGAGAACTTTGTACACCAGGCTGGCCTCAAACTCACAAAGATCTACCTGCCTCTAATCTAGTGCTGAGATTAAAAGTGTTTGTGACCGTGCCTGTCAGTAAAAATTATATTTTAGTTGTTTGTTAATATGAATGAGGGAGGGGCTTGAGTATGTCAGAGCATAAGGTTTGGGATTGGATTCTCTTCTGCCATAGGGCTAGGCAGAAGACACTCAAGTCTCAAGCTTGGGAGACTTTACTTGCTGAGCCGGCAGTTTTTCCTCCAGCGTACCACTGACGGTCATGAGAGATTAACAGGAAAGGATCTGGGCACAGTTACCATTAGAACTGGAGGTGTAACAGCAGCAGTTTTTAGAGGATAAAAGTCGGATTCAGAACTTGCTAGTGAGCTCTTAAGACCCCACTCCTGGTCTCTAAACCATGTGATTAGTGACAGGAGGACAGGGTGACACTGGAGAAGCTATGGTATGCTTAAACAAAGATCTGTTCTAGTAATTACACTGTCCTTCTAAGGAGGACTCTGGTTAAATGGTACAGCGAGTGAGAAAGAGACTCATTCATAGTCACCAACTACATCAGAATGAATCTGTGTAATGTCACATGCCAGTAAACACTGTAAGAGCAGAGGCAGGAGGATGACTGCTAGGCTACACAGTGAGACCTGGTGTTCCCTACACACACACACACACACACACACACACACACACACACACACACACACACAATTGTTTTCAAGACTTCCATCCAAGGGAAACCAAGTCAGAAATGTCCAGGTTGCCTATAGAATGTAGCATCTTCTTGTATACTTTCAATGAATGGTCTCTATATATGTGATTTGACCATGTCAGTAGTTGGTTATGCTGGATTACTGGTAAAGTAACAAGAAAATATCTATACATACAGTTTTAAATTTTTATACATGGTTGGTTTAATAAACGCATATAAAAGTTGAGGGTTGTGGGGGCCCATTGTATATGGAAGTCTCCAGAACGAACATGTCCTAGCTAGAGACCGTGCTGCTTCATCTTTCGAATGCTGAGGACACTGGTGTGTGTGGCATGGTTTACTCTGGAGGTTTGTGTCTTCTCCCAATAGAGAATTGAGCTCATGACCTTATACAGATGAAGCCAAGGCTGGCTCTGAACTCCTTGACCGTCCTCTCTGGTGCTAAGATTACAATGTAATCAGAAGAGCTATCGATTCCCTGCTTGTGCGTACCCCTCACCCAGAGCTGCATCTCCAGGAAGCTGTAAGCTCTGCCAACCCTGAGCCCACATACGATGATGGGAGTAACGGTCTGTTAAGATTTCAATCTAGAGGTGTAATGTAATTACATTATCTCAAAAAACAAAGGGTATAAAAAAAAGATTCATTTAAACATGAAGTAACTGTGACCCAATATTTTTATAAACTTATTTGTAATTTTGGTAGCTGGGTATTACTTCATTTAAAGTAATTTAAAACATCTGTCAACCATGACGGAGATAAATGGTGTTTATCTTTGAAGCTTTCTGTGATCGAGGCCTCAAGCTTTTTATTCATGTGGTGAGTTTATTTTCTACTTTAATGGGCAGTACAGTATTGCATATACAGATACCTTTTCCCTTTGATTATTTTTAGATAAAATTTCAACATCATAATACTGTATTAATGAGTACAGTATTATGCTAACAAGACTGTATTAACAAAAACTCAAGTAGGAATAATATTTGAATGAAGCCTACAGTCAGTGCAACAAGGAACCAATTTGTTTTCTAGTTATTCCTGACATCTCACAAATAACTTTTCACAAAGGTTTTTTTTTTTTTTTTTTTTTTTTTAAAGTAAAATGGCTATGTTTTTCTTTTCATACAAGGCAGCTCAGGTAATCTGAGAAATGACAAGCTCAAATGGGAAAAATAGTCTTTACAAAAGAAGAGACTTGGCTTCAGGAAATTGAATTAGCATAAACATGGGTAATCTGTAACCCTTAGAAGTGGGGTTCAGCCTGTATAACCAATGGTGTCAGGAAGGTCAGGCTTTAAGATTAGCCCAGCCACATAGTCCAGATGCCATCATGGGTTACACGAGACCTTGTGTACGGGGGGGGGGGGGGGGGGGGGGTTAACTGTAGCTTTATTTAACAGCCTGTTTTGTTTTATTTTATTTTACCTATTTATTTATGGATCTAACCCAAGATCTCATCTAAGTTAGTCTGAACTAGGCAAAGACTGAACTGCTGAACTGGAAACTCAACCATGCACCTTGGTTGGTTAGTAATTTAGAACTAGTCACTGTTCTTACATAATAATGTGGGTCAAGGATTGGGTGTATAACTCAATGGTACTTGGAGAGCCTTGCACAAGACTTTATCCCCAGCACTTACCCCAGCTCATTCTGCCCCTACCCCCACACAGTTTATAAATGCAAACAAGCTTAATGAAGGAAATAAAGATTTTTAAACTTGCTGAAATAGAAACTGTCAATCATCCAAAGATAAAATGGCCAGTCAGTTTGCAGATAGCCTCAGTCTCCAGTACCAGAACTCCTGAAGCTTGTTAATCCTGAGGCTAACCAGCACAAGGCCTACTTCACTCTGCTCAGAGCTTCTCACAAACTCTGGATCGGACCTTTTGACATTACCCAATTTTCTTACCATTTGTACTTATCAGAGTAGTTGTGTTGAATTGAATTTATAAGTAACCTTTTTGTGTTTGGTTTGATTTTTTTGTTTGTTAGTTTTTTGCTGAGGGTTCAACTTTACCCCAGGCTGGCCTCAAACTTGTAATCTTCTTGACCTCTCCTTGGTGTTGAGCAATTATTACTTTGTTTTTGAGTGGCTTTAATAACTCCCTCCCCCCCTCTACAAAAGAAGGGATGTGCTGGGGGGGCTGCCTGGGGAGGGGCTGCTTGGGGGAGGTGCGCCTCTGGGAGGTGCCTTGGTAAGGGGGTGTGCCTCAGTAAGGGGTAGAGGGGTGCAACTAATGGAACCCTTTTTCTCTTACCATGCAGGACCTGGGAAACCAAGCTCAGGTTTTAGTTTTGACAGCAGGGCCTTACTTACTAACCCATCCTGCTGTCCTTTTCATTTCCTAATCAAGATTTTTAGATCTCTGCTTATTGGCTTACTGTGTGTGTCTGAGTGTATGTGTGTGTGATCACAGGAGCCCTTGGAGGTCCAAGAGGGCATTGGATTCCCCTGGGAACTGAACTCAACTGAACTCTTATGTCTGCCTAGCCAGCCTTGATAGGGTTTTGTAATCCAGACTTGAACTTTGGACCCTCTTCCCTGTGTTCCAGGGTTTTTGTTGGAGGGTTTTCATTTGTTTTGAGATCTAACTATTGCAGGTAAGACATTTCCAAGCTTTTAGTTAAACCAAAAGGAATAGACAAACTGAAGCTCCCATGGTCTGACCTGGGAGCACACTACCAGTACTTTCCTTATATTTAAGAAACTGGTGGTTACTGTTAGGTTAAATTCTGCACCAAAGAAATAAAAGAAATGGAAACTTTTGTTACCAGCCCAAGGGGAAGCTGTCACTGTGGTAATTGCTGCTATCCAGCCCCTGAGGAAAGCCAGTTATTAAATATTAGGGTTCAGCGATTAGAATGTCCACGTTAAACTTACTCTTCAGTGTTTTTGTAGATGTTTTGGAAAATTTGTGAAAAGACATTAAATTATTTACATTTAAGGACCAAATAAAATGCCTGTTTTATTTCCTCCCTTCGTGGGTGCTAGGATTTTATTTTTGTCCTTTCCACTGATTTCTAAATCCTTCTTGTCATTATCACTCCAGTGGCTTTTGTGACTCATGGAAGGAGTATTTGTGTGAAAGATTAAGATGCTAAGTTTTCAAAAATGGCATCGTGACTACCATATATAGACAGGAAGGCATGTAATTGAGATGAATTAAATCCTGCAGCAGTAGCCAGACTCCCTAAAAACATATATAAAACTTCACTTTGGTATTAATGGAAGGTGATTGTCTTACTTTAGTAGTTTGAAGTATAAATGAGCACTTTCAGAAAACTGATCTTACCAAATCACTGAGCTGTTCCATTAGTTCAAATATGATACTTAATGCTTGACCCTAAATAGGACATATATAACAGACCCATGTCCTCTTTGTCTCAGGGAACACCATGGAAGATGGAGCAGAAAGACTGTGAGAGCCAAAACAATGGGAGGAGTGTTGTGAAATGTTAGCATGCTGTGAGTGCTGTGGGTACTTACATGCACAAGCTCACACACAGCCTGTGCTGGCCTGCAGAAGATGAAGCTAGTCTGCATCCTACATGGGTATGAGGAGGCGCTTAAGAGGACTTGCCCCTAGCCAAGGAACCATTGGCAGTTGGCTGCTGGAGAAGGGAGTCATTTTTCTTTGTTGGTGTGGTCTCAGATTGTCTGTGCTCTCAAATGGCTCCAAGCCTTTTGACCCATGCCCATTCCACTAGGACTCAGTCACTTTCCTTTTTAAAAGTAAGTATAGGGGCTGCAGAGATGGCTCAGTGGTTAAGAGCACTGGCTGCTCTTCCAGAGGTCCTGAGTTCAATTCCCAGCAACCACATGGTGGCTCACAACCATCTGTAATGGGATCTGATGCCCTCTTCTGGTGTGTCTGAAGACAGCAACTGTGTACTCGAATACATAAATAAATTAGATGCAGATTGGGGAAAAAGCTAAAGTATGTGTTTTATCTGCATGTATGTCTGAGTATCATGTGCACACCTGGTACCTTTGGAGGCCAGAAGAGGGCGTCAGTCCCCAGAATTGGTGTTAGAGATGGCTGTGAGCCACCATCTGGATGCTAGAAACCCAACCCAGGTCCTCTGGAAAAATAGCCAGTGCTTGAAACTTCTAAGCCATCTTTATAGGGAGTTACTTGTGAAGGAAGGAGTGCTGGTGCAGGCACAGCAGGATGCCATGGTTGTTGTGTGCATGGTGTTTTAATCTGAGCCCGAGGTCCAACAGTGAGATCTGAAGGGTAGCCTGTACCAGCCTCTTTGGGTGTCTCTGGCATTCTAAGAAGTTTGTCCCCTAACATGATACAAATGGGTGAGTTTTGACAGTTGTCACTGTTGTCCCTTGAGACTAGATACTACCCTTTCAAAATCATTGATCCAACAAATACCAGCAAATGTTGCCTTTTCTGTAACAAAATCACCACAGGGAGGGTTACACAGATGTCATCCTTGCTGAGCCAGCAGGCCAAACACAGGAAGCAGTGTATGATGTCTGCAGGGAAAGGGTTAGGGTTAGGGTCCTCACCAAGGGAAGCAAAGGTTCATTCCTACCCTCAGCCATTATTCAAGCCCTTCCTACATGCCAACCTTTGGAGACCCAGGTTATAGACAGATACATCATATTTCCTATAGTTAAAATGACACAAGTTTAAGTGATCAGGGCTGGAGGGAGCTCCTGTAACTGCAATCTGTGTATCTGAGACTTAGGTAGACTCAGGGAGCCATGCATCTATTTGGAGGAAGGGAAAAGAATCCAAGCAGGATACTGTGGCCTATTCAGTGTTATTGAGCTGTGTGTTGGGAATACAATGACATCAACTGGAGGAGCCAGTCAGAAGTTAGCAAGGAAGCCATTTGGATCCTTGGAGGTTTTGAATAGAGGGCATATGATCTAAGTTTGTTCATTTAACAAACAGGAAGTCAGGGACTGTTTGGAACATGGAGGATGGCAGACTATATAACTGGTGAGTGGGAGAGAGAGTGCTTGGTTCTGAAAGACTAAGTGTGAGGGTACCTGCTGAGACCTGAGACATAACGTTGACAGTGATAGAAAACAGACAGAAGACATGTCAGGATACCTGTGAGGGGCCAAGACACACACACACACACACACACACACAACTAAACTCTTGGCTGGAGAGATGGCTCAGTGATTAAGAGTGGTTGGTTTTCCAGAAGCAGAGTCATTTGTTGTAGAGAACTAACAGTAAGCATTCTGTGTGCGGCTTTCTTCCTTTAGGTGTGTAGT
The DNA here is from genome assembly GCF_963924665.1 of Micromys minutus. NCBI lineage: Eukaryota > Metazoa > Chordata > Mammalia > Rodentia > Muridae > Micromys > Micromys minutus. The sequence goes on along the minus strand of NC_137985.1, from coordinate 5,135,778 downwards.
CTCCATTCTCTAGATACTCAAAGGAGCCTTCTGGTTAAGGAGCTTGCCGGGGTAGAAGGTAAACACAGAGTATAGGACAATGGGAAGCAGCAGGGTCCCACCGGAGATTGCAGACTGTGTTTATGGGTTGTCTCTCACTGCCATTGTGATCTACAAAGCTGTTAAGGCACACCAGCAAGTTCTAGGCCTCCCTGAGATTTTGGAGTCGTGGGGGTGGGGCAGGATCTTGATAATTCGTTGGACATTTAAGTGGGTTCATCAGTATATTTACAATTGTTTTTGATTCAAACATCTAAGCTTGTACAGAAATTTTTCAGAAATTGAGGCAAAAGAATTACATGCATGTTCTCTGTCCATTTGGAATATGGAGACATGAACTGTTGTTAATCAGCACATAGTTGTTGGGAGAGACTGAGTATTAACTTGTGCAAGGCTTTAAAAGGGAAGAGGTCTACAAAACTCATAGTGTCTGAGACGTTTTCAAGTTTCAGGAAGAGGAAGCTGAAAGCAAGCAGAGCAGCTTTGACTGATGCTTGTCAAGTGCTGTGTTCTAGAGAGTTCAGCTGGGTTTGAGTGCCACTTTCTGACTTAGGCATGGACTTAGCTTATTCATCAGTTAAGTGGTGGATAATTGTGTCTATGTTGTAAGGTTTTTAAATGAGCTAGTAGTTGCTTGCAAAGAATGCAGGACTGTCCCCACTGGGCAGTGACAACAGCCAGGGTGGATTTATTTGAAATTGGCCCAAACTTTAGAGCTACTTTTAGAAGTACTTTCTAAGGCAGCTACTGTTGCCAGGATAAAATACTTTAAGAAGTTAGTATTTGTTCTGGTAGATAATTGTAGATCAAACAGTACTGGGGAATTCTATATAAGACTTATTTTCCTAAGGATAAATCTAAGTAGTTTTTCATTTTAATAATTTAATTATTTTTCTTGCTTATTCTAATTTCACTTTTTTAAACCTCTTCTTACATCTCATTTAAAATGTTGATCTTTTTTATCTTTTGCAAGGATTCTTCCCCCCTACCCCCACTCCCATCCCCCACTCCACCCCACCCCCACTTCAGTATTTATCATGTTGCCCAAACAACTTTGCTATGAAGATGAAGCATGGTCGTCTAGTTTTGAAAACATCATCATCTTTTGAACACCCAAAGGCCTGGCTTGACAGTGATGGAGGCCTTTTCTTAGAAACAAGCAAAATTAACAAGAACAACAACAAAAACAAAATAAAAAGGGGGGGGGAACAATCACCAAACTCCACTTCCAACCAAGCCTACTGAAGCCCAGCTTTGATTAGTGACAGATCTGTGTTTTCAGCTTTCAGCATATGACTGGCTGACGATTTTGGACATTTTTTGGCTAGCATCATACGTTCGGGGTGAGCATTTGACTTCGGGCTATAGCCTAGACCTCCTTTATCTGCTTTTTCCCCTTAATCCACTACTAAAGGTAGTTGTGATCCAGAGCTGTATCTTTCTCGAACTCCCTCGGAAGGAAAGCATCTTACTATTGCCTATGTCTGTGTAACATTCTAGTTCTAATGAGAAAGACACAGGTAAATAGGTAAAGCAGTCTTCTGTCTTCGAAGTTACATTCTGATATAGTGTTGTTAGCATCGTCTTTTAAGGTAATGACACTATTTAATTTATTTAAACTAATTGATAAGGAGAGAGAAGATATAACTGACTTGTTAGTCTCATTGTTCATTCCTGTTTCAAGGTTTTCACTCTGTTTTTGAATGGTAGCCTGATATTCATAGAAAACTTTCTAAATTAGTGTTTGTTTTCAGAACTAGAAACCAGCCCAGGGTCTAACATGTACTGCACAAGTTCTCACCGCTGGTTTATATTGTTCACCCTCTAAAATTGTTTTGTAGATATGGCTCCACTAAGCCAGTGCTGGCCCTGAGTTGGTAATTGTGTGAAGTGGCCTTAGTCCCCCGAATAAATGAGATGACAGGGTCAGAGGGTGTGTGTGGGGTGGGGACTGTACCTGACTTACTTGCATTTAGTTCTTGTAAGTCTATCACTCTTTGTGAAATTAATAATGATAGCTTTCTTGTAATCTAGGGATGCTAACAAACTTTGAGGCTAGTAGATTCATAGCTCCAGAAAACAGAAGTGGAAACGTGCACTTGAATTCCAGGCTACTCTGGGCACACCTGATTGTGCATCTGTGTAGGGACAAGGTGGAGGCACTGTGTGGTTTTTAAAGTGACAGGGCTGTCATTACTTAGTGGAGATGAGCAGTTACTACCTGTTACTTCCCCCTTGGCTGATGAGTTCTCAGATGCGCTAAAGAGAACATCAATGCATTCTTTAGGGTAAACTTTGAGCACCGGCTGGTGGTTCTGACTGACAGCTGACGGGTAGAAAGGGGAGCAAGTCTCTTGGGATTGTCCAGTTGTGGCTCACTAAGCATTCACTGTGTATGCCAGTCCCTCAGTGTCTTAGGGTTTGTGTGGGAGTGAGCTGCCTTCTGGGCTAAAGGTCTGGTTGTTCTGTGTCTCGTGGATGGTGTTTCTTCCATCACTTTAGTTCTGGGCTCTTTCCATCAGTTACTTTCCAGAAGCTTTCTTGCTTCTATGAAAATAGGACAATCTGTTTACCTCACAATAGGTGTCACAGTTCAAAGCCCTCTCCGTCCTACCAACAAACTTACAGTTTTAGCTGCAGTCTGTGTGCTAGCAGAGAATTGTATCTACGTTCTGGATTTCTTGGTGTAAGGTACTCGAATAAATAATGGAACATGGCAGTGTCACTAAAGTGTCTTGTAACCTGACCATTTAAAGTTGTCTTTGGGGATGTTAATTTTACTATTTAATGGTTTATTTTTCATGGAGAATAATTAGGTAGGTGGCCCTGCCTTCTTTTCTCTGAACAAAGGCTTTAGTCTGTTTTAATGTGTTGCTTTATATCTGATTGTGTTTGTTCTTTTTTAAAGGAGCACCACTCAGCTTTTTGAGGTGCGCCAGATCAAAACCAAACAGTCTGCTTTCTGTGTTGCAGGACCTCTTCCTGATGGATGGGAGCAAGCCGTGACTCAGGATGGAGAAGTTTACTACATCAACCATAAGAACAAGACCACGTCCTGGCTGGACCCAAGGCTTGACCCTCGTTTTGGTAAGAACCTTTGTGGTCATTTTGATGATAGTGTGGGACCTGGGGAAACTTAAGAATACGTTAAAAAAAAAAAAAGACCCAGAATATGCACTGCCTGTGGTAGCCACTTCTATCCCTGTTGGATTTTTGTTGTTGTTTGTTTAAACATTTCATTTTTAAACATGAGAATGTAGCCTGGGCTGTGGTGAGCTGTAAAGCTCAGGGTCGTAGTCATTGCTTCACTCCGACGATGATCTGGTTGGAAACGGGCCAGCACGTGTGCTACACAATGGGACAGTTTTCCCCAGAGATGTGCATGCTGGCGCTTGGCGTGCTGCGCCGTTGGGGCTGAAGGTGGAGACGAAGCTCTGAGCGTGAGAGCAGGTCTACAGAAAGTTTACAATTGGTGGGGATTTTAACCTAGTTTTACGTTAAGGTCCTTTCCTTCACTTTTTACTTAGGAAATGAAAAACAAAACAGAGCCCTCCTCCCAAATGTGCTCGTGTTCATAAGGGTCCCCGTTCCCACTCACTGCCATCTTGTCCTTTTATCTGTTGGCTTTCTGAAGTTTTTCTCAAGCATGGAAAATGACTCTAAAAAGGAACATATAATGTAGTTTGAGCGCTCATCTTGGCTCTGATGCTTCTTAATGGAAACAATGTGCGGATCATGAGTGGGTCAGACATGGTGCGGAGCCTTTGAAGCTTCCCAGGGGCTGACCTGACCACGCCACAGGCTTTACTTTTACTGGAAAGGAGAATTAACTCTGTAAGTGCCACCAAAACACAGCCCAGGAGAGAGTCCTGGGGCCTGAACTCCTCCAGTGTCATCTGTTTGGTTGGAAACAGACAACACAGCAATAAAGCGGAGTTTGGGTTACCTCAGATACCAGCTTTGTTGGCCAGTTAAGCCCCCAACCCTTCACTCTCTTCTCCAGGAAAATCAGAGGTGGGGGGTAGCCTAGACCACCATTTTGATGGATATCTGGTTTGGTGTTAAGAAAGTAACAGACATGCTAGCTAGCAGTTTGCAGCTTCAGATTCTGTTAGACTTTGAAGGTAGAAAATCCCTTAAATGCTGTATTAGTTCAGCTGGAATGATAGGGGCCACATTTCCTTATAAAGCACATTTGATGATTCAGTTCATCTGCCCTTTGAGAGCTTGGGAGAAGTGCTGTGCCACTCCCTGTAACTTTTAACTGTGTGTATATGTGTGTGTCCATGGTATGTGCTGTTGTTTTTGCTAAGAGGGAAAAGCATTAGCAGTGAAGAAAAGCTTGGCTGTAGGCTTAGTTCCATATGGTGATCATGCCCTACAGCAGGGTTTTGTTTTGTTTTTTAAAGAAAGATGGGGTATTTGGGGTGGAAAAGAAAACACCCCCAGCCCCCCCACAATGCACGTAAGTGATGGAGATACTGACAAAGGTCCCCTCCTCCCTGCCCTTCCTTCCCCTTCTTGGGCCCACTGTGTATGTGTATTCCAGACAGGCTGGACTATGTGCCAAAGCCTTTTATTCTGTGGCCCGGTTTGTAATCTGTTCCAGACCTTTGCAGTCAGAGCTGGAGTGTAGCTGGGGGGAGGGGGAACTGCGTGGCTTCTCTGATGTAACAACAGAGAGAAGCAAGCTGTTAGCTGCTGGAGTTCACTCTTGCCTTGAAACCCAGTTGCTCTAGTGGGTTATGTTTTATCTCTGCCAAAGAAATGTAAGCTGGTCCCTCTGGTTTCTGACCGGGGCCCATGCAAACACAAGCACATGGTGTCCGCTGTTGCTTCCATGCAGGGCCGTTTGCTTGTTTCTCTGTTCTCCAGATCCACAGTGAGACAACAACTTAGTCTTAGCTACCTCACAAAAGGGCAGAAAGCTGTCTTTCAGTCTTTAGGATAGAGGATAAGCTGTAACTCATTACCCGCTTCAGACATCAGCCTCCTGTGTTATATGTGTATATTTCTTATAGCTTTATATTTTATGTGTGGTTAGCATATGCTTGCGGAAGATGAGTCTCTGTCAGTATTACTGCTGGTTGTTGAACTTAGAGGCTGCCTGCTTTCTAATTGCATTAGAGAACACAAGTCTCATAGTATTTTGTGCTGATGTTAAATTATTATTTTAGGCTAAAAAGATAGTACTTTTAGTTCAGACATGAGGAATCTGTGTTTGTGTTTTTGTTTTGTGTCAGAAAGGTCTTGCCTGGAAATGATTATGTAGACTAGGCTGTTCTGAAAGGGATCTCTGATTTTGCCTCCTGAATGCTGGGGTTAGAAGTATGCACCTTCATACCTACTTTGCATTTAACCATTTCCCTTAATTTTTTGTCATTTTTTATGAATTGATTATTTTTAAATTTTTTATTTTTACATGTATGAATGTGCACTGTGTGATATATTATGTATAGGAAAAGGGAAAGAAATATTTGTATCTGGACCCTTGTGTGCAGTTAATTCTCAGCAACTGTATGCAGAGAGCTCTGGCTTTCAGAGGCCACGTGACCTGCTTTGGTCTGGGCACAGCTGGGATTTACTTTGAAGAAGAGCCAGGCTCTGTTAATCTTTCGTCTAAAGATAAGCCCTATCTCCAGAGGCAGTCCTGGCAAATGCCTGGTGAACAGAGCAGACTACACTGGCATCTTTAGCGAGGGTTGCCTGTCCCAGACCTGCCTTTCTACGTTTACAGCCTACGTGAGACCACCATGGCACAATAGTTGCTGTGATCTCCCAGCAGTTCTTCAGCTTAAGCATTTCTTGACATGAGTTTTTTGATACACAAGATTATTAAATAAATATCCAAATAATTCAGGGGCCAGCAAGATTGTCATTGTTAAAGGTGCCTATCTGCCTGGTAACCTGAGTTGAGTCCCCAGGACCCACATGGTAGGAGGGAACTGACTTCTTTCAAGTTGACAGGCACAGTTTGGTTACATTGCCACCACACCCCCATTTTATTGTTTCAAAGATACAAACAGCTTAGTACCTGAGCTTGGCATTTTACTTAGTACATAAGCAGGTTATCAGTTGTGGTGAGCGGTTTCTCTATTGCTCACCATAACTCTCAATGTACTAATCCAATTCAGCCTCTAACACTGGCACTCTGACTGCTCAGCTCTCTCAGTACCAGGACTGCGCACATGAACAACCACTAAGCTGGTGGTTTTAAGACCCAAAGACTTAAGAGCACTGTAACTGTAGCTTAGTAGTTTGTGATTCGAAGCTGTTCCTATCATGTGCACACATGTACACAAACCTTTTAAGTTTTGGGTTCTATTTGTATCAATGTTAAACTGTGCTAAAGATGGGCTGGTTGTTGCTTATAGGTGTAGACTGAAAGAAAAGGGAAAGGGGTGGCAGATTTGGGTCAGACTAGGATGGTCCCAGGCTTTAGATTTACTGCTTGTCATTTTCCTTTGTGACCCCCCACTCCAGGTCCCCTCGAATGTCTGCACTTGTGCTCCAGTCTGTCCCAAGTCACCAACAGCATGTCAACAGCTCAGGACAGGACTAGTTATTAACTGTGTCCCACAGTGAAGGATAATAAGGTGAAAAACAGGACAGGGTGTGTTCCCAGTGGGTGAAAGCACTGTAGCGGTGCTTCCTGGGAAATCAGAGACAAGCCCAAGTGGGGAATCCAGTGTGAGGCTAATGAGTGCTACGTGTGCTCTCCTTCCCACTGAGTGCCTGCCACTGTCTGACCCTTTCTCCCAAATTAGACTCAACATCATTTCCAAAGGAAGAAGTGTGACGGTGAGGACAGAAAACTGACAGCCAGTTAGAACACACTCTCCATCCCACCTCAGTTTGCTGCCCATCTCCTCCAGAGTGCAGAAGGTGCTAAGAGAATTTGTCTTTAGACTTTGTCTGTCTATGTTCTTATTCTCAGAACACTACCTCTGCCTCAGCCTCCTGTGTACTTGGATCACACAGACTCTGCTTTGTTGACTTCTTTTTCATTTTTGTTCCCTCCAAATTGTGTTGTTGAGGGGGGTTGAAGGTTGGAGGGGAGAATGGATTGAGTTACTTGCTGTCTGTATTTCAGTCACTTAAGGATGGGAAAACCTGGTTGGATATAGTGGTGGTAGGCAGGTAAGTCGGCAGCATGGTCCACATCAATACGGAGTGAGACTCTCAATGTTGGGGATGTTGCTGCTTTAATTATCTTCTTTTTCTTTTTTCTAAATCACTACATCACTTAGATGAGTGGCGTATTAAGTGTTGGCAACCAAGCTCTGTGTTGATAGCATTAGTTAAAGGCCTGATTTACCTTTTCACTCTCCAGGCCTTTGATGCAGGATCTCACTGTGTAGCCCAGACTGGCCTCAAAAAACTGAACTTTCAGGCATATACCACAATCTACACCTGATGTGGGTCCTGTTCCGTTCTGTGCCACAGGTTTTCATGGTGAGAAACACCAGTATGGGCAAATTAATTACTGTGCCAACTTACTACAATTTTTGTAGCTAATTCAGCCCCTTACATCATGTCATGGGATGTTATAATAATAATAGGAATTTTGGACTTTAAAATTAACAAAAACACATTTGTTTCTTCCATAGTTTTAGAAGGTCATTTCTTCCACAGGCATTAGACAAAAACTTTTTTCCAAAAGATTTAATGTAAAGTAATGGTTTGTCTAAAGATTCAGACTTTAAATTTATACTTGATGAAGTTACTAGAAATTAGTGATCTTGACTCCTACCTCTGTAATTCTTTATAATAGTCTATGATTTTAAAATTTTATAAACCTAAAAGTTAAACTTGTATCACATTTTTATCCAGTGAATGCTTGTGTATGACCTATACACTGGATCAGAGGACAGCTTTGGGGAGCAAGTTCTTCCACCATGTGGTCCTCCTCTTGCTCCTTAAAAGTTACCTTAAGTCTGAAAACTCAAGATCTGAGGAGACTTGTGGAGAGCCCTGGCTCCCTCTTATCAACAGTCATGGGTAGTTTGGTTTGACAAGAAAGATTAAAGTGCAGTTTGGGGCAATTACTCTTTGCCATGCCAGTAGCTCAGACAAGATTTTAGCAGGGTGTGTGTGTGTGGGGGGGTTGTTTACATTTTTTTGTTTTTGACATTTTCTCTTTGCCTTTTTTGAGTTGATTAAAACTAGAGGTGGGAATGGGTGGGAAGAAATTTGGAGAGCTTCTTTGCCTGCTTCTCACAGCTCCACCCTGTGTCCCAGGAACAAAGTGTATTGTGTCTTCTTTGCTGCTTGTGAGGTCCCTGCTGCACGCCATGTGAGTGCACTGGGGTCCATTGTGTCCAGACAGCAAGGGTGAGGTGAGCTCTTGCTAGTGAGCACACTCCCCCTCAGTCTCATGGGCTGATCCTGCCCGGGCTTTTGATGTCCTATCTCTTCCTCTTCTGGTGTCTTTGAAGAATCCGGTAGCTTAATTCTGAAGACCCATACTAACCAATCCAGTTTCAGTTTGCCTGCAGCAATCAGTAGTGAAGATTACTGTTGTAGTAGGGTTTCTGCCTAGGGTGGTGTTCTAGAAGCTGGTGGTAAAGAACCAAAGGGTATTTATTTTTAGCTTTTCTATGCAGTTTTGTTACTGTTCAGTTTGCTGTAGTTTCCTTGGCCTGGTTCTATTCTGTTTGGTTTGAGGCAGAGTCACATCTTATAGCACAGGCTGGCCTGTCTCTCACTGAACTCCAGCTTACTCCCAGTCTGTGGTGAGCCTCCTGCCTCAGTTTCCCCAGTACTGGGATTGCAGAAACAAAACACCACTCCCAGCCCTACTTGTTTTCACCAACTATGTTTTATAGTACCTTACTTAATCTATTATTACTGCCAACAACAAAAATCTAGTGCAAAACCTTGGTCATTCTCTATATTTTTTAATACATGAAATGCTTATGAGACATAGGCTCTAATGTTTTAATAAAATGGTTCTTTGGTCTGACACACATCTTGAATATATTGCTTATAGTGAGCTGGCTCCACATCTTCAGACCTGCAGTAAGTCCTGACTTGAATGTTCAAGTTCTCTTTTGGCTGGTGGAAGCCTCTGAGCTTTGTCACAGTGTTATAATGACAGGGCCCTGAGCAGCCCCTTTAATGATGAAAGAGTGTTCCGACTCACCTTGTTTATGCACCAGATTCCAGACAAGCCCATGTCAAGGTACCTTGGAAACGATGTCCCCAACTAATGGGGACAGTGCTGGCAGTGCAGCTCTGCCCTCCCACTTGTCCTTGCTTTCAGAGTTGCCGGTTCAGAGGGTGAATTTCTGACTCCCATTTACAGCTCAAGGTTTTATGTAGCTTGTTTATTTTATAAAAGCACTGGTTGTTCTTACAAAACAGCATCCACAAGGTGGCCTGAAATCATCTATAACTCCAGTTCCAGGGAATCTAACAACCTCTTCTGATCTGTGAGGGTACCAGACACACAGGTAGGACACACATACACTTGCAAGTATAACATGTATACACACATAAAACAAAAATAAGTCTTTTAAAAAATAAATTTATCATTTATGCTGAAAGAGTTGAAAAGTATATTTTTAAAGATTTATTTATTTATTTATTATATATAAGTACACTGTAGCTGTCTTCAGACACACCAGAAGAGGGCATTAGATCTCATTACATATGATTGTGAGTCACCATGTGGTTGCTGGGATTTGAACTCAGGACCTGGAAGAGCTCTTAACCACTGAACCATCTCTCCAGCCTGTATTTTTAATTAAACATTTTAATATGTGTCTGCATGCTTGACTGGTACACCATGTGCCTACAGATGCTCTCATAAGCTGAATGGGGACATGGCATTTGTATTTCCCTGGACAGGCACTCTGAGTCTCTGCAAGAGCACCAAGTGCTCCTACAACTTTGAGCCATCTTTCTAACTCTCAAAGAGTAGGATAATTTTTAAAATTTCTTACATAAGGGCTACATATGCAACCACGTGAAAGACATGGCAATTACAATCATACTACAAACTCAGGCTACCAGGTGTTTACACACCTGTAATTTCAGCACTTGGGAGACAGTGCAGGAGAATCAGGAGTTCAAGGTCATCCTTGGGAGCACATCGAATTGAGGATAGCGTAGACTACCCTAGATCCCGCCCCAAACCCTTGCCATGCTCTCCCAACCACAAAATGATTTCAGATTTCTTTTCTATTTTTTTTTCTTATGTTACTCCATTGGTAAACATACAGAAAAACTAAAACAAAATAGTTCAGTGTCACCCAATCAGAGAATAGTCCTATGTCATTGTTAAAGTCCCCCACTCAAAATGAGTTGTGGTATTCACAACTCAAGACTTCTAATATTTTCTCTCCAGGCCACATGTCAATGCAAGGGCTTTGTAGTTCAGAAACCACTTCACTACCCACCTTCTCAACACAAAAGATCCCTGCCCCCATCTACATATATATATGTAGCCCTGAAGATGTATGGAGGCAAAGCATGACATCACTTAGAAGCAAGAAACGCACATGCACGCGCGCGCGCACACACACACACACACACACACAGAGGGAGGGGTTCATAATCACTTTCTAGTCTGGCTCTCACTCTTGCTAAGTCAGGTCACCCGGGAGTACATAAACAGCATCTTCAGGGATTGCCAAGTCGGCCCCACCAGAGGCACAGGCCCCAGCCGCACCCTCAGTGCTCCTCCCTTGAGGGTGAGATGTGATATATCCATCCCAGTGTTTCTTCATTTTGCTAAGCCTATTCTAAAGTGTGAAAAACAATTTTCCATTTTCCTTTTTCACTGTTGTGGAAAAGGCTTCAAGAGCAGCACAGACTATAATCTCCTACATTAGCCGTGCTTGTGTCTTTTTCTAAGTGATAACTGATTTTTATCTGGTTATCTTGTTCTCATCCCTGTGTATCACAGAGAGGACTCAATTGTTCAACCCTCTTGTCTCTGTCTCCCAAGTGTTGGGATTCTAGGCATTGCCAGGTAGCCGTTACCTTTGCTCCTTTAGTCTCAGGTATAAGGTTTTTTCAGCTTTTCAGCCATCTTTTAAACTTCCCTTATATTTTCTATGTGGGTTATAGCTTTCACTTAATAATCTTTATCACCTACACTAGTTCTTTCTTTTTATCTCTGAATTTTATATTTTGTTGGGTAGTCTAATAGACCACAGGTCTACCTTTCAATGTGGAGCAGTCAAACATCAAGAAACTCCACGACTGAGGAACTAATAAAGGAGGTCATATTTTAAAAGTTAACTTCCAGTTTGTAGGTTTTAATGTAACTGATTGTTGGTAGAAGAACAGGGTGTGCCATCCTTATTAAAAGACATTTTCATTTTATGTGTGTGTACTTGTTTTGCCTGCAAATATATGTGTGCACTACTTGTGTGCCTGGTGTCCTAAGGTCAAAAAGAGGTTTTGTATCCCTTGGAACTGGAATTATAGATGATTTTAGGCCACCTTGTGGATGGTGGGGAAAAAACCCTGGGCACTCTGCAAGAACAACTAGTGCTTTTAACCCTGAGCTGTCTCTGCAGGCCTTGTGGTATTTGTGATTTCTTGGAGCCTTCACATGCTGTTATTTAACTGTTCAGTGTCACACAAGTCTGGGCTTGTCCTGCTGCTTCTACCTCAGGCCGTCTTCCCTGTCCCCACCTAGGCTCCAGCACTGTTTTCACTTGGTTTAGGTTTTTTGGTTTTTGAAGTTGTTTTTTTGTTTTGTTTTGTTTTGTTTTTGGTTTTTTTTTTTTTTTTTTTTTGGTCCCTTTATCTCCCATCCAGTGGGGATGTGTCCCAGTGATGTGTTCTTGGTTGTCTTGTTTACTATATTGTCTCAGGAGCAGAGAAGGAGGCTCAAAGCACATTCAACTACCCCAACCTTCCTCAAAGCCTGTTCACCTCCCATACAACAAAATCACTCTAGACTTATAAAACGCTTCTTAAAAGGCTATGTGGGGCCTCCAGAACTGGCTCAGCAGTTAAAAGCACTTACTTCTCTTTCCAGAGAAACGGAGTTCAGTTCCCAGTACTTACTGTGATGGCTCATAATTTTTTAACTCCAGTCCCAGGAATTATAATTCTTCTTATACCCTGTAAACACATGGTGTACACACCTACAGCCAGGTGTATGCACATAGAGACAAAATAGATATCTTTTTTAAAATCCTTAAAAACAGAATCGATTATTTAAATTGTTATAAGTTAAGTGTTTTCTTGGCATGGACAGGAAAGAAGCTAATAGCTTGAATGAAGATTTGACAAGCTCCAGTAAACAGGTGACAGACAGGTTCTGTGTTGCTTGTACGCCTCCCCCCCTCCCGCCTTAGAATCAGTGGAGAAGACAGATGGGCACAGCAGCTGAACTCACTGAGTCTTCAGTTTGTCTCCATGTGCTGTATAGAAGAAGCCACACCCTTGCCCTCCTCGGAAGAGTGCTTTGTAAGCACTGGCTCCTTTATAAACAGGCTCCTTCTCCTCCCATTTTCCCACTTGATCAAGAGGTTTGTTCACCGTTTCTAGGGTTTTCTGTGATGCACAAAGATGGATGGCAAAGTTAACCTGTGGATCCCTCCTCCTTTGAGGCATGGCATGTTCCAGGCACTCCAAGAGATCATGGAGTACATTTCTACATTTCATGAGTACCACTATGTCAAATACCACAGCAGAAGCTGGGCATGACCTGAGGACTGGTCTGAGAAGTACTGTATATAGTCAAAACCCAGGCCTTGGACAGCAAGATGCCAAGTGGGCAAAGGTGCTTGCCTATCTTCAGACACCAGAAGAGGGCATCAAATCTCATTACAGATGGTTGTGAGCCACCATGTGGTTGCTGGGAATTGAACTTAGGACCTCTGGAAGAGCAGTCAATGCTCTTAACCACTGAGCCAACTCTCCAGCCCTTAAAAACTATTTTTAAGAGTGGAGGCTAAGAGCAAACACTCACGGGGAAGAAAAGTGTCTTTAGTTGTCATTAACTGAAAGAGTACAAGTGCCCAGATAGATGACTTTGGGGAAGAGCGCCCGTCGCTCCTCCAGAGGACCAAGGGTGATGCCTAGCAACCACACTGTGCCTCGGGACCATCTGCAGTTCCAGTTCCAGGGGGTCAGTTCCCTTTCCTGGCCTCCACAGGCACAAGAAACATGTCGCACACTGATACATGCAGACAACACAAAACAAAATAATCTTAAAAACTACTCAATAAATAATAGATGAATAATGCTAGAAAAATGACCTTTTATTTGAGAAGTTCTGGGATTATGAAATTTGACAGGCATCAAAGCAGAACCTATGTCTCATAAGCATTTTATGTATTAAAAATATAGAAAATGACCAAGTTTTTGCACTAGATTTTTGTTGTTGTCAGTAATAATAGATTAAGTAAGGTACTATAAAACATAGTTGGTGAAAACAAGTAGGGCTGGGAGTGGTGTTTTGTTTCTGCAGTCCCAGCACTGGGGAAACTGAGGCAGGAGGCTCACCACAGACTGGGAGTAAGCTGGAGTTCAGTGAGAGACAGGCCAGCCTGTGCTATAAGATGTGACTCTGCCTCAAACCAAACAGAACAGAACCAGGCCAAGGAAACTACAGCAAACTGAACAGTAACAAAACTGTTTACAGGTTCACTTGGAAGGGGCACGCTCCTTATCACTGTGGCATGTTCCCTTTATGGAAATACATTGGTAGTCAGGGTTGGTTATTTAGAGTTTTCCTCAGAAAGTGATCTTTGATGAGCTGATGGTTCAATTCATATTTTTTGTAGCAAGTCTGTCCAGTTTTGTTTTAATGACTGTGGCTTGGCTGTATGTGCCTCCCTGCAGGTTCTGTGTGAAAGATCTCTGAATTCTGGATTGTACAACCCGCCAGCCTCTGGGAGATTCTCCTGCTTCTGTCTTTGCTGGGATTTCAGATGTGTGCTATCAAATTCTCTGTTATATGTGGCCTCCACGGATTAAACTCATGTTAGGGCTTAGGTGGCAAGTCCCTTTAACACTATTTGTACAGTTTGCCACTTTGGTGGCATCTACTTTGAATGTTGTTCTCTGATGCTACCCAAGTTCCATTTGCCTTAGAGCTCTGTAACAGTTGTGATGGCAGCCATGGGTCACAGCCATCATATTTGTAGTAGTTTCTTAAGGATTTCTAGCTGGCCCTCTATTCCCTTGCATGATTGAGTTATCTCTTTCTAGATTTTTCAGGACAGTCTTTGTTTCATTTTAGCCATGAACCAGAGGATTACTCAGAGTGCTCCAGTGAAGCAACCCCCACCCTTGGCTCCCCAGAGCCCACAGGGAGGCGTCCTGGGTGGAGGCAGTTCCAACCAGCAGCAACAGATTCAGCTGCAGCAGCTACAGATGGAGAAGGAGAGACTGCGGTTGAAACAGCAGGAATTATTTCGGCAGGTGAGACCACAGGTTAGAGTGCAGCCTTTGTCTTCTGGGCTTTCTCTTCCACAAGTCTGTTTTCTTCACTTTAGCTTCAGCCAGCTGCTGGTTTGGTGAAAGTAGGCTGTCTGCCTGCCTTTGTCCAGTTCCTCGGCTGGCCTTGGTTCACATGCTCTGTAATTCATGGTCCTACATCATAAAGAGCTATATTTGTCAGAGTGCGCACCTCTCCCTCTCGTCCAGAACTCGGGAGGCCATTGAAAAATGATCAGGAGCTCAAGACCAGCCTGAGCTACATTGTAATGGGAAGAGTAGCAGGAGCTACATGAGACCCTGTTTCAAAAGGAAAGAACCTGTGGTTGTCACTGCAGTTGAGCAGAAATGCTTCTTCCCAGGTGCAGGTGGACTGCAGACATTGTTTCTGAGAGCCTTACAAGTGGAAGAACTCTGGACCAGCCCTTGGAGAAAAACAGCTTCTATCTTAAATGAATTATTTGTAGAGTATACTAGGTGACATTTTCTTTAATAATAATGCTTCAGTTATTCAAAGGATCTCATTTAAAACATAATACAGATTATCCCCAAGCTTATAAGATCCCATATCTTAGATGTGTCTGGTGTGTTTTCTCACATTGAGGGGCAGGAGGTCCTGACAGTGAGGAATTTGAGACCAGTTTCTTCAGAAAACACTGTTGGTCATCAGGCTGAGGAAGAAGAAATGATCTCAAGTTTGGGTCTGAAATGTAGTTTGGTGATAGCATCCACCCAATTATTTTATCTTATTTCAACTATTTAAGATATTAGGATAGTAGACAGTTGGTCTTTGGTTAAACAGTAGATCTTTTCAAATTTGTATAAAGGTGTTTGAATGAATGGAACCGTAGTACAGTGGTCAAGAGTGTACAAAAGGAGAGGCCGCAGGAAACAGTCTCCTTTCCCCAGAGACTCTAGTTTAGTTTTGCTTATAAAATAGTTTCTTTTTTATCCTCACCCCACCCCAAGATGTTTACCAACAAAAAATAGTTTCTGTACTTCCTAAATTGCCTTTTTATAAAATCAGAGCTGTTGTGAATATTTAAAATTAGTTTTACATTACAATTCTGTTCCTAGAATATTGACTGTAAATATAGATTGACTTCAGCCATGGAACCTCAAACAGACTCTGACTTAACCTGTTGGCGCTTGTTAATAATTTGTCCCTGTGATCCAGGTGCGCTGGCAAGCTTAGTGCCAGCAGACGGTGAGAAAATCGTTTTGAAAGACATTTATAAAAGATGCACAGGGAAAGCACACTAACTTGGTTTCCTCCTCTCGCTCCATCTCGCTGTGCAGAAGGAAGGGCACTTCCCAGTTATAAAGCTCTAAGGACAGGTGGCACTGACAGGAGATCAGTAGTGAAGCCTGGTTCATTGCCTTCATTCTCTTGTCACCATGTGACTGGTTGGTGGGTGTACAATCACATTGCAATTTCATATGCATGTGGGCTGCCAAAATCAAGATTGTTACCTAATAAGAAACTCACTCAGTTTATGTTGTCTGCTCATTTTTAGACATGCACCTCTGTTACTCTGTTACATCATTTATCCAGGGTTTCTTGGGCCAATTCTGCTACTTGTAAGATTCTTCCTTCCAAAGAAGTGTTCTGGCTGTTCTTGGGTGGTGGGTCCTGGACAGAGTGGCCTTGCTCCTTTGGAGGTGACCTGTTTTCTCTGCTGCCTTCTGTGTCGTCTGGCCCAGTGTTGAAGGGTCAGACCTCCTCTGTTCTGATGCTAATGGGCTGCATTTTATTTTAGAATTGTTTGTTTAGCAATCTATAAATTGAGTACATCCTAAGGTCTCTGGCTTCCTGTGAATGTCTTCCATCCACAGCTGTGTCTTATCACTGAAACATTGAAAATCATTTCTACCTGCTACATCTAACACAGAAACAAAGAGCCTACCTGACTGTTACTAAATTTGCCTTTGTCTTGGCCCAAGTCTTGCTGTCTATTCTCAGTGCTGCTGGACTGTGAGGGGCAGTCTGTTCCTGTGGTGACATCACTGGCTCCTGTCCTTCTTAGCCTGCTGTTTCTTGGGTAGCTTGGGAATTCTGTGCTATGGTGAGATGTCTGGATACAATTTATAAGTCAGCCTACACAGCCAAAATATGTGGCTTAAAGTAATTTTTACCCGTCTTATTTTTTACTCTTAGGCAATACGGAATATCAGTCCCAGCACACCAAATGCTCCAAAATGTCAGGTAGGCTCTTACATGATGTTTTAGCATTGGGGAAAAAGATAACTAAATTAGGAAAGAGAGACACCGTGTTCCTGACCCTGTGCTCATTGGAGATGAGCCAGGATGGGTATGTTTGAGTCATCTTTCTCCCAAGACACTTGGCGTTACTTTCCAGGGACTGACGACTGACTGCCGTGCTGAATCTCCGTGTGTGGCATTTGAGACTCAGAACTTTCTGCTTCATGCACAGTGTGTCTCAGTGGTCATTTTGCCAGCCTCCAAATATGTATGTTCAAGCAGCTTAAAGTAAATAGATTTTCTTTTCTCACTCTCTTTAAAAAGTTTTTTAAAAATCAGTAAATTGAGCCATAGCAAAGAAAGTAGGTTATATACTTGCTGGCTGATTTTGGCAATCCTAATGAATATATTATTCTCAGTAGCCCTTCTGAAGTTGGGCATTATAATTGTCAAAACTGCTTCCACTCAACCGCTTGGCATGGTGACACACGGGCTACAAAAGCACCAGATACTGCTGTGGCTGTTCCTGTCCGAGCTCTGCGCAGCCACAGTCTAGGTGCCAGTGTGGATCCAGGCTGTTTCTCCTCTAGACTTAAAGAAATTAGAAGTTAAATAGAGTCTGTGTGCCTCTCTTAGATGAGCAGAAGTAGCCATAAAGCTTTCTCCCTTCCTTCCCTTGCCCCACCCCAGCACCTCTCTTTCTTTTGGATGTCACTATATTACAACCCAGGCTGGCTTCAGTTTTCTCTATGGCTGTCCTGCCTATTGCTGCAGCCAAAATTTTTGTAGCTCCTCTGGGCTAAGTAGAGGGAGCACATGCTGTGTTAGGTTGGCCAATGAAATTACTTGCTGATAAAGTCAGATACCATCCTTATTAAGAAAATAAACTTTTATTTTTCCAATTTTTGGATTAGGCCGGCCTTGAACCCACAGATCTGCCTGCCTCTGCTTCCACGTCCTGGGATTAAAGTCGTCCACTACTACACCTGGCCTGAAGTCTCTTTTTTTTATCTCATAAGGCCTTCATTTAACCGAAATGCCAAGTAAGGGAGGGCAAACACTAGAGCACAGCACAGTCATTCTCAAGGTGAGGGACACTGTCCACCTCTGGCTGTAAACCTGTGCAGCACTGGATCTTACAGACGACGACAGCCTTCTGTTTCTCTGAAGTAGTGGTTTCTGTTGGTGATTCTCACCATGAAGGTAACTCCCTAGATGTGCATTTGGATCATAAGTCCTGTAAGTCAGAAATAAATGCAGAAGCTCTTCTTCTTGATTATATCTGAAACTGAAATCTAGTGACTATAGATGCCTTCAGGTCTTCATTTCACACTTGAATAGAAAATCTTTGTGTAGTAAAGGCATCAGGAGTTCAGAGGTATTAAACATTTTCCATTCCTTTCACCACATATATAGGCCAGGATGGCCTTGCAGTCTCACGACCCTTGGCCAAGGGCCCACCCAAGTCAGTGATCAGCCATATGCATCAGTCTGTATATTTGACTGTGGTGGATTCTGACAGTGAAGCCTCAGGGTGTTTCTCTCTCATCCTACATATATTCTCCATGACATTATATTTGGAGAGAAAAGTGACGTTTCTCATATCATAGAGGGTGCAGCTGTTACTTCTGTAAAAGCCGGATCACTAGAGTTCCCAATTTGTGTTTTGTGTCACCCAGAAACCTTCAAACATGGTAGCAGTTTGACACTGCAGTTCAGCGAGTAGTAGACAGTGTTGACTCAAATCTAGGGGAACCCCAGCAGGGCTGGGTGAGCTCACCCTTCTGGGCAATGGGGCATGGAGCAAGAGGAGAGGTAATGTTGCTGGATCTCATGGTTTGTTCTGAAGAAGAGTGATTTTATTTGCTCTGACTCAACTTGGAGAAAAGGAATTCTCAATCTGGCCTTCCTTTGTGGAGGGAGAGTGCATGAGGAAGACAGGCAGGAGAGGGTCACAAAGAGACATGACTGTCCTCTGCGTCCAATCACTCAGCTTGCTGAAGCACCTTGCCACAGTGTAGAAGGGTTTAGTTTGGGGGTGGGGCAGAGTGCGTTGGTTTATCAGGGTTTTTCTGGGTACCCCTGGCTGTCCTAGAACTTCCCTTGTCTCTGACTTCTAAGTGCTGGAGTTAAAGCATCACACCCTCAGGGAAGATGGTTGAGGGGGCTTCCCACAAGGCACAAGAGAATCAAGTCAGCCACACATAGCTAAGCAGACATGGGAAGGCCTAAGGTGTGCAGACTTTGTGCAGATTTCGTGCAAATGTCATAACTGTTGGTTTTTCACTTCTCCAGTAGAAATATGAGTGTCATTCATAGCTGTGGCACCACATATTCACCAGTGTGAATTGATCTTATCTACTTAGACAGAGGCTTGGCTGTTTTGGAAGTAGCTGCTTATACCAGGCTGGCCTTGATCCTAGCAGGCTTCAAGATCTCTCTCCTGAGTTGCTGGATAAGCACTGTCAGCATTTTTAAATAACTACAGTCAAAAAATGTTTTTAGCACTTTTAATGATGCTAACAAACCATCTCTATTCTGGGATCCTGTAGCATGTATGTACTTATGTCCCTATGGGTTAATGAAAAACCTCAGGCATTTGGTGTGAATCATATCGACAGAAGAAAGACTTTTCAAGGCGTTTTAGATCTTCATAGCTAGATATGGAATTTGTCATCATAATGTATATAGTGTGTTTATAGGATTCAGGGAAATTGTCCTGATAAAGAGCTTACAATCCAAAAGAAACCAGAGCTGTGTCAAAGTTCCTGCTCTGAGTGTGTGAACATCCACCCAGTACAGGGCTCTCACAAGGCCCTGCACACTTTAGCCCTGTCACAGGTCTTCCAGAAGACACATTTTGAAGAAATTAACTTTCTGGGTACACTTTATTCTCTTTCTCTGCTAAAAATGGGGTTTTGAGTGTCTGGGGCCTCTTCTGCCCAAAAGGTTCCCTGGCTCATGCCTCGTGGTCAGTAACCCCTCTGTTTGATAAACGGTTCTTCACTGGTGAGGTCCTTGCTGGTCCCTTTCTCCTACCAGTTAGGGCTTTCTGCTTGCTCTAAGGCCTGGTCTCACCTAAAAGTGTCCTCATCAGAATGGCTGAAATACCTGGAAAAAGACAATCATATAAATGTCTTAGCTCAGAGTTAAGTGGTCAAAAGTCAGTTTCAATCTTCCTAGAGGTGACAGTGTTCTCGTTTCACAGCTGTGTCACAGGTCTCCCCGTTCCTAGCACAGCTCAGTGTGCCTCGGGGTACTCTGTGGTTGAGTGATCATGTTGGAGAATCAGGCTAGCTACATATTAACACTTGATAGAAAAAGGCTCAGCTGCTCTGTATTTTTGATCAAGCCCAGCAAAATCAAACCACTGCTCAGAACCATGTTTAAAAGATTGCCAAAGACATTTCTTTCTTACAAATTTAGTAATAGCAAAGAACTTGACTTCCCCCAACTCATAAAGTTGACAGATAACCAAAAATCATAATTTACAATTCTTTTAATACTTTTTTTCAACATTATCTCTTTTCTCTTGGAAGCACTAGATTTATTTAACTGATGGTTTGCCTTGAATCTCAGTAGTTTAGGGCCAGCCTAGTCTACACAGTGAGTTCTAAGCCATCCAGAGCGCCATAGTGAGACAGAGGTATTGCAAAGTTAGCCTTATATCCTGTAGACCACCAACAGTTGGCTGCTTTGTTTTATTAGCTATAATTGCCTCCTGAGGAAGATACCATAAAGAGCTTTCTGGTTTTTTCTTGTTTGGTTTTTGCTCTGAGTCCTGAGTTTCAAAAGACCAAACTCTAGAAATCTGTCAGACACAGCACAACTTAATGTGCTTATTTTAGAAATGATGAAGACTTTATGACTTGGAGGTGAGTTGGAAATGAGGCTGAGAAGACCCTGGTCTGTCTGTCTTGGTTTGGTTTTTGAATCAGGGTTGGTCTTGAACTCACTGTGTAGAATAGACTGGCTTGAACTTGGGTCACAAACTGCACCACCACTTCTGGCTAAGACTCCTAACGTGAGCAATGACAGCTTATTCATTTCCTACACTTAGATTTCCAGTTCAGAGGTAACCCTCCTTAAGCAGGATTGTCAACTTGTCAGTGCCTGTGTGCCATGCAGTATCCAAAAGCACTCGTTTCGTAGCATATCTCAGCACTGCCAAACACAGTACAGACTGACTTGGTTGTGCCCTTGGTTGACTGCCCTCAGCATCTTCATATGCAGCAAATAGGATTCAGTAAATTAAACATGTTGCTGGCTTTAAGAAATTGTCAAAAGGTGGAGTAGTGATTGTTCTATGAATGTTTTCCACATAAATGATGTGGGTAAGGGGGTCACTTTCTCTGAGTTTTTGCATAAATAATGCAGTCTCCCTGACTTTTTTTTTTTTTTTTTTTTTTTGATGTTTTCTGTGGTTAAGTCTGACCTTGAACTAGAAGCAGTCCTTCTGCCTCAGCCCCCCACTACTGATTACAGACCTGGAGCACAGCTGGCTTCCTCCCCACTCACCTCTTAATCATGTCTTGGGCATTCATTGAATCTAAAAACCGTTTCTCTTCCTATATAAATCAACCTGTGTGATGTGAGAGCTGTTACATGCACCCCGTCCCTTGTGTCAGAGGTAACTTCTTGGAGCCAAGGTTGCTGCAGAGTTTCCTGTCTCTTAATCTATGTGCATGTGCTTTCAGTAAACAACTATGTGAAATTGCAAGCACTTAGATAAATGGCATGTGACAGTCACACTTAATAAGCAGAAAACATTCTACATGTTGTCAGCTCCTTTGAGAAGGCTTTAGATAGCTCTCAGAACCTGAAAGGAAGGTTGGAGGTACATCCACTCCATGCTGTATCTAGTCTGATATTGAAAACGAATGAACATGAACTGAGAGCTGACTTGCAAAGGATCCCCTGTAAGCTGTCCTATCGAAACCAGTGTTGCTGGGCTGTAGCTTCAGTGGCTTCTCACCAGTTTGGTCCCTGACACAGAAACACAGTAATGGTCCTGTAACTGGGTCAGTGAGGAATAGCTGTCACAACTTAAGCCTGGAACATAATTGGACAGTCTACAGGAGCGATTTTACCCGAAGCATTGGATGTTGCAAATTGCTGTCTCCAAGGAGCTTGGGATTATTTCATCTTGAACACAGTGCCTAAAATTAGACTAGTGAGCTAAAAATACAAGATGGTCAAACTTCTCTTTTCCCAAAGGTAGTTGGAAAAGTTTGAAAGTCATTCAAAAATGGGGAAGCAAGCAAGTCAGAAGTTTGGCCAAAGCTAGTTCAGTCTTCTGCCCTGTGTCAGAGGTCAAATAGTTCTTCTACTAGAGTATTTGACTTTTTCTAAATCAAGTATTTTTAGCGCATTTTCTTCTGTAATAATTCAAACATGCAGTAGCTTTTCCCAGTGAGCCTATAAATCTCAGCTAATC
The DNA here is from genome assembly GCF_963924665.1 of Micromys minutus. NCBI lineage: Eukaryota > Metazoa > Chordata > Mammalia > Rodentia > Muridae > Micromys > Micromys minutus. The sequence continues at coordinate 5,113,690 of NC_137985.1, read as the reverse complement.
TGGGACATGTTTAGAGTCCTGCCCTGTGAGTAAAGTCAGTGGTCCCAGCCTGATCAAGAGGGATTCCATGGTGGTTCATAAGGAAAATGTGTTTGCCTGGTTTCCATGTCATTTCCCAGAGTACTTGGCCCGCAAGTGTGAGGTACTGGATTCAATCGTTGGTACAGCCTGGAAAGAAAGGAAGGCAGTTGGTCTGTCCATATTAAATAATGATGTCATCTTTTAAAAATTAAAGACAAACACAGTGGCAACAGTCAGACATAGGAGAGGAGGGAATTTAGACTAGTTCTAGGGTTTGTGTCTTTTTGTTGAAACAAGGCTCTTACAGCCCAGGCCGGCTTTAGGACTGGAAATCCTTCTGCCTAAACCTTCCAGGTGCTGCACCATCACCCTACCTGGCTTAGGTCTACATGCGGCTGTGGGATTGTGTACACTAAATAAAAGGGTACACACCATGTTTGTTCGTTCACATAAAACTTGTCTTAACTAGATTGTGTTAAGGGAAGGGTGGGAAGGGCAGAGCCTTCCTTTCTGAGGACGGGTGAAAGCAGCAGCAGGAGAAAACTGCTGGTTCTGTGTCTAGAACACACTACAGAACTGTGCATGCTGTTAAGGTACAACCTCCCGGGTGTTGCTGGAACATGCCTTTAATACCAGTACTCAAGAGGCAGGAGAGTTTTAGGCTAGCCTGGTCTCCAGAGTGAGTTCCTAGACAAGTCGGGGTGGGAGTGCACAGGGGCTGAAAAACAAGAAGTTACGGCCCTGCCTCAGTCAAAGCAAAGCATCAATGGACAAGAAGCAGATGTCTCAATTTGAACTCTCAAAACTAAGGCAGCACTCAGTTCTCTTATACAAGTCTCAGAATTCAGCCAGATAATTTTGCCTTGAGTGTAATGCTTATCACCTGTGCAGGGTCCTGGTTTCCTGCAAATCTTTGCCAGCCTCTTAGCCCACGGTACTGTACCTGTTTTTATTGATCCTCTCAAGGCCAGGTAGCAATGGTAAATCTAGACTGCTGGGTCTGCAGCATCTGCTGGGGGGTGGGGCCCAGCAGTTAGGAGCACAGGCTGCAACTACAGAGAACCCGGATTTCCCTGTCTATAACTTAAATTCTAGAGGGTTCTACATCCTCAAACATACCGGCAAAACATCAGTGCATATGAAATAAAAATAAATAAAAAGAAATACCAATAAAAGCAGAAGAGCAACAGAATTCAAAACAGCAAAAACACAGACTTTGAGACAGTTTCTCTGTATAACTCTGACTGTCCTGGAACTCAAAGATCTGCCTGCTCCCCTCTGCCTCTGCTGAATTAAAAGTGTTTGCCATAACCAACAGGAGGCTGTTTTAACCCATGCAGTAATCTTGGAAAAGTACAATCTTAAGAGCCAAGACAAAAGATTGTTGAACTGTTAAGAAAATTCAGCACACTGCAGTTTTTCTATTAACTGTTTGTCAGCTATGGCTCTGCTGTTGACTGAATACAATTCAAAACCAGGCAGACAGAAATATGCCTCTTTGATAATTTGAGGTGCTGGGATATAGGCGGTAATGGCCCCTTCCTAGCATGCCTCTGTAGCACATCACAGAACCCTGGGCATGTTCAGTTTCAGAATGCTATGGATTATTCAGTGTTGCTATGATTTTATTCGATAAAACAGTTTCTTCACTCTGTCCTTATAGGACATAGGTTAATATAGTGTGCTCAGCACCACCAGCTTGCTATGTGCTCAGGATTTTAAAGTCATGGCCTGCAAAATCCTGGGATTGTTGTAGGAGTTACATGGGAAAAGCATTGCCTTCCTTGAGCCCTAGATAATAGGAAAAAAGATGTTTTAGCAAGAAGCCCCATGGGAAATATTTCTGAGAAACTGCAGGAATGTCCTACCATTAGAGTCAGTTCTCACCTTTCAGGGTGATGTAGTCAGCGAGAGAATTCTGTCAGACAGAAAGGGGGTGTCCGTGGAACCACTGCAGGGAGTGCTGGCCTTGGAGCAGAACAGGAGGAGACCACAGAAATAGCTGGAAGATCTAAGATTAAGACTGGGCCTGATAGTCTCAGTTTTCTTGTTGAAATGAAAAAACAATGGATGCAGACTTCTCTCTCTCTCTCTCTCTCTCTCTCTCTCTCTCTCTCTCTCTCTCTCTCTCTCTCTCTCTCTCTCACACACACACACACACACACACACACACACACAAGCACACCACCAGGAAAGTCTAGAGCAGGAAGGGCCTGGAGTGTGAAGGGTTAAATAGGAAGTGAGGTCATCCAAGAACTGGTTTCTGAGAAAGTACAGAGTGCACAATAATTTCTTGTGGCGGCAGCGCAGTGCACGCCTTTAATCCCAGCACTTGAGAGGCAGAAGCAGGCGAATCCCTGAGTTCGAGGCCAGCCTCATCTACAGAATAAATTTAAGGATGAAATGTTTAATAATTATTTCATACATGTTTATCATCATGTGCTTTCCTCATATGTACCTCCCACACAACATCCTCTTGCTCTCTCCTTGGTCTCCCCCTGCCTTTCCTTTCCGTGCCTTTGTGAGTGTGTATACTTCTTTATCTACACATTGCTGGGCCTCAGAACCTTGTGAATGCAGTGTCTCAGGGTGTTCCCCAGGAGCTTCTCTGTTCTGACCTTGTTCTGAACAAGTTCTCGTGTTCCTTTGTTTTGTGCTGATGGACCCTAGCAGCACACAAACTTTCCTTTCTTCATTCTCTCGGTCCTTACAGTATATGTTATTGGTTTTCTTGATAATAATTTGGACTAGTCTGATCCTGCTAATGGCTGAGGAGTGTTGTGGAAATACTGATTTAAAAGATCAGCTACAATGAATACTGTTATTGTCCATTCCTAATTGAAGAAAATTTTGAATTTTAGTTCAAATTTACCGTAAATTTAAGGCGATCTTTCCCTCCAACATCCCACACAAGTTCACAAACCTGAATACTCAGTATACCTGTAAGTAAGGAGCTCCAGTGCAAAGGATGTTAGCCAGAGAGTATAAATAAGCCTGGATCAGAAGCGTTTAGAGAGGAGCCGCCATAGCAGCGCCTGTGTAGAGTAAGAGGTGTCACTGGCTCGGGGCTGGAGGGAGCTGTGACTTGGGTCTGCGGAATGGCAGAGGCCTGACAGCATGCTTTAGAGAGGAGTTGTAAGTGGAAGAGGGGGACAAATGCTCAGGAGATAAGACCATGACTTACAGGCTTGTGAGGGACCCCGGTCCATCTGTCTGAAGCAGCTCCAAGGCCTGTCAGCCTGTGGCAGATTTCCAGGTAGGGTTTTGTTGAGCACTGTTTGATCCCTGAAGAAGTGTTAACCTGGACTCATCGTCCCCCGAGGAGAGAACACAGCTCTATTTAGTTCTGCGAGGAAGTCCCTAAGATGGTGAGGCTTGGTATGAGTGGTTGGGGCTGGAGGGTTGGTATCTAACAACAAATCACACATGTTCTTTCTATTCTGTTTGCACTGCTGGCCCAAACCCTCAGAGCAGGTGAGTAATGACGAAATCTAAGAATTACCATTTAAAGCCCGGACTGTCCCAAGGGAAGATTTGGGGGTCTTTGCAAGTAAAGAAAAGTAAATGGAATAGTTATTATGCATGTTTGGGGTTAGTATCTGCAGTTTTCTTTCTTTCTAATCACTTGAAATACATAGAAGAATTTGGTTATTCTAATTAGGAAGTATTAAAATAAATGTTAATGTTTTACCTTTTTGTGTCCCTTTACCCCTTTGGTGGCATTATATCTCTTTCAAATATAACAATGAATTTGTTAATCAGCAGACTGACTCTCTTTACATTTGTTTGTTTAAGGAATTAGCTCTCAGAAGCCAGTTGCCCACACTGGAGCAGGATGGAGGGACTCCGAACACAGTGTCTTCTCCCGGGATGTCTCAGGAATTGAGGACAATGACAACCAATAGTTCAGATCCCTTTCTTAACAGGTTGGTGAGAATGCTAGCAAGGGAAAGAACCCATGCTTTGTTCCGCTTTGAGATTTATGGCTGTGTAGAACATCTGTGTGGGCCAAAACCCATAGCTGTCAATTATCTCTCCACAGATGCCAAGCACAGTCAAAGCTGAGGATTAAAGGGCTGCATCAGTAGGAGAGGACTAGCTGTTGAGGCTTGTGCAGGGATCTGGGTCAAAGCCCCAGCATGCTCACTCCTGCACAAACTCTATGCTAAAAATTAGAGTCTTGAAGGATCGACTGAATGCCTTTCTGTAAAAGCAAGCAAACAGCATCTTACCCCTAAAGATGTTAGTGAAGAGAGGGGAGTGCCGTGTTCCACCCAAATTTTAAAACACAGTGTTAGTGGCATTATTTTAAACAGTAAGTTCCAGGTTCTTCACGGTGAATTTACAGAGCTTGGGTTTCAACCATTTATGATTAATACTAAACCTACCCTGCTGTGTTATGAAGCATCTGCTGAACTTTGCTTTTTAAAAAGATCGAATCCTCTGTGATGGAGTCCCTCCTCCCCAAGATGCTTTTAAGCAACATCCCTTTGTTCCTTTGCTTGTTGCATTCATTTATTTGGTTTTTGTTCTTGTTTTGAGTTAGGGTCTCTCTGTTAGCCCAAGCTGGCCTCAGGATCAGTGGTCCTCCTGCCTTAGCCTTCAAGGTGCTAGCATTACTCGGATGAGCCATCATGCCTAATTTATAACATACTTTAAAACAGGATTAGGAAGCTAGGTGATAGTGGCACATGCTTTTAATCTCAGAAGGAGGCAGATGCAGACACAGGCAGCTGTGAACTGAAGGCCAGCCTGGTCTACGGGGTGAGCTCAGGACATCTGGAGAAACCCTGTCTCAAAAGACAAAGCACCACCCTCACGCTCAGAACATGGCTTAGGAAGACTGTTTTCAATTCTTGGAAGTTAAATTAGAAAATGTTTTAATTTTAACAAAAACGTATTTGATCTTATTAGAACATTTTGAACAGTTGAATTTTCCATCATCTCCTTGTGCCAGGCACACCTCAGTCCCGGCACCGAGGAGCCTGAGAAGCAGGGCTGATCCTGAGTCTGAGGAAAGCCAGGGCTACATAGTGAGATTTTGTCAAAAGAAGTTAAACTCAGAGTTGGCCTGTAAGGTAGGTTTGTTTTCGAAGGGCACGAAAGGCTGGTTGGGTCTGACCTGGGTGCTAACTCACACTGTGATCCCAGCACTTGGGAGGCGGACACACAAGTTCCAGTTCAGCTGCCAAGTAGCAAGTTCAAGACAACCTGCTGTGTCTTAAGGCCCTGCTTGAAATCAAAGTAAAAGGTATTAAGTCTTCTTTAATACATACACTGAGAGAAAGAAACAACTGAATTTCTATCTAAAGTCAAGTATACTTACCAAGCTTGTAGCTCTTAGCTGTAGCTGGGGATGGATAATTGAGGGTCACACCAGAATCCCCCAGAAGAATTCCAGAGCTGCTCAAGTTCCTGTTTTGTTGCAGGCTTATCTGAGGATAAAATCAGGGTTCTCCAAAGCAGGGAAGCAGTAGGCAGGAACTGGTGATGGCCCTTCACACCTCTGACATGCTCTGTGCTAAAGCCCAAGGATCTCTGAAATGGCGGAGTAGAGATTACAGACCCTCTGCTCACCTGTGCTGTCATCTCTGCTCCCAGGTTCTTTTCTGTTTCAAGCAGTCCCTTGCCCTACAATCCAGACTCTCCTTAGACGCAAGTCCTTACTTCACCTTCCTGAAGCCTGACATTCCCCTGGGACCCAGATTCCAAATGCACCTGGATGACAGTTTTTCTTTCTTTAAAAGGATTCTTGGTGTCTTCTCTGTGGCTCGATACTGAGTCACACCTGTGCTTTAAGCTCAGCACTGCCTAGAGGTCCATGTCCCACCTGTCTCTGCCTCACTCAAAGAAGCTTTGCTACTGACTTTCCTCTTCATCTTCAAAGCCCTTCTTCACTCCCTCAGCTGCTGAGGGAGTGAGGTTCCATGGAATATCTGTTTATAGTTTTTAAATCTCTTAACCCCTTGTTCGCTAAGCTGCTTTGGTGCCTGTTGGGTTGTCCTTAGATGCTCAGGGATAAGGGGCCAGCACTAATGAGTTGGGATTTAGTAGAGAGCAGTCCTACCCAAGAAAACAGTAAGAACTCTCCCCGTATCACACTGGGTTCCTCTGTGCCTTCTCTGGGACTCTTTGGGGGTCTAAAGTTGTTTAGCAGACTCAGATGTCTGTTGTGTGCCCCTATGTAGGACAGTGTCCCTGCCATTCATGGTAGAAGCTTACACACACCCTAAGCTAATATACATGGCTGTGTTGTATACCAACAATCTCAGGCAAGTGTGTGTCTCTTGGGTTTGTATGAGGCTTTTGCAGATTTATTGGCATAAAAGAGCAGTTGTCGTGTAAGAGTGCTGAAAGAGCAGGTGGGCTGAACGCATCAGGCAGTTCATTAGGGAGAAGGTTGTACTCACATTAGACAAACACTTTAAATGTCCATCATGTGAGAGAATCAGTCTACATTTGTGGTCAGAAACCAGTAAGAGTAGCAGTTGCCCTCAGGGGTTACTGGTTTGCTGGTTTGTTTTAGTGTTAGTAGAATTCAGGTTTCCAGTTGATAGCAGCTATTGTTGTCAGCCATAGAAAGGTATTCTCGTTAGGAAGCTTCAAGGCTGTTTGTACTGCTCTTGGATCAATCTTGAGACTTCCCATTCACCCTTAAATAAAAATGCATGTTGGCTTCTGTTTCTCCTGAAGGCTCTCTGCTTGGCTCCCTTCACGTCTGTCCTGGGCCTCTTCTCTGCTGTGTGTACGTCCCCTCCCTGAACAGAAGCAAGAAGAGCTCGTTGTGGGAATTTTATTTTCAGTGACTTTGGCAAAAAGTCATTCTGGCTCTTTATTTGTGCTTGGCTTTCCGTGGCTTAAATTTTGTGCCTCAGCAGCTGAGAATTGAGTAAGCCTAATTAATGCAGGTTTGCCTAATGCAGTTTTGACCCCTCGGCCTGGGGACTTGAGACCTTGGCAAACCCACGCTTCAAAATAGTTACCTGGACTTGTCACTTTTTTTCTCTCAGTTGCTACCAAGCTCAGAGCCTTCAGATAGCTCTGACTTAAGCAGCTGTCACTTTAGTTAGGATTAGTGTGTCTGTCCCATTCTACGACAGGGGCTGTTGAGCTCTGAAGAGGCCCTGCAAGGCCAGGACTGTTCACTGATTCTCTAGACTCATGGTCATGCTTAACACGTTTTTAGTTTTGCCCTAAATGGATTGAATTTTTCTGTGTCTTTGTTTTTACAGTGGCACCTATCACTCCAGAGACGAGAGCACAGACAGCGGCCTCAGCATGAGCAGCTACAGCATCCCTCGGACCCCGGATGACTTCCTGAACAGTGTGGATGAGATGGACACAGGCAAGTAGTGGTCCTCGTTCATCTGCAGGTCATCAGCTGTGTTCGTCCTTCCTTAAACAGGGTCACATGGTAGCTAGCACAGGCTAGCCTGGAACTTTAGAGGCTCTTGAGTACTGAGATTCAGGCACAACCTAACACACTGGTTTTTCCTTTCTTTTTGAGATAAGGTTTTGCTGTGTAGCCCACACTGACCTCATGACACTCCTGCCCGGCTTCCACGTGCTGAGATTTCAGAAATTCACCACCATGCCCATCTTTTGAGTCTTTCGTTTTAAAATGTTAATTGGGCCTATCAGAAGTCTCTTGTTTTAATTTTGAATATTTTTTGTGACCCACTTTTGATCTTTTCTCTGAATACCTTAGGTTCAGCTGAGTTGTTTAAGGTACAGGGCTAGGAAGCCATATTTGGAGGAGGGGGCTTAGAGTAAAACCCACTGACTTTATAGTTGAAATAGTTAAACAAGTATTGAGGAGCTAAAACCTCTCTGCCTTGGGGCTGAGGAGAGCACAGGACAGTGACCCATTTTCTCCAGAGTGTCAGAAGTCTTTCATGCCTGCCTTTATCTGACACACGAAGGTGAAAACTTGTTCCCTGCGTCCTCTGAGCTCACCTAGATCAGAAATCCCATTTAGGAGCCACTTGGGCTCACCTCATGCCTAGCCCCATCCTGGTCCCTCTCACCAACTCTCATGTCTCACCTCTCCAGCTCCCTTGTAGCACTTAGAAAGGCTATTTGTTTTTCTGAATTGAGTTCTGGCCAAGCTCCTAAGAGGAGTGCTAATATCGCTAATTAGATAAAGTAAAAGTTCTCTAGGCAGGTAAGTCTGGGGAGGTCACATGTCTTCAAGGACTCCTGGGAATGCTGTTCCTCCATTGCATGTATGACTCAGAGTACCGTGTCTGCAGTGGGTAATGTTAGTGTCCCAGGATACAGCTTAAGACAAAAGATGCTTCATCTTAACATGGGAATGACCTAGAAATGGTGCATTTCTCAGAGAAAGAAAGAAGGTGTAGCTGTCATTGCTCACTCTGCGTAGAATTCCAGTCCTTCAGTCCGTTAGCACTTGGTAGTGAGCAGACAGGTCTGTGTCTGTATTGCATGTCTGTGAAGAGGTGAGGAAGTGAGACATGGTGTAGACACTTCTCTTTCCCGTGGCTCACAGGGGCAGCTCTGATGCTTCTCAAAAATCATTTTGTCCATCCCTCCCCAAAACTAGGAGACACCATCAGCCAAAGCACCCTGCCGTCACAGCAGAGCCGCTTCCCCGATTACCTGGAAGCCCTCCCTGGGACAAATGTGGACCTTGGCACACTGGAAGGAGACGCGATGAGCATGGAAGGGGAGGAGCTGATGCCCAGTCTGCAGGAAGCACTGAGCTCCGAAATCTTGGATGTGGAGTCTGTGCTGGCTGCCACCAAGCTAGATAAAGAGAGCTTTCTCACATGGTTATGAGCTGCAGGGAGCCACCCTCCGAGTCTGTGAAGGATCCACAGAGCCTAAGATGTGCCCGCCTGAAATTGAGATAAGCCAGTGAGTGATTCTCTGGCTGACACAGAAAACAGATGAACAGTGCCCAGCACGGATCATCCCTCATTCGCTCTTCTCCACCATCGCTGCTCTTAGGTTGCTGACCTCTTCACGGTCGGCCCTAAAGAACCAGAACCACAAACAACAAGAACCGTTGTTTCCTTAGCTATAGTAACTACGTTCTCTGGGGGTAGGGGGTGGGGTAGCCTGCTGGATAATGGATGCTGTGCCTTTTGTCCAGTAGTTTTCTCACCCATCCTTTTAACTGAACATGCAAACTGGGAACTCGGATGCTTCAGAGCATTTGTTCAAGAGGTGGTTTCTTCAGCTGCCTTTGGCCCCTGGGTCCAACAAGCCAGAAGCATTTTGTCTGATCTCACGGAGGTGGAGAAGACCCGTGCCGAAGACTGACGGACTTTCCGTTTCTTCTTTTAGTGACACCATTAGGCACATAGTGACCTGGATTTTATCTTAGAAGCTTATGAGGCATGAGACAGTTTCCATAGAAATATTTTAATTATTACCACATACTCTAGGTTAGGCTTGAATGGATATTTCCTATGGGTATTTTGGTTGGTCCCCCCCCCCCCCCCCCTTTGTGGTTGGTTTTGGTGGAATGTAGGCAAATTAACGAAGTCGTTTATAGCTGTAGCTTGGGGTAGACAATACCATTCTTTTGAAGGGGGGAATCTATTTCTTGGCTTTTTAACATCCTATTTAAATCTTGGCTCTCTTCTCTCTACATATGTACACACTCTTATAGTGTCTGTGGTAGTGTGATAGCAGAATGTATCTTTATAGATGTTCCCTTCCTGTGGTAGTGTGATAGCAGAATGTATTTTATAGACGTTCCCTTTCTTTCCAGTTTATTCTTTAAGTGGTAGCCTTGAGCATAGGCATGTAAACATAGTAGTTTATGTTTCACACAGTTTAAATTCTGGTTGTGGCAATCCGCAGGTGTTTGAGGGTGGGAGGGCAGTGCTGTAGAAAGGGCTCTGGTGGGTAAAGCCAAGAGGAGCTCCATGGCCCTCTGTGCACTGTGGTGACAAGGACAGGAGCCAACAGTTGCACAGTCTCTGGGCTTTAAGCTTTGGAGAGGCAGGCCTTCCTTGTGCCTCCGCCTCGGCTTTGGATATGCACTCAGATACTTTGAGGCTAGATTGGCTGTCATCTACAAGATCATTCTTAGGAAACCTGCTCACGTGTTTGTGCTGAATGAACCCTGGGGTAGTGTGTAGAATGCTGTGAGGTCATGGGTTGGCTGGTAAAGTGATCAGACTAGTAAGTGTGTGGGGGTAGTTGAACTTAGCAAAGAGCTAGTGCTAAGCATGATTATGGCTTTATTTTTACAAGAAGAAAGATTACTAGAGTGTGTGTCTCCAGGAGTAATGATGGCTTCCAAAGAGTATTTTTTAAAGGAACAAAATAGACATGAATTAACTCTGCATATAAGCTATGAAGTAATAGTTGGTTATGAATTGTAGTAGCACCAGCTAGCACCTCTATCATTTAAGGGTCTTTGAGTGCTTCTAGAAGAATCCCTTATTTTCAAGGGTTCATGATGAACAACAACAGCAAATATTTTCCCTAGCGAAAGCTGCTACTATTAAAAAAACAACCCTCAGCTTAGGAAGATAGAAATCTTAAGTATTTTGGCCCTTTGATTAGTACAGCACAAGTATGATGTAGAAAGGTTTATTCAGTGCTCAAAAAATGCAATCAGTGTATTATATATGATTCATAGGTCAGTCATTTGAGGCCATTGACTCTAAGGCTTTTAATTAGAAACAAGTTGAAGATTCACCCTTGAATTAAGTCTGGGGAAATGACCACCGGAGGATGCATTGACTTTAGAACAGAGATGAGATTCTACTGTAATTAAAAATTGAGCAGGTGGATGATCCACAACAGTGTGGGGAGTGTGCAGATGACAGGCACGCTGAGTGCCTGTGATTTGCCAGTAAGCTGCAGAACAAAGAACCGAATCTTCTGTGGGCAGACTAGCTTTAGTGTGGGGAGGGAGAAGGCACCTAGGCATGGGCTGGTGAGAGGGAGCAGGGCCAAGATAGAACAGCTTTTATGAACTTGTTTCTCTTCCGTAAAGACTTTATCTCTCACCTTGCTCTCAGTAACAAAATTGTTCCCAAATTTCCAGCTGCCTAACCTCCCTACAAAGATGTGTCGTCTTCCTTCTCCCTTGGCATAAGTGCCTGGTTATACCTCAGTGTCCAGCAGCCCTGGTGCCCGACAGTGCTCTCTAACCTTATCAAACCTTCCGTGCTGACTGTGGGAGACCTGAGCACCTTTCCTCCCACTGAATTTGAATCACGGCCTCATGTTGTCTTTCTTGTGTCCAACAGTGTTTAATGCTTCCTAGCTGTAGTGGGTAGCATGCAGATAAGAATTTAACTGGTTATTCTTGAATTTCTTTTACAATAAACCAATTTTTATAATCTTAAAATGTATCAACTTTTTTACATTTGTGTTCTTGTCAGTTAGGACTTCTAAGTCCCTGGGGGAACAAGGGAAAAGGTTGGGGTCTCCAGACAAGCAATGTTCTGTGTCATAAGAGACTTAAAAAAGAAGGGGAGTAAAGGTCATGAGGAGGCAACTGTGGCATGTGTGGTGTAGCTTTGTAAGCTCATGATGAAATTGTGCAGTACAAACACAAGTACTTCAGAAGCTGTACCATGCGGTGTTGAAACTTAAAAGGTAAGGCAGTATCTGTGACAACTTCGAGGTGCTTGAGCACCTGGGGGCGGGATGAATTTTATCTTGGCAACTCTTTTTATAAAGATTATGGATATAAGGAGGTCTTCCTTCTTTGAGAAAATATTCTCCAAGTTGGTTTGGTTTGGTTGGCTTCTGTCTGTAGCACTGGCTGTCCTGGAACTCATGCTGTAGTCCATCAACTTTTGCTGACTGTGCAGAAGATAGGTGTCTTTGAGATCTGGGATTTGAGGACCTTAAAAAATGGGCAGACTACAGTCTAATGGTGTAGATGACTTTACTTCCGTTTCAGTGTAATTTTATACACAAATGAAACAAAGAAAGCAATGCTCCAAGGAGGGTCATTTGAGTTCAGGAAACCATGAGTGTCTGTAAGCACATACTAACTATTAACAGAGCAGTCCTTTCTTAGGACTGACTGATTAAAACACAGTTGCCGGGCATATACCATAAACTATGTCTAGGAAGGCGAGCAAGCAGGGCAGAAGGCCATATCAGATCCAGGGTACACGGACCATTTGAGTTCTTTAGCTATGATCTGACAACAAGATTAAACATGTCTTATGAATTGAATATAAATGTCACTGGAGGTATTACATCGTGCCCAAGAACAATCCAGGGAACAAAATTCCTCTGAGGCCAAAGGCTGCTTATTTCCCTGGGGTCTCTCACAGTTTCCAAGACATTGTTCATTGTGTACCATTCTTTTGACTCTGCCAACAGTAGACCAGGCTGGCCTCCGCCTCTGCAGTGCTAGTTAAAGGTGTGCGCCACCACCACCCAGCTTCTCCGTGTCTTTAACGCAAGGCAGTTTGTAGTAGTCACTGGCAGACTTACTTATAAGAGGCATGGTGTTCCCAGCTATCCCAGTGCAGATGCTCTTCTTGTCAAGTCCTGTACACTCGGTCCACATTCATCCTGTCAGTGTGACCATCTATGTAGAACCCTGTCTGCTTTGTTCTTATCCTAAAGACTCCATATAGCATCACATGGGAAGCAGGTGGCCAAGGCACTGTCTTTTATACTGTTGGATGACCAAGGTGTGGTACCATACTGTTTCCATGGTGCTGCAGATGGAGCTGAGGCTTCTGCACACTATTCAAGCACTCTGTCCCTCTCTGTCTCGCCACGCCCTTTAGTTTTTCCAAAGCACTGTCACATGATCTCCAAAACAATTATATTTCTAAAAGTCTTGTTTTTATAAATACAAAAAAGTATAGCCTGGATATACTTTGAGTAAGAAATAGATTTGATTGATTTTTTTCTTGTATGTATGTTGGTCAGGCAGATATGCGGGCCTTTTAGACATTGCAAAGTAGGCTTTTCACATTGCTCAACAGCAACTTAGGAAGATAACATTCACTCCTTTAGCACAAAATACAGGGATAGGGATTCTGTATCTCAGAATCAGCACCAAAAGATGAGCCTGTTCTTATACCCTGCCCCTTGTCGGCAGTGCCAGGGGCTGGGCACTTTGGCTGTGTTGACAGGAATGGCTCACAGGAGAAGGCAGCCCTGACAGTCGCTACTGCTGCCCCTGGGGGTGAAAAGTGCTTTACCAACCCTTCTCACTTCCATTTCTTCAGAGCTGAGGCTATGTGGGAAAAGCAGGCCCGGGTACTAGGTCATATCTCCCAGGGCAGCCAGCCTCTCCTCCTGAACCCCTAGCAACTGTTACTAAGTCCTAAACTGGGCACTGAGTAAATATGGAAGCTACTCTCCTCTGGCTCCAGAGTTGGCACCATCATGCTGACTAGAGTCATGTGACACAGGCAGTGTCCTTATGTATGTTGCATGATTATGTGCTGTTGCCTACAGAGGCCAGAAGAGGGCGTCCTCCCATCAGGTTACAATGAATGCACCTTAAATGTTTGACAATGTCTGTTTTGCATTTTAAGAGCTTAGCTGTTTCCAGAGTTGAGAATTAGAATGGAGCACATTGGTGCTGCCCTGTAATCTCAGCTATGGAGGAGGCAGAGGCAGGGGGATTGCCAGAGTTCACAACTGCAACACATCGGACAACATTGAGACTTATCTCCAAAACACAGATCATATATCGGCTCTTTTTTACTAGTGCTAGAGATAGCCCCCACGCCCATGCATACTTGAGGTGAGCTTAGCCCTCAGCCTTTTACCTCCTCAAAAGACATCCGTTTACCTTCAACTCTTACATGAGTGAGGAGGATCTGAAGCCAGGCCCTCAAACTTGTACCCACTGAGACCTCTTTCCTACACAGAATTACAATGGCGGCCTGGCTACCTGACCACCTGAAAGAGAATTTCCTTTCTGAAGCATGCCAGACCCTAGAACAAGCACTCAGACATTCACTGCTACCTGCACGAGCTGTTTAGACCAGCTGTGCAAAGCCAGTGATCTCACCCCTAGGAATCCTGACTGAAATAATTTCTCCTTCAGCAACTTGCATTTAAGTATTCTTACTACTGATGTAAACTTGGGCTGAGGAAGGGGCTGAGCAGGTTACAGCACTTGCTCAGACCTCAGTTCAAATCTGAGCACCCACATACATACACATTACAGCTCCAGTGCCTTTGGGGACAGGGCTGGGAGGACTGGGGCTTCCTGGGTCAGTAAGAGACTACCTCAAGAGCTACATAAAGAGAGGGAGGAAGGAAGAGCAGGACAGGACACCTGATACACACCCATTCTGTTTTACATAGGTATATACATACAAAGTTGAGCTCCTGGGGCAGAGTTTCAATAGATACCCAAAGTAGGCTGCTTCCTAGGAGGGCCTCAGTGATGTGTAGGTGACCAGCTTTTCATCTTACACATATGTTCTATGTGAGTGTGCGCATATGTGGCCACTGGAGGACAACTTTGATTCCTCTTCTATCATGTGGGTCCTGGGGCTAACTTAAATCCTTGGGCCTGACCACAAACACCTTCACTCAGAGCCACAGCTGGTCACTGGCTATAAGTCAGGACATTCGGGTTTTGGAGCTTTGCTGTTTGTCTATTGAGACACAGATTTTCTATGTGTAGCATAGACTGTCCTGGAGCTTGAGTGTAGACTAGGCTGCCCTTGAACTCATAAATCCACCTGGCTCTGCCTCTCTGCCTCAAATGCTGGGGTTAAAGGCCTATGCTACCAATGCCCAGCAGGCCTTAGGAATTTCTTATTTTTAATTAAAACTATTAATAATATTATATATACCTAAATGAAGGTGCCTGTGGAGGCCAGAAGAGGACAAGGTATTCCCAACAACTAAAATTGTAGTGAGCTGCTTGGTATAGATGCTGAGTGTCAATGCCAGAGTAGGCCCTTACTAAGTCTTGTCTTGGATTTGAGAGATGTAAATATATGTTCAGGAGCAGCCAGATGACTAACCTGAAGTCACTACCCAAGTCACCTTCCTAATCTTGAACTCCGATAAATTGCTCACACCCTATGCAGGTCTAGTTGAAGTATACAGAGGATGTGATCCACGCCGTTGAGTAATGTAGTTCTATGTCCTGGCTCCATTGGAGCATGAGGGTTATCAACAAGCCACAAGCTCCTGAGGGAGGCCACATCTTGGCCTGGAGTGGAGATGCCAGTGTTGGACAAATCTGGGGTGAGGGATGAGCTAAAAATTACTGACCAGACTTCTGTTTCCCAAAGCCATGAAAACAGTCCCCAGGCCTGATGCTATCCACACAGACACAGCCTGTAATTTTAAGAAAAGAGATCTTAAGATATTAATTAACAACTTTTTATTTTGAGACAGTCTGAGGTAGCGCAGGCTGGTACTGAGTTCTTTGTGTAGCCAAGGATGACTGGTGCTTTGTGCCTCCATCTTCCAAGCACTAGAATTCTAAGTGTGCTCCATTGTACCCAGGTGCTGGGAAACTTACGTTGTAACTCAATTTAAAAATGCAATAGGAAGGAAGGAATACTAGAAAACATGTAACATGAAGGAAGTAGGGAATGCTGAGGATTGAAGGTTTAAGCAGGGAGAAGGGTGGCAGGGGGTGGTTGGGGTGGGGGGGGATGCTGACCAAAACTAAGGATGTGTGAGAGCCCTATGGAGACTAATTACAGCATATCTCTTTAAAGGTTTGAATGGAGGTAAAGGTGAAGACAGTACTGTCCCAGAAGACACGGATTATTAAAAGTTCAGTGCCATATGGGATACTTCCTACCAGTTATTGGTCAGGGAACCCCAGGAGTTGCTAGGACACAGGCCATTGCTATTAGCTTCCCACTATAACTAGATGATAAGACCCAGTGCTGAACACACCACACACACATTTTGTTCAGGACATAAAGAGAAATCATCCAAGCTGTTCAGGCAACTTCCTTTCTAGTGGCTAGTTTTCACAGAGCCAGAAGGTGCTCTGCAGGCTAGAGGGGGAGAAAACTCTCAGTGGCCTTACTCAGTCCTGTACATACATGCTACAGGGACAGTCTGCTAGGTAATGTGTGCCTGCCTCCTGGTACGATAATAGCCCAGTTCTTATGGAGGTAACTCACTGCTTCCTGGTAGGATTTGAGGCAAGTTTCACAGAAGGAATTCATGTCTGATACTGTAACCTGGTCAAAGTGTTGGGCAGGAGAGCCTATGGTTAGGATTTTGCTAAATGGTCTTGCCAAATGACCTTCAAAAGTTTATGTTTATAAATGTTCATTTAACTCAGCCATGGTCAGAGGCTTCTTGTTTACAGTTGGCAATGACCGGTTTGGTGGTATATGACTTTAATTCCAGCTCTTGGGAGGCAGAGGCAGGGGTATCTCTGGAGGTTCAAGGCCAGCCTAATCTGCAAAGTGAGTTCCAGGACTGCTAAAGCTACACAGAAACCCTGTCTGGGGGGAGGGGGGAACCCAAGCAAATAATAATAATAGTAAGTACGGTTGGCGGTGGGTAGTTCAGAGTCACACTAGGAAAGGGTGTGAATAAGTATTGTTAACTGCTGAGTCCTAACTGGAACATCGATTATAACCCCATCAAGGCTCAGGGAGCATCAGGAAGTGGGGACAGAAGGAACCTACGTGGGGTGGACAGCAAGGAATGACACGAAATGCTGTCCTTTGGAAGTGATGCATCTGTTGTGCTCATGAACACACACCAGAACAAGATGGAGCCAGTAAAACTGCAGATGAAATGAGAAAGCAGCCCTGAGGCCTTTAGCTAGCTATTACCTAGCTGCTATTAGCAGCTGCTGGCTGCTGGGTGCAGGAGAGCCTCTTCTCTTTGACAGTGTGGCCACTGGTAGGTTGACTGCTGGAGTGGATGGCTCCACACTGATACATCTTGTGCAAGAAATGGACATAAAGTCCAGGACTCAATGGCTAGAGTCTGCTGGAAGCCTAAGGGGGATAATACATAGGTACTATCAAAATACATTGTATACCTGTATGAAATTCTGAAAGGATACATTATAAATATTCTTCAAAGGAAAAGCTTTGAGAGAGATCTTGACAACAAGAACAACAGCAATGAGTCAGTCCAGACTAACACTCCTCTCCTTGTCCTCTGAAAAGGGCTTACCCTGTTAGTTTTCATATTGGCAGTCTTGAGCTGTTGAATTGGAATTATCAGATTAAAGAGATTTCACATCTCCACAGAAATACAGCTTAGGTGTATCTCTGAGGGCATTTCCAGAAAATTTCACCGGAGCAGAGATGAGCCACCCTGAATGTGTGTTTGGAGGAAGGGGTTGGGGGGCATCCTATGGGCTTAAGGATCTTGAGTACATAAAAAGAAAGAGAAAAAAAAAAGTTAAACAGCATTCATCTTCCACCTTCTGGCCTGCAGATGTCAAGATTGTCATGTGATTTAACATGGTTGCCATGAGGCTTCCCATTCCAGACACACTGTCTCCACAAAGGGACAGTTGGCCCTTTCTCTCCTGGTCAGACCAAGCTCCTCCACCCATAATGTAAATCTTTACAATGGGAACTTGATGGAGGTCTGGGCAAGCTGGGGACTTTGGGCAACAGCTGAAGTTATATGTAGGCCTTGGTTTAAAATAATAGTGGTTTGGGATCTTTTGTGGTTGTGGTGGTTGGTTTGAGTTTGAAAAGTGGTCTTATATATCTTTGTATAGCCTAGGATGGCTTTGAATGCCCAATCCTGACTTTGGCTTTTGAGTGCCATCACACTGAGCTGTTTGTTTCACAGGACAAATAGTCAGAAGCACTACAATTCACGTCGCTTGGAGGGAACTGGTAGACAATAAGTACTGCCAGTCCCGTGGGTTAGACCACACTGGGTGCCCATCCCTTGTGATGCCCATCTTGCCTCCAGCCTGACCTCTGCCAGCGCTGCATCTTGGGCTCCGTCCCACCTGAGAATGAACTGGGGTAGAAGCTGGGTTGTTCTTCCCAGTCTTTCTCAAGATCTTGGTGTCAGTTCAAAGTCCACTCCAAAATTTTTTTTTCCACTCATGACACATATTTTTATTTACATAAGCTTCACTCTGTGCTGGGCTAGGGAAGTGATCTAATGACCCAGAGTCTTCCCAGATCCAAGGCCAGAGGGGTGGCAGGGCTCCCAAGCCTCATCTCCACAGAGCTGATAATAAAATCCAGGGACTGAGGCTCTCCCACCCTCCAACATTCTTACCCCCAACCCCTAGCTTTGAGTTATTTCTTTTACACTATCCCAAGGAATTCCTGGCATTTCAGCTTCAATTAGCAGAGGTGATGGGGGCAGGACAAGGAGGCTGCCCCACCTTTGTATATCAGTGAGAATGGCTGACTTCACAAGGCTTCTCTCACTCACCTCCTGCTCCCCACTAGGACGTGTAAGGTCTCTGCTCAGCTGGTGGTCTGTGGGGTTCAGAAACCAGCACCTTGTACCCAGCATTAGTTCAGGCCAAGAGGGAAGCACAACCTCTGCTTTCCAGATGGAGTCCTTCACTTCCTTTCTGGTTTTTTCTCCTCCTTCCCCTCATCTTCTACCTGTATTTTGATTTTTAAAGATTTATTTTTATTTTTAAATTGTGTGTAGGTGCATGTTGGTATGAGGTGTTTACATGCAGCTGCTGGAGTGTCCCCTGCACCTGAAGTTACAGACAGTTGTGCCCCATGATGTAGGTGCTGGGAACTGAACTCAGAGGAAAACCTCTGTGACCTAAAACCAAGGGTCTCTGAAACAACGCTTAGGTATTGTAGACAAATTATGAAAGAGTAAAGAACTCACGAGCGTTTGATGCCTGTGTCGATCTTCAAGTGTAGCCTACACTAGGAGCCAGTCTTTGGAGAGGTGTGTGTGTGTGAGTGCATATATATGTTTGATATAAATACACACACACCACACATTTACACACACATGTATGAGTATATACACACATATAAATAATTTTATTTCATTTCTATCTGTACGGTTGCCCTGCACATGTCTCCATACCATGTGTGTGCAATGCCCACAGAGGCCAAAAGAGGGCGCTGAAGCCCCTGAGAATGTGTTAACAAGGACTTAAGAATTGTCAAGTGGGTAACTGCTGAGCTATCTCTCCACTTCCTGGAGGTAAGCTTTAAAAGGTGATGAAAGCTTAGTTAGAAGTTTGGATAGTAGGTTTAGGAGGAGGTCAGAGAGATGTTGGCTAGCTATCTTCAAGGTTATTTAGTCAGTTGTTGACTAATTTTGATACAATCAGGTACAGTGTCTTAAACTAACTTTAAATAATATTTCAGACAAAGTATGAGGCTGGAGAAGTGGCTCCATGGTTAAGAAAATGGACTGCTCTCAAAGACAACCCAGGCTCCTGGCACCCATGGTGGTTCAAAACCATTTCTATCTCCAATTACAAGAGATCTGACCTTGTCTTCTAGCCATGTCAGGCACCAGCACGCATAGACCTGGTGCAGAGGGGAGGAATGGGCTGACCATGAGAGAGGAAGTGGTGAGGGGTCCTGAGCACAGCTGTGTGCTGGCTGGGAAAGGCCTGTGATAAAGAGAGGGAGCTGAAGTGAGAAGGGTTGAGATGGCTGAGACTTTGAAAGTATAACAAGTACTTGGGAGGGAGTCTGGGGACCAGCATGGGCTTTGCTATGCCTATGTCCCTCTGTCAGTGGTAAGGAACAGGAGTCTTTCTGGCAGATAGGAACCAGTTTCACAAATCTCTGAGAAACACTGGGCTCTTTCGAACAGAAATCCTGCTCTAGCCATTGCTGGATATACGGATAGCTGAGAACTAGCTATTTGGAGAACCAACTAAGTATTTGGTGAAATGAGACAGCACTCATCTGAGGTTTTCTTTTTCCTTCCTTCCTTCCTTCCTTCCTTCCTTCCTTCCTTCCTTCCTTCCTTCCTTCCTTCCTTCCTTCCTTTCTGAAGGAGGAGTGGGCAGGGTCTAATTATGTAGTCCTAGCTGGCCTGGAACTTCTAAAACTCAGAGAGATCCTTCCACCACCGCAGCTCTACCAAGTGCTGCATTTACAGACATGTATCATCACGCTAATTTGAGTATTTAAGTTAAAAAATGTAAAGTTCCTGTAATTGAGTTAACATCAGAAATGATGTTAAGCATGAACAATTTTTTTAAAGGAAAAATCATACTCACAGCAGTTAAAACAGACGGTTAAAACTGTTTCCAAGTTCCTTTGCTTAGGAAACATGGAAAGAGTTGATAAAGATAAAATCAATCTCTTTCTCTGGAGGGGGGTTGGGGTGGGAATGAACCACGGTATTCTGCAAGAGCACCAAGGGCTCTTAACCTTGAGCCTCCTCTTCGGCTCCCTCTTCCTCCTCTTTTTGTTTGTTTTTCAGAGAGGGCCCTGCTCTGTAGCCCAGGTTAAGCTGAAGTTTCATTCCCTCCTCAGTCTCCCACTGGTAAAGATAAAGGCATATGATTAATACTATCCTCTGTATTGAATGCAAACACTTAACCAGATTATTTTCTGAGTCAGGTCTGTCTCCATATTTGTGGAAAAAGTGAGAGGTGACAGAAATGCAGTAGGATTGTTGTCTCACAATCTAGATGAAAACCAGACGAATACAGTGCAACCTGCTTGTTCTCAGGCTGACGTCTGTACTGCATTCTAAAGTGGTTCTCCATGACCCACAATACAACTCCCATGGTGGGAAGGTGGTTTCCCTGCTATTAGCTACTTCACATACCTGGCTTAATCAGAAAGGGACTGTCTCTACCCAGGGAGCAGATCACCAAAGAGATGTAGCTCCTTAAAGTGCAGGTTTGGGCTGGAGAGATAGCTCAGCAGTTATGAACTTAGGGCTGCTCTTCCAAAGGTCCTGAGTTCAATTTCCAGCAACCACATGGTGGCTCATAAACACCTGTAATGGGATCCGATGCCCTCTTCTGGTGTCTGAAGACAGCTACAGTGAACTCAATGTTAGATTTAAAGTGTAGGCTCCCTACATGACTGAACATGAGAGCAGCCCAAAACTTTACAGCAGTAAAAGTTGTCTAAACTCTCTTGGTCCAAAGATTCAAAATCAAATGTGTAATGAACCCAAGGTGTTTCTGTTGTTTGCCTGTGCTCTATCTGTGGTCGTGTTTGTGTGTGTGCAAGCAGAGCACTTTGCACTGTGGGAGGCAGTCACAACCTCTAGTGATGGGCCTGAAACACGATGGCTTAGACTGGAGATGAACACAGGCTATGAATTGAACTGCAGTATTTCTACTGTACATACAAACTTATCTGCTTTTACAGAACCATTAGTTTCCTACAGACTGCAGAGGCTTTGGATATTTTTTTACCATCATTTTTCAGAATTTAATCATCACGTTATTATATTTTTAGCTTCTGTAGTGTTTAAATATTTGATCTTAAAACCTTCTGTTTGAGCTGCTGACTTGAGTTCCTTAAAACCATTCAATGAATTGTTGTTGGGGACTAGGACATATTTTCCAACAATTTCTGAAATAGACCTAAATTTACTGCTAACATTTTATACTATGTATTGTTGCAAAACAACATTCTCAGGATTAACAGCTACAAAATTAAAATATGATCAACTTAGAAAAATGTTAGCAGTGCTCTCTATAAGTGGATTATTTTTTTATTGGAAATATTTTATTTACATTTCAAATGTTGTCCCCTTTCCCGAATTCCCCTCCATACTCCTTATCCCATAGCACCACCCCCTGCTTCTATGAGGGTATTCACCCACCCACCTCATCCCCCTCCCCTCCCTGACATTCCCCTACACTGGGGCATCGAGCCTTGGCAAGACCAGGGGCTTCTTCTCCCATGGATGCCCAACAAGGCCATCCTCTGCTACATGTACATCTGGAGCCGTGGGTTCGTTCATTTGTGCTCTTTGGATAGTGGTTTAATCCCTGAGAGTTCTGGCTGGTTGGTATTGTTGTTCTTATGGGGTAGCAAACCCCTTCAGTTCCTTCAGTCCTTTCTCTAACTCCTCCATTAAGGACCCTGTTCTCAGTTGAATGGTTGTCTTCAAGCCTCTGTTTTTGTCATGTTCTGGCAGAGCCTCTCAGGAGACAGCTGTATCAGGCTCCTGTCAGCATGTATCTTTTGGCATTCACAATAGTGTCTGGGTTTGGTGGCTGCATAAGGTCTAGATCCCCAGGTGGAGCTGTCTCTGGATGACCTTCCTTCAGTCTCTGCTCCAAACTTTGTCTTCATATTTCCTACTGAGAATATTTTTGTTCCCACTTCTAAGAAGGACTGAAGCATCCACACACTTTGGTCATCCTTCTTCTTGAGCTTCATGTGGCCCGTGAATTGTATCATGGGTAATCAGAGCTTTTGACCTAATATCCATTTATCAGTGAGTGCATATCATGGGTGTTTTTTGTGATTGGAAAATATCACTCAGGGTGATATTTTCTAGACCCATCCATTTGTCTAAGTATTTCATAAAGTCATTGTTTTTAATAGTTGAATAGTACTCCATTGTGTAAATGTACCACATTTTCTGTATCCATTCCTCTGTTGAAGGACATCTGGGTTCTTTCCAGCTTCTGGCTATTACAAACAAGGTTGCTACGAATATAGTGGAGCATGTGCCCTTGTTGTATGTTAGAGCATCTTTTGGGTATATAGGCAGGAGTGATATAGCTGGGTCTTTAGGTAGTACTATATCCAATTTTCTGAGGAACTGCAAGACTGATCTCAAGAGTGGTTGTACCAACTTACATCCCACCAACAATGGAGGAGTGTTCCTCTTTCTCCACATCCTTGCCAGCATCTTCTGTCACCCCAGTTTTTGATTTTGGCCAATCTGACTGGTGTGAGGTGACATATCAGATATGTTCTGATTTGCATTTCCCTGATGACTAAGGATGTTGAACATTTCTTGAGGTGCTTCTCAGCCATTTGGTATTCCTCAGTTGAGAATTCTTTATTTAGCTCTGTACCCCATTTTTAATAGGGTTATCTAATTCTCTGGAGTCTTAACTTCTTGAGTTCTTTGTATATATTGGATATTAACCCTCTATCGGATGTAGGATTGGCAAAGATCTTTTCCCATTTTATTGGTTGCCGTTTTGTCATTTTGACAGTGTCCTTTGCAATTTCATGAGGTCCCATTTGTCGGTTCTTGATCTTAGAGCATAAGCCATTGGTGCTCTGTTCAGAAAAGTTTCCCCAGTGCCGATGTGTTCAAAGCTCTTCCCCACTTTCTCTTCTCTTAGTTTGAGTGTATCTGGTTTTCTGTAGAGGTCCTTTATCCACTTGGACTTGAGCTGTGCACAGGGCAATAATAATGGATCTATTTGCATTCTATAAGTGGATTCTTTATGGAAAAATAAGCCAACACATTATAAGGGCACCTACTTGTTTCATCTGTAATTAGTGGCAAAGTCTATGTATACCAAAGCATTGCTGGAAGTAAATATCTTTTTGATTTATAATTGGCAAATGTTTGGTTTGCATACCTAATCTATACACCAAATACCTGTGTTTGGTAAAATTTCACAGCCAAATGGGGTTGGAGGTAGGAAAGGTCAAGACGCCTCAATTTAGAATAGACAACAGATAAATTGTACTCTATTTGAGGAAGTGTTACATTTCTCCCAAAACAATCTATTTTAAGGTCAGTTTAGCTTAACTAAAAACAAAGGCCTGAGAGGCCAATTGTTAATATATGTTAATATACTGCTTTGTACCACCCATTCATAACCAAAATATGTACTTATGTATAAAAGTGCTTTGTCTGTATGTATGAAGGTGTACATCTTGTATCCGTGGTGCCTGCAGGGGTCAGATCCCATGGAACTTCGGTTACAGATGTTTGTGAGCCACCCTGTGAGTGCTGGGACCTGAAAGGGACCCAAGACCTCTATGAAAGCAGCAAGTGCTCTCCAGTCCCATACAGCCCATTTATAAAAGACCTGGTGGGGATTGGAGAGGTGGCCCAGTGATTAAGAGCACTTGCTGCTCTTCCAGAGCTTCTGAGTTCAATTCCCAGCAACCACATGGTGGCTCACAACCATTTGTAATGGGATCTGATGCCCTTTTCTGGTGTGTCTGAAGACAGCTACAGTGTACTCATATACATAATTCTTTAAAAACCAACCAACCAACCAACCAACAAACAAACCCAAAAGACCTGGTGGCCTCGTTGTTGTATAACTATACTCATTAGACTTGTAAGCTTGTTCTACAGTGATTATTTCTGTGTTGGCAAACTGACAATTGTAGATTGTGTGGCTGTTTAGTATATACTCTTTTGTTTTTAGCATGAGATGTATATTACAAACTTAGAAGTGGGCTTGGGGGAGTGAGGGGTGGTGTATGGTGTAAAAGTTAGGCTGAACTGTGGTAAGCTGATTATCCGAGGTGGAGGTGCAGTATCTTCTGTCAGAGCAGGCAGTAAGTATCCAGGACCTGGGGTCCAGAATGAACAAGTGGACGGTCTAGTTCTAGCTAGCTGTGGGGTTGCTCTACAGGATAGGCATTTCCCAACCCTGAATAGTAGTCCATTTCCGACCATGGAAAGAACAAGGCAGGTGGACTGCAATTTACACAGGAGGAAGGCATTCTCAGACCGTAGCACCAGATTGCCGAAACCTTAAGGAGAACATGCAGTTGGGTGCAGTGAACTGAGGAGCTACAGAAGCTGGGACGTGGCCTTTCCACCCTCTCTCACGGTCTCTCAATCCCACTGCACCTTCTAAGTCAGAATCGCTGTGTGGAGCCTTGTGGAGCTGGAATATTCCAGCAAAAAATAAAAATAAAAAAATATCTTGCTGTGGATGGTTGGAGTTACACAATCATCCTCTCTCTCTCTGCCATAAGTGAGAAGCTAGAGTTCGAGACGTTTCCAACACCTAAGCCTACCAGCTTGGCATCTGTAGAGGAAACAGTGAGGCTCGGATTTATGGGCGACTGTTTGCCACGCCTCCTGGTTACTGTGACTAGTTTCCTGGTTTTCTATAGCATTTCCGGTATGCCTGGGCCAGACTTGTGTGTCAATCTTTCCTGCTGGAGGCTCTGCTCTCCGGCTCAGCGCTAAATGGGCGGGGCATCCTTAAGTACCGAGGGAGGGATCTTGTGTACTACGCATGCGCAAGGATTTGCACGCGCTCTGAGCCCAACGGTCTGGCCAGCAGGTTAGGGCTCCTCCTGGCTGTGGGAAAGGCACAATAATGACCAAGACTTCTCTAATCCTGCTTTTGCGTCCCTTGCGCAAAGTACTGCGTTTCCCACGTATAGAAGGAGGCTAATCTGATGACTGAAATAGTTTGTCTTTATGCATAGCCCTGTCAGGCACTTACCAGTGCTAGTTTCTTTTCTCTCCACACTGCCAGAATCAACTACTAGCTCAAAGGGCCCGTTTGTTTCCAAAAATGACGATCGAAGGTCCAGATAACTACACAGGCTTACTGTCTGTGAGGAGGCAGACAAGCACCTAAGGGAAATACAGTAAATGCAGGATTGCTGGGGTCGGGAGAACTCTTGGGAGCGCCTCAAACTGCCCTTATCTGCTCTCAGATTGGCACAGAAGCCCTTCCATGAATAATCAAGAAGACAGTAAAATTGGAAAAGGCCTGATTGTTAGCGAATGCCTACGTAAATGATAACCTGTGGGCAGTAGAGCTTTATCTTGGTTTGCTTGCTTGATTTTGTTAGGACAGGGTCTCACATTGTATCAGACACATAACAATTTCAGTTCCTGCTGGGAATGCAAACGGGAGCCACCCACTCTGTGTGTGTGTGTGTGTGTGTGTGTGTGTGTGTGTGTGTGTGTGTGTGTGAGTCTCCTTGCACATAAGCATGGTAAGCATCCTTTACCACAGGCTATACTTACAGCTCATGGATTGTTATCTTGAAGAAAGAGGGTACTGAGGGTCTTAGAGAGTCTGGTTTTAAGGAAGGCTTTTTTTTAATGCAAGGCCTGATCCAGCTGCTAAGACTACCACCTACTTTATAAAATCACAAAAGCATAGCCCAGAATCTGGCATTTTTAATGTGATGTTTTTTCCCACACTAAATAAAACAGTGAGCCATTAGCATGCCACCTAAGGGTCACATGACTTCCTCTAGCATCTCAATAACAAATAGAAAAATTTGAGGTGAGACTACATAATTTTAAATTCTCAGATACTGATGCAATGGTCAGTTTTTCCCCAGAATGAGGACTAAGTTCGGCTTTAATGGCTTCTCTAAATTTAAGATGTTAAATTCAAAAGCAAACCTTAGTCTCAACATAAAAAAAAAAAATCTTTATGCTGTCTTCCCTCAACTGCCCCATCTGTAGACTTGTTTCTTGCTCGATTCAGCTTGTCCTGTTCCTAGGCTCAGGAAGCTAGGAGGCTGTGGAAAGTGTTAACAGACTTGCAGAAGGAAGTGCTGCAGGCCTGGGCTTGCAGGCTGGTTTGGGAGACTAGAAGCCCCTAAGTGAGCTTAGGGTTATGACTCCCCTTGGAGTTCTGTTAGGTGAGAAGTGAGGTGAGCATGCTCTTGTCTCAATGATGCACCCTGACATGATGCTTTTGAAACAGCAGTTTGCAGGATGAGGTAATAACTAATGACACTTTTGTTCCCATTGAAACCCATTGGTCAATGGCACAGGCGTGCACACTGAGCCGGAAGCTCAGATTTGGCTAGGCTGCCTGGCTAATGAGCCTTTGTCCCACCCCTGAGCACTGACGTTTCAGATACATGCCGTTAACTCCAGCTTTTTACACGGTTGTTGAGAACCAGACTGACATGCTCATGCAGTTGTGATATTTCCAGTCATCTTGCTGGCTCACTTTGTTGGGTTTCTAAGCACATCTTGTCGTGGAATGAAGGGGAAAAATAATAATTTCACTAATTTACTCACAAGTGATCAAACTGCTTAGCTCACTTATGCTAACTGAATATGTGGCCGATGTACCAGGGATTGAAATGAAAGTTTTTCAAAGAAAGAGTGGTGTAGTTGCCAGAATCAGTTTTAACATTAGCCCAGTTGTCAAAGGCAGAACCAAACATCTGGAAACCAAGAAGTTGGTAACTGTGTCACACTTTTGGAAATCACTTGGCTGGTCTTGGTAGAGACTTGATAGATGACAGGAAAGGCCAGCAGTCCCTCTAAAGTCTCACCGTGAAAGTGCAAACTAAGCAAGTTCACACTTCCCCATACCCTGGATATGATCAGCCCTCTGTTTTGCTCATGGATCCCACGCAGCTTGCATTCTTCCTTTTAAAGAAATTTTTCTGTGAAGATATGGTTGTGTTATTTGAGAGGATGTGCACACCCCAGTGACCTTCCAAAGTCCCCATTATCACTTGATAAGATTAGATACATTGATGAGGTTAGAGTCCTCATGACTAAACAGCCTCCCTGAGCTGGACCAGGCACCAAGAGATTCCTTGTGAGATCCCTTGAAGACAATTTAGATTCAAACCATGGAGTTAACTCCCACAGTTTCAGCATATGAGATTGAGTATCACATATGAACTTAGAATGCCATTCAGATTCAAAAATACATGTGAATTGTGGAGACAAATAGTTGTTTTAAAATTGTATCTATTCATGTACTGTATGCAAGCTTGACCCTCTGGGACTCCAGATACAAACACTGTACCCCATGGTGTGGGTATAATCAGACAAGGTCCTCCACAGAACAGCAAGCGTTCCTAACAGCTGACTCATCTCTCCAGCCTCAGGACTCAGTAGGTTTAAGGAGTGCTCTAAAACAGACAAGGAGGAAGACAGAGTAGTTTCAGAGTGAGGTAGGTGCAGATTCCTAGACTGGCCTCCAAGGGAGTCTCACCTCCAGTGCCCGTGCCTTTCTATAATTTTCTCCTAAATTAAAGTAAACAGGGCTGACCTATGTGACCCATAGGATATTTCAGAACTGAACTGGATCTTTGGAGGCAGAACTTCTGCCTCACCCGCCTTGGAGGAAGTCAGTGACTGTACTCTGTGGATGCTTGAAGCTGTTCCATGCTGAGTTCTAGGTGGCAGGGAACTGGGGTCTTTGGCTAGCTTTGAGCATAGACACAGCAGGTATAAAAATAGGATGGTTTGGAAGCAGATCCTTCATCACTGGCAAGCTTTCATCTGACCCTAGTCCAGATACCACTTGTATCTGAATGTAACTTCAGAAAGACTTAAAGGCAAAATAAAACAGCTAGGCCATTTGAGATAATTAGGGTGGTTTGGGGACAGGCTACAATTTGAGAGTAATTGCTTAGCAGAAGACAATACAGTAGAAATGAGTTGAATTTAATTTTGGAGATAGGTTAAAGTTGCTCACAGGAGGGTTAGCAGCTTAAATTACAATTGACTTAAATCACCTCTCACCATTTAATCCCCAGGTCTCTGAGGACGGTTTTTCATTTGTAAAGAAGAGTTCTTTGCTCCCTGAAGAACTCCATAGGTTACTGGACCAGTATAGGTCCCTAGGAATATTGTCCGCAGTGTGCTACGCACAATCCCATCACCTAGATAGGCTCGCAGCTCTCATCTGAGAAGTATATGACGTAGACAGCAGGGACTGGAGTTCTAGGGACAGCAAGGGATGCAGGCCTGCCGGGACTCAGTTCTGAGTTCTGTTTCCAATTTCAAAGTGCCTAAAATAATTTTAGAATTTGCTGTGGTGCCTATATACCACCATTTTTACTTTTTAAGTTTTAAATTACATTATATATTTTTTGTGGGGGGCTGGAGAGATGGCTCAGTGGGTTAAGAGCTCTTTTCCTTTTACAGAGACTCAGGTTCAATTTCCAGCATTCACATAATGTCTAACAGCATCTGTATCCCCAATTCCAGGGGATCAGAACCACTGTAGGTGCCAAGCATGCAGGTAATGTACATACAAACATGCAGAGAAAGCACCCATGCATAATCCAATCAATAAATGTAATATTATTCTTTTTTAACTGTGTGGCTGGGTGTGGAAGTGCAAAATTTTAATCTCCAGCACTTTGGAGGCAAGGGCAGGTGGATCTCTGTGAGTTCAAGGACAGCCTGCACTACAGAGTGAAAATAGGCAGGGCTGTATAGAAAGACCCTGTATCAAGAACAAAACAAAACTGTGTGTGTATATGGTGTGTGTGTGTGTGTGTGTGTGTGTGTGTGAATGTGTGTGTTCATGCACAAACACATTTATTCTGCACAGAGGACAGATTGGACTGCACAGAGGACAGAGGAGTTGAACTGAGGTTGACAGGGTTGGCCCTAAACCCCTTTACCCACCAAGCCATCTTGTTGGCCCTTGCCGCTATTCCTCAATGCTATTTACCAAGCCCAAACACTGATTCTTATCTTTATTGCCTTGCTCTTCATATCTAATCATATATAGAGAGACAGATAGATATGTATCTATATATATAACATACACATATATTTTTAACATATATTTTGTACACCTTCTTCCTTTTTTATATGGTGGTCTCTCCGTATCCTACCATTCTGCTGACATTACTAAGACAATTCATCCCAATCTGAACAATACTAATGTGGGACCCCCACCCCCTCTCTCCTTCTCCTTCCCCCCTCTCTCCTCCCCCCTCCCCTCCCCCTCCTCCTCCCACTGCTGAGGTGCTAGGCCCAGTCACTGCAGAGGCAAAGCTGGGAGGTTGACTGCTTTTATCATAGCCACCACTGCTGGGTGCTGGGCTTCAGGGAAGCGCCCAACACCAGTGGTGTGTGTGTGTGTGTGTATACACATAGTCTAACAAGTGGGCAGGCTTAAGCTGGCATTCTCTGACCCCCAGCCATCTAGTCACCATTAGAAAACTGCACAGAGAAGTTGGGAATGAAGTGTGTGTTGCGGGGGAGGGAGGTCATGGGCCCTTGATGGGGCATTGCTGAGTTGCCTGCAGAGTCAGGGTGGGGGTGGGGAGGGAGGCTATGCTGATGACAGCATCTAGCCCAGGGCAAGGGGGGGGAGATTGGAGCTTCAGTTTAGCTCTTTGGCGATTGTCCTTAGCTTGGTGGCAGACTTGGACTGTGGCTTTGTATGTGAAGGCCTTCTCTGTGCTCCCCACTGCAGTTCTGGATGAAAGAGGCAGTCCATGTCTATCTATATTGTTCATTGAATGTTCATTGTGAAAAATGAAAGCTAACTTCTCAGGGTGAATCAGAGATTAAATACCTTTTGCAGGGAGGAGTGTCTGGGAAGGGAAGCTCATTGGCTAAACTCTCAGGGCCTCTAGCTACCTTGTTAACATGGAGACCTCTCTTTTGGACTACATGACTAACATGAGGCATGTGACACATGTTCCAGGCCAGGGATCTGTCTCAAGGGGGTGCCCAGGTGCTGGGACTCAGATCTGCTCAACTTCACTAAGTTTCCCACATTCCAGCTCTCTCACCTCCGTTGTTATCTTGGGTCTTGGTCTCTGGGTCATGCTGGAGTAAGTTATGGCTCTGTTCCAAGTGCCTCAGGGGCACTGTAACCCTCAGAGCATAGAACAAAGAGTGCTTAGCTAGTCACTTTTATTCCTTTTTCACTAATAAACAGAAGCCACCAGAACAGAAAATGCAGAATCTCTTGACCGAAAATCACCTAATACCTGCATTTTTTCCTGGGGAACCTCACCATGAATTGTTCACATTCTGGAGACCAACACCTCCACTGTGTACTTACATCTTGTACTCTCAGCCACTGTCAATGTCCCCTCTTGCCCCCATGTTATCTCTTCTTTTCCCTTCCCCTTACCCCTTTTGAGAGACAGAATTCCATGTAGCCCAGGCTGGCCTAGAACTTGCTATGAAGGCAACTACTCTGCCATTAATGTGTATTAGTCAAGGCTAGTCCTCTTGAGGACTCATCCTCTCTATCAGTCAGGGTTCTCCAAGTTGAAAAATTGATGCAAGGGCTGAAGAGATAGCTCAGTGGTTAAGAGCACTGGCTGCTAGACTCAGGTTTGATTTCCAGCACCACAGTGGTGGCTTATAAAAAATCTGTAACTCTAGTTCTAGGGGTATGGATGCCCTTATGTGGTAGACAGATTTACATCTAGACAAAACACCACTAAAGGGAAGGAAAATGGACTGGAGAGATGGCTCATCAGTTAGGAGCACTGACTGCTCTTCCAGAGGTCCTGAGTTCAATTCTTAGCAACCACATGGTGGCTCACAACCATCTGTAATGGGATCCGATGTCCTCTTCTGGTGTGTCTGAAGACAGTGACAGTGTACTCATATACATACAATAAATTGATCTTTAAAAAGAAAGAAAGAAAGATTAAAAGTTGACTCATCCAAAACTCTAAAAAGGAGTTGGGACTGTCACCATGATCATCTTCAACTTTCTTTCTGTTCACATTGATTGTTTGGACTGCAGGGCCAGGGTTTATTCTAGTAGTTTATTCTAGCCTGTCCATATATTTTACCCCTGGGGAGACTGTATTTCTGTCCCCAGCTTGGGTGTCCCTGGCTGTTCCTTCTGATCTTGTCAGTCATTACAATAATAGCATAGTTCAGTTTCTTATTAGGCAGGCGTCTCCACCATGTTGCTTCCGGGTCTAACCTCCCAAGTCCTTGAAGACCCCTTGTTCTGTAATGGCATCTCCGCATCAGAGCCATCACTGAACTCCCTGGAGCTTGTCATTCAGTGCTTCCACAGTGGACATGTAGTCACAGGCCACAACAGACGCTGATTCTCAGGGCTGTGGAAAAGAAAATCAAGGCAGTGCAGGCCGGTTCAATTCTGTGACCCTCCTGAGGGGAATCAAGGCCATGGCTCGCTTGTAGGGAAGATAAAGGGCAAGCTAGTTGAAAATGGCATGAAACCTTTTCTGAAGTCCCACACTCAAGGAGAGAGCTGTAATGATCTCATGACTTTAAAGGTCCCACTTCTTTTGTTACTACTTTGGCAACACCTGACTTTGGAAGGGGACGTATTCAAACCATAGGCATGAGGCTGGTCCCCTCTCACTAGTGCATTTCTTATATAGCTTTGGTAAATAGTGTGCCATTGCTAACGGCCTTCCTGGACATACTGTCCCAGTCAGCTTTGGCAGCAGTCTCCTTAGAGCCCACTTTTCTAAGCTTCTCCCAGCACCTTCTGCTTCACCTCATTGTGCCTTGTTTTCACTCTGTCATGTTTGGCTCTTGAAAGCCCCCTGACGATCCCCTCGTTGAGTGAAGGCTGATTCCCCTGCCTGTGGCGCCACTGGAGCTTAAGGAGGTGGACACAAATAAGTGCTTTTTCCAACAAAGTGACTTTCATGGAAGTGTGTGGATTGATTTCCTACTGTTTCTCACTTTACTTAACCACACAAGTGGTATCTGCTACACCTCCTGGCTAGGCCGGCTGCTGCTGTGCCGTGATTCATGTCCTTATCCAAGCCAGTGCAGTCCAGTTGTACTGTGACTTAACCCTCTCATTAGCCTTGAGGTCAAATGTCTGTGGGGACTGATCCTGGGACAGAGCAGTAGATAAAACCTCGTAAATGTAAATTACATTAA
The DNA here is from genome assembly GCF_963924665.1 of Micromys minutus. Lineage (NCBI taxonomy): Eukaryota > Metazoa > Chordata > Mammalia > Rodentia > Muridae > Micromys > Micromys minutus. Next base: position 5,081,281 of record NC_137985.1, on the reverse strand, counting down.
GGTTAAGCCAAAATCTAGCTTCCAGAGAACACTGAAGCCTTTGACTGTAGGCACTGGATATAATTATATTCCTTCTGAAACTGTTTGTGCAATGATGACTTTTTTAAAGCCCAAAGGCAGTAAAATCCATTTCCTTCAGGTTTGTACCGGTTTACACCTGATTGCCAATTCCATACCCACTTCCACTTGTCTGAACCTTAAGAATTCGGTGACTGGGCTGAGAGATGACCAAAGATACAAGAACACTGTGATTTATCATCTGCTGGTGTTTATAACAGAGTCTCGTGTGGCCCAGTTGTCTCAGTTTCAGTTTTACCGCTGTAAAGGCAAACCATGACCAAGGCAACTCTTTAATAGGGGCTGGCTTATAGTTTCAGAGGTTCAGTCCACTATCATCATGGTGGGAAGCATGGCAGCATCCAGGCAGCCATGGTGCTGGAGAAAGGAGATTGTGGACCACACTGCATATAACTTGAGCATAGAAGACCTCAAAGCCTGCCCTACAGTGACACACTTCCTCTAACAAGGCCTCACTTCTGAAAAGTGCCACTCCCTGTGGGCCAAGCATTCAAACCTATGGGAGTTTTTTTTTTTTTTTTTTTTTTTTTTTTGAGGGAGGGGCATACTTAGTTAAACCACCACACCAGTATATCATCAAACATCTAATCCTCCTGCCTCGACCTCCTTAGTGCTGGGCTTTTAAGCATGAACCACCAGGCCTGTTTTATGCTGCCTCAGTGGGGTTTTGTGCTACACAAATACTCTACCAACTGACATATCCTCAGTCAGCTTTGTCCAAGCAAGGATGACCTTAGACATCTTCTTGTCCTCCATTGTAAGACTTAACTTACACATGTGTGACACCATGCTGTTTATTCAGTGTTGGGGCTCAAGCCCAGCACTTCATGCATGCTTGGCAAGCACTCTACCAACACATACTCAGCCCCTAAGCCAGCCTTTTGTTATTTACTAACAGAGAGAGCTTTGTACCTGTTGACAAGTGCAGAAAGTATGAGAGTCGGTCTCCCTTCCTACTGAGCAGCAAATTGGTAGCCGTACATAGCAGATTTGGTCCAGGAAAGTGAAATGCTCCTCCAGAGAGCCTAGGTTTGATTACCAGCACTCATATAGTGGCTCACAACTCTCTGTGATTCCAATTCCAAGACCATGATGCCCTCTTCTGGCCTACCTGAGCACCAGGCATACATGTAGTGCACAGACATATATTCAGGCAACACACTTGTACACATAATATGGTAATAAAATATATGCTTATCTTCATAGTGACGTTCACTAAAACTGGCATTTGAGAGGCTTCAGGCTCCAGCTCCCAGAACAGCCTGTCCCAAAGCACAGATGGGCAATTCTCCAAAAATCTCATTGAAAATTGCCTTTGAGCCCTGAACAGTGTTTTCACAGAAACAATAAGTGAGGGTCAATCGGACCTGACTTCCTCCCACTATGTGCCCCAGCATGTGGGCATGCCGGAAGTCTGTCTGGCAGTAGGGCTGTTTGGCATGCCCTCTGTCTCCTTCCTGTACCTTAATCTTATCTGCTCTCTGCAGTGGCCAGTGACACATAAAACAAAATCCTCACTGTACATCTTAGTACCTGAAACCCTACTGGAGAATACCCATGTCTTTCTTTATTCTTTAAACATTCCTATCTGTTTTCTTGTTGGAGATATACACAGGGAACAGGTCTTGCCCACCTCTGTCAGTTCTTTGTCCCATACCTTCCTGCTGATGGCATCATGTCTGCTCTCAAACCTAACCCACACATGTCTGGATGATTTTATGTGACAGCATATGATCTAGGAACCACAAGTTTGAAAAAGCATTCTTCCTGAGACTGATCTAATGAGGTTAGTCTGTTGTCTCTCCATCCTTTTGGGAAATTGTCTTCTACCTTCAGCTAGAAGCTCAGTTTTGGTTGTGACCCAAGTTTTATGTTTGGTTTTGTTTTTTGTCTTTTAAAAGGTTTTATTTTTATTACATTGTGTCTTTTTATTTTGTGCACATATATGTGTGTGGGGACATGTGTCATGGCAAGCATGTGGGGGTCAGAGGGCAACTTGAGGAACTCAGTTCTTGCCTTCCACCATGTGGGTTCCTTCCAAGTATTGAACTCTGGTTGTCTGTCTGGGTAGCAAGCATCCTCTAAGCACTCTCTCATTGATCCACAACTCACTTAAGATCTGTTTTGTTTTCATACTGACTCAAATACTTCCACATAGTATTTTCTTTATTCCTTACGTGGAATTTCCTGAGAGATTCCTGACCAAAACCAAGTGTGAACTGTTTTGGAAGTCTTTCTACAGCCAGAGAGAGAGAGAGAGAGAGAGAGAGAGAGAGAGAGAGAGAGAGAGAGAGAGAGAGAGAGAGAGAGAGAGAGGGAGAGAGAGAGAGAGAGAGAGACTTGTTCCTTGGCCTTCTAAGCACTTTCAATGTGGCTGGGAGTGCCGACTAATCTCTGGGATTATCTATATGAGAAACTCACACCCTGTCCTGCCCTGTCCTGTCTGGTGGCCTAGGCCTAGCATTTGGGAGGTGGAAGCTGGAACAACAGAGGTATATCCTCAGGATAATCCTCAGCTACACAGTGAATTAAAAGCCAGCCTGGATATGTGAGACCCTCTCTTAAAATAATTTCAACAACAATTACAGTTCCCTCTCCTATTCTTTGCAGCTCACTCTAGAGTCTAGACAGAAACAGAAATTGATAATTACAGAGAATTTATAATTACAGTGAGGGACCCATTTGTAGGCATGTTTAGGGGTCTATAGTCCCAAGGACAAAGGAGTAGCTAAGCTGATTTAACTAGGAGACCTGGAATTACTAAATGAGGAGGTGGTATTTGAGTTCACTCATGAGGAGCAACAGGAACCTCATGGAATGTTCTCAAGGAAAGAGGCACTGCAGGCAGAGAGCAAAACCTCAGTGGCAGGGGCTCCAGGGAGAGGTGTGCAGGACACAGCTACAGAAAGTGTGTCCAGCAGAGAAGCCAATGAGCAACTTATGGGAGGAAGGGTGTGTCTGGCCTCGTGGTTTGACCGCACAGGCTGTCACTGCCAGGAAGGCAGTGTTGAAAGAGGCTCTGAGCTGTGGTAACAAGGAGACAAAGCCACTTGCTCACATCTGGGCAGATCAAGATCAAGCAGGAAGTGGGACTTAGCTATAAACATCAAAGCCAGGAATCCAGGGGTCTGCTTCTGACTGCTGAAGGTTCCAGAGCCTCAGAAAATAGCACCATCCCATCTAGACTGAGTCCTCGAACACGCAAGATGTGGGTGGACACTTTGAACTTCAGCCATAGGCATACAATTTCCACTTCTTATTGAGCAAAGCTCCAGGCATGGTGATACATACCCATGGTCCTCAGACTTCAGTGATGGAGGAATGGGAATTATTCAAGACAGGAAATTTAGGATCATCCTCCCTCTGAGATGTATGTCTCTCAAGCAAAACACACTGATTTCTGTGTTCCTCATATCACCTATGGTATTCCTGATTGGCACAAAACAGGATTTCCATGTTATTATTTTAAATAATTTGATATATATATATATATATATATATATATATATATATATATATATATATATTTTTTTTTTTTTTTTTTTTTTTTTTTTTTTTTTTTTTTTTTGTGGTGCTGAGGTAGTCAGGCTCTGGGTCTTGTGTGTGATGATTAGCAAGAGCTGTCTCACTGAGCAACAATTCAAGCCCTTAAGAGATATTTAAAACAGTTCTTGCCTTCTCCAATCCAGAAAGCCTGGGAAATGTCCATAAGCCTGAAAGCTAAGTCTGTTTTTAAAAAGCTACAGGGCAACTTCTTATATCTCTGTACACTTTCTGCCATTATTTTAATACACAAATGGAGATACATGAGAAAATGTGCTGATGCTTAGCAAATGGTTCCCCCAGTCTCTGCCCAGGCCATTAATTAGTTCATTTTGAGGCAGCATTGCACTGATTCCTAGGTGACTTTTGAGAGAACACATTGGATTCCCCTCTCAGACAATGAGTGGTTTCTTTTAAAGTAGGTGAAAGGTAACCGTGAGCAGAAGGGGGAGCCCAGGGCTTCACAGATGGAAGCTTTCAAGTTTGCCAAAAACTAGGCACTGGGAGGTGCTGACTTCAAAGGACTGGGAAGTGTAATGTGAGAAGCACTGGCCCCAAGGTCAGGCCGGTGGGTCAGTTCTTACTGCCTGCCCTCCACACCAGAGCACCACATGTAGCCCTGGAGGGAGTGAACAAAACAGAAGGGGAGAAATTCGGTGATTTCCCTGGTTTTAAAAGACTTAATTAATTTTATTTTGATTTTGTGTGTGTAAATGTTTGCTTTCGTGTATTGGTGCATATTCGTGGTTATGTGCCACAGTATGAATGTTTGGGACTGAACCCAGGCTCTCTACAAGAGAAGATGGAGTTCTAATCACTAGGCAATCTCCAGAAATTACTTTCCCACTTTGCTTGCATGTGCTAAATGACAATTGATAAGTGAGACACTATTTACTCTGAACGAAAGGAACACTTTGAGTTGTCCTTGGATGAGAATTTTACACATGAACTGGACAGATGGCTTAATAGTTAAGAGCACTAGCAGCTCTTCCAGAGGGCCAAATTCAATTCCCAGCACCTATATGATAGCTCACATGTCTGTAACTCCAGTTCCAGAGCTCTGACACTCTTACACAGACAGACATACACGCAAAACACCATGGTGTTGTGTTCTAGAGCATTCTGTTGCTTGATAAGGACAATAATGCTCTGATATGAAAAGCAATTTCTGTAGACTTGTTGCTACTCAAGCACCCCCACCTTTCAGCTTTCTATAGTGGCGTTCAAGCCAGGCCACGCTTGCTCGCCTTGTGAGGCCAGCATTCAGGAGGCTGAGGCAGGAGGGTAGAGTTCCAGGACATCCTGAACTAAATCGTGAGCCAGTTTCTAAAAAAAGCAAAATAATGGGAATCGTAACAAACTCAGTTTGAAACCTTTTCTCTAGGCACTGCTTTGCAGTGGCCTCTCTTCACCACAGACGGCAGACTTGGCTGCTTTCAAGGTGCAGACAATCCTGTTTTACTTCACCTTTCTTAGAGAACACTGTTTCAACCTGCCCAAATCTGGGTTAGAGGACAGGTTTGGCTGGAGTTTCTGGCTGAGAGCTCTGAATTCCACCACAGGCAAGCTGAGACCTTTCCACCTGGGGACAGGAGCCTGCCTGTTTTTCCTCTTACAAGAAGGAGGTGACTTTCTGAGGGTGGGGTAGGGGTGGGGGAGGGGGAGAATGTCTTTCTGGAGTGAAAGTTTTCCTGAAACTTTAGAAAGAAATGCTTTAGTCATCTGCTACATCCTGCATCTCAGATAAAACTTCACATTAAAAAGATTAATTATTTGATTTTTGAAACAGGCTTACCAGATAGACCTGGCTGTACTTGAACTCAAAGCCAGCCTCCTCAGTTCAGAGCCAGGATTACAGGCTGTTCAAATGCAAACCATAGAGCAGTAAAGAACTCCCTGCTCAGTATTACAGCTCCATCACAGCTAGAATGAGACCCTATTTATTCTGAACATAAGGAACATTAATGTCCGGAGGTCTTGGCAGAAGAGGGGGAGAGAAAGAGTTGCTTTAGGAAGAGTAAAGGCCGGATGACTGAAGCGAGCCTAGACCCATCAGGACCAAAACAGCCAACCTAACCACAACTACCACTGTTGTGTTTTATAAAAATAAAGGAGAGAAGAAATATGTTTGGTGGATGTGCAGGTGCGGGGGAAGGAGGTGACTGTGGGTTTATGCTGAGACATCTCTTCGACAGGACTGTATAATCTACAGTAGAGTTTGTTCAGAGCATGGGGAAGGGAGTAGAGGGAGTAGAGATGGAGAAAGGCAGAGAGAGAGAGAATGGAGGGGTAGAGGCCGGTGGCCGGGGAATGGAGAGAGAGAGGGGGTAAGGAGCAAGAGCAGAAGAGAGGATGGGGCTAGCAGCCCTTTTATAGTGAGTCAGGCACACTGGCTGCTACTAGATAATTGTGGGATGAAACATAGACTAAATGCCAACAACAACCAGTATAGCAAAACACAAAATCACAATCCAAACCACACTGGCCAAATGTGGTGGTGCGTGCTTGCAATCCAGGGCTTGAGAGGCCAAGGCAGGAGGACTATATGAACTTGAGGCTCTCTGGATTACAAAACAAGACTCAAAAGATTTAAAAAAAAAAATCAAAAGATTAAAATATAATTCAGTATTGGTCTTTTTGCCTAGTATATGCAAGACCCCAGGTTTGATCCCTGGCACTGCAAAGATATATTTTAAAAAATGTAGTAAGGAGGTATTGCATGAAGTTTAACCCCTGTTTCCCTTCAGTTTCTTTTTTTTTTGTTTTTTAGGGTCTCACTATGTAGCGGTTGCTACCTAGACAGGCTGTTTTTTGTGGCAGTCCTGCCTCTACTCCTTGAATGCTGAGATAGCAGAATACACCACCCCAGTAGAATACCTCTTTTTGACAGGACTACACCATGCAGCAAAACATTTCTGAGTGCATTCTTAACAAAGAGCAATTAATTTTTAAATTAAAATAACAATCAGTCTTAGAGAAATATATGCCTAAGCTTTCCTAATGGTTTTGTTCTCCAGAAAGACATGTATGTTTGTACATGCACCATGTTCATGCAAGTGTCCATGGAGGCCAGAAGAGGCTGTTAGGATCCCTGTGAGTTGCCATGTTTGTTGCTAGGAACTCAACTGGGGTCTTTTGCAAGAGCGACCATTGTTCTTGAGCACTGAGCCATTCCCCCAACCTTCTTTTAGTACTCCATTTTTCTACCAAAAAGTAATTGCAAAGGAATGTGGGGAGGGGCAAAATAACAACCACAGTTTGTGCTTCTCTAGAATATTTTAAGATGGTTGAAGACCTGGAGTTGCTTTGAAAAGCTGTGATTCTGTGGGTGAGACCCATATCTCAGAGGATATCTGCCTCAGTGGAGATCAAAGCAGTACAAACAGGCTTTCTCCAGGTCCTATATCTGTCTTACTGAGGTCTAAAAAGAGAGTACCTAGACTTTGTTTGAAGATCATCCTGATGCCATAAGTTCTAATCTACATTATCTGAGAGGCTCAACTCCTACAGGAGCACATTTCCTTTCCTTCCTCATGCTCCAGCAGAGTGTGACCACCACCCTCTGGGACCTTCAAACCCCATTCCTTCCTGGGAAGCTTCAGGTTAATACTCATAGGCCCTTGGTAAATCTTGATAAATCTCTTTATCTTTTGTCCTGCAAGTCTACTGCTAATTTATTTTAACAGATTCAATGTAGGTTTTTGTTTTAGGTGGGGAGTGAGGTAGGATGGGGAGCTGAGTACACCAGGGCTTATGTCCAGACTCTGTGCTTGCGACATGCATGGCAGGCTCACTAAGCGTTCACTTTGTCACTGGGTGATGTCATAGCCAATTATTGAACCTTCAGAAGGAAAGGTTTCAGAAGGAAAGACAAAAAAAAAAAAAAAACAAAACCCTTTTTGTCTGTTTCTGGTTTTTACAAACACACACCTCTAAATTATGTTATTTTTTTCTTTGTATTCAATGGCAGCAGGAAAGCCCATGCACACATGTGTAGTAAGCTTGGAGGAATTCGTTGGGATGGTTACAGTGCTCAGAGGGGCCTTCAAGGTGTTTTTCTTCAGAACTACTTAGTGAATATGTAACTAGTCTGGTTCATGCTTTTAATCACCACAGTTGAAGGCTGAGGTAGGTTCTAGGCTATCCTGGGGTACACAATGAGATACTTTCTTAGTGAGCAAACAAGCAAGCAACAAACATGGGTCCGTATGTTATTTTTATTTTTGTCTTTCAAATTTGAAGCACTTAAACTAGGCCAGCTGTTGAAGGGTGAAATCACTGTGAGGCTTGTGCTCTGTCCCTGGGGTAGAAATCTCACTGGAGATGAGATTTCTGTGGTTTGTTGTTTGCTATTAAACAGCACCTGACACTGGGTGGGCAGTTTACAAATGATGGGTGGAGGGGTGGATGGGTGAAGTTCAAAAGGGTAGCCACTAGATGGCAATGCTCACTTGGGCCTGTGCATTTGGGTCCAATCATATCTTGGCAGCCCAACACAAACTCCTAAAACATTATGGAGAGGCTAGATGTAGCTGAGTTGGTAGATTGCTTTCCTAGCTTGTGAAAAAGATTGGGTCAGAGCCCCAACCTTGCATACACAGGTGTGGTCATACATAACTGTAATTTCAACAGTCTGGAGGTGGGCAGCCAGTGATTAGGTATTTAAGATGACTTTTGACTATCTAAGTTTGAGAAAAGCCTGGGTTATTTGAGCCCCTATCACAAACTACCAACATTTTTGTAATCTGTTTGCACAGTTCTGGAATGTGAGTGTTACGGGTTGTATAGGATTGGCCCAGGGAGTGAAACTATTAGAAGGTGTGGCCTTGTTGGAGTAGGTGGGGCCCTATTGAAGTGGGTGTGTCACTCTGGGCATGAATTTTAAGACCCTTTTCCTAGCTGTCTGGGAGCCAGTATTCTGTTAGCAGTCTTTTGATGAAGATGTAGAACTCTCAGCTTCACCTGCACCATGTCTGCTGCCATGTTCCTGCATTGATGACGATGGACTGAGCCTTTGACCTGTAAGCCAGCCCCAATTAAATATTGTCCTTTACAAGACTTGCCTTAGTCATGGTGTCTGCTCACAGCAGTGAAACCCTTACTGAGACAGTGAATGTGTTTTAGTTAGGTTTTTTTTTTTTTTTTTCTGCTGTGACAAAAAACCATACCAAAGAGCAAATTGGGAAAGAAGGGTTTATTCAATTTACACTTCCTATAGTCCATCCTTGGAGGAAATCAGGACAAGAACTCAAGTAGTGTTGAAACCTGGAGGCAGGTGCTGATGCAGAAGACATGGAGGGGCACTGCTTACTGGCTTGCTTCCCCTGGCTTGCCCATTCTGCCTTCTTATAGAATTCAAAACTACAGACCCAGGGATGGCACCACCACAATGGGCCCTTCCCCACTGGTCACTAATTGGGAAAATGCCCTGCATCTCATGGACGCATTTCCTTAACTGGGCTCCTTTCTCTGTGCTGACTCTGGCTTGTGAAAAGTTGACAAAACTAGTTAGTACAGAGTGTGAACTTTTGTAAATGATGTTGTGTCCCGAGACCCGAAGGTTAGAGGAGATAGTGCCCCATCTCAGGGTTTTGTGTGCTCCACATACCTGAACCTCCCTTATGGCTTCTCCTTCATCTCTAGCCAGTTTTCCAGGGTACTGAGAATAAATAGACCTCTACCCCCATACTTGGCAAAAGTTTTAGATGTCATCTTTTATATCTCAACTTCAAGCCAAGGAAACAGGAGACACATAAACCTCAAGCCCTACAATGGTAAAATAACTCTCAAAAGCTGGATTACTTCAGCTGTTTCAAACTTAGGGTCCAAAAATAAATATGATATGCTGAGACATTTGTATATAAAAAATTCACACACTGTAAGGAAAATTTTTTTTCATGAATTTGATGTCGCTCCTTATATATACCTATGATCCAGCCAGAGCAGTCAATTCGATGATTCCCTGGTGTGCTGTAGCTGACCAGGGGTCACCCCTGTCATTACATTTTTCTGTTCTTTTTGTCATTCTAGAATAGAATAGAGTCTCCAGCTTCCATCTCTCAAGTGCTGGGTTACAGGCAGACTCTGCCACACCTTAACTGGCCTGACACTTTTTATTCTTGGAGCTCCCCTGAAGTTCCCTTGCTTGTGTGTGACCCTGAAACCAACCTGTTCTCTCTCCTCATGGTTTTGTGTGTGACTCTAAAACCAATCTATTCTCTCTCTTCATGGCTTTGTGTGTGACTCTGAAGCCAGCCTGTTCTCTCTCCTCACATTAAGTATGATGGTTTGAATAGAAATACCTCTTCACTTCAACAGACTCAAGTATGTGAATGCTTGGCCCACAGGGAGTGGCACTATCAGGAAGTGTGGCCTTGTTAGAGGTAGTGTGTCACTGTGTAGGTAGGCTTTGAGGTCTCCTATGCTCAAGCTATACCCAGTGTGACACACAGTCTACTTCTGCTGCTCAAAGATCAAGATGTAGAATTCTCAGTTCCTTCTCCATCCAGAACCATACCTACCTGAACGCTGCCATACCTCCCACCATAATGATAATGAAATGAACCTCTGAACTGTAAGCCAGCCCCTATTAAATGTTTTCCTTCATAAGAGCTGCCTCCTTATGGTGTCTCTTCATAGCAATAAAACCCTAACTAAGCCAGGATTTTTAAATGTGAAAGGTTCTAGCTGCAAATACCAGAATGGTCTCTTTAGCCCAGTGGCTTCTGTTTCATGGAGTTCTGGCCTCAGCACATGAGCCTTCATAGCTGACTCCTGATTGATCACATCACCACACTTCAGCAGTGTAACTTGTGCCTGAAGGGCCCAACATCTGGAACAACCAAACCCACAGAGACACAGAGATGAGATCAATGCAATAAGCAAGAGGTTTAATTTTTCCAGGGCACTGAGGCCATCCTGTAAATGGACAGAGGCAATCCCCAGTTTCCAAAACACATACTTTTTATACATTAGTGAGGCAGACTTAGGTAGCAGCATGAGTTGGTTACTTACCATTGGTGGTTAGTGTCGACCTTTTACATGATTGGAGGCCCCTGGTGGAGTGGTACTGTAGCTGTTACCTGGTTAACACCCACTTCAGGGCTGCAGACTGCTCTTTATGGCTGGAAATTCCTATCACTGTAGGAGTCCTCAAACCATTTGGGGGCTTTCTTTCCTCTGGAAAGTCCCCAAACCTGACTCACCAGATGATATTCTTTGTCTCTTAGGGCTTTAGGGCCTCACATTTCCCTCTTTTTCCTATTGGTGTTTCAATCTTGAAACTAAATTTCATTTTGATCTAATCCTTGATTCTGTTGTTTCAACATCTTGATCTGCACCATATTATGCATCCCTAATAAAGGCTAATAAATGGTTTAAAATACAAGTCCCAAAGGTTAAAAGCAGTACTAAAATTATCAGGGGCCCTAGGAGACTGCAAATCAAGGTAGTGAGCCAGGGGGAAGAATTGAACCAGGATTCGAACCACCCTTGGCTCCGTTCTCTTTCTCTTTTTCTCTTTGTTAGCCCTTCTCTCACCTTGACCATTGAATCTTTAACCACCCCTGAGTGGTCTACATAAAAGCAACATTCTTCTCTTAGGGCTGCACACAAACCTCCCTGTTGGAGGAACAAGAGGTCGAGACCTCTCTGGTTTGGAGGATCACATCAGATAGTGATGTCAAGGACTCTTGGAGTTTGGAGATTGAATTTTCCATTCTTTCTATGTCTCAATCTATAGCATTTCTCAGTCCCTGATAAGCGTGGTGCCATGACACCATTGCAGACGATCCAGTGGCAGCCCCTGCTGCGCCCAACCCTAAACCCAGCAAAATAGAGAGCGTTATTCCCATTCCTCTCTTAGCCCTGATGGGGTTCCCATCCCAATGGGACAACAATTCTTCATAGGGGTGATATGTTAGCCTGGGGACCAATTGCACCAGTATATAGTAATCCTGTGTCATGCTAAGAACCTGGAGGTTAACGCATAGAGTAACTCCAGAGGAACAGACCCACCACCTATCTGCTGGAGGTAAGAGGTAACCAGTAGAAGAGATATTAGACCAAGTCCAATTACAAAGGTGGTTGTGATTGGGGGGAACATGTCCCACACACAGCCCCTGACCAGTCACCGCAGTCAGGGTGAGCCTGATACTCTGCTGTTATTTCCATCTACAGGAGCTGTCTTTTGTGGCTTGGCTGGCCGCCCCCTGGAATGCTATTCCTTCGTAGTAGGGAGTGGCCCCATCATAGCAGGGCCAACATGATTTGGTGTCCTCTGTATTAACGACCTGGAAAGCCTCCCTGACTAAGTTCATTAATTGAAATTCTTCTGAGAATTGGGGGAAGGGGGGATTCCAGGAGTGGTGGTTGCCACTGGCAGGTTGGCGGTACTTGGGATGACTGAGGGGTTAAGCAGCCTGGGGTTGACCCTTTGGGGGCCAGAGGGGGCCAGCACTTGATTGGGTCCCACCAGAATGTGGGGGGTTTCTATCTTTAACTTGATGGTGAACAGTAGCCCATGATCATAGTCATCTACATACATTCTAAGGCCCCACTCATATTCTTTTGTCCATAGAGTGGCCTTACTTCCCGGCTCAGTGAAAACAATCCTGAGTGGGTGGCACCAGTCATAACATTCACCCACTAGGTTTCCACCCATTACATAGGGAGCCAAGGAGTCTTCACCTTGATGTAGTCCCAGCTTGAAGAGGGCTTCCAGTCGGCCTCTCCTGAGGTCTCACAGCCCCAGCTTTTACAATAAAAAGTCCTCCTTGCCCCCACACTTCGAGGTAAGGGACTGACGGCGATGGGGCCCAGGACAGACATAACTGGATTCGGAGCATGCGTTTCCAAAAAGTATTGCAGCAGCCTCCCCACGGGGGCTGTCTGTATGACCATTTGTCCTACTCATAGGTCTCCGCGGGGGTCTTTTAAATGTCAGAGTGCCCCTCTAAGTCTCAACCAGGGGCCCCAAATGGCCAAGGCGCAGATATCAGGAAACAAGTCAGGCCACCAGGTATTTGGGGTGATCTTGGAGACGCTCCAAACGCTCTCTACGACCCCGTTTATCATTTCCCAGGTCAGATTGCGGGGCAAATGGGAATTGGCAGAGCACAAGAGGATGTCAATGCACAGCACCAGGAGAAAGAGGATCTTCATTGTCGAGGCTCTTTGTGATCTTCAGTTTTAGGGAATTTCCTGCGGCCTGGGCTCTCCAACTTGCACAGTTCCGAAGGGCTTCCGACTTGGGCAGATTTCACATGGGAGGCATGTATCCAGGTGGCGATTTCCTTCACTTTTACAACTGTTGGGGTGGTCAGTAAAACCAGGTAAGGCCCTTTCCAATGGGGCTCGAGTGTCGGGGCACAATGTTGGCACACGTAGACCGAGTCTCCAACTTGGAACTGATGGGATGTCTCAGGGGTCCCTGGCTCATAGGCAGCTGCCTGCTGCAACCACACTTCCTTCTGCACCACCTGTAGGCCTTTAAACCTGTCATACAAATCATTATCACTATGACAAGTAGGTTCTAGGACATCCCCTAGGACAGTTAAGGGCACCGGAGCCCCATACAGTATCTCAAAGGGAGTCAAGTCAAAGCGGGATGTGTGTTCCTAGCTCTAAACAGGGCAAAGGGAAGGAGCACCACCCAGTCAGCATCAGATTCCATGGCCAATTTAGTCAAGGTCTCTTTTAGGGATCTATTAATCCTTTCTTTCTGTCGTGAGCTCTGAGGTCTGTAAATGCAATGAAGTTTCCAGTCGACCACCTGGACACTCCCTGACTTACCTGGGCAAAAAGGCTGGGCCATTGTCAGATCCGATTATCTTAAGCCCTTCGAACCAGGGGAACATTTCTTCTAGTATCTTCTTGATGACCATTGCGGCCGTTTTCTTTTCAGTGGGGAAAGCTTCAACCCATCCTGAGAAAGTGTCTACAAAGACTGATAGGTATTTGTAGCCATACTTGCCTGGCTTTACCTCAGTGAAGTCTACTTTCCAGTATACTCCTGCTCTATCTCCCTGGTATCTCTTACCAGGTTCAGTCTCATTCCAGCAAGCGTTCACCTTTTGGCAGGGCACACAGCTGTGGACCACTTGTTCTACCAGGTGCTTTAATCCTGGAATGTGATGCTTAGATCTTAAGGCAGTTTGGGTCAGCTTGCTTACCCACAAGTGGGTCCATTGGTACATCTGTTTTATCTTTGCCCATGCTTGCTCTTGAGGTAGGATCTTTTTTCCTGATGATGTCTGCCAGAGTCCCTTTTCTTGGTCAAAATAGTTGTTAGTATTTCTTGAAATGACTGTTAAGTCCTCTGCAGAGTACCAAACTGTGGGCTCCGGGGGCTTGGGGTCTTTGACCACCATCGTTGGAACTCCTCCTGAGTCTATTGCTCTAGCCTCCTGACCTGCCAGGTTGTTTCCTCTGGCCACCGAGGAGTTGCCTCTTTGGTGACCTGGGCAATGTATGATACTCACTTTTGCTGGCTTGTGTAGGGCTTTTAGTAAGGCCAGGATTTCACATTTATGTTTGATCTCCTTTCCCCCAGAAGTTAATAGTCCTCTCTGTTGGTAAATGGCACCACTAACATGTGCTGTGGCAAAAGCATACCTGTGATCTGTATATATGTTAATCATTGTGCCCTTTCCCAGTTCTAGGGCCTTAGTGAGGGCAATGAGTTCAGCCTTCTGGGCTGAAGTTCCTTCTGGTAGGGCCTGTGTCCACACGACCCTTCGTCCATCAACCACAGCCACCCCCACCCTCTGTCTTCCCCCTTTCAGGAAGCTACTACCATCTGTGAACCATCTGGCCTTGGTGTCTGCCAGGAGCTGGTCTTCGAGGTCTTTGTGTCAGCCATGTACTTCAGCCAGCACTTGCTGACAATCGTGAATGGAGGGTTCAAGGTCAGGGTCTAGGAATAGGGTGGCTGGGTTTAGGCTCATTGGGGGAGCAAATGTGATGCGGTCAGAGTTAAGCAGCAGAGTCTGGTCATGCCAGCATTGGTAAGCCATCGATCAGGAGGTAGCAAATCATGCTCTCCAATGCATGGGGAGCAGACACCACCAAGTCCTTTCCCATAGTCCGTTTATCTGCATCTTAAACTAGCACGGTGACTGCTGCTATGATGCCAAGACAAGCTTGCTACCCAGATGCCACAGGGTCAAGTTTCTTTGATAGGTATGCTACTGGCCTCTTCCACGGCCCCAGTTTCTGGGTCAGAATTCCTTTTGCTATGCCTTTACTCTCAGCCATGAACAAATGGAAGGGCTTCATCACATTTGGGAGACCCAGCACAGGAGGTGACATCAGGGCCGTTTTAATGTCATCAAATGCCCGCTGTTCTTTCTCTTCCCAAATGAAAGGCTGTTTGTTTTTGGTGAATGGGTAAAGTGGGGCTGCTATTTTAGCAAACCCAGGCATACACAGACAGCAAAACCAGAGGTTCCCCCCCCCCCAAAAAAAAAAAACTCTATGACCTGTTTCTGTTTGGTGAGCAGTAGAATGTAGAGCACAGTTTCTTTTCTGGCCTCTGAGAGCCATCTTTTCCCCTCCTTTAGTAAGTACTCCAGGTAACTGACCTACTGGCTGCAGATTTGAGCTTTCTTAGCCACAATGAGATAACCCAGTTCTCCTAGTTCAGCAAGAAGGCATCTTGTCACCTCAAAACACAGTTCCTTGCTGGGGGCTGCCAAGAGAAGATCATTTATATATTGTAAAAGAGTTGCCTGGGGGTTGGTGGTATGAAATGAAGCCAGATCTTGATTTAGGGCCTTGTCAAAGATAATGAGGGAATTTTTGAAGCCTTGTGGAAGATGTGTCCACATGAGTTGGCCCGTCATTCCAGACTCTGGGTCTCTCCACTCAAAAGCAAAGTACTCCTGGCTCTGGGGAGCCAGGGGTAGGCAGAAGAAGGAATCTTTAAGGTCTAAGACTATATACTAGGTCCTAGATGGGGGAGAGAGCTTAACAGGTTATATGAGTTTGGTACCATTTGGTGGAGGTCATAAGGAGTATATTGGCAGAAAGCCTCCAGGAGTCATTCTAAAAAGGCAGAAGGAGACTCGTTCCAGCTTTGTACCACCTCTCTTACCTTGGTCAAATTGGTGGGGTGCCTTGATGCACCTCTGAGACCTGCCATCGGTGCCTGATGATAGACTTTGAGGTGCTCTCCACCTTCACGGGTATTGAAGTTCCAGTCCGGTCTTGTCAGTGGAAAACCTGCATCTATATTTACAGGCAAAAGGGAGGGTGCCCATCCACTCCCAGGACATTCTTTAGAGCTTCAAGAATGATATGCTGCTTCTCCTCTGTGGTAAAGAGGACCTGGAGCTGCTGCTCCAAGGGGGGCTTGGTGAAAGAAGAGGAATGACTCAACTAAATTAGTCAAAGCCTGCGAGTTCTCAGAAAAAGATGGGTTATGGGTTTTCCAGTTGAACAAATCCACCAAGGAGAACGGCCAATATTGTAAAGGTTGTTGACCTTGATCGTCAGGGGGCTCATAAGCCCTGAGGGGCAAAATGTGTGGCTGTTCAGGGGCTGTCCTGAGATGGCTGCAAGGCCCCTGAGCTGGCTCCTCTGGGTCAGGCACATCCTGTTCTGACAGGGCAGAAGGAGCTGAAGGTACTTCTACTGGGGGTACAGCCCCTGGTGCTTCTTGAGGTGGAAAAGAGGGGCTAGTAAGAGGGAGGAAGATCAAGGAGCAGATCAGCACTCTTGGTGGGGAGGACTTCCTTTCTGGGCCCATCTTGCAGGGCAAAAATGGGTACTCCGACAGTCCCTGGAGGGGAAACAAAAGGTTGTATCCACAGTAGGAGGTCAGCAGTCAGGTTCTCCCAGACTATGTTATATGGTATTTGATCTGGGTGACTCTTAGGGCCCGGACCAAATACACACCTCTTGACAGGCAAGACAAGAGGCAGGGAGAAAAAGCCTTCTGCAGGCCAGCTGGTCTGGAAATCTGGTCACTCCAAAGTACACGGAGTCTCCCATCTATGTTTCTTAATCTCAATGGAAAGGTTGTGAACCCTAGTTTTAAAATCAGTCCAATATTTAAGAGTCAGGTATAGAGGAGTTGAAACAGTGTGTTCCATTCTGTCCAAAAATATTGTCAGTCCAAGTCCAAAGACAAAGAGAAAAACAGAGAGTAAGATGCTGTGGCATCCTTGCCACGAGCACCACAGAAGATAAACAAAGTAACTCAGCAGTGGCCTCCTTACTACTGATGTCAGATGAAGCTGAACCCTTCCAGACCTGGCTTTCCACTGAGAGCCCTGAGCATCCTCCAGAACTCCCATTGCTGTGACGTTATGGCACGTCTGCCTGCTGCTTTTGGCAACCTCACCAACAGTTTTCCAACAGAATTCAAAGGTGAAACCAAACTGTTTAGTGGCCATGCAGAAACAAAGGAGCACAAGGAACCCAAACTTGACAAAAGCACAGGATAGAGACACAAAGATACAAACAGATAGACAAATACTTGCTAGAGCAGTTCCTCTGGTCTCTAGCCCTGGTCTTCCAAGAGAGGACTTTCCCAGCCAACACATCAAAATTTGTGCCTGAAGGGCTCAACGTCCAGGACATCCACACCCACAGAGACACAGAGACTTGAGATCGATGCAATAAGTAAGATGTTTAATTTTTCCAATGCACTGAGGCCATCCTGTGCATTTGTTTGTTTGTTTGTTTGTTCTGTTTTTGAAAGCTCTGTTCCATTCACTTGCCCCATTAGTTGATTGACAGTATCATTTTCCCAGTAGTTGATTTCTACAATTCTTTGTAAATTGTGGGTCTAGCCCTATCTGAAGAGTAAGTGGTTAAGGTTTTTTTCCCATTCCATGCACTCTGAGAGATCCCTTTGCTGGGCAGGAGAGGTCACCTCATGTAGTGCCATCTTTCAATATCTGGGTCAGTTTGTGTGCTATCAGTGTTCCATTCAGAAAGCTCTTGCCTTCCTTCATCTCTTGGAGCATATTCCCTATGTTTTCTTCTAGAAATTTTAGTGTTTCTGCTTAGGGTTTGGTTCGATTTTTCGAGACAGGGTTTCTCTGTGTAGCCTTGACTGTCCTGAAACTGTCACCATAAGCTAGGCTGGCCTCAAACTCACTGAGATCCACCTGCCTCTGACTCCCATGTGCTGGGTGCTACCTGTTTGAAATTAATGTCTTCAAACCATTTTGAACTGATTTATGTTTTGTACAAGACAAGAGATGAGAGTCTAACTGTATTCTTCCCAGTAGGATGCTAGCTAGTCTTACCATTTGTTGAAAAGATAGCTTTTCCCACTTTTTGCCATTTTTGTCACAAATTAAATGGTCACAGCTCTGCTGTTTTACTCTTGGCTCTACACTGTTATTAATTTTTCCCTCAGTACAGACTTGCCTCGAGAGCAGACATTGTGACCTCTCCAGCTGGGTTTTACTGTCATTGCTTTGGCTACTCATGGACTTTTTAGTTCTGTGGGAATTTTTGGATTGCTTTTAGTAAATCTCATTGAATATTTCTTAGGGATAATTTGTAGAACTGCCTAGGTCTGTTGGGTTTTTGGGGAGGGATTTTTTTGTAAGAAGATTATATACTTACCCAGCTTGACACTTTCCCTGCTTGGGTGCTAGGGACAAAACTCTTGGCCTTGAATATTTGCTGGGCAAAACATGTATCAATTGTTAGTGGGCTTTTTTTTTTTTTTTTTTTTAATAGATAGGCTCGGGCTGGAGAGATGGCGCAGCCATTAAAGGCTAGGCTCACAACCAAAAATATAAGATAGATAGGCTCTTATTGGGCTCAAGCTATAGTCAGCAGTGTTGGTAGCCGTTTGTGCCACACCCAAAGATGGCGCCGCCTTCCTGCCGATGACTCAGCAAACAGAGCTGTTGTCCAGCCCGAGGGACGTAGTGCACATGTACCACGCACGTCACAGCCTGCTCTTGGGACATGCTAATGAGATACTGGAGGGCGCACCAATCAGTTAGCGACACAAGTCTCCTGGGCATATATAAGAAGTGCACTTTTCTTCCTCGGGGTCCCCTGCTCAAGAGTATTGTACAATAAAGTTTGTTCGCAGAAGAATCCTGTTGTCATGCTTCGTTCTTCCTGGCTAGACGTAGGGTGCGCGACACAACAGAGTCTGGCCTTGAATTTCTTATTCTTCTGCCTCCACTTTCTGAGTGCTTATATATATATATATATATATATATATATATATATATATATATATATATGTATGTATGTATGTATGTATACACACACACACACACACACACACACACACACACCTGGCTGTGTGGTGGAAGCAATGCCCCCCCCAGGGGTTAGCCAAACTGCCTGCTTGTATGCCTAGACATTGGGAAAACAACATGCCCTCTTTCAAATTTTAGATAGGCCTAGTTACAAGCGATGACTCATATATATGTTCCTGTTTACGCTGCCAGAGGTTACAGGTTTGACCCAGGGGGTGCTCCCTTCCACTGTGCAGCTAGGGGATTTGCATACTGCCTTTGTACCTGGTATCTTGATCTGGATTCTGAGAGTAACACGGATTCTTTTGACACAGATGACCCAAGTCCTATCTTTCTTTCAAATCCTCATGCCTTCGCCTGATTCAGAGTAGCCGTGGGCGGTGCAGGTGCTATCAGGTGTGCCTTAAGTTTTGAAATAAAATTATTCCTTAAGAAAAAAAAATATATTTGTATATTTATCTAATAAAGATCATGTCTGGGTTCTGTACCGCCCCCCAACTTATCTGTCTTCTAAGAAGTATGATAGCATAAGGCCCAAATTGAGTCTTATCTATTTGAGGCTCCCATGAATGAGATGAGAGATTGGTAATCAATGCAAAAGCAAGAGGTTCATTCAGTGCAGTGGGGTGGCCTACATCCAGAGGAGAGGCGACCCCAAAAGGCTGTTACAAACAGTGTTTAATACTTTTTAGGGGTAAAGGTTACATCAGCAAGGTTATAATTTAAATTCATTGGCTAAGCATATTGACCTTTAAAACTATTGGTTAGTGAGCACATGCATCAGGACCCTAACTGGGACTCTCTAGAGGGTCAGATGGCTATCAGTCAGCCCAGTTTACAGTTCTCCTGAGAATTGTTTACTCAATGAAGTCCCTTAGGCCAAGGCAGGGTGAGCTGCTGGACCATTGTTTCTGCACAGGTGGGGGGTAGATAATTTTTTACTTCCTTCATTCCCTCCTCTTTCTAGGCCATTATTTCAATCTTGAAATTAAAGGTCCTCTTACTCTATAGCCTCACATTATTGTTTGAGTACTGTTATTTGCACAGTGTTAAGGTGTTCCTTGATGAAAGCAACTTAGTGATTCAAAATGCAAGGACCAAACCTTAAGAGCAAACATAGGATGATCAAATGTCTTATCAGAGTTGAAACTAAAGTGGCTCTCCTAGCTGTAAAAACAATAGCCCTTTCCTGTTCTTGAAGGACTACTTCTGCCAGTAAGGCTAGTGACTCTCGAAGGTTGGAGATAGAATCTTTTATCCCATGGATATCTAGGTTTATGACTACACGAAAACTGGAATTGTGGCTGGATGAAATTTCCAGGGAGGCAATTTTTATTCTTAACCCTCCTAGGCTGGATCTCAGAAGCACACTCAGGGTTAAGGCTCTAACTGATTTTTTTTTTCTTTTTCTGGATTGGACCTAGTCTCTTCTCTAGTATCTCAAAGACCTTGGAGCCCTCATGACATAGGAGCCGAGGCATCAGCTGAACTAAGACACAAAACCTCTTGGTCTGATTCAGTACCTATAGATATACACAAGGGGTCAATCTTGTAGAGCAAGCCCACCAGGTATCCTCAGGGGGAATCAAATACCCATCTGTCATAGTCATAAATAGAGTTACAAAAAAAAATTTTCTTCTGGGAGGACAGTGCCTATTCATAGTAATTGCCCGGACCCTTGTTGCAAAGTGAGAGATTATACGTACCTCCACCAGCAGCCCTCATCTGTGTTTTTCTGTTTTATAGGGCCCGAGGCAGCTATTCTCTCATAATATGGTGTAACAGAGTTCACAAAAGGTGGTAAGGGAAGATTTGGTTGAGTTTAGAACTAGAAAAGACTTTTCTATAAGGTTTAGAAGTGGGTGCTCATTGCCCTGGGGATCTTGATGAAAGAACAAATTTTCTATTATTGAGGCCACTCTGGTTACCGCAGTAACCCCAGTCACCACCTTGGGCCATACCCTAAGGGTTGGCATAGTGCATTGAGAGGCTGGAGGTGCTGAGTCTATAACAGAGTTAGGCCTGCTAGAGGTAGTCAAGGCCTCCTTCTACAAGTGAATGGTACAAAGAAACCCATTATCATAGCCAGATTGATAGCCTTAGTCTCTAGTTGTTTTTCTTTTCTGAAGTACATGCTTTTTTTCCTGCTTCAGTAAATCAGATGGAGAGTGGGTTATAGGAAAAATTAAAACAGAGCCCTTCTCCTTCTCAGCTACTACTTCCCTGGGTGATGTCAGGACAGGCACCAAGGACCCCAAAGGACTTGGAGGCCCCGCACTTTTGGAATTCCTTCTTACAGTAATTAAATCTAATCCCATGAGGAGTGGGGACTCCATGTCCTAAAAAGTAGCCATCAGCTTCTCCATACTTATGGGCCCATGCCTTGCTTCACTCATTTCAGGGGCACACATAGACTGGGAAGAGGCATAGCTTACTCCTTAGTTGACGGTGCCCACACCCTAATCCTCATTCTCCCAGACCATCCCCAGGACAGGGCTTCAAGGATCATGTGGTTCACTCTTGCATTTTAGTAGTTCTTTTCCCTGTTCCTGAGTAGGACTCATAAGTCCAGCCCAGCAACTAATTTATACAAATCAGGGGTTAAAGTGGCCACCAGGTATAAGGGGATAATTGGACCACATCTGTAGAGCTGATAGAATTTGCCATGTAAGTCTAGCAGGGGTATGGGGGTTGCTTACAGTTCTCGAGATGTCCTCTGCCAGCCACAGACAAACTAGTAGCCAGATCATGGTGTTTGAGATATCTTGAGTTTTAGAGGGTTGTTGGTCTTTTCGATTCTCTAACTGGAGATGTCAGACAGCTCAGGTCTGGAACAGGTTTCACATGGGAGATGTGTGTCCAGGCTAAGATCCCATCCACCTATACTGCCGTTGCCATAGTCAGCAAAACCAAGTATGGTCCCTTCCAGCGTGGTTTGAGGTTCAGAGACTGATAGCATCTCAGGTAGACTGAGTCTCCAGTTTGGAAAGGGTGAGTAGTCTCCAGGGTGGCTGGAACATAAGCCATGGCCAATGGAGCCCAGACTTCTTTTTGAATTGTCTGCAGAGCCTTAAGTCTGACATATAAATCATTATCATTATGGCAAGTCAATTCAGGAACATCCCCAAATAGGATGAGAGGAGTAGGATTCCCATATAGTAACTCAAAGTGGGTCAAGTTAAAGTGAGAGGGAGTGTTTATAACCTTACAAGGGTCTAAAGGAAGGAGCACCACCCAGTCTGCACCAGTCTCCAAGGTCAATTGAGTTTACCAATTGGTCCCCAAGAAATGAGCTAACATCTGACTTACCTAGGCAACAAAAGCTGGCCCCTTGTCTGATCCAATAACCTTAGGGGTATCAAACCTAGGGAAGATCTCTTCTGGAATCTTCTTAGCTACCACTACCACAATTTCTCTCTGTAGGGAGGCTTTCACCCACCCAGAAAAGGTGTCTATAAAGACATAGATATTTATATCTATAATGGCTTAATCACGGTAATGTTCACTTTCCAGTAAACCCCAGGTCTATCTTCTATCAGCCTTTTCTCTCTCTTTTTTTAACCTTAGTTCTACATGCATTCATCTTCTGGCATGAAACACAGCTATTTACTACTTGAACCACTAGATGCCTCAAATCTGGCACAAAAGAATTTGACCACAAGATGGTCCTCACAAGTTTGTTGATCTCTAGATTAGTTAGTAAATTGATGCATTTGCTTCAAGTCTAGTACTGTGTACTAGGTTCTGGATGGGGGCAAAGAGCTCAATGGGTTATAAGGGTTAGGTACCATGAGGGGGAAATTGGCCACTCATTTGTTTACCTCTCAGAGATCTTGAACTAGCTGGCAGTTTTTTTTTTTTTTTTTTTTTTTTAACTTTTAAGGTCTAAACCCCATCCCTCCTAGTTGCTATCTTCTTGTATGGTCAGAACTTTGGGGCAAAGCATCGGGGGGGGGGGTTCTTTTGTTGGGGTCCCCTTTTCTTCTTGTTGAGACTATCTCTGGCCCAGTGACCTTTTTCTTTACAGTAAGCACATTGATCCTTGTCAAGAGGCTCCTTCCTAGTGCCAGACTTGGTTCTTAACTCTCTGTCCCTCACTTACTGTGGCCAGGATCCTCTGTAAATTCCTTTCCTGCCTCTTTTCCTGCTCACTCTCTCTCTTATTTTTTTACTTGCTCTCTCTCTTTCTCTGTCTCCTTGTTATGGTAAATGTTCTCAACAACCTGCACTAAATCTCACAACAACTTATCTCATAGTCTCTCTAGCCTATAAAGCTTTCTGACACTTTTACTGTTCTATAAAAGGCATAATCGCTTGTCTAATCTCTGCTTAACCTCACATACCTTTGTCATATTGGTGGGTCATCCTGCAACCCCCTTAAAATTTGTAAAATGGAGCCGAGTGTAGAAGGTAATGCTCCTTACCTTCTGCTGAATTGAAGTTTCAACCTGGCCTAGTCAGTGGAAATCCTGCATCTATGTCCCCAGACAAAAGAGAGGGGCACCCATCTGCCCCCTGGGACATTCTTTTAAGCCTCAAGGACACTACACTTTTTCTCCTCTGTGTAGCAGTTGCTGGTAGTCGTCTCAGGTTGGTTGGTGAGAGAAAAAGTGTGACTCAAGTAAATTAGTCAAACGCTGCAGGTTCTCAGAAAAAAAAGAGTTATAAGTTCTCCAGTTATACAGATAGGCTGAGGAGAATGGCCAATATTATAAAGGTTGTAAGCCCTAATCATCAGGAAGGCCATAGACTCAGAGGGGCAAGATATGTGACTGCTCTGGAGTCATGGCAACTGTGAATTTCCGTAGCTGCCCCCCCCCCCCGGGATGGGCATCTCTTGCCCTTGTTGGACCAGAGAAGTGGAGGACCATTCTGTGGCTCTGCTCCTGGTTCTGCCTGAAAAGAAATAGAGGGCAGATGAGGGGGAAGGGAGCCAAGAGGAAGAAGGTCAACATCTTTGATTGAGAGGACATTCTTTGGTGGTAAACAACCATGTATAAATGTTAGTTTTCAGGTGGTGCTGCCCTGCCTCTCCTGCTGCTGCCTTCTGGATGCCCACTAACTGGCTTCAGTAAACTCCCTAGCTGTGCCCTGCATGGCTCCACCTGGAACAGCTGTACTGGTCCACAACCAAAGGCAGTACAGGCCAAGGTTATTATTTTTTTAAAAAACAAAACAAAAACAAAAACAAAGCTTGCACCTGTAAGAACCCCCAGGAGGGAGAGCCTCACTCAAATCCTAGGAATCAATGTCCACCCCACAAACCACTGAAGTTGAATCTTGATGCAACAAAGCAGGAGGTTTTATTCAGGAACCAGTTATCTGGGGCTCAACTCACTACTCCATTTGAAGCTTGAGCCTAAAATTATACAATCTTATAAAGACAAAAACCACAATACCCAGGAGGGGAGTGGGAGTGGGAGTAGGGACTTTCCAAGGAAGCACTTCCCATGGACTATTGCCGGATGGCCAGGATATGGTCCATAATAACCAGGATGGGAGTGGGCATAGGGGCTTTCCAGGAAGAGCACTTCTCATAGACTATATCCTGATGGCCAGAATATGGTCCACAATAACTAGAGTAATGTCCTTTATCTGGCATGTACAGGCCACACTTCTCAGGGATGTCTTGCAGGTTTCTGCCCCGATCCCTCCCCCCCCCCCAGGGTCCATAAATTCAGGTTCTCAGGCCCCGAATGAAGCAGGGCTAACTTAAATTTTTTATTTTTACATTCCCCACTTTTTCTTTTAGTAAGTTCTAATCATTGAACTTCGGATTCTTCTCTGGACTTTAAGACCTGGTATTGTTGACAGAGAATCATTATCTGGACAGCACTTATCCTCTTTCTGATAAAGCTAATGAGATGATTTAAAATGCAAGGTCTCAAAGTGAGAAGCAACAGAAGGATAATGAGGGGCCCCATGAGGGAAGAAAGAAGGGTGGTAAACCAAGGAGATTTGGAATACCAACTCTCAAACCAACTCTGCCCTGTATCTCGGTCTCGTTGTCTTCTTTCTAGTCACTCTCTGAGCTTGCTCATGGAGTTTTTTATTACTCCTGAATGGTCTGCATAAAAGCAACATTCCTCTTTAAGGGCAGCACATAATCCTCCCTCTCTGAGGAATAGCAAGTCAAGTCCTCTCCTGTTTTGAAGCACCACTTCTGACAAAGAGGTCAAAGATTCTTCGAATTTGGAGATGGAGTGTTCAATGGCTCTAAGATCTCCAGTCATGGTTGTTCTAAGACTTTCATAGAAGTGAGGGATCTGTTTCAAAGCTGCAGTGCTGGTTCCTACACCAGCCACTACCCCTAATCCTAGGAGGACCACTGCGATTAAAGTAACAGGCTCTTGTTTATATCTGGTCCGATGGTCAAACTCATCTACAAAGTAACTGTCATCATGATAAAGGAGTCTCAGCACCAGCTGAACTAACACACAGAAATCTCTAGAGTGGTTAAAGACAGATATCAATACACAAGGGGCAAGGCCTGTGTTACAGGCCCAGCAGGCTTCAATTGGGGGTACCAAGTAGTAGTTAGACTCAGAACTATTGATAGTAGCTGTGTGATTACAAAGATGAGCCTTATCTATACAAAGTTCAGACCCAGATACAGCAGATAAGGTCAACCCTTACCATTTTGCCAGCCGCATGAACTATGATCCATGGCAAAGTCGTAGGACCTTGTAATACCTATGCCCCCATAGTAAGGGGGGGTTAGAGGCAAAGCACAGCCAACAAGACTGGGTGGCCCCTGGATTGGAGGAATTTAGAACTTGAAATGCTCCTTGTATCAGACTGAACATATGTTGGCTCATTCCTGGAAGGGGTGGAGATATGGGATGTGGGGTGGCAGGGGTGAGGGTTGGTGAAGCTGTGGCTGGGGTGGGGTAGGAACAGGTGGGGGTCATGTGACTGTATCAGTAGGTCCTAAGACAGGATTTGGGCCTACCACCACTGAAGTGGGGGTCTTAACCTTAAGTCTAAGGAAGAAAAGAATCCCAGGGTCCTGGCCAGAGGCATAAAACCGGAGTTCCCACATATGTCCTCTTTGCCATTCTTTGAATTCTTTTTGTTTATCTGTGAAGCAGATAACTATGGGGTTGCATGAACCACTGTTGCAGGTACTCTGTAAGGTGGGGACATATCTTCCCTGCTGAGGGCAGTGAGTGGGCACAGAATAATTTTTGGATACCATTATTAAATCCCAAGCGGAAGTAGACTTCCAATAGGTGGTTCCTGATGTCTCACAACCCCATGCCTTGCAGAAATAATTCTTTGACCCTCCACATTGTCTAGCTTCTGGTCTTGTTTATTCATCCCTTGGGAAGACATAGAAGGGGGTTAGTCTCTCTGGCACTGGGACCAAGGTCTAGCACACCCTAGAGTAGCAGTATGTTGGAAATGGGTGGATTCTTCTAACACAGGTAAGGGATCAAGGCCAAGATCAGAAATGTCCCAGAAGTCTAGTCCTGCGATAAGGCGGCAGAGGTAAAACATAATATCGGGCCACCAGGTATCGAGAGTGGCCTCTTTAGAGGTAGACCACACCACTTTTCCCATTTGTGACGGCACCTGCCAGGTCAGCCTCCGGGGAGCATGGGGGTTAGAGTTACTTAGCCGAGGGAGCATCATCAGGAGCAACAACGCAGCAGAAGTGAAGCTTAAGAGAGTGGTTGGTCTTCTCAACCTGCCAATCTTGGTCAACTGGTGCATGTTTGACATGTGAAGCATGGATCCACGCAGAAATTCCGTCTATCTTGATCATGGTAGGGGTCGTCAGGAGCACCAGGTATGGTCCTTTCCAGCGTGGTTCGAGGCTGGATACCCGATGCCGTCTTATGAACACCGAGTCCCCGACCTGGAACTGGTGGGGCACCTGGAGATCTCCGGGTGGATAAATCTCAGCCAACTGGGTCCACACCTCTTTCTGCATCACTTCAAGAGCCTTTAGCCTGGGCAACAAAAGCTGGTCTGTTGTCTGACCCAATCACCTTTGGCATGCCAAATGGGAGGAAGATTTCTTCTAGAATCTTCTTTGTCGCAACTGCAGCTGTTTCCTTCTTGGTAGGGAAAGCTTCTACCCACCTTGAGAAGGTGTCTATGAAGACGAACAAGTACTTATTACCATACCATGCTGGTCTGACTTCTGTGAAGTCTACTTCACAGAAGGCTCCTGGTGTATCCCCCTGGAGGCGCTTGCCTGATTCTAATTTGTTTCTGCCGATGTTAACCTTTTGGCACGGCACACAAGTTTTAACTATCTCTTCAGTCATATCATATAGTCTGGTGATGTGGTAATGAGTCTTTTTCATCATTGCTATCCTTTTCTTAGCTTCTAAATGTGTGAGTTTGGAGCAGAATAGTTTTGGCCTGTGCGTTGGGCAAAATGATCTTTAGTCTTCCAAATCTTATAAAGGGGGCCATAGTCTGTCTAGTTTATCAATTTGCTGGAAATCTTCTGTATAATTAAACTGTCTAATAGAGGGCAGTAGTACTGGAGCTTCGTCCTGGGGGAGAATAGCCAAGATGTTTAACCCTTGGGCTGCTCTCTTGGCCTCAGCATCAGCTCGCTGATTTCCTTTTGCTGTTACTGAATCCCCTTTTGATGGCCTGGACAGTGTATAATCGCCACCTTTTGTGGCTAGTGCACGGCCTCTAGAAGGTTTAATATTTCTCCTTTGTTTTTAATCTCTTTCCCTGCTGAGGTCAAAAGTCCCCTCTGCCAGTAGATGGTGCCGTGAGTATGGGTGGTGGCAAAGGCATACCTGCTGTCTGTGTAGATATTGGCCCCTCTCTCCCTCAGCCATCTTCAGGGCTTGGGTGAGTGCAACCAGTTCAGCCCTTTGAGCTGAAGATCCCTCTGGGAGGCTGCTGGCCCATACGACCCCAGCTTGATCTACCACTGTTGCCCCAGCCACTCCTTTATCTTCAACCTCGAAGCTGTTCTCATCAGTAAACCAGGTCACCTGTGCATCTGGTAGAGGCTGGTCCTGAAGGTCCTGACGGATCCCAGTTTCTTCTGCTAGTATTTCTTGGCAGTTGTGTACCACCGGATGGGGGTCCGCCTCAGGCAGTAAGGTGGTGGGGTTGAGGGTGAGCAGGGGGGCAAACTGAACCCAATCACCATTTAACAAGAGGCTTTGGTAGTGAGTGGGTCATATGGGCATTGGAGAGCCACCGTTCAGGTAGTTGTCTGATGACACTTTCTAATGCATGAGGTGCAATGATAGTCAGATTCTGTCCCAAAGTCAATTTATCAGCATCCTTTACCAGCAGAGCTATCACTGGAACTGATCTTTTTTTTTTTATTGAAGAACTTTATTTTAAAAAAACAAAGATAAATGTACAAATTTTAAGCATTTTTTGCATAAAAGTATACAAATAAATTTTTGTCACTGTTTGGCCTTTTTTTTTTTTAAGGTTTGATAGTGTGCATTAAGATCTTACTAGTTACAATGAGCATAAAGTACATGTAAAACAAGATGTAACCTGGAATTAGTCAAAGTTTTCTTGGTGTATAAAGAGTAAACATAATGGTTTTTTCTTTTCTTTTCTTCTTTTTTTCTTGAACTTCACACAGTCTGTGATTTGTTTCTGGGATGTTCAGAACTTTCTGGGGTTAGTATCCAATTATCAGTGACTGAATATTATGTCTGTTCTTTTGTGACTGGGTTATCTCACTCAGGATGATATTCTCTAGATGCATCCATTTTATTAAGAATTTTATGAGGTCATTTTTTCTGATAGCTGAGTAGTACTCCATTGTGTAAATGTACCACAATTTTTGTATCCATTCATCTACTGAAGGACATCTTGGTTCTTTCCAGCTTCTGGCTATTATAAATAGAGCTGCTGTGAACATTGTGGTGCATGTATCTTTGTTGTATGTTGGAGTGTCTTTGGGTAAATGCCCAGAAGTGGAATAACTGGGTCTTCAGGTAGTACTATGTCCAATTTTCTGAGGAATCATCAAACTGATTTCCAGAGTGGTTGTACCAGTTTACTACCCTACCAACAGTGGAGAAGTGTTCCTCTTTCTCCACATCCTTGCCAGCATCTGCTGTCATCTGAATTTTTGATCTTGGCCAATCTGACTGGTATAAGGTGGAATCTCAGGGTTGTTTTGATTTGCATTTCCCTGAATGGCTAATGATTTCGAGCACGTCCTTAGATGCTTCTCCATTCGATATTCCTCAATTGAGAACTTTTTGTTTAGCTCTGTACCCCATTTTTTAATAGGGTTTTTTGATTCTCTGGTGTCTAACTTCTTGAGTTCTTTGTATACCTTGGATATTAGGCCTCTATCAGATGTGGGGTTGGTAAAAATCTTCTCCCACTCTGTTGGCTGCCGTTTTGTTTTCTTGACAGTGTCTTTAGCCTTACAGAAACTGTGCAATATCATTAAGTCCTATTTGTCAATCTTTGACCTTAGAGCACAAGCCATTGGTGTTCTGTTCAGGAAATTTTCTCCTTTGCCTATGTGTACTGCAACTGATCTTAAGCAAGCTGACCATCCGCTGACCACTGGATCTATATTCTTAGAGAGGTAGGCCACAGGCCTTATCCATGGTCCCAGCTGTTGGGTTAAGACTCCCTTGTCAATACCTAGTCTTTTGTCTACAAACAAGGCGAAAGGTTTGGTCACATTAGGGAGAGCCAGTGAAGGGGCTGTTAGTAGGGCTCGCTTGATGTCATCAAAGGCCCATTGCTGCTCCTTGTTCCATTTAAAGGATGCACTATCTTTGGTTAAAGGGTATAAAGGAGCTGCCAGGGAGGCAAGCCCCAGAATCTAAAATCTACAGAAGTCGACAGTCCCTAGGAATTCACGAACCTGTCATGCGGTCCAGGGTACTGGGATTTGAGTCACTGCTTGTTTCCTGGCCTCTGTGAGTCATCTCTTTCCCCCTTTTAGTGAGCACCCTAAGTATGTCACCTGGCGTTGACAGATCTGGGCCTTCTTGGCAGAGTCCCCATATCCTAGCTGGGCTAATTCTTTCAACAGCAGTTCTGTTCTTTGGTGACAGGCCTCCTCACTTGGGGCTGCAAGAGGCAAATCATCAACATACTGAAACAGAGTTACCTGTGCGTTAGCTGCACGACAATGGGCCAAGTCCTGATGTAGGGCTTCATCAAAGATGGTTGGTGAGTTCTTAAAACCTTGTGGTAGTCTGGTCCAAGTCAGTTGACCAGTTGCCCCAGTCTTTGGATTCTGCCATTTAAAGGCATAGACCTTTTGGCTGGTGGAATGAAGGCCAAGGCAGAAGAAGGCATCTGGGGGTAGCGAGCTTAATAAGTTGTATGTGTTAGGAATGGTTGGATGGGTATACTGTACCCACCTATTGACTTCCCTTAAGTCCTGGACAGGCCTATAATCATTGCTGCCAGGTTTGCTCACAGGCAGAAGTAGGGTGTTCCAAGGTGACCAGCACTTTACAAGGATGCCCTGTTGGATAAGGCGCTGGATGTGAGATTTTATCCCTGCGTGTGCCTCAGGGCTCATAGTATATTGGCAAACTGATATAAGAGTAGCGAAGGCTTTTAATTCTACAACCACAGGTGGTTGTTTTCATGCTAGCCCCATTCCTGCAGTCTCTGCCCAATCCCCAGGATATTTCTGAAGCCAGATTTCCATATCTACTGGCCTCACCACAGACATTTCAAAAAGTCAGTGCTCCTCTTCCAGATGCATGGTTAGGGCAGTTATCGCTGGCCCCACTTTGGTAACCTTTGGTCCTTGTGTGTGAAGGTGATTTGGGCCCCCAGCTTTGTGAGCATGTCTTTCCCTAACAGAGGAGTAGGGCATTCAGGAATAATCAAGAATGAGTGGGTTACCCGATCCACTCCCAAGTCAACTGATCTTCGGGTAGTCCATGAATATTGTTGTTCACCAGTGACCCCAATCACTCAGGATTTCTTCTGGGACAAATGCCTTTAGAATCTAGCAAGACTGAGTGCTGAGCTCCCATATCCATCAGTAACTAGACAGGCTGCCCCTCCACTTTCAGAGTTACCCTAGGCACAGGGAGAGGCTCTAAACCCCGTCTTTTCTAATCTTCTTCCTCTTTAGTCAGGGCTAACACCCACTGAGGGGAACCCTTCTTCTTGGAGCAATCTTGGGCCCAATGTCCCTTTTCTTTGCAATAGGCACATTGATCTTTTCCTAGTGATGTGAAGTTGCCCAGGCTTCCTGTCTTTTTTTTTCCTTCTTTAGGCAGTCCTCTATCTCTGTCACTCACAACTGCCGGCAAGATCTGTGTTAAATTTCCCTCCTGCCTTTTATCTCTTTCTCTAACTCTTTTGTTTTCTCTTTTCTCTCTGTTTCTTTTCTCCGTTCTCTCTCTTTTTCAGACTCTCTCTTATAGTATACCTTTTCAGCTTCCTTAACCAAATCCTGTAACCCTTCTAATCGCTGCAACTTTCTCTTTATATCTGGTACTGATTGCCTGATGAAGGCCATTGCCACAGATGCCCTTTAACCTTCCATAGGTGGGTCGAAGTGGGCATATCTCCTATATGCCTCCATGAGTTGTTCAAGAAACACAGATGGTGATTCAGTAGCACCCTGCATTACCTCCCTTATCCTAGCCAGATTGTTGGGGAGCCTAGCAGCCCCCCAGAGACCAGGCACTAGAGCCTGGTGGTAGATGGTCAGTTTCTCCCTACCATCTTGTGTGTTGTCTCTCTGTCTTGGGTAATCGGGAACCCAACGTCCATAACATTAGGGAGCAGCATGGGCCTGCCATCACCCCCTGGTATGTTCTTCCAAGCCTCCAGCAGGATCCTCTTTCTCTCTTCGGTGGTAAAGAGAGTCTGGAGGAGTTGCTGGCAGTCATCCCAGGTGGGCTGGTGAGAGAACAGCAGAGACTCCACAGACCTGTAAGTCTTTGGGTGTCTTCTGAAAAAGGATGGTTAGTTTTCCAGTCATGGAGATCAGATGTTGAAAAGGGCCAATATTGGAGTGCCTGCAGGGCGGGACCCTGGCCATTCTCCCCTGGCACCAGCGAGGCCCTTAAGCCCGCAGAGGCAGGGTCACAACTAGTTCAGAGGTGGAATCAGGGGTGGCTGCCCAGTGGCTGCGAGTTCCCTGAGTGGGACCATGAGCCTCTGAGGTTGGTGGGGCCGAGGGTTCTGGCTGCACTGTAGGTGAAAGTGCAGGAA
This sequence comes from Micromys minutus, assembly GCF_963924665.1. Taxonomy (NCBI): domain Eukaryota; kingdom Metazoa; phylum Chordata; class Mammalia; order Rodentia; family Muridae; genus Micromys; species Micromys minutus. The sequence continues at coordinate 5,049,260 of NC_137985.1, read as the reverse complement.
TATACGGGGCTGGGGGATCAAGAAGGAGGATATCTTTAGGATAGATTTACTTCAGAGCAGCCAGTCAGGAGGACTTATCTGTGGAACTCTGGACCGCCAAGACTCAGGAGCTTGGTGGCTGCCTGGGTTGGTGGAGCCAAGGCTTCACTCAGGGAGGAGGATTCTGTGATAAGTTCTCCCAATCCATAATATAAGGTTGTTGATCTGGATTTCCATTTGGTCCAGCCTGAAAAATAATATCTTTAACCAACTGGATGGTGTCTATGTAAAAACTGCTCTCTGGTGGCCAGACTGCATCCAAGATAGGCCATTCTGAGGCACAGTGTTTCTGGAGAGATTATGGGCCCTACACTTAACTTCGGTCCAATGTCCAAGAGTCAAACTAAGGGAGGTAGTCACAGTCTTTCCCATGGTCAGTGGGAATGTCAGATACAGATAGAGAGGCAAGAATATAAGAACAACACCAAACAGACAAAAGAGACCCCACTTGCTGTTCCACAAAGACCCAAATGTTTCAGATGGCAGTGAAGACTGGTAAACCTGGTGGGGCATGGTGCGCATAAGTCAGTGGACCCATTGGGGTGGAGAAAGTGCTTGGGGCTGGTGATGGACACAACAGAACAGAGCAGGTGCTTTCTGGGCTGTCTATGGGCCCAGAAGGGTGGGATGAGCACGCTCTGGGCCGGCAATGAACCACTGAAGTTGAATCTTGATGGAACAAAGCAGGAGGTTTTATTCGGGAACCAGCTAGCTGGGGCTCAACTTACCACTCCATTTAGAGAGACTGGAGAAGAGCCCTGAGCTTAAAATTATGCAAGCTTATAAAGGCAAAAACCACAACACCCAGGTGGGGAGCAGGAGTAGGGACTTTCCAAGGGGAGCACTTCCCACAGACTATCTCCATATGGCCAGGATATGGTCCACAATAACTGGGAGGGGAATGGGCATAGGGGCTTTCCAGGGAGAGCACTTCCTGGCCCACAAGGAGTCTCAGCTCAGGAGTGCACCACCCACAGCTTACCAGTCGAGGAGTCAAAGAAATATAAACAAAGGCTCACAAACACTGCGACGAAGAGGACAAAACAGACAAGAACACAGCAGCCTTGACAAGTATGTTGCAAATCAGAAATAGAGTCAGATGGCCGGCCTACTGAAATAGGTTGGAGGGGCAGCTGAACTGCCTCCTTCCAAAAACTTATACAGACACTGAATATTCAAATTCAGTAACAGAACAGATGCAGACAGCACGCCAACTCACCGAACTAAAAGTAAAAACAGAGAGAAAGCAGAATTGAAGCAGAAGTGAAGCCTTTTCTTTGAGCACTCACAGGAGTTCCTTCAAACTCAGGGGTCCTGGGATCTGGGGGCATAGGGAAATCCCAGACAAGCCCCCAAATGAAAGACCTTAAGCCTTTCTCTCGGGACCCTTGCCAAAGACTACCTAGGAGTCAAGGTTCATTGCAAAAGCAAGAGGATTTTATTATGCTGACATTCCAGGGTTCAGTAGCCTTCTGGAAGGTGTGAACCCTGAGCAGAAGCTACAGTGAGTTTTTAAAGCTAAAAACAGGGCAGGAGTATCTTGGGGAACAGGGTACCAATGCCAGATGTTCTGTTTCTGCTGATTTTGCCCTTTGTCAGGCACCGGCTGAGACCTTGCCATTTGCCTTCTCCTGGGACCTTGGGATGTTTATCAGGAGTGCAGCTGCAGCCCCAGTCCATAGCTAACTCTTCCTGAGAAGTAATGTTATCAGGTTCCTGAAGGGGCACAGCTGGAGTTTGGTGCCAACTCCTCCTGAGGCCACTGTGGGTGCAGTTTGTATTTTTCTACTACTGGGGCCTTTCACATGCACATGGGTACGGGTGCTTTTGGTTGTCAGGGCTGGAGGTCCTCAAGGAGCCAAAGTTTTAGGCAGTTCTAAGATGCCTGATACAGATGCTGGGACAAAACTCAGGTCCAAACAACAAGTGATTGTGAACCTTGGAGCTCTCTCCAGACCACAAGTTGGTATTTTCATGGAAGCTTTCCATCTGAGGACAGATTGTGGCCAGCTGCTTCACGTTTCTGCTGCCATAGCTTGCCCCGCCTTAGCCATCATACCTACCCCAGGAGGAGGGTACTTTCAAACCATGACCAAATAAGCCCTTCCTGAGGTTAGTTTTGTTAGATATTTTATCTCAGCATGGAGAAAAGCAGCTACTACAGTACCCAACGTCTTCCTGACTCCATCTGCCCAACTCTTCCTAAGAGGCGTGTTGTATAACCCCCATTTCACAGCAGAAGGAGAGACTGGTGTAGAATGGTAATTTAGGGCATCGTTTAGACTCCAGGAGCTGGATGAACTTGTCTCCTGCAGGGTATACTCTTTGGGAAAGCATGTCTCAAGTTAGAGAATCCAGATATGGCATGGGTCATAGGTTGAGAAGGAAAGCAGCTAGGCCTAGTTCTGCATAGATGAATAGGGACAGCAGTGACCCCAAGAGGATCTTATCTTCTCTTCAGCCAGCCTTATCTAGCTACTGAAACAGCTTATAGGGGGTAGGCAGCTTTCAAGCACCAAAGACCTCAGGGCGGGGAGTTATGTAATAGCTGGGTGATCTTGATCTTGTTTGGTGACAGCAATCACACAGCTAAACCAAAGCCAAGCAGAGATCTGAGGAAGACTGTAGGGTTGTGCGTCCCACATCTGCTCTGCCACAGGGCACTGCTGCTTGGCGAGGCAGTTTGCGCTTATCCCATGTAGTGACAGGGCAGGTATTGAGCCATAGGGAAGCCCCAGGACACAGCTTGGGGGTGGGAAAGTGCAGTCTGAGGCATGGGATGGATGGAACTGGCTTGGGGGTCCTCAGTCTGGTTCTCAGGCTCTTGAACACCCAGGCGCCGCTGAGAGCTATGGAAGATCTGAGAATGGAGTGGGGTCCTGTGGGGCGCTGCCTGCATATTCTCCATTACAAGATGGCTAGAGTTAGCAGTAAACAAGTCATGTGTACACATGCTGGGTAACTTTCCACTCCTTGAGCCCTGCCTCTCCCGTGGCGTCATAGGGCCTGATGAGTTTCAACCAATCAGGGGGCTCCACGTCCAAGGCGAGGACTGATTCCTATATAAGGGGATGGGCTAGATAGTTCATGGTCTTCGCTTCTACTTGATGTAAGCTTATGCTCTGCCTCTCGAGAGCATTAAAGCTATACCGCAGAAGAATCCTATTTTGTGTGCCGCGTCATTCTTGCTGGCGAGACGGTTGCGCGGGACAGGGTCCCACAGGCTGGATTTAACGAGGAAGAGGGGGTACCTCCAGCTGGTCCCAAGGGGGAGTCCTTGGCTTGATAGCAGCTGCAGTCTTGGGCTTGGTGGCTGTTGGGATTCTGTAAACCCTACCCCATAGTTACCTGGCAACAGACAGGAATACCCCACTCCATAATTACCTGGTAACAGCGAGGTATGTTCTGCCCAGTTAACTGGCACTATAAAAGGGGTGCTTGCTCCCTCCTCTCTTGCCCTCTTCCTCTTGCCCCTCCTCTCCCAAATGCCCCCCCCCCGCATGTGCTCATGGCCGGCCTCTGCTCCTGTATTCCTCTCTCTCTGCCTCTACCACCCTCTTAACTCCCTTATGACCCGAATAAACTGTATTCTATACCATTGTGTGGCTGGTCCCTCAGGGGGAAGGGATTCCCAACATGGGTCCCCCAGAAGCATCTCCCTTGTCCCCAGGCCTCACCGTACCTCCATGGGCCATATTCCCCTTGTCCCACCACATCCCCCCAGCTCTCTTCATTTTTTTAACTAACAGTGAGAGTCATGGCTGGGAGTGCAGAGAGGCCTTCTACGGGAGATTAGACAGCAGCTCTGTAGGTGAAAGTCTTCTTCATGGCTCCCTTCTGTGTATCCTGATAAAAAGAGACAGTCCATGGTTCTGAATCATTTATTGCCATGGTGGAAAGTAGTTGTATAAAACAACACACCCCTTCTCAGGATGAACCTGACACCAAATACCATCTGTAGGTAGGAATGTCTGGGAAGAAAAGCTTATTGGCTAAGCCATCCAGGCCTCTAGGTACCTCGTTAGCATGGCAATTCGTCATGAGCCTATGTGACTATAGGTGTTTTTCCTCATCTACTTCTGAAGGGGCTTGGGGCATTTCCCTTACGTGACTGATGGTGACACATCTATGGGGGCTGTGGTTAGTGATGAGGGCATGGTGGCTGGGAGCAGGCATCCTTCAGAGTCTGCGGGGTTCCTAGCCTTAGTTCATTAGGGACCAGGCAACTTTTTATGCTCCTATATTTCTCCTCTTTAGGTCTTTTTGTTTGTTTTGATAAAAAGACCTCTAGTTTTGATACTTAAAAGTCTGAGCATTCGTTTCTGTTTTGAAGGCCCTAGGCATTGAGGCTAAGGTCTGTGTTCTGCTATACCCAGATACATCCCCAGCCTCAAACACAGGCCTGCTCGGAGCTCTGCCGCTCCTACCCTTGACTTGCTAAGCCAAGCCTCTTGCATTTTTTTTTTGTTGTTGCTGTTGTTTGTTTGCTTGCTTGCTTTACTGAGAAAAGGCACAGGAGCTATTCAACAACCCTCTTCTGCTTCTCTTGCTGTGTTCTGAGGTGGGTGGGTGGGGTTGGTTGTGTGCACATTTCACCCTCCAATGGAACTGGGGTTCTGTCATGTGACTTCGAGAATGGGTAGTTCTAGCATTCATTGTTGGCATTAGGACAGGCTCCTACCCCCAGTGATGGCTACACCCACAGGTGACAGGGACCTGGCACATCCATCACCATAGAAATACCAAGCATTCTCAGGATACACGGCTTCAGAAGCAATGATGTCACCACCAACATAAGAGACTGAAGCCCCTTCTCTTTCTCCTCCTCTCTTCTCTCAACCCTGATCCCTGTCTCGTCATTCTATTAAACCTGTTCACGTGGACTTGTGTTGGTTTGGTGTGGTTTGTCTGAGAGCCGAGAAATCTATTTAACAACATTCATGTTTCTCTTCTCAGCCCTGTGTCTGTTCTTCAGGCCAGCAGTCCTGTGTCCCTCTGACCTTATCAGTGAGCAGGTTATAAATGTCTTGAGTTCGTATAGTCAGCAATTAAATCTTCTCAGGACTGTGCTAGGCCTATGCTATATGGTTAAGAAAAACTTCCTGTGAAAAGCCTGGCAGGAAGTAAGCTGGACAGGGTGGCCATGTGAGCATGTGTGTGGGAAAGATCTGATGTAAAAAAACAAGGTTTTTAGGGGCTTTGAGACTTTTCCAAAACACTTCTTTCTTAGAATGTGAGACCCTAAAGACACAGAAATGGTTAAAATAAGACTCAGAGACGTTCCAGTCATCTCAAGGCTATGAGATCCCACCTGTGCCTGACAAATAAAAACAATGGTCCAGAGTAATTCTCAGAAACAAAAAACAAAAACATAGAATATACTGACTGATAGCCGCCTAACCCTCTAGAAATCCCTACATAGGGTCCTGATGCATGTCATAGTTAACTCATGCCCTAATCACCCATTTCTGAGAAACAAAACAAAGACAAAATCCTTCAAAGTTTTGAAATATATAAACAAATTTCTGAAAATGAAAAAAAAAAAAAAAAAGAAATTTAGTGGACAGGTCAAGCTACACTGACCAAGCTGAGTTAAGACAAAACAAAAATGACTGCTTTAGAAAAAAAAAGGGGATTCTACCTCTCCCAGTGATAAATTCTGAGAAAAACCACCAAGAGTCAGCCTGATCCTGCCCGACCACCCAGTTCCTCCCCCATTGGAAATTTTTCCACACTAGTCCCTTCCAAGGACAAACGCAAGAACTAGATGAGAAAATGACTGACTGAGCCAAGAACTGCCTCTTGAGCAGGGTTAGCCAATGCCTAATTTTTTTTTGTCCTAAGATCCACCAATGGGAGTGAGCCAATTACTCTGTTGCTGAAATCTGCCATCTGTAAAGTATAAAAGATATATGCTTGTTGAGCTCGGGGTTGACTCTCCCTGGGAGGATGAGCAACCCCATGTACATAGAATAAAAACCTTTGGTTATTGCAGTGGTCTATCGCCTAATTGTGTTCTGTGGGCCTCGCTCCTGAGCTAAGACTTCTCGGTGTCTTACAACAGATTGTCTTGATTACACATGTCAGAAGATCCACCTGGTAATGGGAGGCACCATTCCCTAGTCTTGGGTTACTGAATAGTATAAGATAAGAGCAAGCTGGCTGAGCAGCCAGTGTGAGTGCATTTGCTTTCCTGCTTCCTGATTGTGGCTATGATGTAACAGCTGCTGAAGTTTCTGTCTTTATATTTTTTCTCAGTGATGGACTCTGGCCTGGAATTGTGAGCAAAATAAAACATTTCCTCCTCTGTTGCTCTTAATCAGGATATTTCATCACAACAGGAAAACAACAGTAGAGCCTCACAAGCCCCCGGCTCAGTCCCCACCCTGTGTACACTGCACACGGTGGTACACCTCTGTAATCCCAGCCTTCAGAAAGCGGAGGCTGGAGGGTCAGAAATTAAAGGTTACTCTCAGATACTTAGTTTGAGACCACCCTAAGATATAAGATATGGGATCATGTCTCAACCCTTCCCCAAACCTCACCTTCAATTTGAACATCTAAGAAAAACTGTAGTTAGCATCACTGTCTCCCAAAGATGTACCTCTACTACATCTTTGTCGTTTGTTATCTGTTTGTTATTGAGGCTGTAACTGGTGCAGTAAAGAAAGAAAAAGAAACACGAAGAACACATATTGAAAAGGAATAGCTGGATATAGTGGTCTATGCTTATGCCAGCACTTGGGGGAACTGGGGGTTCAAGGTCAGCTGGAGTACAAGGCCAGCTGTGCTACATAAGACTCTTTCTCAAAAAGTACAAAAACTAAACAATCAAACCAACATAAAAACGGTAGCTTTGAAATGTAAACAGTCAAAATTGAAACCAAAATCACCAGAAAACACAGTCAGTGTGGCTAATATCACTACCACCAGAGGTTAAGACCACAGCGGGAGGCCCTCTTTTTCTGCTGAGCTGAAACTGGAAGTGCCAAGATGGTAAATTTGGAAAGTTCACTTATCGACAAAAATTCTTCTAGTACCTTGCTGGTGGGAATTTAGAACAGTATAAACTAAGTTACTGGGCAGTTGTTTGTTTTCTTTTACTTTTGAGATAACATCTCATTTTCTGTTAGATCCGAAAGCGCTGCACAGAGATACCACTCACATATGCAACAGGCAGAGTGTTTTTTAAAAAAGGTTTATTTATTATTATATTTAATACACCATTGCTGTCTTCAGACACACCAGAAGAGGGCATCATATCTCATGACAGATGGTTTGTGAGCCACCATGTGGTTGCTGGGATTTGAACTCAGGACTTCTGGAAGAGCAGTCCATGCTCTTAACCACTGAGCCATCTCTCTAGCCCAGACAGAGTGTTTTTATTTCACAAAAGCAAGAAATCTGCATGCAGGGTCACTACTTAAAAAAAAATGGTGACCCCAGACAAATAGGATCAAGTCTTTTATAGGAAACTAGGGAAATTTCAGCAAAGTTTGATTAATCTAAAACTTCACTGGGCAAAGTTATATGGGTTGGTTTCTCATTGGCTGCTGTGTTAGTTCACTATATTTGATGAGGCCTTGAGGAAATTTCAGGAACAGACTAAGCTCTGATCTTATTCTCCCTTTGTCAGAGCCATCAATGATGACAGCTCATGGTCAGCAGCTCCCTCTGAGAAGCCGGATCTCTTTCCCTGGGAAGCCCAAACTTCCCCATTCCCAAGGTTTTTGTTTGTTTGTTCAGGGGGCCTCTAATTTTTTCTAAGGAGAGCCAACTTGCCTGTTCAGGAGAATACATAAGTGGTCTGTGGTCTACAGAGAAGAGGAATGCTGTGCTGTAATAAAAAGACAAAGTATTATTACTCTTCATTACTGTAAGTTAATACCTAAGAAGCAGTGTGAGGGAGAGAGGATTAACCTTAGTCATGGTTTGATTGGACACAGTCTATCATAGATGGGAGGGCGTGGTGTTTACATCCAGGAAACAGAGAGAAATGATGGCAGTGCTTAACTGGCTGCCCATTTCTCTCTTATTCAGCTGGGGACCCAAATCCAATGTGTGTATCCTGGATGGTTTCAAATCCAATCAAGTTGATGAAAAGGATTCATTATCACAGACAGAATATATTTCAACCCTGCAGAAACTGAAAACAGTATGGATTGGCAGGAGTGAGTGCTTGAAGTTCTTATGAAGTTCAAGGTCAAGCAAACCACCCTTTGTACCCTTGGCTGCTATACCTGCTTCCCCTCTCTCCCCTCCCTCTCCCCTCCTGTCACGCGCCCCACTTCCCGCCAGCAGGAATAGGCATGCAACAACAGGATTCTTCTGCGAACAACCTTTATTGTACAACACTCTGAGCAGGGGACCCCTTGGAAGGAAAATGCACTGCTTATATATGCCCAGGAGACTCATGTCGCTACCTGATTGGTGCGCCCTCCAGTAAGTCATTAGCATGCCCCGAGAGTGGGCTGTGATGTCTGTGGCACATGTGCACTATGTCTCTTGGGCTCTGTTTGCTGAGTCATGGGCGGGAAGCCGGTGCCATGTTTGGGTGTGGTACAAACGGCTCTCAACATCTCCCCCTTCTCTCTTAAATAAAATATAAAACATGGCCGATCAACCATCAGGCTCTTGTTGGACCTTTAGGGTTCAAGACCATGATCAGCAATAATTTTGGGTAAGGCACCTTCCTGCGTGCAATGGGAACAAGCCCTGCAGGGTGCCAAGGCTGCCTACATGTAGGATACCCATTCCTGGTGCAATGCCTCGAAAAGCTCAGGGTGCAGGGGCTATCCATACACAGACCCAACACTTTTCCTAAGCATACTAAGCCAAACAGAGGGAGAGGTGCCCATTTTGAGTGCAGCAAGAGCTTGTGCTATGACCACTTTGTCACATTGTTGTTGAGTATGGAGTTTGCACACCATCTAGAGCAGAAACACAGTCTCTCCACACAAAAGCATGCCAAAAATTACTTGATAAGGCAAGAGTTTTATAATCCCCTAACCCTGCTATCTCTGTGTCTAAGGGCAAGTACGGTACTTCAAAGGTTTTAATGGTGTCACACAAAGGAGGAAATAGTTTTGCATTAAGGCAAATGGGCATCGGTTTTGGAAACACCAACAGAATCTCCCAACTCAGTTCCGCTTGAATTGTCATGCAGGACAGGCTCATCAGAAGCAGGTGGAACAGCTTCTTGTTCTGGTAGCACTCGGCATGTTAGACGTTCTGGGATCCAAATCGGGATTTCTTCTCCCTGTGGCAAAACACAAATAGCTCCCCTGGATCATATTAAGATAGGATCCGGGCCTTTCCAATTACCAGTGAGGACATCTTTCCATTTTACTAACTCTTTAGGTGGCACAGGCCATTGTCCATGGCGCTCGGCAGCTGAATGGCCATGAGCATCCAAATTTAAAAAATTTAAGGTAAGAAGCATAGTAGAAATGGCCATTTTGGGTGTAGGTGGCACCTCTTCAATTCCCCTTTTTTGTTTGTTTAAATAAACCTTTAGGGTGTGATGAGCACGTTCAATGATGCCTTGACCCTGAGGATTATAAGGCAATCCTGTCAGGAGTGAAACTCCCATGTGATGGCAAAATTGCTTGAATTTTGCTGAAGTATAGGCAGGACCATTATCTGTTTTTAACACTTTAGGTATGCCCCATGCACTCCACACTTCAAGACAATGAATAATAACATGAGAAGCCTTTTCTCCCGATAAAGGAGAAGCAAAAATGACTCTTGAACAGGTATCAATGGACACATGTAAAAGATACTGAGATAATTGTTTAGAATAATTTGCAGCTTTAGTAAAATTTTCATACTGAATACTGGTCACACATAATCCTGAGAACTTCTATTGGCTGCCCAGCTGGGCAACCTGCCACAATATATCTATCTGTTTTTGAACCAGATCAATTCTCTAAGGTATTATTATAAACAGTTCCTATATTAGAGGAAAATTAAAGAGGCCCTTAACTGCCCAACGTACTCCCTGAGATTGACAGCCAGTCTAAGGATGCAGGGCTGAATCTCTTCTTCCTGTACAGAAGGTGACCACTTAGGTTGGGCTGGAATAAACAAATTACCCCTTGGCTGGGAAATAGGCCAGTGACCGGCAATCCAGGTGGCATCAGCCTATCCAGGTTTTTTGTATAATTAGCAGTGACTCCATAAGTTCGGACTGACTCTGCCAACTCTTTAACTTGCTTATGTTCTAGGCAGTGATCATCCTCTGGGAAACATTTGCCTGAGGGCATGGCGTGTCTCAAAAGGAGAACTCACACTTCCTCTCTGAATGAGGCAGAAGAGCAGAGGCGGTGGCTGCTTTAAGAGCTTCCAGTTTTGCTACAGGAATCCTCCACCCCAGCTGAATCCGCCTCACATTCCGCTGCCTCCTCCTCTAAATCTTCCTCTTCTGCCAGCTCTAAAGCTTTTTGCTCTTTTAGCGGATACAAAGTATCCTCTCTGGGAAACTTGTACTTCCTTTCCCAGGGCACAATTGTCTCTTCTCCCGGCAGTCTTTCCGCCTTCCGGTTTTCTTTCAGTTTCATTTTGAAATTCGCTCCGTTTCTGACTTGTTTTGAACATGCCTCTCGGAGCCTACCTGTTTTACCTTTTTTTCCTTGCGTGCTCCCTATTTCATTCTGCTCCGTTTCTGACCTGCCCTCTTGGTGCTGCGTGATAACTTTTTGTCTAGCTAACTTTCACAACAGTAATGTTACTACAGTTACCACAGATGCGAGCAATAATCCTACTGCCGGAGAAAATCCAAGAAGAGACATGCCTCCATTTTTGGCACGCTCTTTTGGCGCCCTGTAAAATCCAAAGAGGGACATGTCTCTCGGAGCTTACCTATTTACCTTTTCGCAGTTCTGAATCCACTTCAGGGAACTGAAGGGTCCCCTCAGCGCCAGTGGTGTTTTCCAGGATATTCGGCACCATTTGTCGCACGCCCCACTTCCCGCCAGCAGGAATAGGCGTGCAACAACAGGATTCTTCTGCGAACAACCTTTATTGTACAACACTCTGAGCAGGGGACCCCGTGGAAGGAAAATGCACTGCTTATATATGCCCAGGAGACTCATGTCGCTACCTGATTGGCACGCCCTCCAGTAACTCATTGGCATGCCCTGAGAGTGGGCTGTGACGTCTGTGGCACATGTGCACTATGTCTTTTGGGCTCTGTTTGCTGAGTCATGGGCGGGAAGCCGGCACCATGTTTGGGTGTGGCACAAACGGCTCTCAACACCCTCCCCTCCCCATGAGGCCCAGTTCAGTCTGAGCTTTCTCAGATGTGTCTGCCTCTTGCTATGCTCCCTCTTTTATCTACTATAAACCTCCTCCACCCTGCCTAGGAATGGTCATGTTCTTTCCTTTTCTTACCCTTCTCCTTTCCCTTTTTCTTCTTTTGTTCCCATCTATCTGGTGCTTGAAATCTGAGAGTGGTATAAATGAGCTCCCTTTCCCAGGGGCTCAGCCTCTTCCAGCTGAAACAAAAACACCAGTTTTGCTCTCCTGGGACTGGATCACTTGCTTGTGCTGGCTTCTGCCACCCAACGTATTTGGATTCAAATTCTAGAGTACAGTTTCTCTATGTGCTCCAATTATGTGTCTCATAACTACCTACTTACCTACCTCTCTTCTTGCCTAACCTTCCCTATGGGAGACTTCCTTTTCTCCTGACACTTGATTCCTTTCTTGGACTCAGGGATTTTCTTAAAGTTAATTAAAACAAAACAAAAATAAAAAACCAGAGAAACCAAATCTGTGGTTTGTGGAAGGCAGAGGGTTTATTGATACTAACCAGAGAAGCACATGGCGGAAGCTGGCGGCCCTGTGGTACCGACCCAGAGATTCTGGGGTTATAGAAATGTCCTGTTCTGAATCTAGCTGTTGGTTATCTGAACACTCATCTGCTAGCATCCACAGACTTGGCCAGGCAAGGCACTCAGGCCTATAATTCCAGCACTTGGGAGGCAGAGGCAGGAAAATAGCCCTAAGTTTAAGGCCAACCTTGGCTACACTGTGAGTTTTAGGCCAACTTAGGCTACAGGATGAAACTCTCTTAATAAACAAAACAATCCATTATCTGGGATGGCATTGTAGCTCAGTAGGTAGAGAGTACTTGCTTTGCACACAGAAATCCCTGGTCTTCATATCCAGTAAACAGAAACTAAGCATGGTGGTATGCCCATAGTCCCAGAACTCAGGAGCTGAAGGCAGAAGGACCAGAGAGTTAAGGCAAGTCTGGGCTACATAAAACTCTATCTGACATAAATAAATAAAAATTAAAAAAAAATCTGTGGAGCTATAGACTTAAAGATTAGGGAGGTGGCTCAGGGGGTAAGGCTATCAAGCCTGATGATCTGAATTCAATTCCCTGATATCAGCATGGTGGAAGGAAAGAACCAACCTTGTAATAGTGAATTAGTTCAGGTAACTCTTCCAGCTACCCATGAGAGACCTCTGGATCCTTGAATGAAAGACACACACACACACACACACAAGTAAATTTTGATATGCCTTGACTAGCTCAATGGCTAGGCATTTCTAATCCTCCTCTTGAAGTTAACAAATACCCCCCTCCAGTATTCTTGAGATAATATCTGTCTTAGTAAGGGTTTTATTGCTATGAACAGACACCATGACCAATGCAAGTTTTATAAAGGACAAAATTTAACTGGGACTGGCTTACAGGTTCAGAAGCTCAGTCCAATATCAAGGCAGGAGCATGGCAGCATCTAGGCAGCCATAGTGCAGGAGGAGCTAAGAGTTCTATATCTTCATCCAAAGGAAGCCAGGAATGGACTAAGCATCCTCAGGCAGCTAGGAGGAGTGTCTCCAAGCCCACCCCCAGAGTGACACACTTCCTCCAACAAGGCCACACCTTCTAATAGTGCCACTCCCTGGGCTAAGCATATACAAACAATCACATTCCACTCCCTGGCCTCCATAGGTTTGTTCAAACACATGAGTCTGTGGGAGCCATACCTAAACATAGAATAATAAAAACTACATTTAGTCCAACTTCCAAAGTCCCCATAGTCTGTAGTATCAACAGTGTTAAAATTCAGAAGTTCAAATTCTCTTCTGAGATCCATCCAATCACTTAACTGTAATCCTTGAATTAAGTGAGGCAACCAGCTCGGCAAACTCCAAATTCTGCATCTCCGTGCCTAATGTCAAAGCAGTTTTCAGATCTTCAACTCCTTTTCATGTTTCTTAACAGCAACAAACTTCTTTGTCCTGGGATGGTTCCATTCCCTGTTAGCAGATTTCCCTGGTAGGTATCTCGCTGCCCTGGCATCTTTAACATCTTTGGGTCTCCAAGACAATTTCAATGTTACAGCTTCTCGTTTCAATGTCTAGGATTCACACACGATCTTCTGGGCTCCTCCAAGGGCAGGCTTCACTTCTCCAGCTCTGCCCTCTGTAGTACTTCAAGCTTAGGTTGATCCACTACACCTTTGCTGTTTTTCTTGGTGATCATCCCATGGTACTGTTATCTCTAATAAACTGGGGTCTTCTGTTGCAACTAGGCTTCACCAATAGCCTCTCATAGGCTCCCTTCATGGTGCCAAGCCTCAAATCCTTTGCATGACCCCTTTAATCCTAGATTATCAACTACAACTGAGGCTGCACTTTCACCAATGACCTTCCATGGCCTCTCACAGTCCCAAGCCTCAGCTGTTCTTCATGACGCCTTCATGCCTTCAAAACCAGTACCACCTGGGTGATTCTTACACATTACCAAGTACAGCTGCAACATGAGGTACAACCTTGGCTATCTCTAGAACAGTTTTCTGTCCTCTCAGAGAACACTTTACAGAAGATGTCACCTCAGTGATGCTAGTCTCTTCTTAATCATTACTAATTTCTTAGCTCCAGCTAACCAGCATCAATTGTCCCACTAGTCTCCTTTTCTTAAATATAAAGCCAGCATCACATGGTCAAAGCTGCCAAGTTCTGCTGCTTGCAGGAGCTGAAACATGCCCCCCCCCCCTTGTTCTATTACATCATCACCAGATTCCTCTTTTCTAACTCCTTCACTACCTAAGCTTGGCTGTCCTGGATCTTTCTCTGTAGATTGACCTTGAATTTAGAGATTTGTATGTCAATCTCCTGGGATTAAAGGTGTGTACCATCATACCTGGATTTCTTTGACTCCTGGAATTAAAGGTTTGTACTATGTTGCCTGAAGCTAATTTAGCTGGGTGGGGTCTTACTCCAAGGTCATTACTTCCTTAATTAAATTTAAAATCCTTGAACACAGGATTTAGCTCCATTTCACTTCTTGGTGCCCCTTTAATACTCAAACCATATATTTTTATCTTTCCTTTCTCAACTTGCTTCTTTTCATTAAAATGTTCTTCATAAGAATGAGCATTAGCAACCACACAACAGAATTTACACCAGGCTCTTTTGAAACTTACTTTTCAAAGCAAGTAATCTAAATCTCTTCATCTTAAACTCAGGCAGACTTTTTGGACAAGGGCAAAAAGCAGCCATGTTCTTCATCAAAATACTATAAAAAACAGTCTCTTGACCACATACTGAAATTCTCCACTAAAACCACTTGATCCAAGTCAGCACATTTTAGATCACTCTCAGTAACAAAGTCTTCCATATTCTTGCAAGAATAGCCCATTAAGTCCCATTTAAAGCCTTCCACAGCTTTCCAAATCCAAAGTCCCAAAATCCACATTTTTCCAAACAAAAGCATGGTACCAACTTCTGTCTTAGGATTTTATTGCTGTGAACAGACACCATGACCAATGCAAGTTTTATAAAGGACAAATTTAACTGGGACTGGCTTACAGGTTCAGAGACTCAGTCCAGTATCAAGGCAGGAACATGGCAGCATTCACGCAGGCATAGTGCAGGAGGAGCTGAGAGTTCTACATCTTCATCCAAAGGAAGCCAGGAGTGGACTAAGCATCCTCAGGCAGCTAGGAGGAGTGTCTCCAAGCCCACCCCCAGAGTGACCCACTTCCTCCAACAAGGCTAAAACTTCTATTAATGCCACTCCCTGGGCACTATTTGCAAACCATCACTAATATCTTTTAAAATCTATATTTTATCTTTGTTGCCCTGGCTCCTTCTGGGTAGCCCCCCAACTTTGCTGCCCAAGACATTTCTGGGCAACCTTTCTGGGGTCTGCTTTCCTTCTTAGAGACGGGGCATTGTTGCAGTAAATATTAAAAAATAGAAGGCTTATCTCTGTATTGGCCCCAAGGTCTCACTCTGTTCACATGGCTCCCTTCCCTGGCTGTTTTACTCTGACTGTTTACTGCCTTTGTCTGGGTTGTTTCTTTACCTTAAATCCCAACACAAACACAACTCTAATGCCCGATAGCTTTTCTTACAAGTTTATATATTAAACTTTCAATCCACAAACCCTCTACACAATAAGATTATATCAAATAGACAAAGATACAAACTGCCTTTCTATATGAGACACTAGACCTATAAAATCCTTAATGTTCATAATTACTTAATGCCAATTAAGTCCACCTGGATCTAATTCATCCTTCCTGAGGTCCATCTCTCTCTGTCCTCTGATCTCTTTCTTCTCCACCTCCTTCCCCGCCCAATCACAGGCTCTCACCTTTATTTTACTAATTAAATTGGGAAGGTTTTGGTGAAGTCCTGAGTACACGATTAGGTAGCATTTCTTGGGGAAGTGGAATTAACATTAAAATATGAACAGCTTCAGGACAATCTACAGGGCATTTAGTGTTTGGACACACAGATTCCTGATTTGGGGGCTGAATTAAGACAAAGTATTAGTGAAAGACCCCCGGAGGGTATCTTCCGCCTGAGGAGACCCTTCCCAAGGAACAGCGAGACCACTCACTTCGGATGCAAGCAGCAAGAGGTTTATTTCAGATACACAGGTACCTGGGGTGGCAAAGTCTCTTGGAGGACTTGCGCGCCGGACAAAGGGGCAGTCCCCTTTTTATAGGGCTTGGGGGTCAGAAGCAAGGTACAGAAGCAGAAGCATAGCAACAGGGTTCTAACTGGTTAGTTTAAATGTGGCCAGGGAGTGAGCCCAAGGACATGGCTCCAAGGAAACAGCTCCTGGTACCAGCCGGGGGCTGCAGCTTATCTGAAAGCTGGGCTTGTCTGAGTGTCTCCCTTTCTTTGTCTATTGCAAGCTGGCCACCCACCGGTATCTTGCTTGGACACCTGGGACCCTGACCTAGCCTGCCCTGTGTGTGCACAGCCTTACAGAAATGGCATTTATTGTTGCTAAGCGGGGGTCTTTCATTAGAACCAATTCCTGACACAATCCCCCACAAGCTGTCCTCTGAGTTCTACATATACATGCTGTGACATGTGCACACATCACATACACACACATACATACATAATAAAAATGAAATATAAATTTAAAAAATCTGTGTGCTTTGATGCCAGATAAATTTTATTTCATTATAATATCATTAGAATAAATTAAAGTATCCTGCAATTTATCACTGGCAAGTTTTATTATTATAGAATTGGCTGATATTAAATAATGTTTCTTTGCTCAGTTGGATCTTCATGATGAGATTGTTAAAACTGATCCAGTTGTATTTATCTATTTATTTTTGAGATAGGGTCTCACTATATAGCTCTTGCTGACCCAGAACTGCTGTGTAGACTAAGCTGGCCTCAGCCTCCCAGAGATCCACCTGCCTCTGCTTCTTGAATGATGGCACTGAAGTCACTGAGCTTGACCCTGGCTGTGTTCTCCTTATGGAACGTCATAAAATTGTCGCTCAACCAGGAACTCTCTCCCTGACGCTTACTATCACTTTGGAATTAGGATGGCATGGTTTATTTTGAATTTTTTTTTTTTTTTTTTTTGTATTTGGGAAGTGGAGGAAAGAAGATCTCTGTGAGTACAAGGCCAGCCTGGTCTACATAGTGAGTTCCAGGATAGTGAGGAGTGTAGATACCCTGTCTCCAAAATAAAAAAGATGAGGGAAAAATGTAAAAAAGTTAAACTGTTAAAAGTTCCAGCAGGATGGGCTGGAGAGATGGCTTAGTGGTTAAGAGCACTGACTGCTCTTCCAGAGGTCCCGAGTTCAATTCCCAGCAACCATGACAGTGTATTCACACACAAAAAATATGTTTTAGTGGGAAGAGTGAAGTTCAACATGAGATTTTATGGTATTTTATGGTGTGAAATCCTCTGGAAGAAATCATGACACCTTCAAGGGAGAAATACTTTCAGTTATTTAATAAGACACCTAGGATGTGTCATGGGGTATCAAACCAGGGTCTGGGTGCAATTCAGCCTGGCTTTCCGACTGATAGCAGAAGAAAACTGGTTGAACAGAGAAAATAATGGTTATATGTCTACTTCTCTACTTTCTTCACATGTTCCCTTAATAACGTCTGTTTGAAAAGCCTACTTAGGTTTGGAAAGCTGTCTCGACCGGAATTCCGTTCTCAGCAGTAACACCACCCTCCATAACTTCAACTCCAGGGCATCTGCTGATCCTTTGGGCCTCTGTGAGCATTGCACGCCTGCATGTGTGTGCACACACACCCCAAACACATAATTCGATAATATCTTAGAATGGCTATTTAGTGAGCAGACATACAGCTTCTCAAATTCCACACCACAGGCACAGCTCCTCAACTTGCTTTAAAGAAAAGGCCAGCAGTAAGTTGTGCAAATGCTGCAGACGGGTCGTCCTGCCTCAGATAGAGGCTTGGAAGTAGGTGGAAATCTCAGTACATTCACTGCTAGAGCTCTGGTTGTAACTGCTCCATCCAGCGGAGTCCCAATCCAGCATTGTATTTCTAGATTGGCTAGGGCGCGTTCCTCACCCTTAGATGAAGACTCTTTAAGTCTGATGCTAATCGGCTGAAAATGGAGGAAGACAGACAAGGTTAAACTCCATAAGTCAAGGGTTTTGTTTGTTTTTCAAGAACTGGTTTGTCTGTGTAACCTGGCTGTCCTGGAACTTACTCAGGCGAGCCTCGAACTCACAGACTCACCTAACCCCCCCCCCCAGCTGGAATTAAAGGCACACATTACCACTTCCTGGAAAGAGTCACGTTTCTATGAGAGCACTGACATAGTTTATCGCCTTCCCTTGAAAGAGAAAATTAGGACTTTTGCTTTTGCAGATTTATTTATTCTGTTTATAAAACAAAGTGCAAGGAAAAACAAAACAAAAGTACATGAAAAAAATCACCAAAACAGGCCAAAAAGCCCCGAGGCTTTTAAAACTATTTTAAAAGTATTTATATATGTATATAATATGTGTATTTAATGTGTTTTGTTTCATGCCTGTGAGCATGCAGGTGCAGCGTTTGTGGAGACCAGGAGATGGCAAGGAGTCTCCTGGAACTGGAGTTACAGGTGGATGCTTGGAACAGAAACCTGGTCCTCTACAAGAGCAGCAAGTACTCTTAACTGCTTAGCCATCTTTCCAGCTCACAAAGAGACCTTTCAATTGCAAGAACTAGTGTAGTTCTAACATATTTAAAAATAAAGTCTCACTTTATAGTCCAGGTTGGCCTGGAACTCACAGGGATCCTCCTGCCTCGGCCTTCTGAGTGCTCGGATTAAGGGCATTTGCTGCTTCCTGCAGCTGTAGTGCAGACCTTTGAAATAATAAAAATAACCTGAGGGCTGGAGAGATGGCTCAGAGGTTAAGAGCATTGGCTGCTCCTTCAGAGGTCCTGAGTTCAGTTCCCAGCAGCCACATGGTAGCTCACACCCATCTATAGTGAGGCGTGGTGCCCCCTTCTGGTGTGTAAGCATATATGCAGGCAAGACATTGTATATGTAATAAATAAATCTTTAAAAAATAAATAACCTGAAATGAGATCCATATTATTTTTTACAATGTTCCTTTCAGCTCTTTCTTTCTTAACCAAAACAAAAGGTGAAACCAGAAAGACTTTTACAGAGTTACTCGGTTTTCCCCCCAATGTCAAGTTTACTTTTTTAACTTAGCAGTTGTGCCCTGGACACTTGTGGCTCTTTTCACAGTGAAGGACTTGGAGACTGCAGGATGGGAGGGAGCTGGGTGGGGATGGGGGGCTGGAAGGCCTCTGCAGGCACGGCCCATAGGCCGCACATCTGTTTTCAATGTTCAAGAGCTGGGTACCTTGAAGCAAAAACTTTCAGTAAATGGCACAAGGAGGCGGTGTCCAGGAAGTCACGCACCGAAGGACCATGGAAATCCCCCGCCCGGTTGGCTACTGCGAGGAGGAAGTGCGTGTGGTTTTCACCCCGGAGTTCCCCGGAGCTCTGGAGGAAAGCACCACAGGCCAGAGCAGCCTTGGGCGGGGCAGGGTGGGGGCGGTGGCCAAGGCCAATCTGGGGTCCATTAAAGGAGTCACGACACTCAGCCACACCCCACAGGCCAGGCCAGGGTGACACCCCCGGAGATCAGAGGTCATTCATTGCTGACGCGCAGAGCCTAGGAAACTAGCTGCGGTGAGTACTTGCGCGCGGGGAACGAGCCAGGGTCCCTGTGGGTGGCTCAAGGATCACCAGAGTGGCTGGACCGAGCCAGGACCTGCAAAACCGGCTTCTGTGCACCTGTGGTCCTGCGGGAGGGACACGCAGGCTGGCCACTCTGACTCTGGCTGCCCATCCCCCCCGCCCCGCCCTTGCTGGAGCTCGGTGTATTTAACTTTCTGAGTAAGGCATCGGATGGCTCAGTACCGAGGAGTTGGCATTTTAATTCGGCTGCTGCGGGAGGCATCTGGGAGACTTGACACTGTGAGAACCCGGCGTATAAGGGATGAATTTGGGGGGAAACTTCGAGGTTGTTTTAGTGATCGGCTCAGGAAAACAGTAGGACTCTTTCTTTTGGGGGAGTGATGGGTGTGTCTGAGACTATCACACTATAGCTGAGACTGGCTTTGAACTCCGGAGAATCCTCCTGCCTTTTACCCCTTGAGTGCTGGGATTACAGGTCTGAGTCACTGTACTCAGTCTCTCAGCAGTGCTCTTAATCCTGTTGCTAAATCGCTGGGGGTCGTTTATGTCTACCTCGTCCCAGGTTCTGATCATCGCTGTAAGAAGTAGGTGCCATTACTATCTCCACTGTGCATGGAGGAAACTGAGGTACATGTGGTGTTTCTGGGTCTCACTATGTAGCACTGGCTGGGCTGGAACTGGATAAGTAGAACAGGCTGGCTTTGAACTCAATGAAGCATCTGCCCACCTCTGCCTCCGGGTACTTGGTGGCTTTCTTGCCCATCATTACACTCTTGGTGAAAAAGGGACTGATTCTCTTTCTTGAAATTCTGTTTTGTGTGACTCCGGAGACAGGGAGTAAATTGCCACGAGGCCAACTTAGCAGTCACAGGGGGGAATTAATAAGCGTAGGTGCTATGAACATGCTGGGCTCAGCCAGCTGTGCTAAGAAATTCTTTGATGACAGGTTTTGCTGGGATTAATAGTGCAGGTCTGTAATCATAGCACTTGGGAAGTGAAAGCTGAAGGGTCAGGTGTCCAAGGCCAGCCTGGTCTGTGTGTCACACGGCAGCAGCTAGGCACGGTAGCTGTGGCTACTACAGAAGTTAACGCATATTGCCTGTTCTGAAGGAGTTATGGTCCAAGGTGGAGAAAGACACCTTTACCCTCCAGTGTCCAAGGTGGCACAGCTCACTGGCCCAGAGGGTGGGGTAGCCAACAGTCCCTGGGTCTACTGGACATGGTAGAGTAAGCAGAGAAGAAACTGGGTGCCAAGCTCATCTATAAAGAACCACTGGAAAGACAGAGGGCTTCCTACACACCAATGTGGACAAGAGCAGGGATCAGGACATGCCTAAGAGGAAGTGGGCACAGTAGCCAGTGCCAACACTTCCAGCAAATTTGATTTAATGGAGAGTGAATGGTGCTGACTGTGCCTGTGTGGAGATGTGCTTCATAAACAAACGCTTTGCTGGCCTGGCTGTGGAGTGAGAGAGGGCCAGACTCAGGACTGGCTGAAGTACAAAGAGGGGGTTTGAAGTATGTTTATTTAGAAGCAGAAAGAGGCTTTGGCATGGTTACTGTGTGTGTATGGTGGGGGGCGTCTGGGGTCCTTCAGGATTTGGGGAAATGTGAAGAGGAGTCCTTCAAGAGCAGTAGAAGAGAGTAGGATCATGGAGAGGCAGTTGTTCTGAGGTGGCCAGTAGGCAGAGGAAGAAAGACTGAGGATCTCACCTAGCCAATGGAGCCAATTGGTGAAGCAGTGAGCTTAGAGGAGGGACTGGGGGTATTTCTGCAAGTGCTACGCAGGATGTGGAGAAAACAGATGCCTCTGTTACTGGGGACATAAGCTACTCTAGTGTTTACCAAAATCAGTAGAACAGCCCTTCAAAAAATTGAAAAATAACCACCAGAGGACTCAGCTCTACTGCTCCTTGGTAGGTGTGTGGAGCAGTGTACCTGAGTACGTGTGACTTAGTCACTGCACTGCTGCTGTGAGGAGACACCGTGGCCAATACAACTTATAAAGGGAAGCATTTAACTGAAGCTTGCTTACAGTTTCGGGGAGGGTCCATAATCACCATGATGGGGAGCATGGCAGCATGCAGGAAGGCACTATGGTGGAGCAGTATGTCTTACTTAGGGTTTTATTGCTATTAACAGACACCATGACCAAGGCAACTTTTATAAGGTCAACATTTAATTGGGGCTGGCTTACAGGTTCAGAGGTTCCGTCTATTATGATCAAAGCAGGAGCATGACAGTGTTCAGGCAGGCATGGTGCAGGAGGAGCTGAGAGTTCTTCATCTTCATGTGAAGGCTGATAGCAAAGTACTGGCTTCCAGACATCTAGGAGAGGGTCTTAGAGCCCACGCCCACAGTGACACACTAACTCCTGCAGGGTCACTCCTGGGCCAGGCATATACAAATCATAATACAGTAGCTAAGCTAACATCCTGATCCATAGGCTAGGCTGCAGGCAGAGAGAGGTGGGGAGAGTGAGAAGAAGGGAATGAGGTGGTAGGGAGAAAGGGAAAAAAGAGGAGAAAGACTAGTGTGGAAATCAAAGCCCATCCTCAGGCCACACACCTCCACCAACAAGGACACACCTCCTAAACCCCTCCTAAACTGCCCACCTACTGCAGATTAGACATTTATATGCATGAGCCTATGAGGGCCATTCTCATTCAAGCCACCATGCTGCTCACTTCGGGGCAAATTGGATGAATGTTAACAGGACAAAGAAAATGTGTGTGTGTGTGTGTGTGTGTGTGTGTGTGTGTGTGTGTACACTGAAATACTATTCAGTTGTCAAAAAATTTTAATGGTCTCATTTGAAGAAATAGATGGAACAGGAAATCATGCCAAGGGGAAAAAAGGCAGAGGCATAAAGACAAGTATGCCTTCCTTTCTGTAAAGACGAACTGTTAAACGCACAAATATATACATATGTGTAAGTGTCACAGGCAAAACCACTCATTTGTTTATAATCAGTATGCATTAATAATTTTAAGGAAAATGATTAGAAGCTGAATTACTGGCCCATGCCTGTAACCTCATGTTACTGAGAATTTGAGGCCAACTTGGGTTACAGAGTGAGGTACCAGGGTAGTCTGTGCTATAATGAGTATCCGTCTCAAACACAAAGCAAACGAAAATATAAAGAGGCACATGAAAAGGATACGCTAAAGTGCTGGGACTGTTGAGAAATTACTGAAAAGTTTCAGAAGAGTGGGGCTGGAGAGATGGCCCAGCGGCTAAGAGCACCTGCTCAGTACATCTGTGCATTCGATCTGATCTGCTACTCATGACTTCTGGGTGAGATCTGTGGCTGGTGGTACCCAGTGCAGCACTATTCTCTTGTGCTGGCGACTGTGTGGCTGGACCTTGGGTGTGCTGCCATGTGCCTCTGCTATGGAACCCCAAATCCAGCCCAAATTTGCCTAACTTCTTGATATATGTTGGAGAAAACATCTTAAGGAAAAGGGCATGGTGATGCTTGCTTGTGATCCTAGCATCTGGGAACTTGAGATTATGAGTTTGAGGCTGTGTTCAATTACATAAGGAAATCCTAGCTCCAAAAAAGAGGGAGTGGGGAGAGAAAGGAAAAAAAAGAGCATTGTGTTATATCCCTGAGTTATTTGACTTTAATTTCTCTGTTTTAAACAGGTTTATGAAGGACACAAACCCTTCTACTACTACTAACTTTTTTCTTAGTTTCTTCTGTAAACCAAAACATCTCAACATGGAGACCTAAAACTCTTAAAGGGACTTAGTCTGATCATGGAAGGTGGTTTTGAGCATGGACAGACAAATGTCTAAAAGCATGTAGTCTCATTCTCTGGGGTGTGGTTACTACGACTTAGTTGTAAATTTAACTTCTGGAAGGGAAAGGGGTTCTGTGGCTGGGGCAAAATTTTGGGGGCACAGTTTTGGAGCACCCTTCAGAAAGTTGCCTGGCAACCTCCCACTGGCTGCCAGTTTTTAAAAAAAAATGTCCTGGGGGCTGGAGAGATAGCTCAGTGGTTAAGAGCACTGGCTGCTCTTCCAGAGGTCCTGAGTTCAATTCCAAGCAAATATATGGTGGCTCACAACCATCTATAGTGTAATCTGATGCTCTCTTTTAGCATGCTGGTGTACATGCAGATGGAGCACTCATACATAAAATCAATCAATCAATCAATCTTTTTTTAAAAAAAGTGCCTGTGTTCAAGAAAGAGCCAAAATGAATGCTGGTTATCCAGAAGTTAGTAGTCATCCCTCTGCAGGATTACAGAAGTTTGCTGAGGAGGTGGCTGACATGTTGCAAGCCTTCAGCAATCACAGAGAACAGGAACAGAATGTTCTGACAGGCATATCAAACTTAGTGGAAGTAAGACAGATGAGAGTTGAGAACTATCTACCCACAGTGCCATTGATGTTTTAAAGGTCTACCCTGGAGGTCTTTCCAACAGATGCACGGTTTAAAATGGCAGTGGCTACATTGTTTTGCTAAGTGAGCCAGCTTATTAAGAAAAATTTTGTAGAATGACTGAGTTTTTATATACCTGTGGAGTTAGAGGGTTGAGTCAAACTGACTCCATGGCAGGCTTTGAGATGCCAGTTCAGGGGTCTGTGCCTACATTTCTATTTCCCAGACAGAAATGAACAAACCAGTTCTAAGAAAAGACCATAGCCTGCGGGGCAATCAATCAGGAACTGCCCTGCCATTTTGCCTGAGGCACCTGCTCTTCTTTCTCCTTGAGCCCCTGAGGAGGATTTCTATCTTCCCTTATTTTCTGTCCCCAACATCTGTCCCGCTGCCTTTTCTCAGCTGGTGCAGACAGAGGAAGAGGAAAAACTCAACTCCACATGGAGTCAGCCCCACAGTTGGGCTCAAACCACCACCTGATCAGGGGAGAAAACAGTTTATGACATACCTTTCCTTATTCTCTTTGCTGTTAATGATCTTTACAACTGGAAGTTGCAGAATCCTAAAGTGTCAGAAAACCATCTGCTCTTGATAGAGCTCTTGGGAGTCACCAGCTGCCCTGGGATGGTTGCCAACACTGTTCACTACTGAAGAGAGGGAAGAGATGGTGGGAGCTGCCCTGAAGTTGGTTCTGGGAGTAAAGGGCTGCCCACCTGGATCCGGGCCAATACTGATCAGCCTTTCCTCTGACTCAGCCTGATAAGAACCATAACACTGATACAGGTTTGGAGGGACTCACAGTCTACCACCAGTTTCTAATGAGGGGCCTCTGAGATGCTGCTAGATGGCCTACAAATGTGTTCACAGCAAGTGAGACAGTGTAGGGAAAAGATGAGTCACCAAGAAATTTTCTGGAAAGATTGATGGAGGCCTACAGGACCTACACTTCATCTGATTTAGAGGCCAGAGAGAACCACTCTGCCATAAGCATGGCCTTTGTCAATCAAGCTGCCCCTAACATCTGCCGGAAATTTTCGCACCTGGTCAGCTTTGTGGGTGTGCGACTAACAGAGTCAGTGGCTATAGCTGAGAAGGTTTTCAACAATCAGAAGACCCTGTGGATCGACAGACCAGAGGACTGGCAAAAGTCCTTCTCACTGCCATAAACCAGGGCTGCCCTGATGAAAGAGAGCTGAAAACCTGGCTTGTGGAAGGGCCATAGGTAAGCCAGTCCCCACTGAAGAAGAAACCCAACCTCCATTACAGAGAGACCAATGTGCCTATTGCAAAGAGAAAGGCCATTGGAAAAATGAATGCTCTAAGAAAAACCCAAGAGAGGACACAAAGGTTCTGGAGTTGGAGGAACTAGAACTGAGAGTGTCAGGGCTCAACTCCCTTCCATAAGCCCTGGGTAACCCTTAAGGTAGAGGGGAAGCCCATAAACTTTCTGGTGGACATGGGGGCATGGGTACAAGGGGTAATGTGCACCAAGCCCAACTCATGGACTACCTGAAGAAGGTGGACTTGGGAATGGGACATGTAACCCACTCATTTATGTTCATCCCTTGATGTCTAAACCGCCTGCTGGAAAGAACCCTCTTTGTCAAAATGGGAGCCCAAATCCATGTTGGTCCAGAGGGAGTGGAAGTTCTGGATAAGAATGGCCCCATCCATGTTCTGACCTTGGCCCTAGAAGAGGAGTACAAATATGTTCCCTCAACCAGCCCCATCTCCAAGCCCATTAGTCCAGAAGTTTCTAGCAGAAGTCCCCAAGGTCTGGGCAGAAAAAAAAAAAATCCCATGGGACTCATTTGACATTGGGTCCCACTTCCAGTCCAATTAAAGGCTGGAGCTACCCTAGCCCAAATCAGGCATACCTAATGCCCAGAGAAGCTAGAGCGGGCATCAGCTCTGAGAAGCAGGAATTCTGATTCTTTGCCAATCAACATGGAACACTCTCTCTTTCCAGTCAAGCAGCCTCATTCCTGTGATTGCCAACCTGTGCAGGATCTGAGGGACCCTCACTTGGGGTCTGATTAAAATGGGGAAACACTGAGGGAGTTGGAAGGGGCAGGCAAATGGAAGTGTGATCAGGAGAATGTGGTCAAAGTTCCTCATGTACATGTCTGGAAATGTCATTGTGAGATTGTTCATGTTGTATGTGTAGTTATTATAAACTACTGTTCAAAATAGTGAAAGGAATAAAGCCATGTAAAATATGACAATGTAAAACAGTAAAAAATATAATTAACAAAGAAAATAAAATTCTCCTATTCAGTCTACAAACCTAGAAAATACAAGAAGAGAGACTTAGACATGCATACCACAGTTTCAAACCCTTCCTGAAAAGCATATATACACTGTACTCGACCCAAACTATGCCTTCTTCACCCTGCCTCTGGCACCCAAAAGCCAGCCTCTATTTGCAAGATTTGTAGAGAGGCTTTAATGAACTGCTCACTTGGACACATCTGCCTCAAGGATTCAAGAACTCACCCACAATCTTTGATGAGGCTCTGCAGGAGGACCTGGTGAGTGCCAGGTGGCCCATCCTCAAGTAACCTTACTCCAGTAAGTAGATGGCCTAATTGTGGCCCCTGACCTGGAGACATGCCTAGAGGCCACAGCAGACCTACTACAGGATCTGAGTAGCATGGGCTCCCTAGTGTGTGCTGGGAAGACCCAGCTTTGTCAATTTGATGTTACTTATCTGGGGTAAATACTCAGAGCAGGCAGGGGAGGCATGCTGTTAGACGCCTATAAGCAAACCATCCTCAGCATCCCAGTTCCAGAAACCAGAAGCAAAGCACAGGATTCTTGGGGGTCCACCAGGTTTTGTAGGCACTGATATAGCTAAGCCATTATATGAGGCAGTGAGGGCCAGGAAGATAGAATAGATGTCTGATATGGGCATAGCTTTTAAGAACTTAAGAGAAGCCTTATTAGAGGCACTGGTCCTGGTCCTCCTGGACATTCAGAAACCTTTCCACCTGTATGTGAATCAGGGAAAAGGGTTGGCAAAGGGGCTACTCATTCAGACTTTGGGCCTATGGAAGACTTGTGACTTACTTATCAAAGAAACTGGATTCAGTGTCTCAGGAATGGCCAGCCTGTCTCTGGATTATACCTGTCACCACTCTGCTGGTCAAGGATGCTGACACAATAACCATGAGACAGGAACTTGTTATCACCACCCCTCATGCTATTGAGGGGGATTCTCAAGAATCCATCTAACCAATAGCTGTCCAAAGATAGACTGCACACTTACAAACACTGCTTTTGAATCCCTCTGTATAAGGCATAATCCATTACCTGCCCTAAACCCAGCCACCCTGCTACTGGACCCATCCTTAGACATACAGCTTGATTGCTGTATAGTTTGGGGGCATGTTCAAAACATTAAGCCAGATCCAGCTGATTACGTTGGCTGGATGCTGAGCATATCTACTTCACAGATGAGAGCAGCTTCACCCAGGACAGAACTAGGTATGAAAGGGGTGGCAGTGGTGGACGTGGACTCTGTTATTTGGGCAACTGCTTTGCTGCTGGAAACTTCAGCCCAGAAAGCTGAACTAAAGGCTCTACCACAGGCTTTAAAACTGGTGAAGAGGATCATAGCTAACGTCTACACGTGATGATAGATCTGCCTTTGCCACAGCTCATGTGTATGGGTCCATGTACCAAGAGAGGGGACTGCTGACTGCTGAAGGAAAAAACATCAAAAATAAAGAAGAAATACTTGCTTAATGGAGGCATTAGGTGGCTATAATTCATTGCCCCGGGTATCAAAAATGGACATCGAAAATAACCTGAGGAAACAGGCTAGCTGATAAAACCATAAGGGAGGCTGCTCCGGCTTCCATTGCTCACATCCTGGTAGCCTTGCCACCTCCTGTACTTTCAGCTATCTCCAGATATATTTCTGAGGACAAACAAGATCAGGCCAAATGCCAGGAAGTCTACCGAAAAGGTGGATGGTTGCACATTGCCAAGGTCTGCACCATCTTACCTAAGGAGTTTGCTAAACAACTCATCCATCAAACCTACCAGGCCTTGCATCTGGGTCACCAAAAATTAAAGGAATTGTTGCAAGGAGCAAATTTCAAACTATTTGACTTGGGACACCTACCAGGCTATGAACTCCTCAGGACTAAATCAAGGAACTCTGGAAACCAGAATCAGAGACTAGTTGGGGAATAGATTATATGTAAGTAAAGCCAGGAACATAGTTTTTATAGATACTTTTCCAGGATAGGTAGAATCCTACCTTACAAAGAAGGAGACTGCCAATGTAGTGGCAAAGAAGACTCTAGAAGACAGTCTGCCCACCCTGCTTGGACCAGCATTCGTTTCTTAGGTAACTCAATCCCTAGCACAGGTTCTGAGAACCAATTGGAAGCACACGGACCCCAGAATTCAGGACAGATAGAGAACATGAATCAGCCCCAAAAGAGGCTTTGACCAAATAAACCCTTGAAACTGGCAGTGACTGGGTGTCTTTGCTACTTTATGCCTTATATAGGGCTAGGAACACCACCTATACTTTGAGTCTCACTCCCTTTGAGATTCTAAATGGGAAGTCCCCTCCCATGTGGCCTAATCTTTAGTCTTATATTCTAGTTGACTATGACCAACATAAGTTCTTGGAGTCTTAGGGGGCCCTCCACAGAACCCAGAAACAACTTTGGCCTTCCATCTGTCAGGTTTATGAATCTGCTTCTCCCCCTAACCCTCGTTGCTTTGAACCAGGTGACAAAGTCTGGATTCAGAGAGAACCACAAGACCCTGGAACTTCAATGGAAAGAACCTCACATTGTGATCCTGACCATGTCAATGGCTGTGAAGAGAAATTGGATCCAGACAGGAATATACCCTTTCCATGTTAAGCCTGCCAGTAGAGAGACAACCCACCTTAAAAGCAATGGAAGGCAACCCTACATCCCACCAAACCATTAAAGCTTCCATTTCAAGACTCCTACTTGCCTACTGCTTACAGCTACATCAACCACTAACCCCTGCTATACCCTCCATCTAATTTGGCAGATAATTCTGCAAAGGGTAAGATTGTCAACTCTAACACCCACTCAGTTCCCCGGGGGCACTTATTTCCCTAACCTTCATGTGACCTAGGATGAGGGATGGGATCCCTCAGATCATCATCCCTTCCTTGGTTCCGGTTGTAACTTGCCTGGGGCTTGAAGGCACACATGGACTCCGGCCTTTTATGTCTGCCTGAGATATTCTTGGACTAGAGCCACTAGGCCAAATGTGGTGGTCCAGAGCCTTTTTTCTGTGCAGCATGAGGATAAACCGGATGGATAAACTGGAAGCCTCCTGTTAAAGATGATCTCATTGCTATGACCCAGTTGGAGATACACAGACACTCAGAGCCAGGTCCTGCATACAAAAGGATACCCAGCCCCCCAAATGAGACACTTATGGACCTTGCTTTGAACCCCCTTACTAGCTGAGTACCCCCAGGGGGTGATGCAACAACCTTGTCATTAAGTTTACAGATGATGGTAAGAAAGGAAATTGGACTGAGGGTACAATATAGGGACTAAGACTTTATATCCCGGGCTATGATTCAGGATTCTATTCGCCATCCAACTACTTCAGCATGGCCTCTCAGGGCCCCTGGTCCCTTTGAGCACCAACAAGGTGTAAAACCAACTCACTACCCTCTTGCACCAGTGAGGTCCCACCTATCCTCTAAGTCAGGACCCTTGCAGTTACTAAAAGGCATTTTCTAGGTTCTTAACTCCTCCTGCTCAGATCTAACTCAGGACTATTGGTGATGCATGGATACTTAGCCCCCTTATTATAAAGGAATAGCAGTCCTTGGGGATTATTCATAGACTACAGAAGGTAGCTGAGGTAAATGGCAACAGTCAGGCAGAGAGAAAAGCTGACCCTGAAACCACTGACAGGTCAGGGATGCTGTGTTGGAAATCAGGTACTCTTTGAATATCCCCACCTCTGCAACATCACTGTACGCCATGCCACTGTAGGATGCCTGCTACCCCAGATGGTGCTTGATGGGCTGGTTCCACAGGCTCACCGCATGCATTCATGCCCTAGATTTAATGTGCCTGAGGATTTTTGTATTACAACTTGTCTCTCAGGTGGCTTATACAGGAGTGGATATAGTAAACCAAGTGGCTTCTACAGTGGACCTGGTAAAAAGAGTTGCTGAAGCTGGGCCCTGTGAATGTCCATAGATGCTGATCTGGAGTTAGCAAAGTCCGTTACTGCCCTAAA
Source organism: Micromys minutus (assembly GCF_963924665.1). NCBI lineage: Eukaryota > Metazoa > Chordata > Mammalia > Rodentia > Muridae > Micromys > Micromys minutus. The sequence goes on along the minus strand of NC_137985.1, from coordinate 5,019,105 downwards.
GGAGTCCTTCTCTTCCCCAGCCCAGGAGTCCTACAAAATAGAAGGGGCTTGGACGTACTGTTCTTTTAGCAAGTATGTCTCTGGCCTTAGGGGAACAATACTATTTTTACATCAACCATACTGGGGTCATTGAAGAATCGATGACCTTAGCCTTACTAAGAAAAAGATTACATGACAGACAAATGGAAATAGAGCAGTCTCAAGGTTGGTCCCCTTTGTTAACTACCCTTGCTTCAGCCCTGGCCAGATTTATCATCCTTTTACTTAACTTGTGGACCCTATATAACTAATGCTTTAGTCAGGTTTGTCAAGGAATGAATTTCCACTGTCCAGCTAATGATTCTCAAGCAACAGTACCAGCCCATAGCATGGAAACATCTCAAGGATTCAAGATGGGCCATGACTCAAGGCAGGAATGAGAGGCCTGAGCTAAACTGATCCCATGACAGGCTGTGAGATGCCAGTTCAGGGAAATAAAAAAAAATAAGTTTTTTATTTCCCAGAACTGAACAAACTAGTTCCAAGAAAAACCATAGCCTGTGGCCAGCCAATCTAGAGCCCCACCACCTCCACCATCATTTGGCCTGAGGCAAAAATAGTCAGCAACAGTTCTGGAAACCAAACCTTACCCAATTCCAGAGACACCCATACTCCTAGAAATAGAGCCAGCCAATCAGGATAAAGTTCACCTACCTCTCCCTGGAATTCCCCTAATCAACTTTAAATTGAGCCTGCAAACACCTCAGGATTGTTATTTTGGTGAATGGTAGATTCCTGCATGCTGTATTTTTGCAGAATAAACACTCTTTGCTTTTATACACTATTGGAGTCTGGGGTGTTATTTTTTGGTAATTCACAAACCTGTACAGAAGGGGGTGTTAGTGAGTTTAGATGCAATGAAGCTTCCTGAGGGTGACAACTGTGCTGTTTCTCCTGCTACCTGGAGATGATGAATTGCTGTCCTTGGTAGCAAATCTGCCACAACAGTGCATTGCAGGAGGTCGCACTGGCCAGTAGCCGCAAACCCTGGTGCCTTGATGTGGAACTGATTTGCTAATGGCTAATAAATCTTATGTGAGAAATTTTTAGTTCTAAAGGTCTCTGCTGTTTAGACTGTAATGGGCTTTTTCTTTTGTCTGGATAAATATGGGCACAAGGAATTTGAGATGAGTGCGTTCTAAAGACAGCCAGGGCTACACAGAGAAACCCTGTTCTGACCATCACCCCCAAATAAAGAAGATTGACTCTTGCAGGACAGCTCAGTGGTAAAGCACAGGCTTTGTGTCCCCAAGGCCCCTGGCTCAGTCCCTAGTGCTACCCAGATGAGCAGCAAAGGTGTTTTGAGCAGAGGATTAATTAATAACTCTGATCTTGGTCCTTTGAAAAGAAACAAAAACTAACCAAAAAGTTCTGAAGAGGTTTGTTATTTTAAAACTGTCTAAATCATGCTTTCATTTTATAGGAAACACAGTTTTTAGTGCAGCTTGGGTAACTGGTACGAATGCATTCCCAATGGCAAAGGGACGCCGACTTTCCCTCAGGATGTCCAGCACAGAGGGGCCCCAAGCATTGCGCTTCACAATGGGTCTAACCTTAAGCATACATTGGCTGTTGGGTAGAACCTAGTTTTTATTCTGTGCATGAAGATTATACAAAGGTATGATTGTGTGTAATTGTGCCGTGAAATGTATTGGGGTAGGATTTGGAATTTCATCCTACTGAAACCCAAAATACATAAAATTAAAAAAAATGAGTTTGTTCTTATTTTAGGTATCAGCCTAGTAGTAAAGCTGACAAAAAGCCATGCACAAATCTTCATCCCCAGAGCAAAGCTGGTCCCTTTCCCTCCCTGTCGTCTCGCCATGAACATGGTTCAAGACAGCGCCTTCCTGACTCAGCTGATGAAGGGTGCTGGCTCCTTTGAGCTGAAGTATGACTTCTCATGTGAGCTGTACCGCTTGTCCACATATTCAACTTTCCCCACTGGAGCTCCTATCTCAGAAAGGAGTCTGGCTCGTGCTGGCTTTTACTACACTGGTGTCAATGACAAGGTCAAGTGCTTCTGCTGTGGCCTGATGTTGGACAACTGGAAACAAGGGGACAGTCCCATTGAGAAGCACAGAAAGCTGTATCCCAGCTGCAGCTTTGTGCAGACTCTGAATCCAGCCAACAGTCTGGAAGCGATCCCTCAGCCTTCTCTTCCTTCCACAGTGACAAGCACCATGACTTCCTGCTTTGCAAGTTCCGAGAACACTGGCTACTTTAGTGGCTCTTACACCAGCTTCCCCTCAGACCCCATAAACTTCCGAGCAAATCAAGATTGTCCTGCTTTGAGCACAAGCCCCTACCGGTTTGCGATGAGCACAGAGAAGGCCAGATTGCTCACCTATCAAACGTGGCCATTGTCTTTTCTGTCTCCAGCAGAGCTGGCCAGAGCCGGCTTCTACTACATAGGGCCTGGAGACAGGGTGGCCTGCTTTGCATGTGGTGGGAAGCTGAATAACTGGGAACCGAAGGACGATGCTATGTCAGAGCACCGGAGGCATTTCCCCAGCTGCCCCTTCTTAAAAGATGTCGATCAGTCAGCTTCGAGGTACACTGTCTCTAACCTGAGCATGCAGACGTATGCAGCGCGTATCAGAACATTCTCTAGCTGGCCTGCGGGTGCGCTAGTTCATCCTCAGGAACTTGCAAGTTCGGGCTTTTATTATACAGGTAAGAAACAATCTGGGGATTATAAAGATCCATCATGTGTTATATTACACACGAGAATGGGCAAGTTTTATATACTTACAAATTTTGGTTCAAAATGAATTTTAGGACACAGTGATGACGTCAAATGCTTTTGCTGTGATGGTGGGTTGAGGTGCTGGGAACCTGGAGACGACCCCTGGGAGGAACACGCCAAGTGGTTTCCAAGGTAACTGCTTTGAAATTATTGCATCTTTTGTGGTTTTCATGAGTTACATCTTCCTTTATAGCAAGTATGTCTCTTTACTTCTGCAGATTTTATTTTTGTGTGTGTATTTTGCTTGATACGTACTTGAACCATTTGTGTGCAGTGCCTGCTGAGGCCAGAAGAGGGCGTTGGAGCCCCTGTGAGCTCTAGATGGTTGTGAGTCAACATGCGGAAGCTGGGAATTAAACCTGGGTTCTCTGAAAGAGCTGCTGGTGTTCTCACTTGCTGAGTCATCTCTCAAGTTCCGTTTCTTCAGATTTTAAACATTGTGAAGATTATAAAAATTGTTCACATTGATTTTTTTAAGTGCTTTGCATTGTGTTAGGTAAGAACTTTTTTTTTCTTTTACATTTATTTGTTCTATGTGTATGTGGTGTGGAGGTTAGAGGATAACTTCTGAGGGCTGGTCCTCACCTTTTACACTGAGGGACTGAACTCAGGTAGTTGGACTTGGTGGAAAGCACCTTTGTTAGCTGCCATCTCACCAGCACCCACTGTGAGTACACAAGAAAAACCATGAGCTCACTTTGAGGCTGCCATGATTCACTTTGTTGTCAAATTTAGTAATGTGTCTGTATTCCCTAGGGATTGGCAACCTCATCAGTAACGCGTCGGAAAGAATCCACATTCTTTCAAGCGAGCTCACTTGTACATGTTTTCAGTTAGGCGACTCCTTGCTTCCATATTTGCTTAAGGGTATTTTTAGGAACCTTAGAAGAGGAGAGAGCATCGAGGGGCACCTCATGGCCACTGCTCATGTGCTTACTTGGTCCCTAGCACCCGTGTTGCTTGCTGCTTGCCTCTGTGAGTTCCACTGTACTCACACACACACACAAACAAACCCACACAACAACACAGAAATGTACACAAGCAAAAAACCAATCTTCAAAAAACTTCAAAAGGAAAACAATACGCAGAGTCAGTGTGGGCTGAGCTGGGGCTTATTAATTCTTCCAACATTAAGAATCTGACCTCCAGGGCTACAGAGATGGCTCAGTGGTTAAGAGCACTGCTCTTCTAGAGGTCCTGAGTTCAAATCTCAGCAACCTCACAACCATCTGTGATGAGATCTGATGCCCTCTTCTGGTGTGTCTGAAGGCAGTTACAGTGTACTTATATATAATAAATAAATTATTAAAAAAAGAGAAAAGAACCTGACCTCCAGTGGTCCCTTATAGGAGCGCTTACCCAGCTTTTGCGTTAGATAAACATTTGGATATGGGTTTATTATTAAGTTTCACTTCACTTTTTAAAATTAAAATTAATTTTCAATCATAAAACACGAACTATACTTTAAGAAGTTGAGGATGAGCAATGTTGTCTTATTAAGTAACTCCTCATATTTATGTTTTAGGTGTGAGTACTTGATCAGAATCAAAGGTCCAGAGTTTGTCAACCAAGTTCAAGCCGGTTACCCTCATCTCCTTGAGCAGGTGGGAGGCCTCCCTTTTTTGTTTCCTTTTTTTTTTTTTAAAGATTTATTTATTTAATGTATGTGAGTACATTGTAGCTGTCTTCAGACACACTAGAAGAAGGCATCAGATCCCATTACAGATGGTTGTGAGCCACCATGTTCATGGGAACTGAACTCAGGACCTCTGGAAGAGCAGTTGGTGCTCTTACCCACTGAGCTATATCTCTAGCCCTACCTTTTTTGTTTCTTAATTATTTATTTTTTATTTGTAAATTATTAGTTTGCAAAAATTACTTATAAAAATAAGTCAGAAGAATATTACAGTGAAAAAGTGAGTTGTTTTAAAACACATCCTCCTTGTCAAAAACCTCAACATAAGTGTGCAAGATACTTTTCTTTTAAGAAAAAACGATCTAAAACTATTAGCCACATAAAAGATAGTGTTTGTTCTATTTCTCTACCATCTAATCTACTAACAAATTAAACTTTCAAATTAATAAACTACATGATAAATTTGAGAAAACAGCTTTACTGTATAATTTTTAAAAAATGGTTGGGAAAGCATTTGTTAACTGCTCCTGGGGAAAGCTAAAGAGATCTTATTTCATTGTCTCAGGTTCAAAAAACATGTTTGCGATGGTCACCGTATCTGACTGGTGTGGACTCTGTCCCAGCAGATGACTAGGAAACATGAGATTTTTTTGGATTCAGGGCCAACATGCTGCCTCCCAGGAAACTGGAGTCTGTCTTGCCCAGTGAGGACTTCTCTCCCTGGGGCACACTCTGCATGAAAGCAGTTGGTTTAGAGCCTTATTATTCAAATCCCTGATGAATGTAAACGAAGTGTTGCTTCAGTTGGAGACTGGTTAAAAGGAGCAGGTCTGTGGGTCATTTTCAGTGCAGCTCTAGGATGCAGTTTATATTTTAGCATGTGTGTTTCTTTTTATAGCTGTTATCTACATCAGACTCCACGGAAGACAACAATGCAGAAACAGCAGGTATGCATCATGATCATAACTCCTATATGAAAGTGATCCATTTTGTATTAAGGTTGAAGGGAAGCTGGGTGCACTGTAATCCAGTGCTTGAAAAGCGGAAGTGGAAGGCTTATGTGCTCAAGGCCCGATTGAACTATCTGAGATCCTGTCCTAAAAATAAAAACAACTGAAAGGTTATCATAGGAAATGAACATTCACGCTGATTTCTAATTCCTAATTGAAAATGTGATTTATAATTAAGATGCCCTGTTCGTGTCTATCAAACTTCAATACACAACAGAGTTGCATGGAGAACATTTAAAAAACAGTGTAAATGTCTAGTTTATGCTTCAGAACTCATAGATTGAATCAGTGTATGTAAGTGTGTATCTTGGGTCTCTATGTATAGTTGTTTTTGATGGTCCTGGGAATTGAACCTAGGACCTCAGGCATGCCAGTCTTAACCTCTTTCCCTAGCTCCATCTCACAGCAGTGAGCATCTACACTTTAAACAGACTAAATTCATCTAGCCTTATCCTGATGTTGGACAGTTGTGGGAATACTGTGCTTTCTGTTGCTGGCATTCTCTTCCTGTCTGTAGAGATGGCGGAAAACAGAGTTTCCATCCTTTCACTGGGACCCCTAGGCCCAGAGGATGGACCAATCGTTTGACTCTATGTTTTAGTGTTCAGTGCAATACTTTTCAATTATTTGTTTACTTTCATTTCTGTGCATTGGTGTTTGGCCTGTAAGAATGTTTGTGTGAGCTGGAGAAATAGCTTAACGGTTAAGAGCACTGACTGCTCTTCCAAAGGTCCCGAGTTCAATTCCCAGCAACTACGTGGTGGCTCACAACCATCTGTAATGGGATCTGATGTCTTCTTCTGGTGTGTCTGAAGACAGCAACAGTATGCCCACATACATGAAATAAATAAATTAAATAAATAAATAAATAAAAGCCTTTAAAAAAATGTTTGTGTGAGGTGTCAGGTCCCTTGGAACTGGAGTTACACACAGTTGTGAACTGCCATTAAGTGCTGGGAATTGAACCTGGGTCCTCTGGAAGAACAGTCAGTGCTCTTGACCACGGAATCATCTCTGTAGCCCCAGTGCAATACAGTTTTATTGTGGACTTTTGTTGTTCAAAGAATAGAAAGCAAGATAAACATGTGATTTTGTCATGAGCTAATGACATTAGAGGCAGGATGAATGCACACATATCTGAGGGAGAAAGTGAACAGACAAATGTCTAAGACTGAGAGACAGAAAAGGCTTTCTGGAAGGCAGATGTAGCAGCATCTGTCTGGGCCAGTTCCTGCCATCTCTGACCTTGTCTTTAAAGAACAAAACAGGGCTGGCAGATGGCACAGCCCGACTTGTAGCCCCCGGACTCTCATGATGGAGAGAAACTGACTTCTGAAAGTTGTCTTCTGGCTACCCACATGCCGTGGTGCACACATCCCTTCTCCAAAGAAACAACATAAAACAAAGCAGACTCAAGCAATGAAAGTGAAGGCTCTCTGGAGGAAACACTTGTCTTATCTGACAGTCCAAGAACAAAAGGAGCCAGTTAGCTGACAAAGCATATTCTGGGCAAAGGCATCAAAGGCTAAGCAACATGGAATAGCAACATTCAAAGAGCAAAGATTTTTGTCTAGCCAGAAGAGGGAGCTGCAGGCACAGATAATTACGTGAAGCCAGCTTGCTGACTCAGCACTGAAGGCAGAATCTATCTGCTTCAAAGTTATCAGAGGTCCTGAGCTCAATTTCCAGCAAAACATGGTGGCTCACAACCATCTGTAAAGAGATCCTGTATTCATATAAATAAAATAAATAAATCTTAAAAAAAAGAAAGAAAAGAAAGAGCTATCAGTTCATGAGTTCCAGGGCAAAATGCAAGGGGCAAGTGCTTGAAGCTGCTTATGGCATGGGAGGGTTAGGGTTAGAGGTGAGGCAGAGTCAGATCAGAATGTATAAGCCACAGTTTATACAGATCGGAGACTTTTATGGATCGTAATGGGGTTCAGCATGAAGATTATGACACTGGGTTTGCATTTTAAGTTGTGGGCTGTAGTATCGAGTAAGCTGGAAGGCGTGGCTGAAAGCACAGTAGTGAAGTTACAGAGTGAGCCAAGGTGCTCACTGGCTGATGGATGGGTAAAGATGGTGCCCTGCACACCTGTGACCTCAGCATTCGGGAAGCTGAGGCAAGACCTTGTCTATACAACGAGGCTTTGTCCCTCGAAAACAAACAAAAAAGAAAGACAATTACTGGCCATAATATAAAGCGTGAAACCATGCCATTTGCAGGAAATGGAAAGAACTAGAGATAACAAAGTATGTGATACCTGAACACGAATATATCACAATAAAAACATTGTAGACAACTAATAAATTCTAGCAAATATGTAGAAATAAACATTTGATATTGAAAGCGTATTTGTTTGTTAAATATAGATGAATTTGAGATGAGTCTGGGCTAATAATAATAAGCTTGAGGCTAGACTGGCCTAAAAGAATTTCTAATATCTGCTAATATCTGGTCAATCGCTCTTTCTGTACAGTGGTGCATTTCGGCCCTGGAGAGAGTTCAGAGGATGGAGTCATGATGAGCACACCTGTGGTTAAAGCAGCCTTGGAAATGGGCTTTAGTAGGAGCCTGGTGAGACAGACGGTTCAGCGTCAGATCCTGGCCACTGGTGAGAACTACAGGACGGTCAGTGACCTTGTGATAGGCTTACTTGATGCAGAAGATGAGATGAGAGAGGAGCAGACGGAGCAGGCGGCCGAGGAGGAGGAGTCAGGTACAGATTTACAAGGCCTTTCTCTGGAGAGATGTGCTCTCACCCCTGCGAGTTCATAAAAGATGCCCATCCATCCAGCCTGGCCTTTCCTATGTTTTCTATTCTAAATTCAGATTCTGAAAATAAATTCTTCACAAGTGCATTGTGGAGGCCTAGGGAGACAGCTCAGCAGGTAAGGGTGCTTCCTGCTGAACCTGACCACCATAGCTTGATACCCAAACTGACTTGAGTCACACAGGTTTTCCTGTCTTCTATGTGCATGCTGTAGCACAAACACACACAGAGACACACACAATAAAAAATCAGAATTGCTCGTTAAATTAAAAAATGTGTATGTAGAGCAAATGTTAACATTTTTTACATTTATTTATTTATTTATATTTTACATGAATGGGCATCTTGCTTGCATGTGTTTGTGCAATACCTATGGAGGCCAGAAGAGGGCGGCGTATCTCCTGGAACAGTGCTCAGTCACCAAGTAGGTGCTGGGAATTGAACCCAGATCCTCTGGAAGAGTAGTTACTGCTCTTCATTACTGAACCATCTCTCCAGGCTTGCAAACTATTTTAAAAATTTAAATATTTAGGATGAGTTGTTTGGTTTAAAAAACAAAATAAAACAAAACAAACAAACAAAAAAACCCTGGCTCTCATAGCTTTTAAATGTCCAAAATAATCACACTATTTGTGTGATTTTTATTTTATGCATGTGTACACAGATCTTCTCAATTAATAAGCCTTTATGCTTTCCTCTTAAGGCACAAATTTTGCACTCATGAGTATGTTTTCAACTATTACCTATTATCAAATCACCTCTTAATTTTTGAATAGGTGTGTGTGTGTGAGAGAGAGTGCAGGGGTTGTCATGACATGACAGATAGAGATCAGAGGACATCTTATTGGAGTGAGAACTCTCCTTTCACATTTTTTTTTTTTTTTTTTTTGGATTCCACCAAGTATCAAAGTTATGCCATTAGCCTGTGACTGAGTGATTTCTGTGCTGAACCACCTCACTGACCCAAAGCACATTCTTGATCCCAAGATGGCTGCTCATTCCCTTTCTTATAAATTAAGATGGTATCTGGGAGAATTAGTATTTTGACTATGTCTCGGTCTATAATGTTTACATGTTTAATTAATGTTTAATTTATGTGTATATATGTGTCCCTGTGTGAGTTTTATGTGGACTGTGTGTGTGCAGGAACCCTTAGAGCCTAGAAGAGAGATTGGCTTTCCTAGAACTGGAGTTATAGGGTGTTGTGAGCCATCCCTCCAGCCTCTGTCACTCCACCCCTGTGAGACAGTGTTTCAGATAGCTCAGACTGTTCTTGAACTTGCTCTGAGTGCTGTGATGACAGACATGGGCCTTGGTGCCTAGCTTAATGCACAGATTCGTGTTCAGATCCCCTGCCTGCCCACACAGGAGCTATCTTCCCTTATGACATTTGTAGACTCCTTGAATTTTGTTGCCCATTCCTCTAGGGCAAGTTCTCCATCCTTAGTCTGTCTGTTACTCTGGGCTGTCCTGTGCTCAGAGCCTCCTTCCTGGGTGTGTGCAGCTCTTTTTGTTCTGATTGCTATCCTCACTCTATCCTGATCTCTTTCCCAAACTTGGACCAGAGCCTCAGTAGATCAGGAAGCAGACTTTGAGACAGGATCTTGCTATGCAGCTCAGACTGGGTTTGAGTTCATGACTTTTCTGCTTTAGCCTCCTGAGTTCTTGTTTATCTAGTGAGTTCCAGACTAGTCTGGGTGAGGGCAGAATGAGACCTAAAACCAAACAGGACTGTCAGTACAGCTTGATTGGTAGAGTGCTAGCCAGGCATGTGGAATGCTGTGTATAACCCCAGCTGTGGAGTACATGCCTAGAGTCCAAGCATCTTTGCAGTGGAAGCAGAAGTTCAAGGCCACCCTCAGCAGTCAGGTGAGCATGAGGCTACTTTAAAAGACAAAACAAACAGAAAACAAAAATTCCCATCTATGACTGATTCTCTTTTTAACTAAGTACAATTTCTTTTGTCCTTAATGTGGTTCTATATAAGTGTCCTAGTGACAAGCTCAATGATCTAAAATCTAACTGCCTCTCCTAAAATAATTTTCAGACTGCCTTTATTAGTATTCGTCATTTTAAGGACATAGCAGAAAATATCTTCATAGTAGAAAATAGGATACTAAGACTGAAGAGGTGATGTGCACAGACATCGCTAGGTGTGCAGAGTGTCTTCCAAGCATTCACAAAGCCCCGGGTTAGATCCCAGCACTGCATAAGCTGGGCCTGGGGCCAACTGTCTACAAAGCCAGAGCTCAGACCGTAGCAACAGGAAAATCAGAAGTTTAATGTCAAGGTGACTTGGTAGCCAAGCCGAGGTACATGACATCTTTAAACAAACATGTACGATTTCATTCACACATTATGTAGGTACTGAAGGCAGTTGTGAGCACAGTCTGAGCGTGTTTTTCTCTCTCTCTCTCTTCATAAAGATGATCTAACTTTAATCCGGAAGAACAAAGTGGTGCTTTTTCAACATTTGACGTGTGTGACACCAATCCTGGATTGCCTCCTACGTGCTCGGGCCATCACTGAACAGGAGTACAAAACTGTGAGACAGAAACCACACACTTTACAAGCAAGAACACTGATTGACACCATGTTATCGAAAGGAGAAGCCGCAGCGACCTTGTTCAGGAACTCCCTTCAGGAGGCCGACCCTGTGTTATACAGAGATATATTTGGTAAGTGTTAGGAAATTATTTGGGGGAACTTTCTAGGCCAATTGCAAAGAAGCTTTTACTGGTAATTGGAGATTGTTGAAAAGGACTCAGTTCAATGTATACATTCTAATTGCACAAAATTAGGGCTTTGGTTGAGTTTTTGTCCAAAGTGTAAAGTGTTTAAAATCTGCTGTGTCTGGTGGAAGGTTCAGGGGTGAGATGGCTCAGCAGGTAAAAAAAGTACTTGCCCCATAAGCCTACACAAATCAAATGACCTGAGTTTGATCTCAGAACTGCCTAGAACTGCCTACTCTCCCCCACATTTTCTCTCTCTCTCTCTCTCTCTCTCTCTCTCTCTCTCTCACACACACACACACACACACACACACACACACACACACACTCTCTTTCTTTCTCACACACATACATATACACACACATGCTATCTCTCTCATATACAGACACACTCACACACATTCTCTCTCATACACATACACACACATGCTCTCTCTCTCTCTCTCTCTCTCTCACACACACACACACATTCTCATACACATACACACATATGCTTTCTCTCTCTCTCTCTCTCTCTCTCTCTCTTTAACACACACACACACACACACACACACAAAGTAAACAAATAAGTTTGCTGCTAGACATGGTCATCTATACCTGTAATCACAGCATCCGGGAGGCTGAAGCAGGAGAATTTTGAGTTCGATGCTAGCTTGGGCTACAGGATAATTGTGTGTCTCAAATAAGCATTAATACTAGATGAGTAAAATGTTTAGAATGTAAGCATCAGCCTTGATTCCTATACTGATGCTTTGCCTTTTCCTTCCCCAGTGCAACAGGACATTCGGAGTCTTCCCACAGGTGACATTGCAGGTAATGATGCTAAGACTTGAAATCTGCAGAAATCATCATTTTTTTATTTTCTTGGGATTTCACTAGAGGAAAAGTAAACTGCTCTTCATTTTTGCTCTTCATGCTTTTTTCTTCCCTCACGGGGCATCGCATGCCGTATGGTTGAAAACTGGAGGTGGGAGGGTCAGAGTTTGAAGTCAGGCTGTGTTTAAATAAAACATTTCCCCTCTTCACAGCTCTACCAATGGAAGAACAGTTGCGGAAACTCCAGGAAGAGAGAACGTGTAAAGTGTGTATGGACCGAGAGGTATCCATTGTGTTCATTCCCTGTGGCCATCTGGTCGTGTGCAAAGACTGTGCTCCCTCTCTGAGGAAGTGTCCCATATGCAGAGGGACCATCAAGGGCACAGTGCGCACATTTCTTTCCTGAACAGGACTGATGGCCCATGGTTGTGACTCCAGCCAGGAGGAGCATACATTCAGGGTCACTCCCAGGTCCATAAGGAACTTGAGGCCAGGCTGGACCGCAGGAGACACTGTTTGTAAATAAACAATGTAAAAATGTAAAAAAAGAAATGTGGAAAAAAGGAAAACCTTTGTCTCAACTCAAGAATGAATGGATTTCTTATGTAAGAATTTTATTGGTTTCCTTAAAAGTGCTATTTATTCCCAACTCAGAAAACTTTTCTGTAAACATATTTATGTACTACCTGCATCTAAAGCACATCTATTCATAGATTCAGATGCCATGAGAGTTTTGTTCTTGTTCCTGAAAAGCAGGGATTGCCTGCACTCCTGAAATTCTCAGAGAAGATTTACAATGTTGGCGTTTATGACTCAGAAATTTGAATCTTCTCGAGTTGCTTTAGGAATGGGAAGCACAGATTTCCATGAGTTTTATGCATAGAAATTCCTGTTATTTATTGGATGACATTTTTGGGGTTGGGAATTTTTATAAAGAATTTGTGAGGAAAAATTAATAAAGCAACATAATTATACTTAAAAAAATAATGCTGAGCAGGTTAATCACACCCAGATTCCTACTCTATCTTTTTAAGAATTTATAAATGATGGGGCTAAGGGGGTAGTGCAAAAGCATGAGGATCTGAGTTTGAATCTCCTGCAGCTTCATAAAAAGTCAGGAGTTGAAGTGACTTTTACTCTACAAGAATCATTTCAATGCTTGGTCTCAGGGTTTTATTACTGTGAAGAGACTGTAAGACCCAAATTGAGTCTTATCTATTTGAGGCTCTCATGAATGAGATGAGAGATTGGGGATTGATGCAAAAGCAAGAAGTTTATTAGTCCAGTGCACTGGGGTGGCCTACATCCAGAGGAGAAGCAACCTTGAGCCCTCTGTTAGTATAGTTTTTATACACTTAGTAACAGGTGGGCTACAGTGATGGTGACCAGGCATGCAAGCATTGGTGGGTTTAGTTGACTTTTAAATCGATTGGCTGCTGCCAATGTGGGTTGCATCTCAGGACCTATGTCCTATATTCCATGGGCCACCCAGATGAGACACTTTTCCTCAGGAATCCTCAGGAAGAAATGCTGCTTGGCGCCTGCGTGGGTCATATTTCTTCCCCTACACTCAGGGTTGCCCAGATAAGGTTGAAGCACTCCTTTCCAGAGGGTACAGGACTACAAAAGCCTTTAGTGGAAGAGGGGAGCTGTAAGGAGGGTGTGGGATTGTAAAAGCCCTTAGGATCCCTCAAGACACCATTACACCAAGGCAAATCTTAAAAGGACGACATTTAATTGGGGCTGGCTTACAGTTTCAAGGTTCAGTCTATTATCATGTCAGGAAACATGGCATTTCCAGGCTGACATGGTGCTGGAGAAGGAGCTGAGAGTTCTACATCTTGATCTGACTCTTCTACAGGGGGCAGAGCTTGAGCATTAGAAGCCCTCAAAGCCTAACCCCCACAGTGACACATTTCCTCCAGTAAGGCCACATCTCCTAAGTGTCACTCCCTGTGAACCAAGCATTCAAGCATGAGTCTATAGGGGCCTTTCCTATTCAAACCACTACTGCTTCCTTCACTAGTGGACTGATAGTAACACTTCCTCACTGTTACTTCTTGTAATGATGTTTCCCCAGTCATTCATGAGTTTGTTATGGATGGTGGAAGGGGGACACAGAGTCTCTTGTTTTCATTCATAAAGGAATTTTGAAATAGAGAACTTGACAACTGTTTACTCAAAGAGAAACACCAGAGCAGAAGTTCTTGTCAGACAAACCATTAAGTTCAACGATTTGGGAGCTAATCAAAGAGCACGTGCTCACGACTGTTACAGCTTAAGTTGTCAATTGATACACCTGGGTAGATTGATTCTCAGTGGAAGTGTGGCCTTCCTTAGATTGGCCTGTGGGCACATCTATAAAGCATTCTCTTGGTGGACAATGAATGTAGGCGTGGCCCAGCCCACAGTGGGTGGTATCTCTAGACAGATGTCTGGATGGTAATAAGAAAGCAGGTTGAGCAAACCGAGAAAGCGAGCCAGTTAAGCAGTGTTGCTTCATGGTCTCTGCTTCACTTCCTGTCTCCAGGTTCCTGCTTTGGCTTCCCTAAATAATAAACTGTAACCTGTGTGCAAAATAAATCTTTTCCTTCTCAAGTTAGTTTTAGTTACTGTTTTATTACGACAACAGAGTGAAGTAGGACCGAGGCAGAGCATGCTAGGAGCCTTATTTACATACACTGGACAGATAGCATGCCAAACAGGAAGTCCCTCATAGGAAAAGCCCTTTTAGAAACAACTTGGAGCCACAGTTTAGACAGGAAGAAGATGAGAGACATTCAGAAGAACCTGAGTCTTTCCTCTCTATGTGCCTTACACACTGGAGGTTAGAGAGCCTGGACTGAGAGCTGTATTGGGGATCTGGGTTTGGAGTTTGCAGATTTTTAGTATCTTATTGAGAATGAAATAGATTACGTAGTGAGAATAATTTATTCAAAGTAAAGCAAGAGGGCAGGCCAAAAAGCAATAGTGTCAAGAGTAACCGTGGGCAGTGTGAGTGTGAATTCTCAAGGCCCCAGTGTTTGGGGGTTTTGTGGGTTTCAACAGAAGAAGGAATTTGATTGCAAAGGCCATGGTGAAACTTCCCTATTTTTGACTGACAGGTTTGGATTATGTAAGACTTTGCTCACAGCATGCCCCTTCCTATGATGCACCTGATTTTAATCAAATGTGTACTTTACTGAGCATGAACTCAAAACCAGTCTAGGCTAACTGGCCCATTTTTCTTTTTTGGGGATATACTGAATAGAAATGGACATTATCAAGAGGTTGCAAAGAGAACTAACTCATTTCAGTTGTTTTAAGCAGGGATCTGTGCAGCCTGATGCAAGGAGGAGTACCTAGCTTGCCTCAGGTTGCAAGACAGACACATTGTTACAGTGGTAGTATGTGGATTGCTAGTGGAGCCCTAGGTGGTAAGATCTTTATGCTTGTCTGCCTCAGGAAGGGCAACAATGGTCTTTTTGCCCTGGCAGTCACTAAGTGTGGATTTATTGGGTACTAAACATCAGGAATGCTCTAAATGGTTAACCTGTCAGAACAAGGTCAAAAGAATGACCCGTGGTTAACTATGCCTTGGGGAACTATAAGAAAGCTCCAGGAAAAAAGGCATAGGGCATTTTCTGCAGATGCATTTTGTCCCCTGGATTGTTCTCAGACAGGATGTTGTGCCTCCTGTGGCAAATATTTATATTCAATTTATAAGACATGTTTATTCTTGGTGGTTGTTGGATTATAGCTAAACCCAACTGGTCTGAGTGTATCATGATCTGATGTGGCCTTCTGCTTTGCTTTCTTTCACAGATACAACCATGCCAAGCAATTGTGCTTAAATTGGTCAGTCCTGATAAAGTTCTGGGAAAGGGCTGATCTGTGAGTGCTTACTGACATTTATTTACATGTTTATCTGAACTCAAACAACGTTGGAGTATTTCTTTGTTTCATTTCTGTATAACTGAAGGGAGGTTGTCTACAGCATCAGACTGTAGTCTCACCCGATTCTTTCAGGCCCTCAGATCTTAGGTCCATGGCAGCTGACAGGATCGGTACAGGTCAGCTGAGAAGTTTACAGTAATCTGAGCAGAGCAATAGGATGTATAAAAATTCAAGTCTGCGTTAGGTTAGGTTTTAATCTAGGGATCCTAAGCCTGGCTGGACAGAAGAGAGCAAATGGGGCGGACATACAAGGTGCAACACAGTTAGCAGCTATGCTTTGAGTTATGTTTCGAAATTATAATTGCTGAGATTCTAACACATAGTAAATGATTAACATATACTATTTAAGCCTTTAAGTAGTATTTCTGGAGGTCAATGTGGTGGTTTCTGTTTGTCCTCAACACTCAGAGGTGGAAGTGATACAGGTTTGAAGGTAGTGTAGGCTTTGTAATGAGTTCTAGGACAGCCTGGGCTAGAGTTTGACACCATGTCTCAAAATAACAGAAACTACTATGTGGGGCGCCGCCCACACATTCCCACGCTTCCGTCATTACAAGGTGGCGCGGATATCCGGCTGTGGGGCGCCGCCCACACATTCCCACGCATTCGCCATTACAAGATGGCGCTGATATCTGGCTGGAGTTAGCAGTAAACAAGCCATGTGCGCACAGGCTGGGTAACTTCCGCTTCATGACTTCCGCCTCTTCCCGTGGCGTCATAGGGCCTGGTGAGTTTCAACCAATCAGGGGGCTCCGCGTCCAAAGCAAGGACTGATCCCTTTATAAGGGGGCGAGCTGGATAGCTCTCTCTCTCTCTTCCCCTCTTCTTCCTCTCTTCCCCTCGTGGTTTTCGGCCGTCTCGTGGAGCTTGTTCGTCTTGTTCGTCTCCTTGGATCTCTTGGTTTTCCCCGTCCTTTTCGTTACGTGAAGCAAGTACCGGTTTTTCCAGATTAATAAAGTTTACCGCAGAAGGATTCTATTTTGTGTGCCGCGTCGTTCTTGCAGGCGAGACGGTTGCGCGGGACACTACTAAACAAAACTCTTTCTGAAATTATGCTGGTTAGGTTTTTTTGTTATTTGTTTTGTTTTTGTCAATTTAACACAGACTAGAGTCCTCTGGGAGGAGAGTCTCTGTTGAACGACCTCCATCAGATTGGCCCTGGGCATACCTGTGGGGTATTTTCTTGCTGTGGGTGGTGTCTCTCTGGGCATGTGCTCCTGAACTGTACAAAGAAAGGCAGTTGAGCAAGCCAGTAAGCCACAATCCTCAGTGGTATCTGCTTCAGTTCCTGCCTCAGGGCTTCAGCGTAGTTTTCTCTGTGATGGATTATAACCTGCAAGCCAGCTATTCTAGGTTGTGGTATTTATCTCAAAAACAGAAAATCAACCCAGGAAGGGAGCCAATGTCAAGTAACAAAGACTGGCCTCAAATTCACCGTGCAGCAGGGGCTGGCTTTGGACGAGAGTTCCTCCTGATTTCACATCCCACTGAGTCCAGTGTTTCCTGAGTGCCAAGCAAATACTCCACTTATTAAGTTGTATTTCTAGTCCTGGAAAGTTTTTTTTTTTTCCAACATACTATTTTTGTTAATTTTTTGGGAATGTCATGTCACCCACCCGCCCTGATCACACCTACTCTCCAGTCCTTCCGTGTCTGGCCCTTCACTATGTGACTCTCTTCAAAACTTCCAGCTTGTGTTATCTATATACTTACCAGAGCATGGTCAAATTCTCACTGGCCCTGTCCTTTAAATAGAACTAAGCCATTCACCTCCTGAAGGCTCTCTAGAAGCCATCAGTGTGGAGTTACACTTTAGCATTTTATCACACTCTTAAAGAGCTCTCTTCAATGGTTTTCTGTTTAGGCTGGAGGTAGGGGTTGTCACAGAAGCCTTCCATGTCCCTCTTGCCGTCATCAATATCACTGCCAAAGTGGCTACCTTGATCTTTACAGTCAGTGGCAATATGGATCCTGGAACACAAGTGTTTGGTGACAGCACCGACCACCAACACAGCCTCCTGCTGCAGTGGGTCCACAGACCCACAGTAGGCTCTTAGAGGCTGTCCTGACTACAGAAGTCACCATGGCCTCAGGTGCCAGGGAAGGCCACTCAAATCATATGGACCTTGGCAGCAATGCAGTCCACTGTCATAGACCTGGTTTCAGGTGGCAGCAAGAGGCACGTGGCCTTCAGGGCCACACGGGCTTCAGGGCCACACAGGCTTGGACATCAACAGACCCACAGCTGCAGCAGGGCCTTGGACCCAGTCATGGCCCTCACTGGAATGGCTTAATAAACAAACAACTTTATGTATTTTCTCCCCCCCTTTTAGATAATTATTATTGTATGAAAAATAAAATGAAAATTGGGGTAAAGAATTCTGATGCAGCCACTTTTGCAGATTTATAATTTCTAGGATTTTGTTTGAATTTTTTAAAAATTTATAATATTTTTAGATATTCTGGGAAGTGTGCATGTTATACGGTCACCCAATCTCCTTAAATCTCAGTCTCTTCCCTGATCCTCAGCCCCCCTCCACCCACCAGCCTTATGATATCCCACCTTCCTATTTTAGTAGAAGCCTATGACTTATTTCAGGAAGAGTCTCAACTGCTTGGTGCCCTCCTGACTCCTGGTAACAGATTCAAGACTTATGGCTCCAATGGAGCTGCAGTCTACCTACTACCTTGTTTATTCTGTGTGTTCTTTCAGGACTTTCACCCTCTAATCCTGTGTGGGGCACAGTTCTAGCCATGTCTGCTGTCTGTGGGGTTGAAGCCAAGGTCTCCCCCCCTTTACAGAGCTTTGCTAAGTCTTCCCTTCAATTTGTTAGTGTCTCTCCTCTTATGCTGGCTTCAGACTCTCTGTGTGGCTAAGGATGACCCCCAGCTTTCAGTTTCTAACTTCCTGACAGTGAATACGCATCATCACAACAGGGTTCAGGTCTAACCATGAGAGTTCCTGGAAAAGGTTGTCCTAGCCCACTGACTGGCAGTCTGGAAACTTCTTAGTTCTCATCTACATAAGTCATTCTGCTTTGCTCCTCCGTACCACCCTCCGGTCCTTTCTGCCCTCCTCCTGAAGCCTCTACTCTCTCTAAAGAAGCCACATTCAGGGTGGAGATGGCTCATTGGCTAAAAGGGCTTGCGGTATAAGCTTGAGGACCCAAGTTCAAATCCCTAGGATCCAAGGAAACAGCTGGGCATGGCTACAACAAATGCCTTATATTTGTTTAATTCTTAAAAATATACAAAACATTACTTATGTAGCTGGTGCACAGGAAACACTAATTCTCATTCAGAATAGAACAATCTGTTTAAAACTTCATTAAAATACTCTCTGTTGGGCCTGTAAGACAGTTCAGTGGGTAACGGCATTGGCTACAGGTGTGACCCACTGAACACAGGTAGCAGAAGAAAGCTTACCCCTGTAAGTTGCCTTTCGATTTCCACATGGCATGTGCATATAGCTACTCCCCACAAACTAAACAAAATTAAAAAGTTAAAATAAAGGGACTGGAGATTTGGCTTACAGACTACATTCCTAGCACTTATAAAGCCCTGGGTCCATCCCCCATGCCACCAAAACAAAACAAGTGATTATTGTACAACTAGATGTTTGGTTTCAGACTTGGGGAAGAGGGGCTGAGGTGCATATTTCACATATCAAAGCAGACCTGGCCTCCAGGTTCTCCCAGCATCCCTCAGTCCTAACCTGGCATATCCTGCCCACAACCTTGAATTTTCCAGCCCAGAGGCTAGGCTTCCCTTCCCCCAGAGGAGGACATTTTGGCCTCTCACTTTCTCCCTCTTTCTTTTCTCTCTTACTGTGCATATTCCTCCCAGCCCCCTAAGCTGGCCTCGACCTTGAAGCAATCCTCTTACCTAAGCCTCTAACCCTGCCTCTGTATTGCTTGTTAAATATTTAAATGGAACACCTTATGATGCACATCACCAACACTCCCAAACTTGTCTCTGTTAGCACTGAGCAGATGCCAAGACTTAGCAGGTGGAGAAAGGCATATGACTAAGAACTTGCAGACTTACACTTTTTATTCATTTATATATTATTTTTTGTGTATTTTGCCTGAATGTGATTGTGCACTGCATTAACTTGCATGCAGTGCCCATGGAGGCCAGAAGAGGGTGTCATCTAATTAGAAATGTGAACTACTGTCTCTCGAGTGCTGGTTTTATTATACAATTTATGTCGTCGTAGAAGTCTTTTCAATTGTATTTTTGTTCAAAATTTTTTTGAACTATACTTTTTTCTATATAAAGATGAAAATGTCATGATAAATGTCATTTCAAGATTACCAAATTCTACATGAGCAATAGGGAAAGTTAGTTTTAGTTGAAAATAAATGGTCAAACAATTGGGCTCCAAGATTACATAATATTTAAAAAGAAGTAACAAGTTATGTGTAATAATCTGAGTTTCGGGCACTGAAAATTTCCTAAATACTGAAGTATATTCACTATTGGTCAGGACAAGAACTGAAAGAGACATATTCTTGAATTCAATGTGCATAGGTCTTTTGCTAGATTCCCACACATATTAGAAAATTTTCTGTAACTTTCGGAGAAGTAGTGACTTGAACAAAGCATTAGCTAGCTCCATGTGTACTGTTGGAAGTTTATTCACTGGGAACCTTGGCATGTCTTTTCTCTTTATCACAAACTGTTTTGAGTACTTTCTTTTTATATCAGCATTTAGAACAGACTGCTTGTCCTGTGACTGACTGACCTGAGGCAGAAATGACGGGGAAAGCATCGGGAAACGTTCAGGGTCTTGGAATTCCCCTCGCAGCCTAATTTAGTGGTCTGTTATTTCTAAGTTTTTTAAATGTTTGCCCTTGGAGTTCCCCCGGAGAGAAGATCTGATTTCATTGGTTAAGGCCTTCTAACCCAAAGTAAATTAAACCGTAGAAACCTCTGTGGTAGTAGCCTACATTTCTAATCAGCATGCAGGAAACCGAGGTAAGAAGCTAAATTCTTGCTAGCCTCGGCCCTACAGTAAAATTCTTTTTAAACAAACAAAAAACTACAAAAGTACGCGTCCCCCCAAACCACCAAATAACAAAGCACCCGAGCAGGGAGGGCGGCGGGAAAAACACCGGAAAGTCCATGCTAATGTTTGGCCGCGCTTTGATATGGGAAGGGCAGCGGAGGGTGGGGGTGGGGAGACAGAAATGCTAGTGAGCAATGAAGTCGTTATGTTTTCCCAGTTCTAAACGTACTCTTCTACAGTCTCATCACATATATAGTGCACTTTATTCATATTCTTCCCCATTATACTGTTAGCCCTCCTATTCCTTTCTCCAAACTAGTTCCCAGTTTTTCCCTTATCTTTTTGCTTATGGCCTGCTGAGCTTAATTTGGAAGAGCACCTTTTAATAATAATAATGATAATAATAATTTTAAAATGCATAAGTGCCTCCCCGCCCCAAAGGGGCCTTGGTGTGCTAGCCACGGCTAGGTTTGAACTGAGATTTGAGGTGAGCGCTATCATGCCAGCCAGAGGAGCCCCCGTGTTAAAAATGTTAAGCCCACCTTAGAAAAAAAGATATATTTAATGTACATGTCCACGAGTGTATTCCGTTTTACTCAGGCGTTTCGAGGTCAGCTCACGAGCCTGAGTCACTTTAGCTACGAGGCCACGTTTGCCCTAATGCCTGTCTCTAGGACGCTGGCGGGGTGAGGTGGAAAAACGCCCACCGGGCTTTTGTAGGGCTATGAGCCACGCCGCAATTAAAGGTGCACTGCAAGTTAAAATACTTGGTATCAAAGCCAGGAACACCCAGAGGAGGCAAGTGGGCCGGGATGGACTCTCACGTAGGCCTACCCTTGATCGGCCCCGGCCCTGGCACCCGAGCTTCCAAATCCCGAGCACGCATGCGCGAGCGCAGTCCTGCCTCTTCTCCCACGCGTTTCCAACGTTGCGATGCACGCCTGCTGACGTAACTGCGCGTCACCTTAACGTCTCGCTGGCCGCGGGGGCTTTTGGGAAGGCTGCGGGTCAACTGGCGCTGCAGCTTCCCGAGCGCAGGAGGCTCGGTTTTGCGGTGAGTGCGGCTCCCCACGGCTGGGCGGGCGAGCGGGCCTCTTTTGCCCCGAAGGCAGTTCAGCCGGCGTTGTAGGAACTCAAGTGTACTCAGGACCGCCCAACCCTCACTCGCTGCCCCAGTCTTTGGGCTTGGACTTGTATTAACAGTTTTGCTTTCTTTTCCCTTCGGTTTCTTTCTTTCTTTCTTTCTTTTTTTTTTTTTTCCAGCCCAGGGTAGTCTCGAATTTGCGGCAGTCATCCTGCCTCAGCCTCCTCAGTGCTGGGATTACTGGTGTAAACCACCTCGGCTGTCTGTTAAGATTATCTGCAGGGTTTTAAGCTTTAAGCATTTCTTTAATGCCTTTAACCGAAGGCAATTGACGGTTGTCACATCGGTTATTACTTGAGCCCTGGAGTCGAGTGAGACGTTTGGTTTAACTGGGAAAGTTTCTGTTTCTTTTCAATCTCCGTGTCGCCCTTCTGCACTGGGCATAGAGCAGTGTCGGTTGGGTGCTTGCTGGAGTTGTAACACCAGCGTAGTTAAGCCACACGTGCAGTGGTAGCCTTGTTCCAGGCCACTGTTTTACGGGCAGTTATACTCTTTTGGTTTTGAGATTATGCCTGTGGTGGAAGCGATGGAATTGTTAGGGAATGGTTGTCCTTTACGGATTTCGTTAATGAATTCTTCCCAATGCCTTTATCTTGGCCAGTTTAGTCCTGGCTAGTTCAACTGCTCTGTCTCGCGGGAGCATCTCATCCTGCCTCGATCTTCCAAGTATTGAGACTGAGATTTCAGGCATGCCTCGGGAACTCTCAGGAAATAGTTATATTTTAATATATCTATTATATACTAAATTGTCTTTATGTATTGTATACTTACATATATTTGTGTGTATAAATATATATTATACTTTATGTATATTTTTATTTATTACATATTTTGATTTAACATTCTAATATATAATATATAATTTTTTTCTTGTGATTAAACCTAGGGTCCTTTACCTGCAAGGCAGATACTCTAACATGGAGCTATATCTGCAGCCCTATAGACCCATCTTTCCAACTATTCACAGGTGTCTTTTGTCTCCACTGATGTGCCAGATCAAAATATCTTTAAATCAGAAAACGGAAGGAGCTTGTTGGTAGCGTGGTCCAGCACTTGGGGGGACTGAGGGAGAATTCCAACAAGTTTTAAAACCAGCTTGGGTTACATTGACTTTCTAGCCAGTCTAGGCTGCAGGATAAGACCTTTCCCCTTAAAAAAATAAAAAGAGAGGTTCATGAAGTATGGCACATTTTGTCTAATAGTAAATAAAAGATACATAAAATGAACAAACTTGAAATCAGGGAGCAATTTTTGACAAGTGGAAATGTACATTTTTGAAAACTTTGTTTTTAAAGTTTTACTTGTTAAACTATACATACCTGTGCATTTTGAAGACAAGCATAGTTAGAACTTCAGGAATGCTGTTGCAGTATGTGTCTTGATTTAGACCCTTTCTAAGTAGACTGGTTGGGAGAGGAACTGCTGTAGAGGATGTGTTATCTAGAATGTGCCATTTTTAGACATTACTGAATAAATTGAAGAAGACAGTTCTGTGCAATTAGTTTTCTAAAATATCTTTTTTTTTCTTTCAGATTTATAGCCTTCAAGAGTCTTCATGTTCTCCCATGTTTCCATAGAAATAAGCCCAGTCATAGAAATCTGAAAAGTTTTATAAGATACAGCTTGCTTTGGAGTGTGCTTTTGTGTATGAATAGTTACATACAATCTTGAGTTTTCCAAAAGAAGGCTAGTATAGTACATTTGTGCAACAGAAAAGCTGTGGTAAAACAGGGTTGTTGTGTTTGTGATAACCGAAGAAAGCCATGTCTCGAATTGATTCATTCTTAATTATAACAGACTTATAGTGGATTGGACCTTAAACACAGGTAGACTTTATAAAATGCAATCTAAGTTTATGTACAAAAAACTGTCTCTTAACCAGATGTATTAAAATCATAAGAATGATTTAAGCACAGAATTAAGTATGTATCAGATTTAATAATGAGAGTGACAGTTTAAGCTTTAAACACTGTTCATTTACCATATAGTGTAGTCTTAATAGAGCTGGGTTGACTTCCCTGGAAGTCACTGCAGTTGACATAATTCACTGTAGAGAATGCTGGGATGATGAGCTGTGTGACATTAGTTCTGAGGAAATACCAGATGCAGACTAGAGTTCCTTTCATTTGGTAGGAAAAGTAGTTTGGGTGTGGTATTTAAGTCCTTATAAGGGAAAGCACCTGCAGTGCCTTAGTAATTACTAGTTACTTCATAACTAGCAACGAGAAGTAAGTTATGGGTAAATAGCTCTCTGTTACCCAGAAGAGTTCCTGTGATTCCCCAGAGAATCCTGAGCAGTGTCTTGGCACGTGAGACAGATTTGTCCTGTGTAAGTGTGAACTCACTAGTGCAATCGGAAGACAGGGAGTCTATTCACAAAACTGCCCCCCAGAGACTTGTCCAAAAAAAAGTAAAAGTGTAATGGAGAATAGCACAATCTTGTCAGATTGGTCAAAAGAGAACAAAGAAAAAATGAGGTATGACTTTTCATGTGAACTTTACAGAATGTCCACTTACTCAGCTTTTCCCAGGGGAGTTCCTGTCTCAGAAAGGAGTCTGGCTCGTGCAGGCTTCTATTACACAGGTGTGAATGACAAAGTCAAGTGCTTCTGCTGTGGCCTGATGCTGGACAACTGGAAACAAGGGGACAGTCCTGTTGAGAAGCACAGACAGTTCTATCCCAGCTGCAGCTTTGTGCAGACTCTGCTTTCAGCCAGTCTGCAGTCTCCATCCAAGAACATGTCTCCCGTGAAAAGTAGATTTGCACATTCGTCACCTCTGGAACAAGGTGACGTTCACTCCAACCTGTCCTCAAACCCTCTTAATTCTAGAGCAGTGGAAGACTTCTCATCGAGGGTGAGTCCATGCAGCTATGAGAGTACAGAAGAGGCTAGATTACGTACTTACAGTACGTGGCCATTGTCTTTTCTGTCACCAGCAGAGCTGGCCAGAGCCGGCTTCTACTACATAGGGCCTGGAGACAGGGTGGCCTGCTTTGCATGTGGTGGGAAGCTGAGTAACTGGGAACCGAAGGACGATGCTATGTCAGAGCACCGGAGGCATTTCCCCCATTGTCCCTTTTTGGAAAACACTTCAGAAACACAGAGGTTTAGTATATCAAATCTGAGTATGCAGACACACTCTGCTCGAATGAGGACGTTTCTGTACTGGCCATCTAGTGTTCCTGTTCAGCCTGAGCAGCTTGCAAGTGCTGGATTTTATTATGTGGATCGCAATGATGACGTCAAATGCTTTTGTTGTGATGGTGGCTTGAGATGTTGGGAACCCGGAGATGACCCCTGGATAGAACATGCCAAATGGTTTCCAAGGTAATTTATTTATTTTTACTTTTTTATTTTTTTGTTTTCAAGACTGGGTTTCTGGCAGCCTTGACTGGCCTGAAACTCACTCTGCAGACTAGTCTAGACTTGAACTGAGAGAGATCTACCTGCCTTTTCTGCCTCCTGAATTCTGGGATTACAGGTCTGTTTTATTAATTACCATTGCCAAGGCTTGGTAATTGGTTCTTAAAACTTTTAAAACTGATTTTTATTGTGGTATGGAGAATTGAACCCAGGTCCTCACATCTGGTCTACAAGTTCTCTTGCCTACATCCCTGACCTCCTTAATTTTTATTATTGCTTAGAATAAACTTGGGAGCGCAGTTGTTAGTAAAATAAAATTGGAAATTTTGTATTTAAAACTGATCAGCTATGTGGACTTGGACCTCATTTCTAAAATGAATGGTTGTTAGGTGTTTTTACTGTGTTAAATAAAATACATAAAATTTACTAATTTAACCATCAAAAATTCTTCTGTATTATAAAGTACATGTGTACTGTTTTATAGTCATCTCCACAGCCTTTTATCCTCTCAAACTGAAACTGTATCCCATACACTTGCAGGCACAGCCTGGCACCTACCCTTCTGCTTGCTTTATCTGAGTCTTTTTACTGGAGGTACCACAACCACATGTATAAGTGGTATCATATAGTAAAGAGAGCTAGGACCAGTGCATGCCTTCCATGATAATGAAGACTCGTTGAACTCCTTGAAGGAGTTACAGGGACCTTTGTAGTCATCTTTATATGGTGCATGATGAACAGGAATTTTGATGTAACTATTTATATTGTGTCAGTACATTGTTAAAATGTAAGTAGTTTAAAATTATATGATGGGCCATGTCTGCATGGCTTTAAATCTCAGCCATTGGGAGCAAAGGCATGCATTCTTTGTGAGCAAAGGTCTGCCTGGTCTACATAGCAGGTTTCGGTCAGCTAGGATTGTATCATGAGACCCTGTCTCAAAAAATTACAATGAACAATCATATGAAAATTTTTAGATGCCAGGTCCAGTGTAATGTTAACATTCAGGAGTCTGTCACAAATTTTGAAACCAACTTGGGCTACGTAGAACTGTCTCAAAAAGCAAAAAGGTAAATGTTGACTCCTTTAGTTTGTTCTGGGAACTGATACATTGAATTTAAATGAAAGTGTCAATTTCTAAGATGTGGTGGTTCGCTCTGTAATTGTGGCAGTTTGGAGGCTGAAGCAGTATTCCAAGGTCAGCATTAGCTTGGGCCACATTGTGAACCCCACAGCAGCTCAGGTAGTAAGACCCTGTCTGTAAAAAACAATAAGCAGAAAAATTATTGGGCAGGAAAATAACACATGTAAATCAGTAGTGGCGAGGAAAGAACAGCTCTCCTTCCACTGTGAGGTTTTGTGGATAGAATGCAGGTCACCAGGATGGTGAACCATCTTGAAGGCCCCTGGAGTTTGTTTTAAGCCTTCTGTTAGTGTAACAAATTTGGAAAATGGTTTCATTGGAGTTTGGTTTTTAAGAACATGTTTGGAAAACCAACCAGCATGTTCTTCATAATATTGTGCTAGTATGAATTTAGTTTTTATTGTTGAAAAAAAAAACTAGTATAGGAAAGCATGTTGCAAGTCAGCCTTGTAGCATCCAAGAATTCTGAGACTAAAATGTCACAGACATTGGTACCTAGAAAAAGTTTAAGGTTCCTAATGTCCCCAGTTTGGATTGAAATGTCAGGATTTTAAATGCTTTAATCATTTGAGTGGACGTGCATGTTATAATTTGAAGTGTAACTGTTAACAGCTAAAAGACAAAAATATTCTAAATTCTATCTGAATTGTTACTATACTTTGTAAAACCAAAAAAAAAAAAAAAAAAAAAAAAAAAAAAATCTTCATACTGTGTTTTAAATAGTTAACCAAGGTAGTCAGTGCAGCTCTGCACAGGTTTTAGCTGTGACTAGGGAAAGACTAACATAATCATCACTAGATCTTAGTGTATGCCGTTCACTTAGGTGCCTCCTGAGTGATACTTTAGGTGCCAGGGATTTTAATCTGTTCTGAAGGAAGAGTGGAGAATGAGCAAGTGTGGAGTAGTCAGGACTTACTGTACTATATGTCTTTATTATTCTGCTGGTTTACTTTTGTTAACTTGACACAAACTGGGGTCACTTGGGAAGAGGGAACCTCAGTTGAAGACTTGCTTCCTTCAGAACTTAGTCTGTTATGTCAACTGGTAACTTGATTTCATTTGCATATGAAAACTCTGCCTCTGTCCTTTCCAGCAGCTCATGGCTTTGATGTTACTGTATCTTTTAAAGTCACAACCATTGTTTATTTTTCACATGATTGCTATAGCTGCATACTGTCTTTAATAAGACAGTTGTAACTACAGCTACAGCTACAGTTCTTTCTGCACTGTGCTGGGGTAGTACTAAAGATTGAGTCTGGGCCCCAGTGTTTTCTTTTTAACCTTTGTATTAGAGTTGAATGCTTTACATTGTACCATTACAGCCTACAGTAGTCTGAAAGTGATTACATAGTTGTCTTCACCTGTAAATTTTTACTCTCAGGCTCTTGAGGGTTGATTATTGTATTCTTTCAATACATTATCTGTCTTGTTCTCTTGAAACTCACCAAATTCCCTGAAGATGAATAGTATTAATTGCTTATCTGGCAGTATGTCAGTACCTTTCTCTTTCTTCTTTTGAGTTGGATCTTGGAAAATTATTTTGTTCCTTTTTTTGTTTTGTGTTTTAAGTTTCTTCTAACTCTGCTTAGATTTTGTGATTGTGTTAAGCAAAGACCTTTAACTGTGGATGGGTGTAGGGGCTTGGGCTGGGCTTGTCAAAGGGTATGGCAGACTCTTGACTCCTTAGGAAGTCCAGAGCTTCAGCAGCTCCGTTACCTGAAGTCATTGTCAGTGTCCAGGGCAGAACTGAAGCTTTTGGTGGCAGGGCTGAAAGACTTAATCTCTTTTTGTCATGGAAAACATTCTGGCCAGGGACCTATGCTGACTCCTAGTTGGGCCTGTGAGTGTTCTCATGATGGTGGGGGCAGTAGTACTGGTGTGTGCTCAGTTACAGAACACTGGAGCAGAGTGGATACAGGGTGAGCTCAGGCACAGAGCACGGGGTAGGAAGGAAGTGGTTCCTTTCTAAAGGAGAGGCATAGCAGCATCTGCCTCCAGGGCTTCTCAGCAGTAGTAGTTGTGGGGACTGGCTGCTCTGTGGCAGAAGAGAGTCTGAGTGTAGTGCCAGTGCACACTAGAGAGACCTCAGGAGATCTGTGGTTTTTCTTAAAGCTGTTGGCAGCTTCAGCAGCAACGATTTTGGGTTTTTCACCAAAGCAGGCTCTTAGAGCAATGCTGGCAGCTCCCAGACTGCTGATAGAAACACTCCAGTCCTCCTTTGATCCCATGTTTCCAGCCTTCTCTGTAAGCCTGTCCTCCCCAGTGGGCCTTCTGTGGCTCCTCTTACCCCCTTCATTTTCTTTTCTTTCTTTTTTTCTTCCTTCCTTCCTTCCTTCCTTCCTTTTGTTTGTTTATGATCCCCACATGTTTTCCTTCATTTTATGTGAATTGGATTACTGAGCCCTTCCTGGGCTGTTTTAGTCTTGGTTTGCTATAGACGTTAGAGGACTAGTACCTTTTAGTTTGCCCTATTGCTGATAGCTTTCTTACAAACTTCTTTAATATGTGGCTTATCTGTTTTTGTTTTTGTTGTTGTTTGTTTTTTAGTATAGGATAGAGTTTATTCAAGGCATGGGGAGAGGAGTTAAGAGGGTAGTAGAGGCAGAGAGAGAGAAGAGGAGTAGAGGTGTAGAGGCTGGCCATGAGCATGTAGAGAGAGAGGTGGGGAAGGGAATGGGGGAACAGAGCAAGAGCAAGCTGAGAGAGGAGGGCTCCTTTTATAGTGCCAGGTAACTGTGGGGCAGAGCATACCTGGCTGTTGCCAGGTAACTATGGGGTGGGGTTTACAGAATCTCAACATTTTCTTGTTTTGGTTTAATTCAACCGAACTACAGTGAAGACCATTACCCACATTCTTTAGTCAAAATAAGCTTGCTTTATTTCTCAAGGTTATCTCCCTGAAGTGGGATTTGAAAAGACTCTTTAAAGTAGGATTTGAAACAATGCCATTGGACACAGGAGAAGGTAGGGTATATATAGACAAAAAAAAAAAAAAAAAAAAAAAAAAAACCAGAATGAACAACAAAACCTTCACTACTAGGAGGTTTTCAGGAGTTGGGGAATTTCCAGAGGCATTTTGGTTATGTAGAAACTTGGCTGACCATTTTTAAATTGTTTGGAAGAACATCTTATCAGGGTATATTCAGTGTGTGACTCAAACTCCGTAGTGTGAGGAACATGCTAAATTCCAGAAACAGGTTAAAGCAGGTCAATTTGAAAATTTCAGCAAAAGGAAACGAACTTGTTCTGACCTTATAACAAAATGGTTTCCATTCTTAAGGTGGAATCAGGCTGGTCCATTAAGTATTTTCACGTGTTTAGGTTTTTAAATTTTCACTTATGTGTATGTGTCTGTCTGAGTGTATTTCATGTGAGTGCAGGTACCAGAGGAGGGCATAAAAATTCCTAGAGGTGGGGTTACAAGGAGTTGAGCCATTTCACATAGGTGCCAGAAACCAACTCAGGTACCCTGGGAGAGCAGCAGGTACTCTTAACCACTGAGCCATCTCCACAGTGAGGTTTTTCATTTCTTTAATAGTCTTATGAAGAGTAGTCTTATTTAAAAAAAAAAAAAGAAAAAAAACCCCTTAAATTTATATCAATATACAGTATACAATAAGTTATACCACTGTATCAAGCAGTCTTATTTTGATGATGGCATTTTATCAGTTTTATCTTTTATGGATTATGGTTTTGGTCCTTAAATAAAAGTTTTGTTTTTGAATATTAAATCCTGTGCTTCAGAAGGCTAAGCAGAGGTTCTGTATCTGAGCTCTACTACCAGGCTCCTTTGCTTTGTTTTAGATTCATTTTTTACCTTATTTAGTTACGTGTGTGTCTAAGTTAGGGTCACTGTTGCTGTGATGAGACACATGGCCAAAGCAACTTAGGTCACAGCAAGTGACCAACGTCACAGTTGGTCATGGAAGTCAGGGCAGAAACTCAGGCTGGAACATGGAAGCAGGAGCTGACGCAGAGGCTGTGGGGAGTACTTTCTTGCAGAGCTTAGGACTACCAGCCCAGGGGTGTCTCCACTCCCAGTGTACTGGGGACATTATTATCAGTCACTAATTATAAAAAATACTTTACAACTGGATCTTATGGAAGCATTTTTCAATTGAGGCTCCCTCCTCTCAGATGATTTTAGCTTATGTCAAGTTGACATAAAACTATCTGTCACAGTGTATGACTACATGTGGGAATGTGCATGTGAGTGTAGGTGCCCAGGAAGGCCAGAAGCATTGATTCCCCTGGAGCTAGAGGTTCAGAGGGTTGTGAGCTTTCTGATGTGGGTGCTGGAAACTGATCTCTGGACCTCTGTTAAGAGCAGCAATTGCTCTTGAGCACTGAGCTCTCTCCAGCCTTCCTGTCTAGATGAACATTCTAATATAAGGAAGAACAAAAGGACTTTTCTTAACATTTAAGGATATTGCTCATCCTTAGTTTAGTTTTTACATGTAGCATAGGTCAAGATTTTGTTCTTAAAAAAGAAAATTTGCATGTAGACATCCAGTTGTTTAGCATTTTTTTCTAAAGGGAGTAGAATGGAAGAAGATGTTCTGTAAGCTCCCTCCGAGAAGTCTTACTAGGTTAAATATGTGAGGAACATGGCCACAAAGGCTACAAAAGGTGGGTCTCCTGGATAGAGAGAACTCTGCAGCAGGATGTTCATAACATAGTAATGTTATGAATAATGATGTTCATAGATAATGACTAACAGGTTTTGAAATCTTGTTAAGCATGAAAAAAAATGTCTATAACATTGTGTTTCACATGCCAACTTTTGCCCCTTTCTAAGTGCAGAATTTTCCCCTTTTTTGTTGTATAAGCGGAATGAGACAGAAAAACAATGAATGCACCAACACATAAGAATGTGACATATGATAGTTTGGTTTCTGTTAGATTAAATGTCTGCTAGGTTGTGATATAAACTTTTTTTTGTGGGGTATAATGAAGGAAATGTCACTCCTAGAATAATCAGTTTATTTCTGATATGAAATACTTTAAAATAGTTTTTGTTTCACATTTTAGGTGTGAGTTCTTGATACGGATGAAGGGTCAGGAGTTTGTTGATGAGATTCAAGCTAGATATCCTCATCTTCTTGAGCAGGTAAACCAATTTTAAAATTTACATGGGAGCTAGGGAGATGGCTCATTTGATAAAGTGCTTACCAGGCAGTATGTGGCCCTGAATTGAGATCCCAGCAGCACAGAGAAAGCTGGACGTGACAAGCATGCATCGGTAACCCCAGGGCGTTGAAAACAGGTGAACCCCTGGAAGCCATAATTCAGTGAGTTCCAGGTTGAATGAGACAGATCTTGTCTTTAAAAATACATCTGTGTTTACCTTTATTTTCTGCATGTACACACACATAGATGCACATAACATGTGAGCAGGTTCATACACTCTCCATATATACAAACAAAATACTGCATAATAATTACAGAAATCTTTGAAGTGATATTTACTTTTATTTATATTATTTTGAGGCAAAATTTGAGTTTATTAAACTTTTATAGTGTTTTAAGTACTATAATTAAGACAAAGTGTGCTAAGGAAGAAAGATACAGCTAGGTTGGGTGTGTGCTTCGAAGAGCTGGAGTTCAATTTAATGGCATCCTTGGCAGGCTTACTGCTAGCTTGCTGTTCAGGGGTCTTTATAAATACTGTTTTTTACTTTTACTTTTTTGAAGAAATCCTATATCCTGCTACTGTACAGAGGTTTTTTTGTTTTGTTTTTTAAATGACATTAAAGAGGTATCATTTATGTTTCTTTAGTCACATCCAGAAAAAAACAAAAAACAAAAACTTGTTAGGAGTTAAGACCTTTGAAGAGTTACTCAAATGAAATAATCACTTTTCAAATGGAATGAATCTGAACTGTTAAATCCTCCAGTTCTCTAAAATGGAAGCTACACTGGAGTTCTAACTTAGATGTAGACAAAGGTGTAAGCATAGCTGTATGATAATTATAATGAAACAAAACAAAGTAGAGTATGTGTGTGTTTATTTTAAAGTTTTGGAACAGGGTTTCTTGTAGCTGAGGCTTGCCTTGAACTCATGATCTTCTTGCTTCAGACTCATGAGTGCTGAAATTACAGGAGTGTGCTAGCATACCTGGAGTTTGCAAAAGGATATATACATTTACTTCAATGTCTGTTTGCTTGGCTGTGGTGGCTCACTTCGGTAATCCCGGTACTTGGGAAGCTGAGGCAGGAAGATTTCCCTGAATGGTAAGCCAGCCTCAGCAATGGAGTAAGATCCTATCGTACAAAGACAAATTTGCGCCTGTGCTGTCTTGATTATTTGAGATTTCTGATTTACCTGCCAAGTGTTCTCTTCTTCCATAGCTGTTGTCCACTTCAGACACCTCAGGAGAAGAAAATGTTGACCCTCCAGGTAAGTAGGAAAATAGTTCAGATACAACTGAATGTTTTAAGAACATTTAAGAATGAAAGTATATCAGAGAAAAGGGTAGTGGTGCTTTTGAAGTCATACGGGAAACTCTGGGACATGAACTAGAAAATGTATGTTTCTGCCGAATTCACCACATTTATTATATATTATTATATAAAGAACTGCCATATGAGCATATGAAGCGATGGGACACGTGGAAAACAGCTTGAGGCATATGAAATGAAAGCTTTGCCTTCAGAGAGGGGAAGGTCACTGCCTAGAATGTGTTAGCAGAGGCTGTTCTGCAGGTGATTGATGGTGGAGCTGGAGATAGATTGGGGATTCAGTGCAGGGTCTCTGCGTGAGAGCTGAAGTTAACTAGCTTTTAGTAGCTCCATGTGTATGATGTACATGTGTCGTGGTTAAATAACTCACTTTATGTGCTGGTCATACAGAAGGGGAGAGCAGGTTCTGTCTTCCCCATTGAACAGACGCATTGGCAGCTCTGCAGTTGGTACATAGAATGATTACCAAGAGATACAGAAGGCATAGAGAACTGGACCCCAGAGTAGGTAGGGGCTTGGTCATGGAAGCTGTGCTCTAGAGGACCGGACAGACACTGGGTCCTGTGAGAGGACGGAGTACCTGAGTATGTGGTAGCTGCCTGTGTAGGGAGCTGGACAGGGTGAAGTCATAGATAGCTCTCTTTCTCAGTGTTTATGTTGGCTAGAACTCAGAGCCTTGTGCATGCTTGCAGCTCCTCCATGCTGCACCATGCTGTACCTCATCCGGCCTCTATCGTATCTTTTGTTTCCCTATAAACACTTTGCCCAGCTTTAGAATGATTGTTGTACATTTTCTTTCTTCATAGATTGCTGCTTTTAATTTACAAAATTATTTTTAAAAGAATGTATGAGAGATTGTGTACTTGCGTGTGTGTGCGTGTGTGTGTGTGTGTGTGCGAGTGTGTGTGTGTGTGTGTGGTATATATATATTTAGACATGTGCCACAGCACACATGTAGAGATCAGAAGACAACTTCAGGAATCAGTTTTCTCTTAGTTTTACGTAGGTTCTGGGGATCAAATTCTGGCTTGCCTAGAAAGTGCTTTCCTGTCTGAGCCATCTGGTCAGCCTGGCTCTTCCCACAGCCTTCCCCATTCATGTGACAGCACGGAGAAGTAGAAGAGTGCTGAGAACTCCTTTCTTTTAGAACTACTCATCTCCGTTACTCTAGTCTTGATTTCTCCTCCTTTCTTTTCTTCATTCGGTTTTGTTAAAGGGTCTCATAGTATGCCCCTGGCTGGCATTGAACTTTGGACCTTCTGGCCTCAGGCTCTGAATGCTGTATCACAGGTATATGCCGCCTCACCTAGCTTTGTCAGCTGGATTATGTCCCCTCCTGCTAATCTGTCAATGTTGCTTTGATAATGACAGGGGTCACTGGGAACTGCTGGAGTAAATCTTTTTTTCCTGGTAGCTGGCACTTGGCAAACACAGTTGGATGTACTTTTTGCAACATCTCCAGGCACATCCTTAGCTGGCCCTGAACTTGGGATGCTACTGCTCTCATTCCCTCAGGGCTGGGACGATGAGCACACTGCACCACACTGAGCTTTTGTCCTCAACACACTGCTTTGGTCAGGTTCCTGACACCACTCTTCCAGGGTTTTTCCTGTTTGTTAGGGTGATTTTGAACAGTTTCCTCTGTTAGCTCCTTTTTCATATTTCTAAATGATCATCTGTTAGATGAAGTATACTTTGTGCTCTGGTCAGATGCATTCCAGACTGGGATGTTCAATTACCTGTGTAAATCTTGGAGGTGCTTCCATTTCTGGCTAAAATAGCTGTCTCAGTAAATATGTCAAAGCACTTGTTTTTCTTCTGCTTCATTGTTGAGATGTTCTCTGACCTTCCTCATCTCAGTCCATAACACCCAGCTACAGAACCAGCTGGGCTATTTCCTGAGAAGTCTGTTCTGCCTTCACAGTGTGCCCTGATAGACCAAGTAGTGTTACCATCTACCCACTGCCCACCTTAGTCTGTGCTACCCTGGTCTGTCCTGTCGTTCTTTCTGATCCCAGGCTCCTGATCCCGAATCCGTCTCTGCAGCATCTGCTCAGGATCCTCCTACAGTATTCTGATAAAATTAGGTTTATGTAGACACTCCTTACAAAGCTGTATACTGTGGCTACTGTCCTTGCTGTCTGCCAACATCTTTATTTCTTGACCGTGTCAAGCTTTTGTGCTGGTTAAGGCTTGTCTTGCTGTTCTCGTTCAGACGGTCCCATTGCTACTTGATCATTTCAGTTTTAGGGTTTTGTTTATTTTTGAATGTTACTTCTGGATGAGCTGTTTAGGATCAAGGCTGGCTTTAGTATTTCTTCAGACATATTTTTGACTACAGTTGCTCTCTACACATTTGTGTATTTACTGTATCAGTTCCCTGTAGATGGCAGTAATGTCATAGAAGCACAGTATGAACTTGCACTGACCCTGTTAACAGAAAATGCTTCCCTATGTGACCCTCCAGCCTCCTGATTCCTGCACCTCATGTTTTCATCTTCATAACCTCCATTCAGAATAACAAACAGTACTTTCACTTCTTTGTGTTTTCATTACAACTTTATGCTGCCCATCCTTGTTTTTGCTGCCTCACTTATCATTCAAGTCTGATACATGTCCATTGATGTGAATGCAGCCCAAGTGCTTCATGTGTACTTGGCAAGAAATCATTGCTGTGCTCGGCTCCACATTCACACCTAGTCTCTCTGTGGGGAGGGAGCAGATGGATTCTGTGAATTGGTTATGCTGTGAGGCTTGGCACATGTGTCTTTATCACTGAGCCATCCCAACAACATGGTTCGAATTTTTTTTTAACAATCATATTTCTAAGCAAATTGCCAAGAGATTTTTGTTTTGTTTTACCTTTATGTTTAGGATGTATGTACTGTAGGAAGTAATTTTTTAGATGCACAGTACACTAATTGTTTAAACTTCAAATTGTATTGAAGTTAATTTAATTGATGCATATGGTATGTCTCCCTTATCAGGATGTGAAAATAAAGGTGCAGCAGGCATTATTTTCCGTAGTTTAAAATTGTGGAGTCTAATATTAGCAAATTTGTTTACAAACAGTGGTGCATTTCGGCCCTGGAGAGAGTTCAGAGGATGGAGTCATGATGAGCACACCTGTGGTTAAAGCAGCCTTGGAAATGGGCTTTAGTAGGAGCCTGGTGAGACAGACGGTTCAGCGTCAGATCCTGGCCACTGGTGAGAACTACAGGACGGTCAGTGATATTGTCTTAGCACTTCTGAATGCTGAAGATGAGAGAAGAGAAGAGGAGAAGGAAAGACAGAGTGAAGAGATGGCATCAGGTATCGGTGTTGGTGGCCACAGGTTTTCAGTTATGTGTTAAATGCAGCATCCTCACCTCACAGCCATAAGTGGCTGCTAATACTCTCTTCCCCTGGGCATATATACACTATCTCTTTGCCAAGCTTGGACTGACTTCAAATTTGGTCTGTAGCTAGTGATGTTTTTGAACTCCCCTGGGGTTCCTGTTCCCACTTCAATACATATGTATGTGTGCTGGGGTTACACATATATCAGTGTAAGCATATACAGGTATACAGTAAATTTTCTTTGAGCTATATTGCATTTCTTCTGTATACATAGCTAACACTGAAAACAGCAAGACTTAAGGATTTGAGGGATGACTCTGTTTTTTTTTTTTTTTTTTTAATTAAACATTTATTTTGCTCATGAATGTTTAGATTAGTGATTTAGGCTGGGCAGTTTCCTGGCTTTAGTTGGGCTAATTTTCCTGTTGAAGATGTTATGTATGAGTACACTGTCACTGTCTTCAGACACACCAGAAGAGGGCATCAGATCCCTTACAGATGGTTGTGAGCCACCATGTGGTTGTTGGGAATTGAACTCAGGACTTCTGGAAGAACAGTCAGTGTCTAAGTCTTTCGTTGTATAGACTTGAGAATGTATGAGCTGTGTGACACATTGGAGTTTAATCTGGAAGAGCAACATGGCAGCACTGACATTCAGTCAAGTCATTTTGAAGACATCCATCAAGCTCAGCCTAGTGCCTGATTTGTGCATAGGGTTGGTTGGGTGTAAGTTGGGGGAGTTTGAAATTTGATAGAACTTTTTCTCTTGCTTGTTTTTAAATGAAGGTGACTTGTCACTGATTCGGAAGAATAGAATGGCCCTCTTTCAGCAGTTGACATGTGTCCTTCCCATCCTGGATAATCTTCTGGAGGCTAGTGTGATTACAGAACAGGAACGTGATGTTATCAGACAGAAAACACAGGTACCCTTGCAAGCAAGAGAGCTTATCGACACGATTTTAGTCAAGGGAAATGCTGCAGCCAACATCTTCAAAAACTCTCTGAAGGAAATAGACTCCACATTATATGAAAACTTATTTGGTGAGTTTGTTGAGAAAATTATTTAGATACCTATAGTATGGTATCTAAATACCCTCTGTTGAGTAAGCAAAATAAATATAGTTTAAAAACCTGCAATCTTTATACTTTACCTATTTCAAAAATAGATGTATATTTTATTGTCTAGATAGTGGTTTTTGTAATATATAGAAAAAAAATCTATCTAAAAATAGTAGGTTAAAAAGTTTTGTATTGATAGAGTGATCCTTTTTGTATTCTTTCTTCAGTGGAAAAGAATATGAAGTATATTCCAACAGAAGATGTTTCAGGTAAAATAGAGTTAGTACTTCAACATTATTTCTGTTATTTTTTTAGAAGCTGAATTTCACTATTGCTTTTTTATTCTCAGGCTTGTCATTGGAAGAACAGTTACGAAGATTACAAGAAGAAAGAACTTGCAAAGTGTGTATGGACAGAGAGGTTTCTATTGTGTTCATTCCTTGTGGTCATCTAGTAGTCTGCCAGGAATGTGCCCCTTCCCTGAGAAAATGCCCCATCTGCAGGGGAACAATCAAGGGGACTGTGCGTACATTTCTTTCATGAATGAAGAATGGTCTGACATCAGGTATTGTTGGACATCAGAAGCTGTTTGAACAAAGAATGGATTACTGATTCATCTATGCAGCAGAACATTCATATTCTACTCTTTTTCAAGATTAATAATCTTGCTTTATGTACTATCGTATGTTTAATCTTTGTCTGTTGCAAGAGAAGGTCTATGGGATGAGTTACAGGTGTGTGTATGTCCCAGAGCAGGAGG
Source organism: Micromys minutus (assembly GCF_963924665.1). Lineage (NCBI taxonomy): Eukaryota > Metazoa > Chordata > Mammalia > Rodentia > Muridae > Micromys > Micromys minutus. The sequence goes on along the minus strand of NC_137985.1, from coordinate 4,981,129 downwards.
GGGTTGTTTGCTGTGTGTCCTTCAGGGCTTCCTGGATTTAGAACTTGTGAAGGCTTTGGAATCAGTTGATGTGGAGCTCAGAAATCCTGAAGCCAGTGGTCCTGGCACTCAGCAGTTTTGGTGCCCTGTGCTTCTTGGTGCTTTTCCCTTCTGGAAAACAAGGATTTTTCTGTTACTGGTAAATATTTCCTGTTCATGAGAAACAGTGTTTTTAAAGGATTTGCATCATCATAGTGTGTGTAAGGATGTATGCAGGCAGAACATTGTGTCCATAGTAATAAATAAATCTTAAAAAGTGTTTCTAATGTGACTCATGAGAATTCCTTATATAACGAGCTGTGTATGCTCTGCAAATGAAGTTTTGTGTGAAGACTTCGTTAGTATCAAAAACATTGAGATAAATGTACATGAGAAATTACAAGAAACAGTTTACTTGCCTGGTATGTAGATGTTTGTTAGGATTGGAGGGATAGGAACCAGACAGTGATGGGTATTTTCTTTGTGGACCACACCATATATAAGACCTGTCCTAGATGTATCTCTGGTAGGCTTGTGAAGATTTGAAGTGTCTCTTTTTAAAAAGACAGGGCATGGTGGTATGCACCTTCAGGCTCAGCAAAGACAGGTGGGTCTCTGGGCTGGTTGGTTTTTAACAGCACAAATTTAAACATGTCTTGGAAGAAAGTATATAAGATGGCTTATAGGCATGTCTGGGGGCATTTTTTTAGATTAATGATTGATGTGGGAGGGCCTAGCCCACTTCAGGTTCTACACCTGGACAGGTAGTTCTTGATGGTACAAGAAAGCAGGTCAAGCCATGGGGAACACGTTAGTAAACACATCTCCGTGGCTCTGCTTCAGCTCTTGCTTGCAGGTTCCTGCACTGACTTTTCTCAAGTGATGGAGTATGATCTAAGAGAGTTGTAAGCTGCATTTGGTTATGGTGTTTTGTCATAGCAATAGAAACCAAGACAGAGCAAAGATGGCCTATTCTGCATAGTTAGTTACAGAGCAGCCCGTAATAAATGAGACAGAATAAGTAAATAAAACAATCACCTGTGTGTTAGTGTTCTTTAGAGTAATAGAACTTATATAATGGGACTCACTGTGTCTAGAAAAGGGATTTATTAGAATGACCCGGCTGTGGTTCAGTTGATCCAACAGTGTCTGGCTGTGAATGAAAATTCCAAGAATCAGTTCATGAGGCTGGATGTGTCAGCTGATCTTCAGTAGATGCGGGAATCCTGAAGAAGTCAGCTCTAATGCCAATGATGGAATGGGCTTCATAGTAAGGTGAGGGCAAGCAGGCAAAGTGCCAAAGCAGAAGGTGCAGCCCACAGTGGAGGTGAGCATTCTTAGCTCACATGATCTGGGTTAAAGGTGTGCTTGAAAGATGGAGATTAGAAGTAAACCAGACTAAGCAGAAACCCTTCACATTTCCTCTGCTTGGGGTTTTAGTTAATTCTACATGTAGTCAAGTTGACACAGGTCTAGAGTTTTTTAAAAAAGATTTTTCTATTTATGTTTCTGTCTTTATACACATGTGCAATTGTCCAGACAGTGTTGTAACCCCTGGTGCTGGCGTGATAAACTCTGGTCCTCTTTAAGAACAGCAAACTCTTAATCCTTTAGCCATCTTTCCAGCTCTGTCAGGATACACATGTGTATGGTACTATCTAGGTTCAAAACCTATTAGCAAGAGAAGGTCTATCCCTACCACCATGTGGGGATTGTAAAGAATTCTTTTACATTATGGATTAAAATATTCCAAACTCTTTATCTTCATCCTGGACCCTATTATGAACAATTTCTGATGAGGCTTTCAACTCTCTTAGGGAGTAAAGTTGGAAGTTTGTTAGTCAGGCAGCCCAGTTAGAGCGTACCCCAAGGTGAGGGCAGAGTGGTGCTTGGATGTCCCACGTAACCGTCTCGCCAGCAAGAACGACGCGGCACACGAAATAGGATTCTTCTGCGGTAAAGCTTTAATGCTCTCAAGAGGCAGAGCATAAGCTTGCAACACGTGAAGACGAAGACCCCGAACTATCTAGCCCATCCCCTTATAAAGGGATCAGTCCTCGCCTTGGATGTGGAGCCCCTTGGTTGGTTGAAACTCATCAGGCCCTATGACGCCACGGGAGAGGCAGAGCTCAAGGAGTGGAAAGTTACCCAGCACTTGCGCACATGACTTGTTTACTGCTAACTCCAGCCAGATGTCAGCGCCATCTTGTAATGGAGAATGTGCAGGCAGCACCCCACATCTCCCATCTTTTATTCTTTAAGCAAAGTAGGACACCCATATTAGGAGGGCGGAGATAGAAGTCAAATCCTCATTAAGGTGTATAAAGACCATGTACAGGAGTAACCGCTAGGCTTTTTGTAGCCCGTAGTACTCTTGACCTGTCACTCTGCCATTTTTCTGAGGGAGGGACACTGGGGCAGGCAACCCTCATGCCAAGATGACATATCTCCCAGAGATACCCCGCGACAAGGGGCTCTCAGTGCGATGCTTTGCTCGGCATTCCTCATGGGCTGCTCAAACCAGACACTCTAGTCCTGTGCAATGAACCGAAGTTCTAGGAGTGCAAGAGCTGTCTGGCCGGCGACCTACTGCTTAAGCATAGACAACCAGATATCGGCTGATGCTCCATGTTCTAGAGCGACAAGCGCTTGGGCAATAACCACCTTGTCTCTCTTTTTGTTTGGGCCTTGAGCTTACAAACTAGCCAAAGAAGCAACACAAGTCCGCAGCAAAGGATTGCTCCAAAGAGTCCCACTCCCACCCAAGTTGATATTGGTGGTGAAAAACTTAGGGAAGACTGTAGCATCATGTTCCATTGGAATTGGTTTCGGGAATGCCGACAGAGTCGCCCATCTCGCCTCTCCTCTGACTCTGGTTCCAAAGCATCAGGAGCAGGGCTGTCATCAGGAGTCTTCACCATTTTTCAAGTGAGCCTCTCGGGGACCCAGAAGGGATTATTTTCATCCTGAGGGAAAACACAAACAGCTCCCCTGGATCTGATCAACACAAGATCCGGTCCTTTCCATTTATTAGTTATGACATCTTTCCATTTCGCCATCTCTCTTGGTTTGTCCATGGGTAGGCAATGCCTTTCAGCCGCCGTATGGCCATGGTCATCAAGATTTAAAAAATTTAAGGTGAATAGTGCCATGGATACTGCGGTCCTATGCACAGGGGGCAAAGCCTGCATAATTCCCCCTTTTTGTTTTATTAGATATGATTTAAGGGTGCGGTGAGCACGTTCCACAATACCTTATCCTTGTGGATTATACGGCAAACCTGTAAGATGAGTCACAGCCATCTGGTTACAAAATTGTTGAAATTTTTGTGAGGTATAAGCAGGTCCACTATCTGTCTTTAAGAACTTTAGTTTACCCCATGCACTCCAAGCCTCCAAACAATGTTGGATGGCATGTGAGGCCTTCTCTCCAGATAAGAGAGTGGCTGCAATTACACCCGAACAGGTGTCAATGGATACATGTACATATTGCAGCTTACCAAAGGAAGAGACATGGGTAACATCCATTTGCCATATTTGAAGAGGTTGGATGCCCCGAGGATTAACTCTAGAGTGGGGCGCAGGCAGAAACTGACTGCAATTTTGGCAATTGACAACAATATCACGGGCCTCCTTCCGAGACCTGATTTCTTTTTAATCACAAAAATGGGGGTATTCCAAGGTGAAGTAGAGGGTTCTACATGACCTAATTGTAGTTGTTCTCTAATTAATTGGGTAACAGCTTCTAATTTTTTGGAGGTAAGGGGCCATTGAGGAACCCATACCGGATCCTCCGTTTTCCATGGTATGGGCCGTACTGCCTCAATGGCGCTTAGGAAAAGCCCAGACCCTGCCTTTCTTTGGGTCCAAGCCTTCTTGCTCATCATCATCTGAAGTCTCGGGGCTATCAATGTTAAGAGCCTCAAGGTCATCTACAGGGTACAAGCTTGCTCCCCTTTTCTTAATATTAGAGGGCATAAGGGAATGAAAATCTGAAGGTTTGTGGGTAACAACTCTCCCGCTGTAAAGCGTACCTGGAGGGCCGTTTTCCTTAGGGGGTGGTGCCTTTTCCTGCGCGCGCCCATCCTCTCGCTCTGTTCGGCTTCTGATAGTCTATCCTGGACTTCACTCAATGCCTCTTGCCCCGCAGCGACAGCGGGCCTACAACTCTCATCTTTTAAACAATTTGTACCATCATCCAAATGGCCATGGTCCCGGGCCCGAGGTCTCCGGCAGTCTGTTCACAGTCTAAATCTCTACCCAGTTTTTTCCATGAGGCTGGTGAGAGAGACCCAGAGACCGCAAACCAAGGGGCAGTACGCTCTACCTCTTTTACGAAACACTATAAGATGCAGGTGGGCAATTCTAGATCTCTCTGCTTAAGAATTGACTGCAGGGCTGTAACGGTCAAGTGTGAAGAGCCCACCACAGCGATGTAATGCCCGCGGCTTATTTACATCGCGGCACAAAGTGAAACTGAAAGGCGAGTCTCAGCACGTTCCGCTTTCTTCATCTACAAAAGACTTATGGAACGCAGGGGTGCCTTGGCTTATCTACATCCGACTTAAGCACAAAATTAACACCAGCCTGTCACGCGCCCACGCTTCCCGCCAATAGGAACAGGCGTGCAACAACCGGATTCTTCTGTGGACAACCTTTATTGTACAGCACTCTGAGCAGGGGACTTCTTGAGCAGGAAACTTCTCTCTGAGCCGGGGACTCCCTACCAGGGTATACTGTATAGGCGACCTCTCACGTGCAGTCTCCCACATGCGATCTCTCTGCCCAGTCTCTCTCCACGTGGGATCTCCCGCAACCTCTCCTGTCAGGTCTCTCTCCATGTGGTATCTCTCTGCCATATCTCCACGTGGGGTCTCCCGAAATCTCTCCACTATCTCCCTCTCCACGTGGGGGAGAAATGCACTGCTATATATGCCTAAGAGACTTGTGTTGCTACCTGATTGGTGCATCCTCCTGTAGCTCAATCATGTGCCTCGAGAGTGGGCTGTGACTTATGTGGTTGCCAAGCAACACGAGGGGAAAGGTTTTTGTAGTCTGAACAATGGGCGGGAAGCTGGCGCCATCTATTGGCGCCAATGGCTTCCTACATTTCTCCCTTTTCTCTTAAATAAAAAAACATAAAACATGGCTGATCAACCATCAGGCTCTTGTTGGACCTTTAGGGTTCAAGACCATGATCAGTAATAATTTTTGGGTAAGGCACCTTCCTGTGTGCAATGGGAACAAGCCCTGCAGGGTGCAAAGGCTGCCTATGTGTAGGACACCCATTCCTGGTGCAATGCCTCGAAGGCTCAGGGTGCAGGGGCTATCCATACACAGACCCAACACTTTTCCTAAAGCATACTAAGCCAAACAGAGGGAGAGGTGCCCATTTTGTGTACAGCAAGAGCTTGTGCTATGACCACTTTGTCACATTACTGTTGAGTATGGAGTTTGCACACCATCTAGAGCAGAAACACAGTCTCTCCACACAAAAGCATGCCAAAATTACTGATAAGGCAAGAGTTCTATAATCCCCATAACCCTGCTATCTCTGTGTCTAAGGGCAAGTACAGTACATCAAAGGTTACACTGGTGACAAACAAACAAGAAAATAGTTATGCATTAAGGAACATGGGCATCGGTTTTGGGAACACCAACAGAATCTTCCAACTAGGTTCCGCTTGAATCGTCATGCAGGACAGGCTCATCAGAAGCAGGTGGAACAGCTTCTTGTTCTGGTAGTACTGGACGTGTTAGATGTTCTGGGATCCAAATTGGACTTTCTTCTCCCTGTGGAAAAACACAAATAGCTCCCCTGGATCGTATTAAAATAGTATCCGTGCCTTTCCAATTACCAGTGAGGACATCTTTCCATTTCACTAGCTCTTTAGGTGGCACAGGCCATTGTCCATGGTGCTTGGCAGCTGAGTGGCCATGAGCGTCCAAATTTAATAAATTTAAAGTAAGAAGTATAGTAGAAATGGCCATTTTAGGCGTAGGGGGCACTTCCTCAATTCCCCTTCTTTGTTTGTTTAAATAAACCTTTAGGGTTCGATGGGCACGTTCAATGATGCCTTGACCCTGAGGATTATAAGGCAATCTTGTCAGGAGTGAAACTCCCATGTGATGGCAAAATTGCTTGAATTTTGCTGAGGTATATGCAGGAGCATTGTCCATTTTTAACACTTTAGGAATGCCCCATGAACTCCAAGCTTTAAGACAATGAGTAATAACATGAGAAGCCTTTTCTCCTGATAAAGAAGAAGCAAAAATAACTCTTGAACAAGTATCAATGGACACATGTAAAAGATACTGAGATAATGGTTTAGAATAATTTGCAGATTTAGTAAAATTTTTATACTGAATAGTGGTCACACATAATCCTGAGAACTTCTTGGCTGCCCAGCTGGGCAACCTGCCACAATATATCCATCCGTTTTTGTACCAGATCAATTCTCTAAGGTATTATTATAAACAGTTTTTATATTAGAAGAAAAGGTAAAGAGGCCCTTAACTGCCCAATGTACTCTCCGAGATTGACAGCCAGTCTAAGGATGCGGGGCTGAATCTCTTTTTCTTATACAAAAATGTGACCACTTAGATTGGGCTGGAATAAACAAATTACCCTTTGGCTGGAAAATAGGCCAGCGACCAGCAATCCAGGTGGCATTAGCCTATCCAGGTTTTTTGAATAATTAGCAGTAACTCTATAAACTCTGACTATTACATTCTCTCTTTATATGACCAGGCTTCCCGCATTGAAAGCAATTGACACCTTTTTTAAAAAGACCTAGCTGCCATTGCCCCTGTAGTATGGCGGCAGCCAAACCTGCATTAGTTAAAGGTCCTCCTATCTCTCTGCAGGCTTTAATCCAGGCTTGTAATCCTTTAGCCTTGCAGGGGGTGATGGCATTACGATATTCCTTAGTACATTGTTCAAAAATTAGTTGCTCTATCAAGGGCATAGCCTGTTCTTGGTCTCCAAATATTTTTCCAGCTGTCTCTATCATTCTGGCCACAAAATCTGAAAAAGGTTCACTTGGACTCTGAATAATTTTTCTTAGATTTCCTGACACTTCTCCCTTATTAGTGAGTGCTTTCCATGCCTTTACGGCACAAAGTGCTATTTGGCCATAGACTTCTACGGGATAGGCGGTTTGATTTACTGCCCACTGCCCCTGTCCAGATAACATATCAAAATCCCAAGCTGGCTGTCCTGCGGCTGCATTGGCGCGAGCCTGGACCTGACAAGCATCCTGCCACAAGGCTTTCCACTCAATGTATTGTCCCATACTTGGGAGACAAGCTTTAGTAACAAACTGCCAATCAGCAGGTGTCATGGCTATAGAGCTTAATCTTTCGATTAACGACATAGTAAAATTAGCAGTGACTCCATAAATTCTGACTGACTCTGCCAACTATTTGACTTGTTTATGTTCTAGAGGATGATAACTGGGGATGTTATTCTCCTCAAACACTGGAAACATTTGCCTGAGGGCATGGAGTGTCTCTGGCGGACAAAAGGAGAATTCACACTTCCTCTCTGCATGAGGTGAAAAGGCAGAGGCCGCCTTTTGTTTTGCTAAAGTCTTTTGTTTCCCCTGAAACTGCTCTGCCCCAAATTCTTTTGTCTCTTGTTTTTCTAAAATTTCCTCAAATTGAAATTCAGTTTGTGATCCTTTTTCTGCCAGCTCTGCGGCCTTTTGTTCCTTTAAGGGATACAAAGCATTCTCTCCAGGAAACTTGTACTCTGTTTCCCTGGATGCAATCCTATCTTTTTCCAGCGGTTTTTCCGCTATTTGCTCATTTAGCGGATACAAAGAATTGGACTCTGGCGCAGTCCTCTCTTCCCGGCGGTTCTTCCGCCGCCACCTCTCCGATTCTGACTTGTTTTGAACATGTCTCTCAGAGACTACCTTTTTAAAATTTTTTTGCCATTTCTCCGTTTCTGACTTGTTTTGAACATGTCTCTCAGAGACTACCTCCCTTGTCTCTTTCTTTATCACGTTCTGTTTCTGACCCACTCTCTAGGTGCTGCCTGCTAACTTTCTGTCTAGATAACTTCCACAACAGTAATGTTATAACAATTACCACAAATGCAAGCAATACTCCTTTTACTGTCGGAGAAAATCCAAGAAGAGACATGCCTAAGTTTTTGGCATGTTCTTTTGGCACCCCGTAAAAACTAAAGAGTGACATGTCTCTCAGAACTTACCTTTTAATTCTTCCACAGTTCTGAATCTAGTTCAGCGGCCTGAAGGTTCCCCTTGGCACTCCTGGGATTTTCGGCACCACTTGTCTCCCGCAATCTCTCCACTATCTCCCTCTCCATGTGGGGGAGAAATGCACTGCTATATATGCCTAAGAGACTTGTGTTGCTATCTGATTGGTGCATCCTACTGTAGCTCAATCACGTGCCCCGAGAGTGGGCTGTGACTTATGTGGTTGCCAAGCAACATGAGAAGAAAGGTTTTTGTAGGCTGAACAATGGGCAGGAAGCTGGCGCCATCTATTGGCGCCAACGGCTTCCTATACCAGCCCTGATGGATACAGTAAGAAATTAAGAGGAAGAGAATAAAAACTGCACTGACAAAGACCAGAGCCTCTACGGACCCGTCCCACGGCCGTGGAAGACTTAAACCAAATTTAAAGAAAGATCCAGGGTCAGACATACCTTGCCGAACTTATCTTCCCACAGTTCTGGATCCTCCCTGCCCAGAGACAGGGGGTCTTTGGTGGTGCTGATGATGGAGTGGTCTGAGTTCCCGGGTTCAGGCACCAGATGTCCCACACAACCGTCTCACCAGCAAGAACGACGCGGCACACGAAATAGGATTCTTCTGCAGTAAAGCTTTAATACTCTCGAGAGGCAGAGCATAAGCTTGCAACACGTGAAGACAAAGACCCCGAACTATCTAGCCCGTCCCCTTATAAAGGGATCAGTCCTCGCCTTGGATGTGGAGCCCCCTGATTGGTTGAAACTCATCAGGCCCTATGACGCCACGGGAGAGGCAGAGCTCAAGGAGTGAAAAGTTACCCAGCGCGTGCACACATGACTTGTTTACTGCTAACTCCAGCCGGATGTCAGCGCCATCTTGTAATGGAGCATGTGCAGGCAGCGCCCCACACTTGGCCTTCTGAGTTTCATCTGAGACTTGTGCTCACAAGACAGTGTGAACAAACTGACCAGTCTGTGGAGTTCTGCCGGGCTGTGAAGCACATCAGTTCTCGTCACTTTGCAACTGCACAGTAAGAACTGACTGTGGTTTTAGAACATGACCTGGCTAAAAAAAAAAAGTAAGATCCTCAGAACAAAGGACCTAGTGGTGTGTACGTGTGTGTGTGTGTGTGTGTGTGTGTGTGTGTGTGTGTCATAGCCTGCGTGGGAGGGTCAGAAGTCAGCTTGTGGAGTTTTCTCCTTTCACCTTCTCATTTTTAAGGATATGAGAAATTTTAAGAGTATATTTTAGCAAAGCTTTATGTCTTGCTTAAAAGACAGCTGTATCCTTAACTGCTTGTACATGGTTGCTTTCGTTTAGTGCCACACTTTAGGAAGAGAAAGGTTGTTATGTAATTAGTGGGATTCTTTATGTTCTTTTGACAAGTGGCAGGTTTTTTTTTTTTTTTTTTTTTTTTTTTTTTTTTTGAAACAGGGTCTATCTGTGTAACAAACTGTTTGTCCTTTGTAGACCAGGGTGGCTCTGAACTCATAAAGATCCACCCGTCTGCCTCCTCAGTATTGGGTTTAAAGGCATGCACCACCATGCCTGGCCAAGTGGCAATTTCTTAATAGTGGGAGTATGGAATAAAAAAATAAAAACAAATGAAGGGGTGGGCATCTGAACGTCTCTGGGAAGGAGAAATGTAGTACACATTGGGGGTGAGGGGGTTGGGAGTAGGGGACAGAGACAGAAGGGATCAGGTGTGAGGATGGAGCGAGCAGTGGGAGAGGCAACTGAAATTTGGGGGCATCTTAGGGACAAGAGAGAAACCTAGTGCAATGGGAATTCAGGAATTGATGAGGGTGACCCTAGCTAAGACTCCTAGCAATGGGGGATATAGAGCTAGAACTGACAATTTTCTGTAGCCAAGCAATACATCCAGTGTAAGGATTGTGATAATGAGACATCCATAAAACATTTGACCTGTGATTTGTTCTGCCTTCAAGATCAGCAGGGGTAAAGATGGGGTAAAGACTGGGAGTGGCTTACCTGAAACCTATGCCATGAGGAGTCCACCTTTGACACTACCTAGAGGGACAGAACCCAGAGGCTGATAGCCTAGAGATCTAGGATAGGACCAAACAACTGGCAATAAATAAACAAACAAACAAACAAATAAATAAAATCAATAAAGTGACCCATAATGTTTTCTACCATACTCATAGACTGATGCCTCACCAAGTCATCAGGCTTCACCCAGCAACTGATGGAGACAGATGCAGAACCTACAGCAAACATTAGGAAGTGCCCCGGGAATCTTGCAGAAAGGGGAGAAAGGATTGTAGGAACCAGAGGGGTTAATGACACGATGAGAAAAACCCAATCTCACAGGGACTCAGAGACTAAAACCAACAACCAGAGAGCCTCTGTGGGGCTGACGTTAGACCTCTGCATATATGCTGTGGTTTTGTAGCTTGATCTTGTGACTCCTAACGGTGGGAGCAGGGCTGTCTCTGACTCTATTGCCTCCTTTTGGGACACTTTTCTTCCTACTGGGTTGTCTCATCCAGTCTTAATATGAGGGGAGGTGCCTTGTCTTACTGCGATTTGATATGCTATATTTGGTTGATATCCATGGCTGGCCTGCCTTTTTTGAATGGGAGCAGAGGATGAGTGGATGGGGGAGAGGCAAAGGGGAGTTGGGAGGGGCAGCTGTGGTCAGAATATAAAAAATAAAAATAATCTGGAAAAAACAGTATTATAATTTGTTATAGTGTGTGTTTAGGTGCGTGAGTGGAGATCAGAGGACACTGGGGAGTTGGTCTTTCCTTCCACTTTGAGGTTCCAGGGATCAAACTCACATTAGGCTGTGTGGCAAGGGCCTTTGCCTGATGCTGTGTCAGGGTTCTAGACAGGATCCCCAGGGGAGGACTTGGGATGAAAATAAAGAGATCTGAGAGGGCAGAGTCGGGCCAGGAGCGCTGAATGGGTTGGGGAAGCAGAAGACAGGTTAGAATCACAGGGAACTAAGAATATCTCAAGTTCCTCTCAAGGGAAATTCTGGGACAGCAAACAAAGCATTTTATATCTCAGTGTCTGGAACCTTTAACCACATACACATAGTAGCAATGTTAAGTGGTAGTTCCCAGACTTGAGCCCTCAGTGGTCTCTCAGTCCATGATGGCCTTCCCTGGCACAACCCTGGCTAGGTGAAGAGTAAAATGCCCTACCCCATTATCCTAGCTCCAGGCAGTCTCCACTCCAGTCTGTGCCTAAAATGGATTCTCTTTGTCCATTTGGGTCTTGTGTGTGGGTATGTATCTGCAAAGTTGCTCAAAGAGGCCAGAGGCAGTGAATCTCTTGGAGCTTCATAACAGAGTTGTGATTCCATCATTGTAGTTGAGAATTTGTTCTTTACCACTGGCCCCCAAAAACAATCCTTTTAAAGAGCTGTGATAGCTAACCTTGGTTGTCCACTTGACAAGTAAGATACTACCTACTGGGCACTTGAGAGGGATTTTCTTGGTCAGATTATCTGATGCAGAAAGGTCAACTCCAAATGTGAGCAGTCTACACACAGAGATAGAAGAAGAAAGGAAATTCGCTTGTTATCTGCTTGCCCTCACTCTGGCTGGTGAGCTCATCTGTCCTTTGCAGAAGTATTCCTTCACTGATATTAGCAGCTTCTTGAGAATTCCACTGCCCACTGAAAACCAGCAGCTCTGAAAACCAGTAACCCTCCAGGATTGCAGCAGCAGACGAAGACTGCTGAGGCTTCCAGCCTTGTGAGATAACCATTGCGACTCTGCAGATGACATCTTGTGAGACAATCTAAACAGCTTTTAGATGTGTTTTCATTCTGTCATCTCGAATCTGGAGAACCCACGAACTTCCTGCTCCACATGCACATGCCCTTACCAACACAATCACTTCGAGCCTTGTGCTTACAGCCTGTGTGCTTTGGCACATGAGCAACACAGAGATCCTAACACACTGATTTCACTTGTTCAGGTGTTGACCCTGCAGTGAGGTTGATGAAGCATATGGTTCTTGTTTTCAGTCTTTTTGAGGTACAGATTTTTTTATGACACAGCTATGCTGACATACTTTCCCAGGGACGGTGCTGCAGTGGTTCATCCTGTAGTCTCTAACCCATGGCCCTGCCTACCTCTGATGGCCACAGTAGAAGGTGGGTGGGATTTCACTGGGCTTTTAATTTGCATTTTTCTCATGATTAGTTATGCACAACAGGTTTTTTTTTTTTTTTTCATGTACATTTTGGGCATTTGTATGCATTCTTTAAAATGTTGCAGGGGTTTGGGACTTAGCTCAGTGGTACAGCACGCTCAAGGCTTTGGTCCTCAGCTCTAAAAAAGAAAAAAGACTAATAAAATGTTTGTTCCAGGTATTCTGCACAATTTTACCATTTTTTCAATTGTTGAGTGACTTATACATTTGAATATTAACTTATTACATACATGACCTGCATACCTTTTATTCTTATTTTGTTATTTTAGATCTTAATTTATAATATATAAATGTATATTATATAATTATATATTATACAGTGTATATTAATTATATTCTAAAACATTTATAAATATATATTTTTATATTATATGTTATATATATACATTTTATGTACACATATATATATACGCACATACACATTACACACATACATGTACGTACTGTCTTAGGGTTTTATTGCTGGCAAGAGACATCATAACCATGGCAACTCTTTTTTCTTTTTTTTTTTTTTTTTTTTTTGGTCTTGGATGTATTTATTTACATTTCAGATGTTATCCCCTTTCTTTGTTTTCCCTTCATAAACCCCCTATTCCATCCCCCTGCTTCTATGGGGGTGCTCACCCACTCACCCACTCCCTTCCTGCCCTGACATTCCCCTACACTGGAGCCTCTAGCCTTGGCAGGACCAAGGGATTCTCCTCCCATTTATGCTACATATGCAGCTGGAGCCATGGGTCCATCCATGTGTACTCTTTGGATGGTGGTATATCCTGGGAACTCTGGTTGGTTGGTATTGTCCTTATGGGGTTGCAAATCTCCTCAGCTCCTTCAGTCCTTTTATCTAACTCCTCCATTGAGGACCCTGTTCTTAGTTCAGTGATTGGTTGTGAGCATCCGCCTCTATATTTGTTATGCTCTGGCAGAGCCTCTCAGGACACAGCTATATCACGATCCTGTCAGCATGCACTTCTTGGCATCAGTAATATTGTTTGGGCTTGGTACACCAAGGTATTTTGTATTATTTGTGACTATTGTAAAGGGTATCATTTTCCTAATGTCTTTCTCAGCCTGTTTATCCTTTGAGTAGAGAAAGGCTACTGATTTGTTTCAGTTAATTTTATACTGAGCAATTTTGCTGAAGTTGTTCACCAGGTTTAGGAGATCTCTGTTGAAATTTTTGGGGTCGCTTAAGTATACTATCATATCATCTGCAAATATTGATATTTTGACTTCTTTTCAATTTGTATCCCTTTGGCCTCCTTTTGTTGTCTAATTGCTCTGTTTAGGGTTTTGAATACTATATGAAAATGGTAGGGGGAGAGTAGGCATCTTTGTCTAGTCCCTGATTTTAGTGGGATTGCTTCAAGTTTCTCACCATTTAGTTTCATGTTGGCTACTGTATATTGATTTTAGTATGTTTAGGCATGGGCCTTGGATTCCTGATCTTTCCAAGACTTTTACCATGAACGGGTGTTAAATTTTGTCAAATGCTTTCTTAGTATCTAAAGAGATGATCATGTGCTTTTCTTTTTGTTTTTTTTTTTCTTGTTTTTTTTTTTTTTAATTTGAGTTTGTTTATATAGTGAATTACATTGATGTATTTTTGTATATCGAACCATCCCTGCATCCTTGGGATAAAGCCTACTTGATCATGATGAATGATTATTTTTCTGTATTCTTGCATTCGGTTTGTAAAAATTTTATTGAATATTTTTACATGGATATTCATAAAGGAAATTGGTCTGAAGTTTTCTTTCTTTGTTGGGTCTTTGTGTGGTTTAGGTATAAGCATAATTGTGGCTTCATAGAAAGAATTGGGTAGTGTTCCTTGTGTTTCTATTTTGTGGAATAGTTTGGAGAGTATTGGTATTAGGTCTTCTATGAAGGTTTGATAGAATTCTCCACTGACCTCATGTAGCCTGGGCTTTTTTTGGTTGGGAGACTTTTGATGACTGCTTCTATTTCTTTAGGGGTTATGGGACTGTTTAGATGATTTACTGATCCTGATTTAATTTTGGTACCTGGTATCTGTCTAGAAATTTGTTCATTTCCTCTAGATTTTCCACTTCTGTTGAGTATAGGCTTTTGTAGTAGGATTTGATGATTTTTTAAAATTTCCCTCGTTCCTGTTATCTCTCCCTTTTCATTTGTGATTTTGTTAATTTGAATGCTGTCTCTGTGCCCTCTGGTTTGTCTGGCTAATGGTTAATGTACCTTGTTGATTTTCTCAAAGAACCAGCTCCTGGTTTTGTTGATTCTTTGTATACTTTGTTTTGTCTTTACTTCATTGATTTCAGCCCTGAGTTTGATTATTTTCTGCCCTCCTTGTGGGTGTATTTGCTTCTTTTTGTTCTAGAGTTTTCAGGTATGCTGTCAAGCTGCTAGACTACGGTCTCTCCAGCTTCTTTTTGGAAGTACTCAGAGCTATGAGTTTCCTCTTAGCACTGCTTTCATTGTATCCCATAAGTTTGGGTATGTTGTGCCTTCATTTTCATTAAATTTAAAAAGTCTTTAGCTTCTTTTTTTATTTCTTCCTTGACCAAATTATCATTGAGTACAGTATTGTTCAGCTTCCATATGTTTGTGGGGTTAAAATGTTTTTTTTTCTTGCTATTATAGACAAGCTTTAGACCATGCTGATGTGTTAGGATCCATGGGATTATTTCAATTATCTTGTATCTGTTGAGGCCTTTTATATGGTCAGTTTTGGAGAAGGTACCATGAGATACTGAGAAGAAGGTATATTCTTTTGTTTTAGAAAAAAATATTCTATAGATATCTGCTAAATCTATTTGGTTTATAACTTGTTTTCCTGTATCTCTGTTTAGTTTCTGTTTCCATGATCTGTCCATTGATGAGAATGGTGTGTTGAAGTCTCCCACTATTATTGTGTGAGATGCAATGTGTACTTTGAGCTTTAGTAGAGTTTCTTTTATGAATGTAGGTGCCCTTGCATTTGAAACATAGATGTTCAGGTTTGAGAGTTCATCTTGATAGATTTTTGCTTTGACTAGTATGAAGTATACTTCCTTATCTTTTTTTGATAACTTTTGGTTGAAAGTCGATTTTATTCAATATTAGAATGGCTACTATAATTTGTTTCTTGGGACCATTTGCTTGGAAAATTGTTTTCCAGCCTTTTACTCTGAGGTGTGTATGTTTTTGTCACTGAGAAGTGTTTCCTGTATGCAGCAAAATGCTGTGTCCTTCTAAAGTGTCTAGTCTGTTAATTTATGTCTTTTTATTGGAAAATTGAGTCCGTTGATGTTGAGAGATATTAGGAACCAATAATTATTGTTTTCTGTTATTTTTGTTATTAGAGGCAGAATTATGTTTGTGTGGCTGTCTTCCTTTGGTTCAGTTGAAAGATGACTTTTTTGCTTTTTCTATGGTGTAGTTTCTCTCCTTGTATTGGAATTTTCCATCTATTATCCTTTGTAGGGCTGGATTTGTAGAAAGATGTGTAAATTTGATTTTGTGATGCAATATCTTGGTTTTTCCATCTATGTTGAGAGTTTTGCTGGGTATAGTAGCCTGGGTTGGCATTTGTGCTCTCTTATGTTCTGTATGGTATCTGCCCATGATCTTCTAGCTTTCATAGTCTCTGTTGAGATGTCTGGTGTGATTGTGTTAGTCTGCCTTTACATGTTACTTGACCTTTTTCCCTTATTGCTTTTGATATTCTTTGTTTTGTGCATTTGGTGTTTTGACTATTATATGATGTATGGAGTTTTATTTCTGTTCCAGTCTCTTTGGAGTTCTGTAGGTTCTTGTACATTTATGGCATCTCTTTTTTTAGGTTAGGGAAGTTTTCTTCTATAATTTTGTTGAAAATATTTACTGGCCCTTTAATTTTGGACTCTCTGATCTCTTCTATTCTTATTATCCTTAGGTTTGATCTTCACATTGTGACCTGAATTTCCTGGATGTTTTGGGTTAGAAGTTTTTGCTTTTTGCTTTTTTTTTTTTTTGAGTTTTGTGCCAATGTTTTCTATGGTGTCTTCTGTCTTTGAGATTCTCTCTTCTATCTCTTGTATTCTGTTGGTGATGCTTGCATCTATGACTCTTAATCTCTTTCCTATGTTTTCTATTTCCTAGGTTTTCTAGGTTGTCTCCCTTTGTGATTTTCTCATTTCCATTTTTTGATCCTGGATGGTTTTCTTCAGTTCTTTCACCTGTTTGGTTTATTTTTGTGTTTCTTCTATAAGGGCTTATACCTGTTTACCTGTGTTGTCCTGTATTCCTTTAGGGGAGGAATTTATGACCTTCTCACATCATCAAGAATTGTGATTTTAAATCAGAATCTTGCTTTTCCGGTGTGTTGTGGTATCCACATTTGCTGTGGAGGAGGAACTGGGTTCTGATAATGCCAAGTGGCCTTGGTTTTTGTTGCTTAGGTTTTTGGACTTGCCTCTCACCTTCTGCTTATCTCTGGTGGTAGCTGGTCTTGCTGATTCTGACAGTAGCTTGACCCTCCTGTAAACCTGTGTGTAGGCACTACTGGGGGACCAGCTCTCTCCCAGCAGGGTCTGGGTACAGAAAGCTATGGCACAGGTCAGCTCTGGGGGCAGATAGAAACCTGAAGAATTCTGTCCCAAAGGAACAAGAAGAAGGACTTTTGCTGAGTCTCCCGGTGGGTCCCTCAGAACAGAAGTGGTGGTCTTACTTGTGCTCTCGGGTATGTCAGCACTTCTGGGAGACTAGCTTTCTCTCAGCTGGGTCTGGGTACAGAGCCATGGCAACTCTTATAAAGGCAAACATTTAATTAGGGCTGGCTTACAGTTTCAGAGGTTTAGTCTATCATCACCATGGTATGACACTTGGCAATGTGTAGGCAGACTTGGTGCTGAAGAAGACCGGAGAGCTCTACATCTAGATGGGCAGAAAGTAAGAACTGAACTGCCTTGAGCTTCTGAGTCCTCAAAGCCCACCCGTAGTCATGCTTCTCTAGCAAAGCCATTCCTACTCCAAGACTACACCTCCTAATAGTGACATTCTCTATGGACCTGTGGGGCTATTTTTATTCAAATGTCTACAGATACCACTATAGACTTTTAGGACTGTTTTGTCACTGTAATTTAGACCTTTTGGTCTGCTATGTGTTAGGCTTCAAATATGAGACAAATGGTTAAGGTACTTATTAAATATATCAAAATGGATACTGGCCCCCAGGTTCTTCCAGCATCCCACTCAGTCCCTACCTGTCACAGGATGTGGCTGGAATACCCCACTTCTACCCTTAACTCTCTAACACAGGGAGCTGGACTATTCTTTTCTATATAATCTTACTATTTTGTTGACCTGCTTTCTTTGTACCGTGACCCTTCTGGATGCTGTACTTGGTCCCCCACTCTTCTCTCCTCTCCCCACCTCCTTACATGACACAGCTCAGTCAGGTTATGTCCACTCTGGACTTTCTTCCAGGTGTCCCTGCCTCTGGCTATGCTTTCCCACATATCTACAACAAACCTCTCCACTCCACCTCACCTAGGACAATGTCCCAGCATTTTTTTGGGTCCCCAACAATGTCCAGTGGCAGCAAGAACTAGTCACAGACAATAATGTTTCCTTATTCATTATCAACAAAAAAAAAAAAAAAAATCTGGGTTGCTAAATTTCAAACCCAGGATAAATGGGTGAGGTGCCTATTTAACATATGAAAACAGACCCTGGTCTCTAGGTTCTCCTGGAATCCCTTAGTCACCTACATGTTACTGGTTATGACTGGCATGCCCCATCCTCTACCCTGAAACTCTGTGGCTCAGGTCTGAGCTGCCCTTTGCCCAGAGGCTCTTCCCTATATAAACCAGACATTTTGGGTACCTACTTGTTTTGTGCCTTTAGCTTCCTGGCTACTACATCTGGCTTCTCTCTCTCTCCCCTCTCTCCTTTTCCCTCTCCCATCTCCCCACATAGCCCAGCTTTATCTAGTCATATCTACTCTGGACTCTCCCAGATGTCCCTGACTCTGGCTGTGTTCTCCTATATCTCTACAACAAACTTTCTCCTCAACCTTACCAGGAACAGCCATGTCCTTTCCTTATATTTTTTTTCATTCACCATGTAGTCTAAGCCTCTGCTGACTTTTTCTTTGATGTTTATCATAGTTGAGAAGACAATACTGAGGATCTTCACCATTAGATATTCAAGGGTTTATTCACACATTATCCTCTTAGCAAACTGACCTATCATATACTGACCTTGATTCTCATTTTTTTTTTAACTTAGTATGATTCATCTAAATGTAGCCACATATATATTGGGATGACTTACAGGCTACAGTTTAGCTAATCCAAAATTTACTAGCTATGAATGTAATGTTCAAGAATCTAGAAGTTGTTCAGTCTCACAAGGGGTTTCTGTACATGCTGGAATCCTGAAGAAGTAGGCAGATTCCAATGCTACTGAAGGAATGGACTTGCTAGCAAGGTTAGGAAAAACTGGTAAAGAGCAAGAGTTTCCTTCTCCCTTGTCCTAAAACAGGCTTCTAGTAGAAAGGCATGGCCCAGATTAAAGGAATGTCTTTCCACCTCAAAAGCCAGATCAAAGATGCGTATCTTCTGCCTCAAAATCTGGACTAAAGGCACATGTCTTCCCTCCTCAAGTTCTGAATCACAGTATCTTCCTAACTCAAAGGTCTGGTCTACAAGGGGATTTACCCACCTCAAACCAAGCAGAAAAATCTCACAGATGAGCCCTCCATTTCTAGACTGTATAGTTCATTCCAGATGTAGACAAGCTGACAATGAAGCATACCACCATACATCTACCACCTTCAAACTCTGACTTTAAAACCAAAGAGATTTTGTTACAGGTAGCGTGAACTTGAGTCTTGTTTCTAAAATTCATTCAATGTTGTGTTTGGGTGTGTGTTCACCTTCCTATGTGTATAAGGTCAGAAGTTGACTTTGATGTATCTTCCTCAACTACTGTCCATCTATCTGGACATCTGGGATCTCTCACTGAACCCAGAGTTTACCTAAAGTTTACTTTTTTTGGGTTGACTGACTGGCCAACAAACCCCAGAGTTCTGTATCTGTCTCTGCTCCCCAGTACTTGGGGTTATGGGTGTGCAGTGCCACCCCTAAATCTTATGTGGGTGCTGAGAATCCAAACTCTGTAAGTTGTCGTCTTTATGCAGGTAAAGGAGGTACAAGATAAAATAAGGCCTGTCACTGGATGAGAGGGAAGGGTAGGCGGGAACAAAGTTTTAGAAAGAGAGGGAGAAGCCAGAGCCAGAAAGTGGGGGGGGAAGATGGAAGAAGATGACCTGCTGCGCATCTCCACATAGCTACAGTTTGTTATATTTTATAAGAGATGGATTTGTATATGCTGATTTGTATAGGTGGGCAAATTATATCATTTGGCTCAGAGTTTATGTTGTGGACATTTTGTGGAGTATAAAATTTACTGAGTAAATCTGAGATAAAGCCATTGATAAATTACAAGTTTCTGGAGTTTTAAATTTGTTGTGCTGGTTGGAGTGTGGGCAGAGTTCACAGCTAGCAGAGAGACAGTGGGAGAGATACTAACAAGAGGGTGGCAGCCTATGAGATAAGTGTTAGTTCTATATGGCCCTCTGGTGCTGGATCTAATGCCAGGGAGCAGTGTGGCAAGGTGCCATGCTGGAGTGGCTTGCAGAATGCCGGGGTCAGAGAGAACCTGGGGCAGCATGGAGCCGCTGAGATGAATCAATGTTAGTTTTATATGGCCCTCCAGTCCTGGAACTAACGTGGGTGAGACTGCCCAGGTCAGAGAGTACCTGGGACCTGAGAACTAGTCACCATTTTCTAATATTTACTGTAACAAACATAGCTCCTGGTTCTTATACATTTATCACTGGGTTCATTGAGCATCTCCTCAGCCCAGTCAATGATTTTGATTGGAAGTTTTAGTTCATTTATTAAACATACAGCTGATTATCCCTATTTTTAACACCTGAAAGAGTTCAAAATCTGAAATTCCTGAGTGACGTGAGTAAATTTCCACATAACATGATCACTGACCTCACATAACATGTTCAGTTAAAATAAAGGCACATTAAAAATATCAGAAACTACCTTTCCAGTGTAGTTTTTCTCAGCTAGTATTGATAAGCACAAATGATTATCCTAAGTATCCTACAGTATCTCTAAGATACCTCATTTGCATATGCAAATATTCAGATGTCCAGAATCTGAAATGCCTCTGTTCTTTAGCATCAAGACAGATGATGGCAGGAACTGTGTATTTAGGTCCTGCAAATCCTTTGTCTCCTGCTGTTTCCCTGTGGGACTGGGTAATCACCTGTACCAGCAGTGGTAATATGCTTTACTAATCATCTTTTATGTGCCCATTGACTATTTCTTTGTGGTTATTTCTTTTAGGTGATAACCACTTTGGTTGACTGTATAAAATACTGTGTACTTTAACCATACCCCTCCCATTTTTGTCATAATTAATCTTTAGTCATATACCTGTTAGTTATAAGCTGTTAGTGCAGCTGTCATCTCAAAAGCGTGGTCTTTCTAAGTCCAATTCTAAAGACAAAGGACTCACAAAACTACTAGGTAAGAGCTCTGACCTTGACAGCCAGCACCCATACTTTTGTCTCAATCTGCCTGAAGGACAGCCTTTGCCTTTCAGTTGTGGTTTTATTTTTTCCCCTCAGAACCTTGATTACATCATACTACCTTCTAGCATGTCAGCTTCCACTGAAATCAGAGCTTCTGTGTGGAATTATACAATTTTTCTTGTTGCATTTGGATCCTGCCATTGTTTGGCAATGCAATTGTAATGTCATGTGTCATTCATTTTGGATCAAATATGATTTGTGAATTTGGATGTTTCTGTACCTGGGTTAAGTTATTTTTAACAGATTTGGAATGTTTCTAGCTATTATTTTTCTTCCTTTAACAGTCAGTAATTTCACTTGTGATGCTGGCTCATAAACTGCATAGGATTTCATTTCTTCATATCTTTTCCTCTTTGATGACTGTATAATTTGTTGTCCAGCTTGTACTGTACTAGGTATTTTAAGTACTTTAGTCATGATATTAAGTGGATTTTTAGTATTTTGGACTCCTGGATCCAGTGCCCTGCAAGTACTACAGAAACAGCTTCCTCTGTTGTATGTTCCCATGATCCTCTACCCTGCCATGGGCCTGAAAGCAGGCAAGTAGCAAACCAATGAACCCCTACACAACTTAGGCAAGAGCAGTCCTTTTTCGTAATCATTTCACCATAGTCATGTGAAGCAAACACGTCATCATATTTCACTTGGCATTTTGTCACTTGTTTAATTTTGCTGAACTGCTTGTTATTGTCTAATGCCCCATCCTCCTTAACATGATTATCCTGAATTATTTTTTTGTATATTAATAGTTTGGAGCTCTCCACCTGCTGGGAAGTGGTTGTTTGTTTGGTACCAGTGTTTCCTTGGTTCACATTTCCAGTTGATTTCTGTGCATTTAGTGGCATTGACACTCTTAGGGGGTGGCTTTGGGGCAAAGGACTCACACTTGGGAGATAAATAGGTGTTGACAAGAAGTATAGTGGCCTGGTACAAGTGAGGGACAGCAGCTTATTTCCTGCAGCTGGCAGCTTGGGTTAGTTTGGCCAACACTGTAGGGGCCCTCAGCTCTGTGAGCAGGAATCTTGTGATGTCTGCTGGAGTCATTTGCCCCCAGAGGTCATGGCTAAGGTCCAGCTTGTTGGCCGACTGTGACGTCACCTGAAGGTTGGTGCCTATGGTGTGGCTATGGATGCAGAGATTGGAGCAAGGGGTCTCAGAATTGGTGGACCTGCTAATGAGCTGAGCAGTATTTATGTACCAGGCCTCGCGACAGACCAAGATGTACATGTTCATGCACATGGCTGCACTAGCCCCAGGGTGACTGAATGAGCTAGCACTGGTAGCACAGGCACATTAGTGCAGTGGCCGCAGGGCGTCAAGCATGAGGTCTTTTAAGGCAGTAGCACTGATGTTGGATATCTAGGCCTGGAAGCCAAGGTCTGAAGCAAGTTCTTCACTGAAGTACTGAGCTGGTACTTTATGTGTGCACATGGCTCGTGGGTCATGGTGCAAACGTGCTTTCTGTGGGGAAGTCCCCCATGTCGGAAGCACAGGTAGACAGAGTGCAGGCATGCAGGTAGAGGCCATAGTTTTGAGTTTATGTAGGGTCAGGAGAGATGGCTTTTTTGGTTCCTGGAGTGAAATAAGTGGCTGCTTTGTGGTGTGTGGTGTGTTTGTTGGGGGTGGTGGCGGCCTTGGGTATAAATGGATGGCTGCTCATCTGTTGCAAAAGAAACTGAACCCAAGAATATTGAAGAAATGAGATAACCCAAATGGCAAACGTCTAAAGCCTGTGCCAAAGAATGGAACCATTCAAGGTCTGGCCCACTGTGAAAGCAGTTAGTTACTGTGTATTGACAGGGTTATATACTAGATAAATAAAAGAGGAACTTTTGGGCCTATTCAATACTACACTAAACACTTTGAACAGAGAACAAATTTTATTCAAAAAAATAGACCTTAGTAACAATGAAATACTAAAATTGGTGATTACAATAGAAAAAGGGCAATAAGGGTCTGCTTCAGTCTTTCTCCTGAAGATACAAAATTACCATACCATAAAATACATTGTCAACTCTCATATTTGAATTAGTCCTTCTATGGATTTACTCATTGTTTTATTTTAATAAACACATTCTCTAGAAAAGTTAGGGAAGGTAAGCGTTTGCTTAAGCTAGACTTGGAAGACATCTTATGCTTAGGAAACATGTTCAATTTTTACACATTAAAATGAAGTCTCTTCAACAAAAGTCCTGGTATTTCAAAGTAACAAATTAGAAAAGATGTTAAGTAAATTACTTTTAATCCCCAATTCAGTGGCAATGTAAGAGGCAAATAATGACAGTGCTTTTAAGAACGTTGTTTATGTTTCCAAAGTGCTAGGGAAAGAAGTATTCAAGACAATCTCCAGAGGGCACTGAAGTACCAAGAATGTAGCAGACAAAAAAAAAGCTAAACTTTCAAGGCCCTGAACTGTATTCTGCACTGGAAGCCAATGGGGAAGTGTTGATTTCCCACCAGCCCTCATTTGAGTCTAACTCCACGGCCCATTTCCTAGCATCTCTGTGTTCTTCACTCTGTTAACATAATCTGCAGTCCACACCTTACCATGTCAGTTGGACCTAATGTAACAGCAAGTAGAAATGATTCTTGTATATAAAAAATTCTTAGTAGTTTGTATTGTTTTGGAAACCAGAAGCAGATTACAAAAGTTATATTTCAAACTGTAACATAGGTGTGTGCTCATTCAGACATTTTTGGCTTATTTCTACACTTTCAGAAATTACTATAATTCACTTTGTCCCTCTACAATAGAAATACTATATTAGTATTTTTTAACTAAACACCTTCTTAAATCTGGCCCTGAGTTTGACCTGAGTATAAACTTTAGAACTTACAATGGCACAGAGAATGTAGCTGCTCTGGTGACCTGAGGCTGCTTCCCTGGAGACACCAGGGTGCAGCTCCCTTTCCAGAGGGTAAGGAGTGAGCTTGGAATAAGGAAGCCAGGATTTACCAAAATACACTTTAGTATAAAAAGTCATTTTCTCAACTCTGAATAAGTTGACAGTGTAAAAAAAAATATATATAGCATTTGTACCCTATGGGTTCAGTGGCCTGGGGCTTCACAATTCCTGGCTTAGCAAGCAGGATGCTGTCAATATAGACTTCTGAACACTGATTGGGAAATCATATAATGGAGCTTTAAAAAACTGGTGTTTTTGTATTCCATTAAAGAATTCCAAATGTGGGAAGCAGCTCCACATTGCCTAAGGAGCATTCACTAGACCTCAAGATGACAAGTAACTGTGAAAAGCAGTTCCAATGGAGAGGCGGCAGCAGTGCGAGAGATCTTCACGCTGCTCTGCCTTTTGCTTGCCTAAACTATGGACAAAGAAATACCAACACTGGCAGTTGAGAAATAATGGGTAGAAGTCTGAGCTCCCTGTGCTCCAGCGGCCATTAGCACAGAACATGGGTGGTGATTGCTGGAGCTGTATTTGGGGTGCAAGTTTACTTCTAGATGAACTCTAACCCTAAAATGCTGATGCTTCCTTCAGCTGAGCTCAAAAGCTGGTTAGCTCACTGTGAAACCTGAGGTGGGATTACGATCACTCAGCTCTAACTGGCACTCAAGTCCTTTGTGTGAGCAGCGGAGATACTGAGATCAGGAATGCTTGCTCAGGCTCTTCATTTTATGCCTGATGGGTCTTTCTCTTCAGTGATGCTGGTCCTACACGACCAATCAATGCCATGAACATACTCCAAAAGATAGAAATTGTCTTGCTATGACTTAGTAAAGGAAATGACAATCACTAGATTAATTACGTGTTAGCTCCAAATATTCATTTTACTCAGACTACACCCTTTACCTATAGAACTTTATCTATAGTAATGAGAAATGTCCAGATATTTATGGAATACACTGTTCATTTTATGCATGGCTTGCTTATACGATTTCCAAGAAAATAGTATCTTAAACTAATATAAACCAAAATAATTAATTGATAGGGCTGCAGTCTCTCTTCTTTCCTTGACCACTGAAGTACTTTAAATGATGGCATCATGTTCATCACTGAAATATATAACAAATTAAGATTATTATGAAATTATTATTTGTAAGAAAGGTAACATTAGAACAATTTTAATTTTCAAAGACAAAATTGTCATTGTTTATTAAGTTTTGTGCATACCCAGCATACTGTAGTGGTTAAGACTGCTACACAGGTCACAGTCAAATCTCTGTTCTGACTTTCACAGGGTACAAGCCCGTACACACGAGGGAAAAATTAGCCACTAAAGATTAAAATTAGGAAGTTATGCTATTATAAAGAGCTAGGAGTACAGTCATGGACCACCACACCTGACTTATAAAAGTCTGTATTTCCAGGGAAATCAAACCATCAGAGAAATTTCTTTTGTGTCTTTGTCATGAAAAAAACAAAACAAAACAAAAAGCTCCATGTTTTACCAAAAATACTCTTTGGTACCGATGACATATCCAGGGCATGCGCACTAAGTCACCAAACTGAGGAAACCTGGCATGTCAGTTCTTATGTGTGAGAAAAGCCAACAAAAGGAGCTGAACTCTGGTAGAGCAATGTCTGATCTCAGGGAAAGTACAAAGCTCATCAGTGTGTAACTATTTGTAAATAGTCACAAGCCTATCCTGGAGGTGAACACTGGACTGACTCTCACTCTGGTCATGATAAAGTATGCAGAATGGCCCGACTTACATGCTTCGATACCGGATGCCTCTTCTGGAATAATACATTCTGCATCCGATGTAGAGAACAGACAGAACTCCCAGTGTTAACACTATACCACCAACAAAGCTGCCGGTATCAAACTTTGCTCCTGTGCCTTTGGTAGGATGAGAAGTTGCTGAAACTAAGAAGATAAGACAGATATCTTATTTGTGCTTTATTTGAAACATTCTGAAGTCTGAATTTCTAGGTAAGAACGCTCAAGTGTGGGTGAGGAAAAATTTAGGCAGATACAATTTATGTTTTTGTAGAATGCAATGCTGGCTCTTATGTGGCATTTAACAGTGAATTTACAGCACAGGAAAAGACAGTGATTTTAATACATACCCGTTACAGAGGTCAGTGAGCTACTGTGGGCTGTGGCTGTTATGGATGCTGATGTCTGGGTGCAGTTTGGGGAAGTACTTGCTTTGGGTGTAGACTTTGAGGCAGTGGGAGTCACATGCGGTGAGACTTCCGAGGTTGATATTTTAACAATAGTTGCCTTAGTGACAGTTGTGACAGTTTTTGGCAGTACTGAAGAAGACTTCAAGGTGCTGTTAATTTCACTGGTCTGGTTGGAAACTACATGCATGGTGGTATTCTCTGAAAAATGCCAAGAATAAGAATTGTTAGGATCTACGGTAGAGGATCCCACACGGCTACTTGTCTTGCTTCTGCACAGAACAGGTCTAAAGAGAGTAAAGCCGAGCTGCTGCAGACATTGCTGTGTTACACCCAAACTACCAACCAAACCAAGCCCCAGGGCTAGGAAGCTTAGGAAGGGTATAAAAAGACAACCCTGCAAGGCTGAGTCTTCTCTGATTATATGAAGCAGCACCTTGCTTCTTTCACAGTTTAGGTTTTTAAAAGATAATTTGTTGCTGTGTTTTTGTTTTGTTTTGTTTTTGAGTCAGGACCTTGCTACTATCCCAGGCTGCTCTTAGACTGTGGCAATCCCATTGTAGGCCAGCATAACCTGCAGCAAATTATTTCACATCAGAGGAATAAACTGGGAGTGAGGACAGCCAGTGGGTGTGGAGTCCCATCCCACAGTAAGACAGGAGCAGGCAGAACTATCCTCAGGTGAAACAACTTCCTGAGGTGGCTGTGGGCTAACTGCCACAGTTAGGTGCTCACTTTGTGATGGTGATAGCTGCCTGCAGATGAGAGGATGTACTTCTGAAATCCTCACGTCTCAAAGCCTTACAGAACTTTACAGTATCGGTGCCTCAGCTCATGCCCAGTGCATATCTTTTGGTATGGAATATTATATTCATGAAAAATGGAGAGAGAGGTCAGTCCTTAAATAAAAGTCCAAGAACAGAAATGTGGCATTTCCCCCGAGGAGTATAAAACACTCCATGTGACCAAAAGCAAATCCTTGTATGTGGACGGTCCAAACAATATCCACTTTGAATTCTGCAGCTGCTTACAGCACACACACGTGTGAAGACTTGGACTGTGCTTCTGACTCCTTCAGATTGTGTGGTTTATTTCTGTGTTGGCTTTCCATCTCTCAGAAACAGAAAAGCTTATTGGTTTCCCTTGTTGACTATTTTTATCCTCATTAATAGTAAGATAGAAAAATTAGTCATGTGGACTTCTTGCCCCATCAGCACCATGGTCCTTATTCCTCCAAATGATAACTCCAAATATCACCATCTACAGCTGTCTTTGAAGCTTAGGTGTACAGACTGGTTTTCAGGGCATTGCTTCTCACCCCAGCTCTTAATGTTTACGTTCAGATGTATCTGTCTGCTTTGAACCTAGCCTCTCTACTCAGCCTTCCCACTTGGTATTAGCTTTTTCTTCTCTTTTTTAAGATTAAGAGAATATTTATCATTATCCTAGTAGGTGCCATACTTGAACTAGCCTTTTATTATTCTAAATTGAATACTGTAACATCTAATCACACTCTAACACAGCTGTATGAATTCTATTGTGAAGAAACCACTGAGAAGAGCAGTCTTCATTTTCTGTTGCTTACCAGAGTGGCCTCTGCAGAATACAACAATGCTTTCTATTCAACTGCACAATAAGACAGCCTTCAGACTCGTAAAATGACAGTGGGAAAAGGACAGGACAATATTAGTTCCCTACTTGGAGAAGCAAATGTGCTAGGAAAACAACTAGCCAGAAATGCCATTTACATTGGTAAAACACTCCAAAGGGAAAACTGCTATTAAGAGCTGGACATGAGCGCTGACTGTTGCAGCAAAAATGCAAAAAGGTTCTGTTGCCATCAGCCCCAAGGTCTTACTCTGTGGAGCCGCTCCAGTGTGGAGCTGAGCACAGTCCCCTATGATGGTTAGTTACCAAACCTGGTACCCACACATCTCATTCCACAGGCCCCACGAGTCCTCACCTCCAGAGGACAACAGAGCTGAAACTGCACGCTCCAGCTGCCTCTCAGCCATTGCTTTCACACACTGTCCTCCACAGCTCGTTAAAATCATGACTCAGCAATCAATATTATCAAACAGATTTATATGTTAAATTCTCAATCCACCACTCTCTGATCTTGGGCTCGGTGACAACATGTCTGTGGCATTTGCTGCCTCGATGCAGCTGGGCAAAGACAAGATCACATCCGCCACCATCCAAAAGATGCTGGATGAAAATAAGCATTTTATCCAGTGTATAATGGACTACCAGAATAAAGGGAAGGCCTTGGAGTGCTCTCAGTATCAGCAGATATTGCATACAAACCAGGTATACCTTGCTACAATAGCAGACTCTAATCAAAATATGCAGTCTCTCTTACCAGCACCGCCCACACAGAATATGCCTATGGGTCCTGGAGGGATGAGTCAGAATGGCCCTCCCCATTCTCACAACATGCCTTCGGATGGAATAGTGGGTGGGGGCCCTCCTGCACCACACATGCAGAACAAGATGAACGGCCAGATGCTTGGGCCGAACCATATGCCAGTGCAGGGTCCTGGACCAAATCAGCTCATTATGACAAACAGCTCAATGAATATGCCTTCAAGTGGCCACAGCTCCATGGGAGGTTACAACCATTCTGTGCCATTGTCCCAGAGCATGCCTGTACAGAACCAGATGACAATGAGTCAGGGGCAGTCAATGGGAAACTATAGTTTCAGACCAAACATAAATATGCAACCAAAACAAGGTACCATGGTGCACCATCCTTCTCTGCAGTAGTACAACACGCCATCTGGAGGTGCCCAGCATTACCAAGGACAGCAGGCGCCCATGGGGCTGATGGGTCAAGTTAACCAAGGCAGTCACATGATGGGGCAGAGACAGTGCCTCCCTATAGACCTCCACAACAGGGCCCACCACAGCAGTACTCAGGCCAGGAAGACTATTATGGACCAATACAGTCATGGTGAACAAGGTCTTCCAGAAGGCATGAACCAGCAATATTGCCCTGATGGAAACTCACAGTACAGCCAACAGCAAGATGCTTATCAAGGACCACCTGCACAGCAAGGATACCCACCCCAGCAGCAGCTGTACCCAGGGGCAGCAGCAAGGTTATGGTCCTTCCCAGGGTAAGCCAGGTCCTCAGTATCCTAACTATCTTCAGGTCAGCAGTATGGGAGCTATAGACTAACATAGCCAGGACCACCCCAGCCACCTCAGCAGAGGCCTTATGGGTATGACCAGGGACAATATGGAAATTACCAGCAGTGACGATGTCCTTACATTCCAATAGCCAGTACCTATTAGCAGCCACATTGTCCCAGCTCCACATGTGGACATGCCCGGGAAGACTCCTTCCATTCCGACTAGTTTTTGGAAAAACCTTTGGCTAAATGGCTGCTTCATCAGAAGTAGCTTTTCTGTGTTAGTTTCTAAAGCCTTGTGTAGCTCCTGAGCACCTGACTTCACATTTCTACTCCAGATGGCAGCATTGGACAGAAAATGCATTGACATAAGGAATTTGCAGTGACTTTGGAACTGTGCTCCAAATGGACTGTCACAGACTGAAAGGTGTGAACAGCTTTGTGTGTTCACAAAGGTTGAGGGGGTTTCATACTTTTCCACAGATTATTTTGTAAGGGGAAGGGAAAAAGTACACTTTTTACAGCAGCAGCAGTCTCTTGTCTATTATGTTTATTTCATGTGATGAATTTGCAAAGTGGTACCCTACACACTGGGCAGAACCAGAGCCCCTGGTAATGTGGAGAGTGGTAGATGCTCAGTGTTGTGGGGCAGTGAGGACAGGCGAGCGGAGGCGAAGCCCACCACAGGCCCGATGTTAGTTCTTAGAGGAAACTCATCTCTCTCGCATCTACCAGATTAGCAAGGGCACTGTGATACAGTTTTTGAGTACAGAGACATTTTTTAAAAAGCCTTCCAGTTTTGTGCATTACAACCTTTTGTAAAGATGATTTATAATACTGTTTTCAAATGCAAGGCAATAGTTCCGTTGCATCTGTGAACTTTGGCAGGTTTGTGTAAATGAGGAGGGAGACCTCTTAAAACAGCAATAACTGAGAAGAAGGCGGGCCGTTTACCTTGTCTGAGTCGTCAGGGAGCTTAGTACAGTCAGCGTGTTTGTCACCACCTCAGAGAGGACTCGGTGTAGATCTCATCTTACTGGTTTTTACCATTAACATAATTGGTTCATGGAGCAGAGCATGAGTCCAGGAGACATTGCATGCTTGTGTTTGGACTTCCTTAACTGGGTGTAAGCAAAGGGGCAGCTTATGTTCCCTCTCTTCATCTTGGTTAATACAAGAGGAAATGCTTATAATGGGCGTTTCTGATTTGTACTGAAAGCCTAGAGATGGCAGTTTACGGTTTCTTGTTTTCAAGCATGACATGCTTAATCATTATTTGAGACTGATTAGCTAAATTTGGTGATACAGCATGGGTCAGGAAAACACGTACTGAGAGATTTCTAAACACATCTATTTAAGCTACTCTGAACATCTCTAGCCCAAAGGTAAGTTGCCGTGTCCCTGCAGCTGTCTACATCCAGGGAATACGACTGAGTGTAACATACTCTTTGTAAGTAGATTAGTATTTGCCACTTCTAACTGCAGACAACATAATAATACATTCAAAGAAGCAAAGCATACTGTTCTTAACATACTGTAATCAAAACGGTGTGTGTTTTTAAGGTCAGAGCATAGGGTGTTCTTCAACCCGGTCAGTAGAAAACAGGCACCTGGTGTGAACATATACGGCCTGGAAAGCCCTGTGACGGGGATGCCTATAAGTTCTGCGTGTACCCGGTTCTCCATCACTGTGTACGTTACTGCTATTTAAAACTGTATCAACTCTAAGGAAATAAATAAATTATTTGTGATTAAAAATTTTTCAATCCATAATCTCTCCACACAATAAGCTTACAACCAGTTAATAATGATATAAACTGCCCACCCAGATAAGATAAATTGACTTTTAGACATCTATTCCTAGAAAGTATGTACCTACCTATGGCTACTCAGAGCTACGTGGAGAAGATGGGTCATCCTTGTCTTCCATCTTAAATCTCTGCTCTCTCTTTCTCTTCTGCCTTACCAAAACTCTGTCCCACCCACTCTCTACTGTCCAATCATGTATCACGTTGACATACATGACTACACTGACTGTAAGGACTGTCTTTAATGGTCAGCATTTATACCTGGTCACTTAGTTCCCTTATTCTGAAGTGTAATTAAGCATCAGGTGTTTCCTTCTATACATTACTAACCTGGGCAGTGGAGCACACAACTGGAAAGGCAGCACTCAGGAAGCCTGACTTAAGATGCAAGATCCTGCTTTAAACAACGAAACCCAATGGGTAACACGTTGGTCAGGCAGTGGCTCAGGGCTGAGTTCATTCTCTGGGGCCTCCACAGTAAAAGAAAAGAACTCTCATAAGCTGTCCCCAACCTCCACCATTTTCAACATCACACAGTCAT
Organism: Micromys minutus; assembly: GCF_963924665.1. Taxonomy (NCBI): domain Eukaryota; kingdom Metazoa; phylum Chordata; class Mammalia; order Rodentia; family Muridae; genus Micromys; species Micromys minutus. The sequence goes on along the minus strand of NC_137985.1, from coordinate 4,949,509 downwards.
GTGTGTTCATATACTCCCAATAAACAAATGGAATAAAATATAAACAATAAATGTAATACATGAACGATAGCTATATTAAGCCTGATGTTCCAACCCTTTAATACAGTTCCTCAGGCTAGGGTGGCCTCCAACCATACAATTATTTCCATTGCTGCTTTGTAACTGTAATTTTGCTCATTATGAATCGTAAATATCTGATATGCAGGACATCTGATATACAATCCCTATGAAAGGTCGTTGTCCCCAAAGGGGCCACAACCCACGGGGTGAGAACCACTGCTCTACGCTGAGGTTGAAAAGGCTGGTGAGGGAAATGTTCTCTTCCACTTTGGCCCATGGAGAGAAAGTAAGAGGATGTTACTTCTCATGGAGACACGAAGGTCCAAAGGAAACTCTCTGAAGAACCAGACAGCTTTCTGCCCTGAGATAGGGCCAAGGATTAAAGTTAAGTCCCAAGGGAGGCTGGCTCAGGCATGGTTTTTGTTGTTGTTTTGTTTGTTTGTTTCTTGTTTTAAATCTATGTTTAAATCTATGTATCAGCAAAATTTATGACACTTCCTTTAATGATAGCAAAGTTTTTTCTTCTCCAATAACCGCACCACATATTTATAGCAGATGCAATGCAAAAAGGACCAGATATATTTATGCACATGTTTGGGGCCTCCAGCAGTCTGATCAGACTTCTCTCCTCTGGCCCAATTAGTTAAACCATAGAGAGCAGAGCTTAGAAGCTACTTGAAGTCTCTGAGAGCCAGTGCTGGTACAGTGTTGTACCATGGGGGCATGAGCTGAGGTACTATTAGCTTGACCCTGTGACAGCTGCATTGGGAAGGTGCCTCTGTAAATTTAATGGGGTGATGTCCTTCCTACTTCCTATGGTGGCTGTCAGTAGCCAACTCAGTTGCAGGTTATGACAAGTTTCAGTTTAGGAAGAAGCAGACAATCACTGTTGTCTAACAGAGCCAGTAATGCTCTGTGAAGCCGTCTCCCCAACCAACCCGGATAAGTGGATGGCTTCAGCTACCTCAAGGCAGGGAGGTTACTGTGAAGGAACAATTTCCCTTAGTCCCATAACCAAGTCTGAAAAGAATGAGGACATATCCAATGCCTACTTAAATTATCATGTGATTTTTAAAAACTCAATTCTTTAATATGAAGTAGTAGCCTTCCATCCACTACAGCTGCTCATGAATTGAAAGGATCAACATTGGAAAAGTGTCCATCTTACCAAAAGCAATCTAAAGATTCAATGCAATCTTCATCAAAATTCCAACCCAATTCTTCACAGAGTTGGAAAGAGCAATGTGCAATTTCGTCTGGAATAACAAAAGACCTAGAATAGTGAAATCCATCCTCAACAACAAGAAAACATCTATGGGAATCCCATCCCTGACCTCAAGCTATCTTACAAGGTGATTGTATTAAAAACTGCATGGTACTGGTACAGAGATAGGCACATAGATCAATGGAATAGAAGATCCAGAAATTAACCCTCACCTACATGGTCACTTGATTTTTGACAAAGGACCTGTAAACATTCAATGGAAAAAGGACAGCCTCTTCAACAAATGGTGTTGGTTCAACTGGCACTCAGCATGCAGAAAAATGAAAATAAACCCTTTCTTATCTCCTTGGACAAAGCTCAAGTGCAAGTGAATCAAAGATCTCCACATTAAACCAGGTACACTGAAACTATTAGAAGAGAAAGTAGGGAAAACCTTAGAACACATAGGCACAGGAGAAAATTTCCTGAACAGAACACCAATGGCTTGTGCTCTAAGGTCAAAGATCGACAAATGGGACTTAATGAGATTGCACAGTTTCTGTAAGGCTAAGGACACTGTCAGGAGAACAAAACGGCAGCCAACAGAGTGGGAAAAGATCTTTACCAACCCCACATCTGATAGAGGCCTAATATCCAAGGTATACAAAGAACTCAAGAAGTTAGACACCAGAGAATCACACAATCCTATTAAAAAATGGGGTACAGAGCTAAACAAAAAGTTCTCAATTGAGGAATATCGAATGGCTGAGAAGCATCTAAGGAAGTGCTGGACATCCTTAGCCATCAGGGAAATGCAAATCAAAACAACCCTGAGATTCCACCTCACACCAGTCAGAATGGCTAAGATCAAAAATTCAGATGACAGCAGATGCTGGCAAGGATGTGGAGAAAGAGGAACACTCCTGCACTGGGAGTAAACTGGTACAACCACTCTGGAAATCAGTCTGGCCGTTCCTCAGAAAATTGGACATAGTACTACCTGAAGACCCAGTTATTCTACTTCTGGGCATATATCCCAGAGATGCTCCAATATACAACAAAGACACATGCACCACAATGTTCACAGCAGCCCTATTTATAATAGCCAGAAGCTGAAAAGAACCCAGATGTCCTACAGTAGATGAATGGATACAAAAATTGTGGTATATTTACACAATGGAGTACTACTCAGCTATCAGTAGTAGTACTCACAATGACTTTATGAAATTCTTAAGAAAATGGATGCATCTTGAGAATATCATCCCGAGTGAGATAACCCAGTCACAAAAGAACAGATATAATATGTACTCACTGATAATTGGATACTAACCCCAGAAAGCTCTGTACACCCCAGAAACAACTTACAGACTATATGAAGCTCAAGAAAAACAAACGCCAAAAAAGAAAGAAAGAAAGAGAGAAAGCCTCAGCCCTTCTTAGAGAGAAAAAAATAAATGTAAAGCACCCTCTCAGAGTGTGGTACACCTGGACCTCAAATCATTAATAATTCAAGAGCTATGATAATAGCTTTGTGGCAATTTTTGGTATTCACAGATCATTATGCTTAATCTATACCCAACAAGAAATCTGTTTCCATGTTACATTCTGTCCTAGTGCGATTTCAATGCATGCTATCAAACCTCTAAAAGAATTAAGAATAAAAACAAAACAAAACAAAAACCAACCAACCAACCAACCAAACAAACAAAGAAAAAACCGTAGAAAAATCTGTACCAAAAGTGAAGTGCTGGTGAGAACTGGGCTTTTAAAGAATTACATCAGCACAAGAGAATGTCTACTCCTAAACATCAAATACTTTATGAACCTTATTTCAGTCAAAGCAATATTCTGACGATCCCAGGACAAAGATGTTTTGCTGTCCTGTCTGTTGAGAAATTCTGCAGGAGAGCTATTCCCTTGAACAGCAGGACAAGAAGTGCAAGGTGGACCGCCTGGCTGCTCAGGGCAGTGAGGCTGGCAGAATTCACATTTAGCTTGGTCCCTTGGAGCCTGCTCACTCCAGTCCAAACCATATCCTACATCCACAGGAAGTCTAGCCAGCTCAGGAAGGCCCAAAACAGTGAGAAGGAAATGAGATCACCAGTACTGCAGGATGTCCCTGTTCAAGACCCTCTAAGCTCATTAATTTTTTTTTTTTTTTGAGAAAAGGTTTCTATGTATAGCTTTGGTTGTTCTGGAACTTACTATGTAGACCAGGCTTGGTCTGGAATGTGGGGAGACCTGCCTGCTTCCACCTCTGCTGGGACTGAAGTGTGTGCCACCACCACAGACCCACAAGTTACACAGCAGATCAGGCCTCAGCTGCTTCTTTCTAAATGTGTGCTTACATCCACACCAAACACAATGCTTAGATGCCCAGTGACACAGAAGACCTTACTGTAAGGGGTTCATGGTGGCAAAGTCAGGGAACAGTGCAGTTACAATCCAGGCTAGAGGGCAGTCAATCCTTCCAATCAAATACATGGGTTTTAGTGTTAATAGTTCTTCACTGTGTTTTTATTAGTATCATCTTAGAATTTAATGTTTCTTGGGGCCAGCGCACACACACACACACACACACACACACACACACACACACACACAAAACTAAAAAGTTGTTCTTCCGTGCTGTCAATAAGTTTTCTAGACCAAAGCAGAAAGGACATGGTGTTTTAGGCAATTTTTACTTTCCATTTTAAAAGCCAAATGCAACTTCTTCCTGTAAGAAGTTAGAAAACATACTACAAGACAATGGGAAAAGATTCTCATTTAGAAACTGGCACAATCTGGGCCCTGTGGCTCCATTTGACCCCAAGGAAGGTGTCTGACTGCCAACACCAGGAGCACCTTCTATCCCTGCTCTTGTAGAGGCATGGAGCTAAAAGAAATGAACCCTGATCTGGGCTGAACTGGCAAAGCTGGGCCCATGCCCTCTGTGATAGCTGCCAACGTTCCTAGTGAATAGTGTTCTCATTCTGTGTCTAAAACTCTTCTAATCATTTTATAAACATTTGTAATTTTCATAGTTTCTGAGGCAGATGCTGTGAGCCCCACTTACAGACAAGATGAAGGGATACAGAGGATAACTTGTCCAGAGTCACAAATGTAGAAGCCAGGATGTGAAGTAGGCAATTTGATTGAAAAGCCACTGCACTGAGTCATTGTGTTACAAGAGGCAGCACCATCACAGTCAGGAAGCCTTGGCTGGAGAGGATGAGAGAATTTATATCACTGCCCAGTGCTCACCTTTATCATGTTCCTGGCTGGAAAATTGTGAACAGACTTTAGGTTAAAAAAATTACAATACACACTTGCTCAGAGTTACTTAAAACATACATGTTTCAGCTATGTGTGTACCAAACATGTTAATGTCCCTTGGATCTGCATATAAGAAACACAGCAGCTAGTCTCTGTCAGGGAACCCACAGGGCACTGACAGCGACCCACCTCCTATCCCAGGCTGCCTTTGCACTGTCTCTGCAGGGCTAATTGTGCCTGAGATAACACTATTAAAACTGTACTAGCAATTTAATCAGCTATGCAGATGGTCCTGTCATTAGGTTACAAAAGATTTAGGCCTAAACACAGAATGGGCATGTGCAACCCTGCAGCTGCCACAAAAGAATGTGGTCACCCAAGAGCTTAAAGTGCCACAACAAAGAGAGTCTGTCAGCAAAACATTGTCTGCTCAAACATCAGCAAAGAAGCCCCTGGAGGTAACAGCACAGAACCATCCCAGCAGGTGGTTTCAGTTCACGTGGAAGGGTGCCACATTCTTGTTTTTTTTTCTTCTTTTTTAAAGATTTACTCTTATTCATATGAGTACACTGTAGCTGTCTTCAGACATCACAGGCAGTATCAACAAATATGTGTGCATAATTAATCACAAATATCTTTAGAAGAAAAGCTCGGGTTTAAAATCATAGTGCCACTGGAGGGATGGCTCAGTGGTTAAGAATACTGGCTCCTATTGAAGAGGGCACTCACAAGGCAGCCCACAGCTGTCTTCCTCTCCAAATCACTGTGTTTATGGTGTTTTATCATAGCATATGAACCCTAAGACAGTGCTGCCAATAAATCCCAAGTTCAAGCATACTCTCAACTGCTTCCATTTCAGAAGCCACTGTCCTAAACTGAGGGGTTCATTGTACTACCTCACTTGATAATGTTTGTATACTCTACTCTCTGTAGCTTACATTTTATGTAACTACTTCATGACAGCATGTTTTCTGACATCTGCTCTTTGCACTAAACACAACTGGTTTCTTAAAGTATTTAAACTTTTTTTTCTAAGAGTTAAACTGTCACATAGGTTTGTTACATAATCAGTTTTGTCTTGTTTTCTAAATCTCGTCCCCATGGTCCTTAGAATCTAACTACTGACACCAAAACCCCACATCTAGGACTCTAGGCAGTTCTAGCTCAAGCTGCTAAGGATGTGTAGGAAGATCAGAGCAGAACTACTTACTCTGCTGTGATAAGAGCACCTGAGGAGACAGTCTTGATGAAGTAAGCGTGTCACTAGGCTGGCTCTGTCCCATTTCTTGTCTTCTCTTCATGCTCCTGCAGCTCTGCACCCCTCTAAACTTCAAGCCAGAATAGACCCTCTCTTTCTTAGCTGCAGTTGCTGAGACTGTGTCATAGCAACTGAAAGGAACTGAAACAACACTCTATGAGCAACTTCAACTACCTGAACTTTCAAAGTCCAGAAAGCTTTCAGGTTCACAGACAATAGCTGAGCCCCCAGTCTTTCCTTGCCTCGGGCTTTTCAACTAACTTGCAGACTTCCAAAGCATAAAAACAAGCCTAGGAACAAACCTCGGGCTAGTTCCCTGACCCTCTGTGGTGGTTTCAATAAAAATGGCCCCCATATGTTACAGGGTATTTAATCACACTGTGAACCCTGAGATTGTGTTATTTACTGGAAAAAAAAAAATCTGTTTCTAGTTGTGGTGTGGCTCAGCCTTAGCACACACCTTTAATCTGAGTTTTCAGCTAGAATATTGTAAACAGTCAAGAGGCAGAGCAAGTGACCAGTTGACAGGAAGTGAATATACTATTATTAAAAACCATAGAGAGTAGGAAGGAATCCAGAGGATACACATAGGAAGTAGAAGGGAGGGACGTTCAGTTTGGAGGAGGTTGTTTGAGACAAGAGAGGGGGGATGAGACCTGAGGAGAAAGGTCAGCTGGGTGTTTTTTTCTGCCTCTCTGAGCTACAGGCTTTCTGTAGCTCTAACCAAACATCTGGATCTCAACTCTTCCCTGGTAAAATAGAACCACTGAGATTTTGTTAAAAAACAACACCCATAGGCCCACAGGGGGTGGACTGATTAAGAGATCTGGCTTTGTTGAAGGAAGTAAGTCACTGGGGGGTGGGCTCTGAGGTTTCAGAAGCTCAAGCATGCCTAGAGGCTTCACAGCCTGCCGGTCCAGATGTAGACCTCTTAGCTACCTCTCTATCAACAGGTCTAACACCCTGCCTCTGTGTTTCCTAACGTGACAATAACGAACTGTACGCCAGCCCAAGGAAATGTTTTTCTTTATAAGAGTTGCTGTGGCTATGGTGTGTCTTCCTAGCAACAGAACACTAAGGTGAAAGTTCGTACCTGGGACTGGGGTGTTGCTGGAACAGGGCGACCACAATTTCTGTCGCTGAAGTGTGGACTTTGTAGAAAAGCAGTCGGATGCTTTTCAGTAGGCCTTAATGGGCCATAGTGATAGAAGTGTGAAAGACTTGGGTTGGGAGTGATAAGAAAAGGGGACCTGGCTAAGGTTTCAGAAAGGAATTTTAGTAAACCACGGACTGTTTATTGTATTGGGTGAAAAATGTGGCTGCTTTCTGGTCTTCTCCAAAAAAGTCTGCCTGAGGTTAAATTGAAGACTTATGGATTAACAGGTTCAAAACAGCCGAATATTGACAGTGTAGCGCAGTTACTGGTAGCCAGACTTGCATATCTATAACGAAAAGGAGCAAGCTCAGCAAGAAAAATACAAAACAGATGAAAAACTTAAAGAAAAGCCTGATGTTAAAGGGAATAAAGGAAGTGACCTCAGGACAAGACCCCACCCAGCTAAACTTCCAACCTGTGAAAAAAGAGTTAAAGGAAAGTTTCAGATAGGGCATGGCAGCACACATCATTAATCCTAGCACGGGGTGGTGGTGGGGTGGGGTGGGGTGGTGGTGGGGTGGTGGGGTGGTTCAGAGTTTAAGGCTAGCCTGGTCTAGAGCAAGTTCCAGGACAACCAAGCTTAAGGCAATGAAGGAAACCACTGAAAACAGAGAGCAGGTGTATGTTAAAGAGGGGGCTGTGTTACAGCTTCAGCAGCAGCAGAACTTAGCAGCTTTGGCCACATAGTTCTGGCTTTAGGGTCAGGATAAAAGAAAGGGTCTCTTGATATGTGTAAGGAAAATGGCAGTCATGTCAGGGGTGAGGCTGCAAGGAGACCTAGAAAGGCCATTGTGTGATACTGTGAAGGTGAAGCTTGGATTGCCTTAGCTTCACCTCAAGATGCTTGAGATGCCAGATCTGTAGATACCTGCTGAGAAGAGCTGCTAGTAAGGAGTGGAAACAGTCCAAGAGGAATAAATGTGTTGCAGTCCACAAAGTAAAAAGGAGTTGGAGATCTGAAGAGCACTTTGAGATCAGACATGGTGATAAGAGTATGGAGTTTGCCCAGCTGGTTTTCAGTCTGCATTGCTCCAGTATATCCTCACTGTGCCCCGTTCCCTCCCTTTTGGAATGGTAATCTATATCCTGTACCATTCTATGTTATTTGATCTGCTTCTTGGCTTTGATTTTATAGGGGTTACAGTTAAGTCATTGCCATGAGTCTTCAAAAAGACTTTGGACTTGTAAACAAGGTTGAGACTGATAGATAATGGGAACTTTTGAAGTTGGACTGAATGCATTTCTCTATTAGAATATGGTTACAAGTCTATGGGGTCAGGGAGTGGAAAAGTGGTAGTCTGAATAAAAATGGCCCTCATAGTCCATAGGTAGTGGCACTATTAGAAGGTGTGGCCTTGTTGGAATAGGTGTAGCTTTGGAGGAAGGGTGACACTGGTGTGGGCTTTGGGGTCTCAGAAGCTCAAGCCAGCTCATTATCTCTTCTTGTGGCCTGCGGATCCAAATCTAGAACTCTCTGGTCTTCCAGCACCATATCTAACTGCATGCCACCATGCTCCCCAGTAATGAACTAATGAACCAAACCTCTGAACTGTAAGCCAGCCCCAAATAAATATTTTCCTCTATGAGAGCTGCTGAGGTTGTACTGTCTCTTCACAGAAATAAAACCCTAAGACAACCCCTAACATCAAAGGCCTCTTGTCTCAAAATTGATCCTGTACAGGATTGGTGAGGGGCTGGAGGAAAAAGCCTGGGACACCAGCATCAGGGAGAATAAAACAAGAACTCTCACAAAAAATTTAACCCAAACTACAATAGAAATGAAACACACAATAATTGTTTTATTTATTTATTTATTCATCTACCTACCTGTTTAACTTTATTTGCAGTGCCAGAACTCTGGGCTCTCTCCACACTAAACCAGTGCTCTACAAGCGAGCTAATAACCTACAACCTAAAGCTTTCTACTCTGTTCAGGAAGACACAACCACCTCCATGATACAAAGAGGGCCGCTGACCACCACCACATTGTGCTGTGGTTTTTGTTGCTATGTAACACTGAGAGCTTGTCTTAGAAAAGGATGGTAAGAATAGCCTGTGGCATATTTAAAAAAATGTTATTCCCAGAAAGATGGCAGCTGAGTAAGACCATTGGTAACAGTTTCCCACTGGCCATTCCTGTCCCTAAGTGCTAAGAAAATCCGTGGACTCATTTTGAAGCAGCTAATTATAACCAAGGCTTATTTCTTTCAAGCTTCGTGAAAAAAAAAAAAAAAAAAAAAAAAAAAAAAAAAAAAAAAAGAACAAAAATCAAGACTAGTAGTTAAAACCTAAAGTAATAAACAAGGAACCAAAGCATACTACAAGTCACTTAGCCACAAAAGCTGTACAAGGAGGAGGTACAACAAAATTAGAAAAGTAGTTGTAAAATAGCTAGACTCAGATTCTACCTAGCAATAGTAACCTTGCATGTAAATGCATCAAATCCTCAAATTAAAAGACAGTGACTAAATTTGGGCAGAATTCCATATCTATATCAAACTATAATAACCTAATAAGTTCAAGTTTGGGTACATATAAACTGGAAGTAAAAGGAGGGAAGATAACGAGAATGGAACCTAAAAGAGAGTGGCCTCATTGATAGAATACATGTTAAAAGAAAAGCAGTCCAAATAAATATGACCATTACACACGCTGGGAGGTTTAGTCCAGTAAGAAGTTAACAGTTCTTAGCACTCAGCATGCAGAAAAATGAAAATAGACCCTTTCTTATCTCCTTGTACAAAGCTCAAGTGCAAGTGAATCAAAGATCTCCACATTAAACCAGGTACACTGAAACTATTAGAAGAGAAAGTAGGGAAAACCTTAGAACACATAGGCACAGGAAAAAATTTCCTGAACAGAACACCAATGGCTCTTGCTCTAAGGTCAAAGATTGACAAATGGGACTTAATGAGATTGCACAGTTTCTGTAAGGCTAAGGACACTGTCAGGAGAACAAAACGGCAGCCAACAGAGTGGGAAAAGATCTTTACCAACCCCACATCTGATAGAGGCCTAATATCCAAGGTATACAAAGAACTCAAGAAGTTAGACTCCAGAGAATCAAACAATCCTATTAAAAAATGGGGTACAGAGCTAAACAAAAAGTTCTCAATTGAGGAATATCGAATGGCTGAGAAGCATCTAAGGAAGTGCTGGACATCCTTAGCCATCAGGGAAATACAAATCAAAACAACCCTGAGATTCCACCTCACACCAGTCAGAATGGCTAAGATCAAAAATTCAGATGACAGCAGATGCTGGCGAGGATGTGGAGAAAGAGGAACACTCCTGCACTGTTGGTGGGGTTGTAAACTGGTACAACCACTCTGGAAATCAGTCTGGCCATTACTCAGAAAATTGGACACAGTACTACCTGAAGACCCAGTTATTCCACTTCTGGGCATATATCCCAGAGACGCTCCAACATACAATAAAGACATATGCACCACAGTGTTCACAGCAGCCCTATTTATAATAGCCAGAAGCTGAAAAGAACCCAGATGTCCTTCAGTAGATGAATGGATACAAAAATTGTGGTATATTTACACAATGGAGTACTACTCAGCTATCAGAAACAATGACTTTATGAAATTCTTAAGAAAATGGATGCATCTAGAGAATATCATCCTGAGTGAGGTAACCCAGTCACAAAAGAACAGACATAATATGTACTCACTGATAATTGGATACTAAGCCCAGAAAGCTCTGAACATCCCCAGAAACAACTCACAGAGTATATGAAGTTCAAGAAAAACAAAGGCCAAAAAAAGAAAAAAGAAAATGAAAACCATTATGCTTAATCTTTACACACCAAGAAAACTTTGACTATTTCCAGGTTACATCTTGTTTTACATGTACTTTATGCTCATTGTAATTAGTAAGATTTTAATGCATACTATCAAACCTTTAAAAATATCAAGTACTGACAAAAATGTATTCATATGCTTTTATGCAAAAATGTTTAAAATCTGTACATTTATCTTTGTTTTTTAAAATAAAGTTGTTCAATTAAAAAAAAAAGAAGTAACAGTTCTGAATATATGTAACTCAACACTCGAGCTCCCAGACATCAAAGGTAAACATTAGTAGGTCTTGTGGAGATAAACTTCAACATTAGTTGAGCACTTTAGCATTTCTTGGTCAGCATCAGGTGTCTGGGTGTGGGCTGATGTTAAGGGGATACATGATTGCACAGTGGAGAGGTAGGTGGGGAAAAGGATAGGAAAACAGAAGAGGACAGGAGATTCCGGGAAGAACGAAGATGGAGGCAGATGTGGATGTTTCTCTCAGCACATCTCTTTATAAATAAAGTTGTTATGAGTGTTTCATAAGGGATGGAATTGTACAAGATCATTTGACTTATCCAGGTTGGCAAATTGTATCCATTGGATCAGAGTAGTTTGGTGTGCTCTTTGATGTGACTACTTAACTGAGTTCAAAGGGTTTAGTGGTGGAGTGCATAAAGCCTGCCACAGAATTGGGATGTGTGTGTCTAAGGCTTGGCAATAACACGCCAAGGGGAAGTGAGTGCAAACAACACACTGGGGTGGTCGCATCCACCGGACAGAAGCAGCAGGGGCAGTAGGGTGAACCGTGCCTGCGTTCTTAGAGGCAGCCTGGAGTGCCAAGTGATGTGGGGACCACACGGAGTGTGCTCACCTCTGCACTAGAGTGGCATCTGCAGAATGAGACCTTGGGGTCTCATGCAGAGGAGAGAAAGCGAGCACGCTGACGGGTATGTGCATGCCTGTCGCCTGCAGCTACTCACAATCGTCACTAAGTGCAAATGGCCTAAGTGCCACCCATGACTGGACAAAGACACTAGCGTAGACAAGGAGGAGACTGAGAATGTCTATCCTGTGACACAGAAGACTGGGGATCATCGTTATATGTTATATAAGGCAGAAACTGAGAGTGAATCAGCACCTGCTTACTCACGAGGACTCCAGCTCCTGCAGGCTCTAGTAAGGTAGACCACGAGAGACCAAAATGATGAAAAATGAACAGACCTTTTAAAAACAAAAAGGCAAACCCAAACTGTCACTACTCTTGCACAAGACTGCATTTCGGTTCAGAGCACCTACTGGGCTCCCGAGCACCTACAGCTCCAGCAGGAAGGAATCTAATGCTCCCTTCTGGCCTCCATGGACATCTGCACTTGAATGTAAACAGATAATTAAAAATAAAATAATGTTTTAAATGTTGATATGGTGGCTGTTGAGAAGAGGATGGAAGGGAAGTAGGTTGGCACTAAGACACATGTTGGTTACCCTGGAGCCTGACCAGAGTGAGAAATGCCCAGGGAATGAATCAGTGGGTAAGGCTGCCAATTGTTATTTCAGAGTGAGTTTATGAAAAAGCATCCAAAGAGCAATGACTAGAGAGCCATCTAAAACATGACTTGAAATAAAGATGACTTTAAGGTTATGGTTTTGAAAAACCGTCACGTATATTTATAAAGCACACAAAAATCAACGAGCATATCTTCATAGGAGTCTTGCATGGGGCCAACAGATCACAAATGATTCAAATTCATATTCATTTTCTTTCTCTCTTCTTACACTGGCATAAAAAGACTAATGGGGATGAGCTGACTTTGCAAGGGTTGACTTTGATGTTTCACAAAATTTCATGGCTAATCTGGGAACAGGTGCTGAGAACACGTGTGTTAAGCTGACCTAAGCGGAGTTAGTCATGGCTGGAACCCTCTGTTATTGTCTGTAACGTCTCATGTTCCAGTTCGGAAATGGCAGCAAAGTTTTACTTTCCCAGAGAGTGTTCCCTTTTTCTCTCTTGACAGCTAATGGACAGACTATCAGATTAAACAAGGCTAACCAGTAAATTCCAATACATCATAGTGAAGGTACAGCTGCTGTGGCGCCATGCCTCTGTGGCGAGGTGTCTGCTGTGCTGTAAGCAGCCTTCTATGCACTGGCCATCACCATGTGACACATTCTAGGGCCTGGCAAGAAAACATCCCTCACTTGGCAAATACCAGTGATTGTGCTTTCACATCTCCGCCAGTTAACATGGCCGATACTAAAGCCCCTGAAGAGGAAATGGCCCTTCAGCCACTGCAGAGGGTGGCAGGGAGGACACAGAACACATGAAGATGGTAACAAAATATAGGCTGCAGAAAAGGCTCCAGAGTTAAGAGCCCTCTAGTGGTTTGAATAAAAATGGCCACCAATGCTCATGTATTTGAATGCTTAGTCATCAGAGAGTAGCATTATTTAAGAAGGACTAAGATATGGCTTTGTTGGAGGAAGTGTGTCACTGGGTGGACTTGGAGGGTTTCAAAAACCTGACTCAGCATGGATTTCAGCTTTCGGATTAGTGTGTAGTTCTCAGGTACATCTCCAGCACCACACCAATTACTGTCATGCCCTTTGCCGTGATAATAATGGACTAAACAAGCTTCTTATTAAATACTTTTTTAAAAATAAGAGTTGTCTTGGTCATGGTGTCTCTTCTCAACAATAGGACGGTGATTAAGACAAGTGCTTACTGCTCTTTTAGAGGACTCAAGTTCTTAAATCTCAAAGAGTAGTTCACAATCACCTGTACCTCTTCTGGCTTCCATGGTAACTGCATGCATGTGTCAGATACACACACCTATAAACATACAAACAACAACACACACACACACACACACACACACACACACAGACACACACAGACACATCCACATATAAACAGATAAGTAAAAAACTGCAGCACGTTGTCAAGTTTATGTTAAAAGTGATAGATACAATAACTGCCAGACACTTTCTAGGATTCAGGGAGCCTTTGATCCATGTAAACCCTTCTCAGTGGGGAGTGGAAACTGCCTGTCTTCAATGTGTCATCACCTTGTCCTGTCACTTCTGTGTCTCATAGACAAGGAAGCACAAGAGGGAGTCTCTCTCCTCTGTAATCCAATTCTTTCTCCTTCCTGCACATGTGTGCCAGGTCCTCCCCTGAGCCCTGAAATAGGATGGTGATTGAAATCAGCACAGTCCCTCTAGGTACTCTATAGTTAGAGTGCTTGAGCGCACAGACACACACATACCAAGAGATCAAGAACTGTTTACTGAGGAATATGGAGTGGAGTCTGAGCAAAAGCCCTAAGGCAGGGGAGCAGAAAAAGTCTGGAGAAGGGGGTGGGGGAGAAACAGAACCACTTGATTATAACTTTTGGTGCTTCATGCCAGGGGCTTTATGTACCACCCACCTGCCCTGTGCTGGTCCCAGCTGAGAAGAAAGGTGCAGAGAGATTTGCATATCACCCATAGCTAACCAACAACAAATATATACCATAGGTACACACAAAAAGCTAGTGGAGACAGCAAGCAGCCAGACCAGTTTCCAGAGCCCTCAGGCCAATCTCCGAGCAAAGGCATACCTTATCAGTTTTTCCCCCTTTCCTTCCTCCCTCTCTTCCTTTCTTAGCAAAGCAGAAAGGAGACACAAAAGTTGTAACATCCATTATCTGGTAAGACTCACAGCAGGGGAACCCGTGATCAGAATATATTGAATGAAAGAAGTTGAAACAATAAAAAGAAAAACAAAACAAAACCAGAAAAAGCACAGAGCAGTGCCCCTGCTTATTCTCCCAGTGAGCAATCTCTGCCTCGTGAACTCAGACGCCTCCTACAGTGATTGTTCTCTTGTTCACCTTGACTGTGCAGCCCACTCTGGACTGTACTATGGTTTTTCTCTGCATAAAGTTATTTTACTTCCCTTGTTTAGAAAAAATAGAAAGGAAAGAAGGAAGGAAGAAAGGAAGGAAAGAAGGAAGAAAGGAAGGAAGGAAGAAAGAAGGAAGGAAGGGGGATGACAATGGGCCACACATGGGAGAAGTATATTGTAAGTACAGGGTCATGAAGTTCTCTAGTTCCCATGTTTCAAATATTGTGCTCATGAATTTCAGTTGGAGAGCAAGAGAAACCCAAAAGAAACCCGAAACTAACCAAGATAGAGTACTTTTAAAATGTGTACACATTTACTGTGTGTAACATGTTTTCAGCCATTGTGGGACATCAAAGTCATGTCCTACCTCATATGTTTATCCTTCTAGCAATTTTCTTTTTTACTTATTTTATTTATCTCATGTATATGAGTACACTGTCACTGTCTTCAGACACACCACGAGGGCATCGGATCCCATTACAGATGGCTGTGAACCACCATGTGGTTGCTGGGAATTGAACTCAGGACCTCTGGAAAAACAGTCAGTGGTCTTAACCACTGAGCCATCTCTCCAGCCCAGCAATTTTTAAGTATGAAACATTGATATTGGACTGGCAAGATGACTCAGTTTGTAAAGCACTCGCTGCCAATCCTGACAGCCTGAGTTCTATCTCGAGGACCCACAGGATAGATGGAGAGAATGAACTATGAGGTGTCCTCTGACTGCCAAACAACATGTGCACACACACAAAATATATAAATCACCTCAAGTAATAATGTTAACTATTTACTAAACATTACACAATTTCCATGTGAACCCATAATTACCTTTAATTAATTACCTTTAGTAAAGGGGGAAAGTCACAGATAAGCCAGCAACATCAACAAAAAGAAACCCAGTTACAAAAGCTGAAAATGTTAATGTACATTCCACAGTATAGTACAGCAACCAACCCTGGTTGAGTCACAAGCACGTAAGGCTCTTGATTACAACTTTCGTGTATTATAGAGACATGGTAATGAAAACCAGGCTGGTTACATCATTTTAGCTGTTGAGAATAAAAAAGTGCAGTGGGTGAGACTCACTGAAAGATATTAACACAAAAAAGAGCCCTCACTTGTCTGAAGAGTTAACTAAGTGACCTGCTTCTGGCCACCTATGTTTTTGGTAGCTAATATGTAATCGTTTGGTTTCCCTGGTTCTTGTCCAGGTGGTCACTGTTGATATTCTTGGAAGAAGTGGCTCACTCCAGTCTCAAGAACATCAGCAACATGGTGTCTATGCTAGTGTTTCTCCTGCCTGGAACATTCCTTCCTGTCATGATAGGGCTGGCTCTCTCCAGTCTTTAAATCTACCAGTCTTAAACTACCCCAGTTTATACAGGCCAACCCACACAGAAGAACCTGAAGCAGACCTTGTAAGCCTCTACTGCATAACCTATGTATGTATGTACGTACGTACGTTTAACCTGTTGACCTCTCATCACCGTTCAAAGTCATCTGTAATATCCACTTCTTTATGCTCCCTCCATGTCCCTTAATGGAACATTCATGACTGTAAACACAGATCTATTTTATTTAGTAACTGCCTTGTGCTTGAAATAGTATCAAGCCAAGTGGGTTATCCAAAAATACACTTGCTCAGTAAGAGGACATAACAGTGTGTGATTATTCTACTCCACAATTTGTGAGGAAAAATCGATGAACATCACATATTATCAGCTGTCTTCTGATGTCAATATACGGACATATGCACAAAGTGAATGCGAGTAACAGCATGAGGAACTGAACAGGTCGAGTGTGAACTGATATTCATGGATGTTAGGGAAACGCCCGAATCAGGCCCCTATACACTTTAAAGCTCTGCTTCTTTATGTTTTAAGGAAATAACTATGTGCATGTGCACCTGTATGTGCACTGTATTCCCTGGACTTGGTGTTTGGTGTGTGTGAGTCCTCTGATTTGGGGGTTGGAAACTGAGCTCAGGTTCTCTGCTGACGAGAACAACAGAAGCTCTAGCTGATGGGCTATATCTTCTACAATAAATACCCAAGCACGCACCCACACACACATCTTCTTTCCCTCTAAAATAGGTCAACGGAAAAGACACCCACCTAACAGACAAATAACATATATGTAAAGCAGTATGAACTACCCAGTGATAAATACTATTCTTAGGAACATCTTCCTAGTCCTTTTCTCCAAAGTGAAAAAAAAGTCTTCTGTATTCACTACTTTTTCTACATATAGTGAAATTCGGCACAGTCATCACTATGATTATCAGGAGCTTAGCTATGCTTCCTCAGACACACGCAGTAACGGCGTAGCTGAGGAGAGCAAAGCACAAAGTTGTGAGGGTGAAACACGCAGGACTACAGGGGACCCACTGGACACAAGCTCCAGAACAAGTAGGTGCTGAGAGTCTCTAATTCTATAACCCACAAGGCTGAGTCAGGAGGACTGCAAATTCAAGACCAGCCTGCATCACACAGTGAACTCAAGGCAAGCCTAAGCTGTATTGTATGACACGGTTAAAGGAAGACATTAACAACAATCACTCCATAAAGTTGCACAATAACGTGCATGCACATAAAGGGAGGAACTGTAAACGTAAGTGGTGAAAGTCAGTAATTTTATCTCATCTATGTTTTGCCATGAGATATTAAACACAAAACCCTTGAGGGAGTCAAGATGTGGCCCACTTTGTGTCCTGAGCACTCAGAGATTGTGATGGTGTATCGCAGACATGCAGTTACGTAAGACCAGAATATATGTAACTTTTTCCAGTTTCTGACTCAGTCAGCATTGGAGACAAGGCCATTAAGATGCCTTAATATGTAATATGGTAACACCTACAAGCTAGTGAGTGCACAGCCCCAAGAAGGGGCTCATTTGTCCCAAACTGTGTCACTAAAGATGGCAGGTTGGAGTCTGACAGGAAAGAGCTGCATTCAGAGCCAGGACTCATTAGAGGGCCTGAAGATTCTCATATTCATAAGCCACATGCAGAATATAAAATCCTTTCCTGCAATATTAAGAAAGCAGTATGTTTTGTTTTGTTTGAGACTTGGCCTGTACTGGTTACTGTTTTCTGTCAATTTTACACAAGCTGCAGTCATTTGGGAGGAGAGCACCTCGGCTGAGGCTAAGGTTGTAGCAGCTTGAAAACACTTCCCTGGCCTGTATTCCATAGCTAGATGGAAACCTTGAATTTTCAGATTTACCTGTCATGTTAACACTGGAGATCAGCAGAGGCACAGAATGGTTTCCACTTGGAAAGCCTACAAAAATAAAGACATCAATTATTAAGCATTAAACTTGGTACATAGCTGGAGCCCTCTGACCTTCAATCAAAGGTGTGGGGCTCCAAGGGGTGTACATATTGAAGCCAATTGTCTTACTATCTTTGTGTGAGTGATTTGAAGAGTTGCTACACCATGGAAAGACAGTAGGATGGAGGCCCTGAGGAAGAGTTCAGGCCCATGTGGCAGAGTCACCAGGTTGATGAACAGTCCATTGGACATGTTTACAGTCAGGCTGTCTCTGCTTCCTGGGCTACACTGTGAGGGACCAGGGCCTTGCATTTGAAGAAGGAACTGTGATCTTGAAGAAAATGAGATGCCTATTTAGTTTCTGTGAATCCATCATGCACACATCCCATTCCCCAGTTACATGAGTCTCTGAGCCTGAAGTAGGTACACAGACGAGGGGGAGGAGAACTTGCAGCTTCGAAGGGTGGCAGTGGCATGGGGGAGGGTAGGTAATACCACAGGAAGTTCTGCTTGTACCAATGTTGCTTTGAAACATCCTGGAGCTGTCAGTGAGTTTGAGAAGGCATTGTTAGATCTTTCACACAGAACACAGCAAGCTTCCATAGCAACTTCCATAGGCCAGCTTTTGGTGTCAACAGTTTTGTCAAGGTGTCTGCAGAGGTGATGTCAGTTCTGTTTGGGACACAATGGTAAGGACCATTCTGGAAAGACCCTCTTTGTTCATGGGTGCCTCCTGGTCTGAAAACCACCAACACCCCTAGTGTCACTCAGTGGAGAGATGACATTTGTAGGATTCTCATTTTTCCAGGAAAATCTCAGTAAGTTTTAATTAGTACTTAAATATATTGTCAGATCAGGGGAACTAAGAGACTCCTGTGCTTCAGGTAAGCAACTTTTCAGTGGTTTATTTTGGAATCTCTATAAAGACTACAACCCACAAGGGACGAGAGCTCAAGTAATTCTACTGTTGATTTCTGTCATAGAGACCAACCCTGTTGATATCAGGCTGAGCCCTACTCAGAGTCACTTCCTGTTTAAAGAGGCACAAAGGTGTTACTTATGTTTCTGACATGGCTCACTCCTTACAATCTCCATGACTCAAAATAAAAGAAACCTTTAAAATGCAAAGAAAAGCCACCAATAGTAACTGTGAAATGTATTTCTTACGTATCTACCTCTGATTGGGATGACCATCCAGTGTGAAGCAGGACTCAGAAAGGTCCAATCAATGCAGATGTACTTGGCAGGTATCAAGTTGTGGCCAACAGCATTCAGTGCGTGTGGACAGAGGTTTCCTTCATTATAGCCTCCTGGTAACTTTATGGCAGGAACATTGTTTTACAGTGACACAACTAAAGCCCATACGCTCAGCTCTTCAGTGAGTCTGGATATGGATTGGTCAATTAACTGCAAAGCCAGCATAGATCTATGTTCCTCCTCCCATATCTTCCTGGTGTTACATCATCAGCTGCTCCTTCCTCAACCAAGTCATCCAGATTCCTCCCTCTTCCGGTGTCAAGGTGCAACCTATCAATCAGCAAGCAATGGGTCCCACTGCTATGATACCCAGCACACCTCCATAGCATGGTCAACGTGTATCTGGAACTGCCACATGAACCTTGATTACTGTCACTCCCAAGACAGCACTTCCGGCAAAACAAAACAAACAAATGCTAGCAAAAAGGCCAGAGCTGGGACATAGGCATCAGGACCTACGGCAAGCCCACAGATTGCTGAGCCCTGAGAAGAGGCTCAGGAGGACTCCATCACAGGCGAGTTCCCCACTTCCTCTCCACTGACTATCCGGGAAAAGACCACCAGGGACTCTCGGTGTGCAAGTAGTGCAGTGCTGCCTGGGAACCAACTGTGCCCAGAGCCAGAGCAGGTCCACCTCTATCAGAACTCACAGCCTACCCACAGAGAGCTGAACACCCAGGAGCACTCTCCCTCCTGAGCCCATAGGCCCAAAGACCCACAGGAGAGACAAGTTCCAGTCAGAGACAAAAAGATCACCCAGCATCACAGATAACAAGATGACAAGAGGCATGCCTAAGAACCTAAGAAACAGGAAACAAGACAGCCTGGCAACATCAGAACCAGTTCTCTCACCACAGCAAGTAGTGGATATCTTGACACAACAGAACAAAATTTGAACTTAAAATCATACCTCATGATGATGATGGAGAACCAGGAAAACACACATAAACAAGTAGAAGCCCTTAAAGAGGAAACACAAAAATCACTTAAAGAGCTACAGGAAAACACAACTAAACAGGTGAAGGAAATAAAACTGGAAATAGAAACAATAAAGAAATCACAAAAGGAGAAAACCGTAGAGAAAGAAAACCTAGGAGAGAGTTCAGGAGTCATAGACACAAGCATCACCAACAGAATACAGGAGATGAAAGAATCTCAGGGGCAGAAGACACCATAGACATACCAGTCATTGACACACCAGAGAAAATGCAAAATTCAAAAAGCTTGTAAACCAAAACATCCAGGAAATTCAGGACACAACGAGAAGACCAAACCTAAGGATAATATGTTTAGAAGAGAGCAAAGACTCCCAAAAAGAGCCAGTAAATATCTTCAACAAAATCATAGAAGAAAACTTTTCTAACCTAAAGGAAGAGATGACCATGAACATACAAGAAGCTTACAGGACTCCAAATAGATTGGACCACAAAAGAAATTCCTCCTGACACATAACAGTCAAAACTCCAAATGTTCGAAACAAAGATTTCTAAAAGCATTAAGGGAAAAAGGACAAATAACATAAAAAGGTAGACTGATCAGAATTATACCAAACTTCTCAACAGAGACCATGAAAGCTAGAAGATCCTGGACAGATGTCATACAGACCCTAAGAGAACACAAATGCCAGCCCAGGCTACTAAACCCAGCAAAACTCCCAATTACCATAGATGGAGAAAACAAGATATTCCAGGACAAAATCAAATTTACAAAATATCTGTCCACAAATCCATCCCTACAAAGGATAACAGATGAGAGACTCCCACACAAGGAGGGAAACAACACCCTAGAAAAAGCAAGAAAATAATCTTGCAAGAAACACAAAAGAAAAAAAGCACACAAACATAATTCTACCTCTAACAACAAAAATAACAGAAAACCACAATCACTATTTTTTAATATCTCTTAACATCAATGGACTCAATTCTCCAATAAAAGACATAGACTATCAGACTAGATTTGTAACAGGATCCTACTTTTTGCTGCATAAAGGAAATTAATCTCAGCAACAAAGACAGCTACTACCTCAGAGTAAAAGAATGTAAAAAAAAAAAAAAAAAAAAAAAAAAAAAAAAAAAACCATCCAGGCAAGTGGTCCCAGAAAACAAGCTGGAGTAGCTATTCTAATATCTTATAAAATAGATTTTCAACCAAAAGTTATCAGAAAAAATAAGGAAGGACACTTTTTACTCATCACAGAAAAAAATCTATAAAGATAAACTCTCAATCCTGAACATCTATGCTCCAAATATAAGGGCACCCAGATTCATAAAAGAAACCTTACTAAAGCTCTAAGCACATATTGTACACAACAATAGTGGGAGACTTCAACACTCCACTCTCCTCAATGGACAGATCATGGAAGCAGAAACTGAACAGAGACACAGTGAAACTAACACAAGTTATGAACCAAATGAATTTAACAGACATCTATAGAACATTTCATCCTAAACAATATATATATACTTTTTTCTCAGCACCTCATGGTATCTTCTTCAAAATTGACAATAAAATCAGTCACAAAACAGGCCTCAACAGATAAAAGAAGATTGAAACAATCCCATGCATCCTGTCAGACCACCATGAATTAAGGGTGGTCTTCAATAACAACAAAACATCAAAAGGCTCACATATACGTGGAAGCTGAACAACGCTCTACTCAATAATAACTTGTCGATGAAGAAATAAAGAAAATAAGGATTTTTTTTTTAGAATTTAAAGAAAATGAAGGCACAATATACTCAAACCTATGGGATACAATGAAAGCAGTGCTAAGAGGAAAACTCATAGCTCTGAGGGCCTCTAAAAAGAAACTGGAGAGACCATACACTAGCAGCTTGACAGCACAATTAAAAGCTCTAGAACGAAAAGAAGCAGATACACCCGAGAGCAGATGGCAGAAAATAATCAAACTCAGAGCTGAAATCAACCAAGCAGAAACAAAAAGAACTATACAAAGAACCAACAAAACCAGGAGCTGGTTTAAAAAAAAAAATCAACAATTTTGATAATCCATTAGCCAGAATAACTAGAGGGCGCAGAGAGAGTATCCAAATTAACAAAATCAGAAATGAAAGGGAAGACACAACAGCAGAAACTGAGGAAATTCAAGAAATTATCAGATTCTACTACAAAAGCCTATAATAAACAGAACTGGAAAATCTAGAGGAAATGGACAATTTTCTAGGCAGATACCAGGTATCAAAGTTAAATCAGGATCAGATAAACCATCTAAACAATCCTATAACCCCTAAAGAAATAGAAGCAGTCATCAAAAGTCTTCCAACCAAAAAAGTCCAGGGGGCTGGAGAGATGGCTCAGTGGTTAAGAGCACTGACTGCTCTTCCAGAGGTCCCAAGTTCAAATCCCAGCAACCACATGGTGGCTCACAACTATCTGTAATGGAATCTGATGTCCTCTGGTATGTCTGAAGACAGTGTACTCACTCACATAAAATACATAAATAAATCCTTAAAAAAAAAAAAAGTCCATGACCAGATGGGTTCAGTGCAGAATTCTATCAGACCTTCATAGAAGACCTAATACCAATACTCTCCAAACTATTTCACAAAGTAGAAACCAAAGGAACACTACCCAACTCATTCTTCGAAGCCACAATTATGCTCATACCTAAACCACATAAAGATCCTACAAAAAAACAGAACCTCAGGGGCTGGAGAGATAGCTCAGTGATTAAGAGCAGTGATTGCTCTTCCAGAAGTTCTAAGTACAAATCCTAGCAACAACATGGTGGCTCACAGCCATCTGTAATGAGATCTGCTGCTCTCTTCTGGTGTGTCTGAAGACAGCTACAGTGTACTTAAATAAATAAAAAAGAAATAGAAATTCAGACCAATTTACCTCATAAACACTGATGTAAAAATACTCAATAAAATTCTTGCAAACCGAATCCAAGAACAACATCAAAATGATCATTCACCATGATCAAGTAGGCTTCATCCCAGGGATGCAATATGCGAAAATCCATCAATGTTATTCAGTATATAAACAAACCCAAAAAGAAACACACACACACACACACACACATACATACGATAGTCTCATTAGATGCTGAGAAAGCATTTGACAAAGCTCAACACCATTTCATGGTAAAAGTCTTGGAAAGATCAGGAATTGAAGGCCCATACTTAAACATAGTAAAAGCAACACACAGCAAATCAGTAACCAACATTAAACTAAATGGTGAGAAACTTGAAGCAATCCCAATAAAATCAAGGACTAGTCAAGGCTGCCCACTCTCCCCCTACCTATTCAATATAGTACTGGAAGTCCTAGGCAGAGCAAAGGAAGAAGTCAAAATATCACTATTTGCAGATAATATGATAGTATACTGCAGTGACACCAAAAATTCCACCAGAGAACTCCTAAACCTGATAAACAACTTCAGCAAAGTGTCTGGATATAAAATTAACTGAAACAAATCAGTAACCTCATCTACTCAAAGGATAAACAGACTGAGAAAGAAATTAGGGAAATGACACCCTTTACAATAGTCACAAATAATATAAAATACCTTGATGTGACTCTTACAAAGCAAGTAAAAGATCTGTAAGACAAGAACTTCAAGTCTCTGAAGAAAGAAATTGAAGATCTCAGAAGATGGAAAGATCTCCCATGCTCATGGATTGGCAGGATTAATATAGTAAAAATGGCCATCTTGCCAAAAGCAATCTACAAATTCAATGCAATCCCCATCAAAATTCCAACTCAATTCTTTACAGAGTTAGAAACAGCAATTTGCAAATTCATTTGGAATAACAAAAAACCCAGGATAGCAAAAACTATTCTCAACAATGAAAGAACTTCTGGGGGAAATCACAATCCCCAACCTCAAGCTGTATTACAGAGTAATCATGGTAAACATGTACAGTATTGATATAGAGACAGGAAGGTAGGAATGGAACAGAATTGAAGACCCAGAAATGAACCCACACACCTTTGACAAAGGCTATAAAAACATTCAATTGAAAAAGGACATCTTTAACAAATGGTGCTGGTTCAATTGGCAGTCAGTATGCAGAAGAATGCAAATTGATCCTTTCTTATCTTCTGTACAAAGCTCAAGTCCAAGTGGATCAAAGACCTCCACATAAAACCACTGAAACTAATAGAAGAGAAAGTAGGGAAACAGCTTAGAATACATAGACAGTGGGGAAATTTTCCTGAACAGAACCCCAATGGCTTATCCTCTAAGATCAAGAATCAACAAATGTGACCTCATGAAATTGCAAAGTTTCTGTAAGGCAAAGGACACTGTCATTAGGACAAAACACAACCAACAGACTGGGAAAGGATTTTTACCAATCCTACATCTAATAGAGGGTTAATATCTGATATGTACAAGAACTCAAGAAGTTAGACTCCAGAACATTAAATAATTCTATTAAAAATGGGGTACGGAGCTAAACAAAGAATTCTCAACTGAGGAATACTGAATGGCTGAGAAGCACCTAATGAAATGTTCAACATCCCTAGTCATCAGAGAAATGCAAATTAAAACAACCCTGAGATTCTACCTCACACCAGTCAGAATGGCTAAGATCAAAAACTCAGGTGACAGCAGATGCTGGTTAGGATGTGGAGAAAGAGGAACACTCCTCTATTGTTGGTGGGATTTCAAGCTGGTACAACCACTCTGGAAAACAGTTTGGAGGTTCTTCAGTAAACTGGACATAGGACTACGTGAGGACCCAGCTAATCCACTTCTGGGCATATACCAATGATACTCCAACATATAATAAGGACACATGCTCCACCATGTTTATAGCAGCCTTATTTATAATAGCCAGAAGCTGGAAAGAACCCAGATGTCCTTCAACAGAGGAATGGATACAGAAATTGTAGTACATTTACACAATGGAGAACTACTCAACTATTAGAAACAGTAACTTTATGAAATTCCTAGGAAAATGGATGGAACTTGAAGCTATCATCTTGAGTGACGTAACCCAGTCACAAAAGAACACACTTTGGCATGCACTCACTGATAAGTTTAACTAGCCCCCCAAAAGCTCTGAATACCCAAGAAACAATTCAGAGACCTTACAAAGCTCAAAGTGAAGGAAGACCAGAATGTGGATGCCTCAAACCTTCTCAGAAAGAACAAAACACACTCACAAGAGGAAATATAGGAACAAATAGAGGAGCAGGGATTAAAGAAAAGATCATCCAGAGACTGCCTCAGCTGGGGCTACACCCCATTTGCAGCCACCAAACCCAAGCACTATTGCTGATGCCAAGAAGTGCTTACTGGCAGGAGCCAGATATGGATGCCTCCTCAGAGGGTCTGTCAGAGTCATACAGATATCGTTGAGGATGCTTTCAGCTAATCATCGGACTGAACACAGGGACCCAGTGAAGGGGCTAGAGAAAGGACTTTAGAGGCTGAAAGGGTTTGCAACCTCATGTGAAGAACAACAATATCAACTAACAAACTTTCCAGAATTCCCAGGGACTAAAACACCAACAAATGAGCACACATGGAGAAACCCATAGCTCCAGTTGCATATGTAGCAAAGGATAACATTGTCTGGCATCTATGGGCGGAAAGAACTTTGGTCCCATGACGGCTCGTTTTTCCCAGTTTAGGGGAATGCCAAGGCACTCATGTGGAGAGGGTAGTTGGGAGCCAGAGCAGCTTCAGGGAAGCAAGGGAAGGGGGATGGGGGGATGAGAATGAGAGAAAAGGGGACAACATTTGAAATGTAAATACAGAAAATATTCAATTTAAAAAATTTTCAGTCTTCAACCTAGTTTTAAAAAAATTCTAATAGCCTCCCAGCCTTCCTCCCAAATGCTAGGCCTAAAGGTACGAACCACACCTGCAGTCATCATCATCATCTGTTCTATTATTTTGGTACTTTGAGACAGGATCTCTCTATAGCCCTGGCTGTCGAGTTCTACTCATTATGTAGACCAAGGTGGCCAGAAACTCACAGAGACCAACATACACTGTCTCTGAAGTGCTGGGATTAACGGTATGTGCCACCATGCCAAGCAGAACAGTATTTTAAAAAGTTCGTGGCATCATTTCTTCTTTTCTATTATCCCCTGGACAATACTGTGGAATGAAAGCAGTATCGGCTGATGTGGGTGGTGATGTGAAATGGTTGAGCTTGGATTCTGCTCTGAAGCCGAACGTGTATTACTTGTTTTACTTTAAGCTACCTTACTACATGATGTCTAGGATTTCTCATCTATAAAATGGAGATGGTGGGTGAGGCTTCTAAGGGTGACTTACAAACCTCTGTTTAGCATAGTGGTGGTGGGGAACAATGGCAGAAACTGTACCTGGATATTAACTGTTTCAGAGCACTTAAAAATCACCATGTACTGTAATGCTAATTGTTTACATGCTGCACACAAAGACTACAACAGTTATTTGTTTTTTTTTTTTTTTTTGGTTTGCTGTTAAAATTTTTAGAGATACTGTCTCCTTTATGTAGCCCAGGCTGGCCTTAAGAAGTGCTTGAATTAGCCAGAGACCCGACCCTGACACCCCTTAACAACACCTTCTTTTAGCACAGTTTGAAGGTATCTCTATAGAACTGAATCAATTACTCTATTAGTTCATGAAATCAGGGAATCAGAGCATTTCAGGTTTTCCAAATAGCACTAACCTCTCTAGAGAGACACTAATAAACAGAGCACAGTGAGAAAGTCGAACAGCTACAACAGCAACAGCAAGAGCGAAAATGTGTTCTGAGGGCAGAAGTTAAAAAGGGCACTCCACTTCAGTGACTTGTGAGAGGAACAAATCTGATGTACTTGTACACACAAGGCAAGCCGCTGGGAGGACGAAGTCTCCTGTTTGTTCTAAGACAGGGTCCATTCTTTCCTTAATTGATTTCAGAAGTAGGTCTGCAATTCCAGTTTGTCACAGATACAAGACAAAAGAGCAAACATAAAACATACCCAATGAAGGTGAAGAAGTCCTGTAATCCCCTAAGTAGAGTTAGGAATATCAGAAGTTCAAGTTTATCTTCAGCTACATAGGCATTCAAAGCCAGTTTAGGCTGCAGGGTTACAAGTGATTCTGACTCAACAAAACAATGAAATTCAGCACAACGAACAGAAATAGGGTTGTTTAATTCACCCAGATTATACCAACAAAAGCAGGTATTGGGCCCAAATCATCTGCTGAGGTAAATCGACTGGTTATCCATAGATGAGACTGAAAAAAAACAAAAACAAAAACAAACCCCAAAACAAAAACAAAACACACAAAACATGGACTGAACTGAAAATCACAAAGCTTTTGGTCATTTCAAGTTTCTTATCCTAGTACTATTTCCCTAGCAACTGGATTCTAGTAGGTGACAAGGGACAATAGAATTTTGTTAGAGTTCTACTCAAAGTGTTCAAAAGGTCAAGGCCTCGACGGGAAACAAAATCCCCAACACAGAAGGCTGTCAACATCATGTTGTTATGACCTTAATGATGACGTCGTGGGCTCCGGGCCACAGAGAGACCTCGAGGCTCTGTGCAGGTGACTCGCAGCAGTAGCGGCCGTGGTCCCAACCTCACTTGCGCAGGGGAACAAGGCGTGTACACCCAAGGTTCCCACCCAGCCAAACTGGCCCTGGAATCCAACTTAAACCATCTGGGAGTACCTGAAGCAGGAAGCTGTGTAGGAAGAAAATCAGACCTGTTTCTGCGGCAGTCAACGGACATATTTCAATCTACAGGTCTTGCTACGAGCCACAGAACTCCAGGGAAAGGCTGAGGACCAACTTGGGTTTTCGCTAAAGAGCCATCCCAGGGAAACTCAACAAGTTCTGCGCATCACGCCGGCTGGCCTCCTCTAAGCAGGGGAGAGCCGGAGTCTCGCTTTACAAGTGGCACCCGCCCCAACCTTAGTTCCCCCTTCACCGCGGAGTCTTCCGCAAACGCGTGGAACTTTCCACGCGGACGCCGGACGTGGAGAGGCACTCCGCCGCAGCGCGCTTCCCCTCCGCCTGCCGACTTACCCTGAGCATCGGTCCTGTTCGCCACGGCCCCCGGCAGCACTAGCACCTGCAGCGCGCCCAGCAGCAGCGCGGCCCGCGCGCACAGCGCCATTGTTTCCAGGGCCCCTGAGCGCCCGCAGCAAACGCCTGGCGCCCAGAGCCGCCCTCCGCGCACGCGACCGCTCTGCGTCCCCTTCCGCCCGAACCGCTCCCCTGCTGCAGCCGCCGCCGCTCCCCCCCTAGTGACCAAATAGGGAAAGGGCCAGGCGGTCTGGGGCGGAGCCAGGGCGTGGTCCGCAAAGTCAGGAGGGGCGTGGCCCACAGGAGGCGGGGCAGGGAAGAGCTGCGGAATCAAGAGGGGGCGTGGCTCCGAGAAGAGAGCCGGGGGAGGGCGTGGCTTACAGAGGCGGGGCAAATGGGGGGGGAGCCTGGGACCGGAGGGGCGTGGCTCTCTGAACACTGAAGCAGAGACTGGGCTCTCCTAGGCGGATCAGGGCGTGGCTTTGGGTTTGGCGTAGTCTGAGCCCCGCCGCTGTGGCTCTATCTGCCATTTGAGGGGTAGTCGCATATCAGGAGGTCATGAAGACAGGCTTTATATAGTTTTCGAGTAGGGATTGGTGTGCATGCGGCAAGGATTAAGAGAGGAAGTTACAGGCTGAATGATTGCAGAGGCAGCCTCTCAGAGGAGTGTAGGCAGGTCAGACTCAAAACAAGTTTCAAAGTAACCATCTTCGTACTCCATTGTGTCTCCTTTTTTTTTTTCACAACTGTGAAAAAACTTGTAGAGTGAACAGTGCGTTTGCAGACCAGTTGGAAATTTAGCACCTATAGCCTAGGTTCCTCTATTCTAGAGTTCGCTGACTCTGCTCAATTACAGCCTGTTGTAATCTAGTTTTTTGGCAAAATCCCTCACAAACTCTAAAACCAATGTTCCCAAAGACTGTATTTTGACTCCACTCAGAACTCTAAAATTATGTGGCTAGTACACATCGCTCAACTAATATGGAAGGCATACCCAGAGTATCGCAGCTCTCTCCTGCTCCAGGGTACTGCAAAGATAAGCCAAAAACTTTATTATGAGAAACACTTTTTCTGACTGCTACAAAGATTTTCTGTTATAGATGTGTGATAATCATGAATTTATTAGGCCTGTCTGCCCTACATTTACAAGACTATACCAGCATCTACCACGGGCCTTAAAAAATATGTTTAGGATTTGGTGGTTCTGTTTCTGAAGAATCTAGCCAAGTGCTTCCAGACACAGAATAGGAAGGAACATTCTGTATACAGAATGAATGCTTGCCCCCGACTCCAGATGTTGAAACCCAGTGCTCAGTGTGGTGATTTAAAGAGGTGGTTAATTGGAGAAGTGACTGAGCCAGAAGAGCAGAGCTCTCAGAAGTGAAATTAGTACTTCATGAAAGTGGCCGGAGGAAAAATTTCACCCCCTCTGTCATTAAGAAACAGTAAGAAAATCCAGTCTATGAGACCAAGGGGCCTTCAACAGACACCAAGTCAGTTGCTGGCGTTACCTTTGACTTCCCAGGTGGAGGAGAAATGTTTCAAGAGAACTGATGTAATCTAACTTTGTATCTTTGAATAGTTCCCTAGCTGTGTAGTAGCACACACCTATAATCCCACTATTTAGGAGACAGAGACAGGAGGATTGCTGAAAGTTAAAGGCCAATTTGAGCTATATAGTAAGTTCCAGGCTGGGCTAATCTATAGTGAAACCCTGTCTCAACCAAACCAGCCAGGAATGGAGGCACAGTCCTGCACCTCCATCACTTGGGAGGCTGAAGGAAGATTAGGAATTCAAGGTCATCGTCAGCTTTATAGCAAGTTTGAGGTCAGCCTGAACTATCAGACCTAACTCAATAAACCAGTCAAACAAACACA
Organism: Micromys minutus; assembly: GCF_963924665.1. Taxonomy (NCBI): domain Eukaryota; kingdom Metazoa; phylum Chordata; class Mammalia; order Rodentia; family Muridae; genus Micromys; species Micromys minutus. Next base: position 4,919,505 of record NC_137985.1, on the reverse strand, counting down.
AATTTCCAAAATGGACAAAATAAAACATGAAACTCCTTCTTCTATGAATATTCTCAGTGTGCAATGACACACACATTCCCACTGCAAGGCTGTCCTCAAATTAATACCATTCTTTAAACAGAGGCTGACACTTGCTTTGTGCATGGCATGTGTTGAGAGGTTGGCATTCTCTTTGTGCAGGATGTCTACGGATCTTTCTTACTGTGCAACTTTCACTGGTCTCTCCAGACTCCCTTTACATTCTGTCTTCAACCATCTGGGCAGTTCTTTATGCCCTGATCCTCCTCCCAGCTGACTACAGATGCTGTGAGTCTTTTGCTTATGAGATGGCTTACAGACTACTTACTGAATGTTTACTATATGATGGACCATATCTTATGGTATTTATAGTCTAGTGTCAAGATAGATACTAATGGACCCAATGAAGGGGGTTAAACTGTATTGGGTTTAGGAAGGTGGCTAGACGCAGTGAAGTGTCTACCATGCACGCAGGAGGACCCAAATCCAAACCCCCAACATTCATGTAAAAATGTATTAGATGCCTATAATCCTAGTTTTAGAAGCAGAGACAGGTGGCTCCTACAGGCTGCTGGCTCGACAGTTGGAATATTTATGATTCAATGGAACATTTTTTCAAAATCACTAGATAGTAGAGATAGGGAAGCTACCCAACGTTTACCTCTGGCCTCCACACACGTGCACATAGACTTCTACATGCACAAACACACATACACTATATAAACAGTGACTTGATTTCTATTCTAAAGAAGGTAGAAAGGAAACTGGTGGTTTGAATAGTTATGGCCCCCATAGACACATGTGTTTGAACGCTTGGCACTATTAAGAGATGTGCTTTGTTGGAGTAGGTGTGGCCTTGGAGGAAGTGTGTCAGTGAGGCAGGCTTTGAGGTTAGTATGCTCAAACTATACTCAGTATGGCTCACAGTTTCTTTCTGCTACCTGCAGATCAAGATGTAGAACTCTTGGTTCCTCCAGCAAGTGTCTGCCTACTCACTGCTATGCTCCCCACCATGATGATAGTGGGCTAAACCTCTGAAACCGTAAACCAACCCCCATTAAATAGTTTCCTTTATAAGAGTTGTAGTCATGGGGTCTCTTCACTCCAACGAAAGCCTAAGACAATAACCTAGTAAATTCATTTCCATTACCTACATTATAATTTACCTTTATAACCATTAAAGTCTAGTATTTTAATCATAATAAATGCAGAAACAGGGTATTATTATGGGAGATTCTCAAAAATGATTTTATATCCTTTATTTCTTGACACATTTTTAATAAATGAATATTTTATTGCTTTAATAGGCATGTGACGGTGTAAATTTGTTTTATTTAAAAATAAAAAAGAGGCTACTTTATTTTCAAATTATATATTAGGCACAGTAGTGAATCTTTGTTTACTGAAATTCCCAGTTCTAATAAATTGTACAAGCATACAAGATTATGATTAACAACATCCCTCATAAAAATGTGGAAGGTGAGAACTAAGTCTCCAAAGGTGTCCTCTAGCCCTCATGTGCACACCCACCCACAGTCATAAATAAGAAAATAAAAATAACGATAAATAATGAGATACCCATGAAGGACTACATGTGAACTGTTTTCTACATAGGAGCACAGCAGAGATTGCTCTAAGATGATTCCATTACAAAGATTTCATGTTTCCTCAGCAAAACTTGCTGTTTTGCTTGTCTTATCACCATGACAAAATACTGAATGAAAGCAATGTACTGAATAGAGCTGTACTTTGGCTCACAGTCTGAGAGGTACGGTTCGTCATGTGGGGGAAGGAAGAATAGTTTGACAGGAGGCAGTAGGAACAGGAGGATAGTTTGACAGGAGGCAGCTGCTGGCCACAATATGTCCTTAAAAAGGAGGCAGAAAGGGGAAGGTGGGGAAGGTGGCACCGTTCTCTCCCAGTTTAACTTTGATTCAGTGCCAGATCTCAGCTCACAGAATGGTGCCAGTCACTTTCAGGATGATCTTTCCTCTGCATTTCAACCTCTCAGGACACACCCTCAGTAGAGGTCTAAAGGCGTAACCCTCAGTGACTGTAAGTCCAGTTGACAGTGTGGACAAACCATTGTACTTGCTTAAAATTTCACCATAATAAACTTTTAATAAAAAAGAAACAGGTGCTGGGTTTGCAGCTACATGCCTATAATGTCAGCAACCAGAAGGCATAGACAGTGAGGGCTATCTCTGGCTACACTGAGGCTACACAGCCTACATAAGAGACAGACAAACAATAGAGCAGATGCTAGAGGTGGGTCCATTGCTCTGTATGCTATGGATAATCACTCATAGCTATGGGCCAATAGGAGTTTTTGAAAAATTAATATTTGCATGAGGAAAGAATTGGAATCTGCCTGACTTCAAGACTGTGATAGCTATAGGTTAGGTAAGGCGTGCAAAAATGTAACAAAAGACTGTAAATTGGCCTCCATCCATTTCCACTTCTCTGCCAAGTGCCTGGAGCTTCTATTTTAGCAAATTGGCAGCTACCATATCTTACAATCAAAGTGCACTTCCCCATTTCTTTGCCTGCATTCTAGAATCTCTATCTTCCTTACACCCCCTCCTCTCATTTTTTAGTTCACTCTTCCTTAGAGCACATTTGTAGCCAATGTTCAGATAGTCAATAAATCAAAAAGAATTGCATATCTTTTTTTATTCCACATCATAGAAGATTCTTGAAGGACATAAGTGAAAGGGAAAATAGATGAGCTAAAAACAAAGACAAAGAAAAAGATAAATGTTTACACAGTTGGACTTTTAACGTCTAACAAGGGGATTGTTGGGATTCTGTAAACCCCACCCTTCAATTACCTGTCAGTAGCCAGGTATGCTCCACCCCAGTGACCTGACACTATAAAAGGGGCTGCTTGGCCCCTCCTCTCTCTCTTGGCCTCTCTTGCCTCCTGGCTCTCTTGCTCTCCCAACCCTACCCCTCCTCTTCCCCTTCCCCCCCACCCATGTGCTTCATGGTCTGCCTCTACGCCTCTCTCTCTCTCTCTGTTTCTTTACTGACCTCTTAACTCTCCCATGACTGTACTATACCGTTGTGTGTGGCTGGTCCCTCAGGGGGAAGGGATTCCCAACATGGACCCCCCCCAGGCATCTTCCTTGCCCCCAGGCCTCACCGCACCTCCATGGGTCATATGCCCCCCACTCTCTTTATCTTTCCCCTAACATTGGTGCCGAAACCTGGGACATCATCTTTTCACAACAGGGATGAGGAAAGAATTCTGGGTCACACATAGCAGAGCTGACTGCAGTTCTAGCTGCATGTCCGAGGCCAGTTTCATCTACAGAGCTAGTCCCAGGTCAGCCAGGGACACAGCTATTTCAAAAGCACAAAAATAAGTATGTAAAAAAATAAAGTTTCTAGTGGATTGAAGTTTTAAAGAGATGGTTTATCAGGAAGGGAAAGGCTACAGACCACTGCTCAGCGGTGCTGATTATGAAGCATGGCTCACTGGTGCTGTTAAAGGAATCTTAGTTGTAAAAACCCACCATCTTAAAGGAAGCCAGGACAAACGGATCAAGAACAATGAAAAGACTCAGTGGTTAAGAAGACTTGCTGAACAATCTCGAAGACACTGGCAGCTACATTGATAGGTACAAACTTCCTGAGTGAAGCACACACACACACACACACACACACACACACACACACACTCACACACACTCACACACTCACTCACTCACTCACACACTCACACACACACACTCACACACACTCACACACACTCACACACACACTCACACACACTCACACACACTCACTCACTCTTTCTTTTCTTTTTCTTTTTTAAAGGAAAACAGATTTATTTACACTTTGGCCAAATCAGGAGAGTCCTGGTGTCTTTCTGCATTTTCTGTAACACTATTACAGTTTTTTAGAAAAAAAAAAACTATGAGCCAGGAAAAAGGCTTATAGTCACTTAAATAGTGTTAGCATTCTGTCTAAGCTCTGCCCCACAGTTACCTGGCAACAGCAGGTATGCCTGACACTATAAAAGGGGTTGTTAGGCCCCTCCCCTCTCTTGCTCTCTTGTTCACTCTTGTTCTTGCCTTCCTGCCCCTGCTCTCTCCCCGTTCTCTTCCCCCTTCTTTCTCCACAAGCTCAGAGTCAGCCTCTACTTCTCTACTTTATTTTCTCTCTCCCTCTACTACCCTCTTGATTCCCCCTCCCATGCCCTGAATAAACTCCATTCTATACCATACCATCGTGTGGCTGGTTGTTCAGGAGGCTTCAGCTTGGGTCCTCTGGAGGCACCCTTCCCCCACACCTCACCACACCTCCATAGAACATATGCCCCCACCCTTTTTATAAATACATCAACTAGAATTGTCTTCAATCTCCTCCTGGGAGACAAGTTTCTCCTCTGCACTCACCAAGACTTCAGCCTTTCCTCTGACCCAGTCTTGGGAGTCCAGCTTAACAACAATGAGAGGGGCATCTCAGAGCCATTGCTCCCTGGTTTCAGGTTATAACACATCCAAGCAGAGGAAGTCACAACAGCAGGAGTTTGAGGCAGTTGGTCACACTGCATCTGTGGGCTGGACCCACAGACAAAAAAAAAAAAAAGAATGCTTGCCATCAGTTCACATCTCCATGTCTTATGATTATATGGTCCAGGTTTCCCACTCGGAGAATTAAGATGGTTGTTCCCTGGGCTGGAGAGATTGTGCAGTGGTTAAGGGCAATGGCTTCCACTTCCACCCATATGATAGTTCACAACTGTCAACAACCCCAGCCGTTGGAGATCTGATGCCTCAGGGGACACTGGGCATTCAGGTGGTGCACAGGCATACATGCAGACAAGTCACCCAAACACATAAAAAATGACTAAATATAAGTCTTCCCACTAAAAGTTAGAATCTCCCGTAGACGTGTCCACAGGTCATCTCCTAGGCAATTCTAGATTCTGTTTATTGGCATAACACCAACCATCATATTTAGATGCCAGATTTTGTCTGTGGCATTGGAACAAAAAATGTGTCTGAATGTAAAGGAATCTGTTGCCTGGGAAGGCCACTCTGGGGTGTCTCTGATGTATGTTCAGAATGGTGTCTCAGCAGGATGCAGAGGCTTGCAAGTTTCGGGTGCTGTAGGGATGGCTTTCTACTGGTAAGTCCTGCATTGCCTATCACATTGTATTATCTTTTTTGACGGAGTTTTTCTATCTTGCTCTCTGTCTTTAAGGATTCTTGTTTTTTCAACCTCATATAGAAAATAATTTCAGACCTAGCCAGTGAGAGGACACCAAGTTGTAATTTTTATGAGAGTTAGGAGGAGAGGCACTTAGAAAAATAGTAGATGTAGCCAAGTATGGGTACAGGCTCCTCAAAGGGGAGTCAATGAATTGTCTCAGCATTTTAGTGCCTCCCAAGGTTTTTGCTTTTTCTTTAAAACATTTTTGGTAAGTTATCTCTGCTCACAGCCAACTCAAGCTAAATTAAAGTATAAAGGTAGGTTTATAGGGGGCTACTCTTGGAGGTAGTTCACTACACAGAAGGGGGTTAGCCAAGGTTCCATGCAGAAAGGGACTGAGGACAAGGGTAAGAAAAAGAGAGAAAGTGAAAGTGCAGAGAAAGAAGAGAGGTGCAAGGGGTAGGGAACCAAAATATTTGGACTATATACTGGAGAGCTGCTGGCTGAATAGAAGCCTAGCTCCTGGGTTGGGAAGTTCAACATAGAGAGAGGGTATTCAAGCCATGCCCTGTGACGGGTAGGGACTGAGGGATTCTGGGAGAAGCTGGAGGGCAGGTCCAATTGGGGATATTAAATATGCACCTCAACCACTGTCTCAGATCTGAAACCCAACACATTTTATTTACTTATTTATGTATATATGTGGTATATATATTTTTGTATGTGAACACAAGTGCTGAGGGCTTTAGAACTCATGGATTGCAGCCCATGGGTTACCACAGCAACATAGGTGGGCATCATCATGACATGGCCCCAAGTACTAATGAGTCCCGAGAACTGTGTTGCTATGGAATTCCACTGTTTGCTGCCTTCACATTCCTCTTAATCTAAGAATTATGAAAGCTCTAATGAGGCTTCTAATCCCTCACTGGGCAGTATCTCTGGCTTTCACAGTACTGATGCTGGATCTCCTTCGGGCACTGCTGCAGGAGCCGATTATGATTCAGTCACCACCCTGGAGAAGAACTTAGAGATGTGGATTGTCAGCTACGACCACTGCCCTTAGAAAACACTTGGAAAAATAAGGTTGTTAGTGAAGCTAGGCTGAAATGTTTTTCTAGTGGCACTGATGTAGAAAATCTTAGGAACAATCTGAAGTTCAGAAAAGCACACTCTCATTAGTTAAACTGGGGACCTTCATGGTCAGGAACAAGAACAATGGCAGTGCTAGCCGATGTGACTCTCGCTGAGGCTGGGCTGCTGCTGATTGGTTTCTTACACCCATGTTTGCCCTCAGCTTCCTGATGTGATTTAATAAGAATTGCTGATGAGCGGATATTCGTTCTGAGGATATAAGGTACATGATTGATTTGTATATAAAAGTTTAGATTTGTGTTCTTTAAAGGATTCTTACAAGATTATTTTTTAAAGATAAATAATAAAATAACACTTCTTTCTTTGTAACTACAAATTGCTGCCTTCCAGTAAGAGAAACTGGCTGAGAAAACCACCTTGCTTGCTTACACTTTGTTAATCTATAAAAAGTTGCTTGGTTACGAGTGTATGTGGGCTTTTGAGAATAATTCTTTTCTTTACCTGTCTGTACTGTGTAATGTTGCATCTTGTAAAGGTATTGAAAAACACACTTTTAATAATTATTCACCAGAAGAAAACTAAAATGTAATCACATTATAATTGTATACTGCTTGAAATATTTTTCTGGGATATATAAGCAATGGAGGAAAGAATAAAATAAAACAGCATAGTGTGCTGTGGCGTGTGGTGTGGTAAGGTATGATGTGGTGTGGTATGGTATGGTGTGGTGCGGTGTGGTGTGGTGTGGTGTGGTGTGGTGCGGTGTGGTGTGGTGTGGTGTGGTAAGGTATGATGTGGTGTGGTATGGTGTGGTGCGGTGTGGTGTGGTATGGTGTGGTGTGGTGTGGTGTGGTATGGTGTGGTGTGGTGTGGTGTGGTGTGGTATGGTGTGGTGTGGTATGGTGTGGTGTGGTGTGGTGTGGTGTGGTATGGTGTGGTGTGGTAAGGTATGATGTGGTGTGGTGTGGTATGGTGTGGTGTGGTGTGGTATGGTGTGGTATGGTGTGGTATGGTGTGGTATGGTGTGGTGTGGTATGGTGTGGTGTGGTGTGGTGTGGTGTGGTGTGGTGTGGTGTGGTATGGTGTGGTGTGGTGTGGTGTGGTGTGGTATGGTGTGGTATGGTGTGGTATGGTGTGGTGTGGTATGGTGTGGTATGGTGTGGTGTGGTGTGGTGTGGTGTGGTATGATGTGGTATGGTGTGGTGTGGTATGGTGTGGTGCGGTGTGGTGTGGTGTGGCTGGAACACTGTCGCTGCCATACATCAACTATGTACGTGTAAACTTTATGAGAATAGGGGTTGGAATATTATTCCTTTCATCCATTGGTTGTGTATTAATAGATGTATGTGTGGCATACTTGGAGCCTGCTTGCTGGATAGCTTTGCTCTAACCATTCTGCGTGTGAATGTGTATATGTCTGTCTATAGTCTGTATGCATGTATGTTTGTATGTTTGAAGTTATTAGATTTTTTTCTTTTTGTTTCAGCTATTGTGTGTGTGTGTGTGTGTGTGTGTATGTATTTTCTCTTTCCTTTTCTTTCTTGCTGGCCCCAAATAGTTAAAAGAGTTTATAGTTTTCCATGGACCACAGAGAGCACCAGCCTCAGTAAATTAAGCTTTGTTCCTTCAGGAAAAAGTCTGCTGAGCAGGTTCTCTAATCACTGGCTACCTTTGGCAGCAGCCCCTGTAGGTTTCTGGACCCACTCGAGTCAGTGGCTCGAAAAGCTGACCCTCAGCGGCTGTCTACCTCGCCTTACCTACCACATGGATGCCAGAGCCAGAGTCGTTGGCGCACAAGTATGCCACAGTTCAAATGTGGGAGTCAGAGAGAGAGAGAGAGAGAGAGAGAGAGAGAGAGAGAGAGAGAGAGAGAGAGAGAGAGGGAGGGAGAGAAAGGAACTTGCAAAAAATCAATTCTTTCCTTCCATCAAATGGGTGGGTCCTGGGGATCATCTGACTTAGTAGCAAGCCTCTTTATTCAGCAAATCCTATTGCTACACTCTTTCACATCTCGTTCAATAGGTGAGCTAAGTGAGGTGGTACCAGAAACACCTCAGGTGTGATAACAGTCTGACAGGTGAAGCCAGGATCCACTGGTGTTGCATAAACTACAGAACATGTCCTTTCTCCACAAGTGGAGTGTTGTGACATATCCACCAGAAAAAAACACTTGAACACAGGTTTAATGCAATATAAAGTCTTTGCTAACTGGCTGACAACCACACAGGGTGTTGGGGACATCAGTATAGCTCTAAGCCTTTCTCAGAGTGAGCTTTAAGCACAAAAACCCTGTCCTGTATTGACATACTTCAGTAAACAAGAACAGTTAGCCAGAAGTGGAACTACAGAAGATAAAAGGCAAGATTAGCTAGAGACTTCCCCAGACTTTGATAGATTAGGTCTTTGTTTTTGTTTTGGCAGGTGATGCTGTCCATGTGCTGAGCTTTATGGCCTGAATGGTGCTTCCATCATGGAGTCAGTTGTGCTAAGGTCTGGGGCTGTGACAGGAGTTTGGTGAGAGTCCTCGGGTTAACCTGAGTGTGGAGAAGGGCCTCGGGGAATTAGCTGCACTAGAGTTCTTGACTCTGCTCTTGAGCAGCCTTACTGGTTTCCTTGGGGGGCTGAAGATGGAGTGGGTGTGAGTGCTCTTCTTCCTTACACAAACACTTTGCACAGGCAGGGTTTCAGAAACAAAGGTTTCAGGCAACAGACAAAGATATAACAGCTACAGGAAAGTTTTAAAAGAGCATGTGAAGTTGCTAGAGACATGGTTCCTGTTCAGTGCTGCAGTCTCCCATCTGGGACATAGGCACTAAGTAGGCTCACTGTTCATTCAGCCAAAGGAGAAGCAGTTGGAAACAAACACACACACACACACACACACACACACACACACACACACAAACATACACATACATATACATACAAACATACACACACAAACATACAAACACAAACATACAAACACAAACACACTCACACAGACACATACACACACACACACACACAAAATCCACACATACCTATACAGAAACACCCACACAAATGCAGACACCACACAGACACACATACAAACACAAACACACACATACACATATATATACACACACACACATATATATACAAACACAAACACAGACACACACAGACACAGACACAAACACATATACACACAGACAAATGCACACATACATATACACACAAACACACACATACACACACAAACACACATACATACAACACATACAGATACACACACACACACACACACACACACACACTAAATCCAGCACCATGATGTGTGTGAGGGCTTGAAAAAAGCCTGGTTTACTATGTTGCACCAGCTGTTTGAGGGTAAACAGAACTGAAGTCTGCATGCCCAGAGCCTACTGGGTAAGGGCAGCAGGGCCTTGATGACATCTTGAGAATTTTCACATGAGGAACTAAAATATTTAGAAAAAAATGGGGGCTTGGAATATGGCTGAATGGTCGGTGCCTAGTCAGCCCTGGAGAAGCTCCTTGTCCCAAACTTAGCATTGTAAACATTAAAAAAAATGTAAAGTGACTCAAGGGTTGGAAAATGAGGTTATGATTTATCATTATTTGGTTTTATTTGATTTTGCTTAAACAAAGAACAGGGTCTTGCTCTATAATCTTGGCAGTTTGGTATTCTCTGGGGAGTTCAGGCTGGCTTCAGACCCACAGCAACCCTGCAGTTTCCTCCTAGGGTTATAGCACTCACTACCCAACACGTGGAGTGACTAAGAGGCAGAGTACTTTCTTCACTGTCGTGAAAGATATCTGAGAGAACTTGTGGTGCCTGTACCATGAACAGCTACTCCGAATTGGGCGACGGCCCGAGGGTTTGAAAAGAAAGACACAACTTTCTGTTACCAGAAAATGCTGCTTTACTCCATCTCCAACTCCAACTGCAATTCCAACTGGCTCCAGCTCTCTAGTATATACACTTGCAAAGGCAGTTTGTAAATTCCCTAGCTGCTGGGTAGAAGTGTCTGTCACCCTCTGGGGTGAAGTCTATATCCTGAGATAGCCAAAAGCAGGAACAGGAACAGGTGTGGAGTAGGCTTGTGACTGGGCATTTATATTACAAAGGAAGGTGTGTTTTCCCAAAGTCTAGGCCTGCAAGTGGGCAGTTCAGCTAACCCTTAGATGATGCTGGATGGGCATAACTCCCAATAAGAAGTAACTTCACAAAGACAGGATTTATGGATGACAGTGTGAGGTTACAGTCCTCACAGCAGGAACGTGGTAGGCACTGGTGTACAAGCTAGCTGGTCACATGGCATCACAGCCAGGAAGCTGAGGTAGATGAGTGCAGGGCGCAGCTCAGCTCCGTTTTACTCAGTATGGTACCCAAGTTCCACCTCCTACCCAAGACTCACTTCTAGAGTGGGTCTTCCCTCAATGAAACCTCTCTGGAAACACCTTGATGCACAAGCCAAGCAGAGTGTTTCCATGGTGATTTTCCATTCAACTAATTGGACAGTGAAAATGAACCTTCACTGCAGGATGTGTAGGGTTGAAATGATAATGTAAATCTTGAAAATGGCAGGAGTGTACTTAGGATATGCATTGAATGTAAATTCAATTTTGGGTGTGGTGGCTGAGGGAGAGGAATTTAAAGAGGCTTCTTTGTGCTTGGTCATTTCAATGTTAGCTCCAGACACCATATTCTAAATTCTATCTTACAGTCCTTCTGCCATTTCTGGATGTTGTAAAGTCCCCACTGAGAATGCTCAGTGGTTAAGAGCACTGACTGCTCTATCAGAGGTCCTGAGTTCAAGTCCCAGCTGAAAGACCAGGATAAATCCTGACTCTCTAACATGTAACGTAGAAGACTCCTGGCAGGTAGAGTAGATCCAAAAATGTAGGATAGCCCATTCAGTGACTTTGTTCCAGGAACTAACTGACCATAAAAGTTATAGCCGGTTCAGCAGTCTTGAGAAACCAGGTGTTTCCCTTGTGATTCTACGCTGGTATTTTCGGTATTTTTCAATGACACCCTCCCTAACCCCTTTGGGTTGTGGTTTTCTCCTTTAAATATCCCTTGTCCAAGCTACTCTACTCCTGTGTGGGATATGAGTCTCGACCCCAGTGCACTGGTTTCTGTTAATAAACCTCCTGTAATTGCAGCAAGGATGGTCTCTTGTGAGTTCTTGGGTGGTCGTGTCATCCTGAGACTTGAATGAGGGTCTTCCCTCTGTGGGGGTCTTTCACCAGCAACTACATGGTGGCTCACAACCATTTGTAATGAGATACAATTCTCTTTTCTGGTGTGTCTGCAAACAGCTACACTGTATTCACACATTTAAAATAAAAATAGTAATAAAAACAGAATGCTCAGTGAAAAACGGAAAAGATGCCTTCCTTCCTTCCTCCTTTCCCTTATCCCTAGCTCCCTATGGCAGGCTAGAAAGCAGGCCCTTGGGTCATGAGAGTGGAAGAGCCCAGTCCTTCATCAGCAGGGGTGCTCAGGAGAGTGGGTCTTGTACCTTGGCTAGGCAACACAGTAGAGCTGGCCTTGATGGCATGGACTCAGGATGAATCAGCCCCAGGGTTATAACAGTGGGAGAGCTGGTTCTGCCCTATGATGTTGAAGGCAATGGATGGGCCAGCTGGAGCAGGCCAGCTGGGGCAGGGCAGTGCAGAGCAGGGCAGGGCAGGGCAGGGCAAGAACTCATCCAGATGTTGTGGGTGTGGGAGAGCTGGTGAGGTAGACCAGCTCAGATACCTTTCTGACTCAGATTCAGAGTTTTGAATTGGCCCATCCCAACATCTACCCTATTCATGAACTGATAGAGTGCAGGTAGGGAACCAGTCCTACAGATTCAAAGCTACAGGATCTTCAGGACGCAGGGCAACAACAGGATGTTCAAGAAGAGTCCCAGTGAGGTTCCAGTATTGATAAGTTACCAGAAGGCAGAGGCCTAGAACCAGACCAATGACTCTTTATAATGAATTTCAATGACATTTGCAAACAAAGAAGTGTGGGCAAGAGGGTATACTGTGATACAGACTACACTTTAACAATGAGAATCCTCCTCCACTCTGGTTGGGGTCAGGTTGTGAGGGTGGAGGGCAGGTACTGAGGGAAGGGAGAGATAAATAGGATTGGAGTGTATGATATGAAATTGACAAAAAACAAAACAAAACCATAAAACATTAAAAAAGATGCACAGAGAGATGTGCAGCATTGTTCTGGGGAAAATCGAGTTTGCCTTTCTGGGAGCCAAGACTCATTAATGAAATAATTTAGGACTTGACCCAGACAAAGGCATGAGGACAATTTTCTTAGAGTCTGAGAGAAAAGCTACAGGATGAGCAAATAGTGGTGGCAGTTAATCCACTGGGGGAAATCAGTGACTTGGCCTTAATTCAAACCTAGGTCAACTGAGGTTATTCTTTCTGCTAGCGGGAAGGCAGCTTTAGAGCCAAACTGTTCCAAGAACAGTCATTAGAAAAGTATGTATCATAAGTATCCATGGAATTCACAGCCGGATCCCTGCTTCATCTTTTCCCATAGTGACAAGCAGGTTTTACAAAGGCAAAGCCAGCTGTCAATATTGCAAGCCCATTGTCCTGCTCTAATGTCACCTGAGGTTGACTGGGATTTCCCACGATTCCAGAGCAAAAGGTCAATGACCCTTACAGGGTGCCTGGCTGCATAGTAAGTTCCTTTCATCCTCACAGTTCTGAACACCCAAATGACTAAGATAGAGCAGGGCACTCTGGGCAGGAAGAAACATGGCGCTCCCACATCTTGAAGAAAGCAGGCAGAGGCTGGAAAGAGTGCTCTGGTTAACAGCACATACTATTCTCCCCCCCCCCCCCACGCCCCACGTACTATGTAAACGGAGCAGCTCACAACTGTTCTAGGGCATTCAAGGTTTCCAACCTTCACAGGCATCAGCATTCTTGTGCACATAGCCGCATATAGACACATGTACACATACACATAATTAAAAATAGGAAAGTAAGCCTTAAAAAAATCAGGCAGTTTCTTAGTGAAGGCCAAATATCTGTGTGGCAGAAGGCAAAAAAGCAAAAAAGACTAATGTGTGTAAAGCATGCCAAGACTCTGGTCACTATCTGAAAGAAAAAGCGATGGGAAGAGTGAAAGAGGAAAAGTCACACTTTTCTGAGTAACTCAAAACAGCGGACAGACCCCAATGCTGTGTGATGGAAACTCTACCAGTGTTGCACAGGGGAGGGGCTTCTGTGTTGAGCATGTCTCCCCATCTCCTTAGCATGGCTTTCAGAGAGTCATCTTCCTGAGGAGTTGTCTTCTGCCAAGGAATTGGCAGGGGCCACATAGATCAACTTTTAATGGAGCAAACAGTAATGTGTGTAATGTTTTTTTCTTGGGGCAGACAACCCAGGGCCAGAGGGAGCTTCCACTTATTTGACCAGGAACTAGCTTCTCTTTAATGGGCATCACCAGGGCTTTATATCTATCGTCAAGTGGTACTGTAGTACGTATTCCGATGTAGTATGTACTACATGCTATGCATTATAGCAATGTCACAGCTGAGATGGAATCATCCATATCTACATGTTTCAGAGAAGAAATAAGGCTTAGCTGTGACCCACGTCTACTATGATCCAGCAATACAACTGGGGTATTGCTTGAACTGAGAGCAGAGAAAAATAAGAAATACTGAGAAAAAGAGAGCTGAGTTCGGAGGGTAGTAAGAGTGAAGCAGGCTTTGGAGGCCACTTGTGCTGAAAAACATTGGCTGCTCAGGCCCACTGGGCATCAGAAGCAGGAGGAGTGTCTGCTTTCTCCACATTGACTTCATATCTGCCTTTCTGACCTTGGCTCAGAGGCCTACTTAACTCCCAAAGGCATGTGAACCATTTGAGTGTTTGTTTACCTAACTCGTCCCTTTCAAGGCTGAAAACACAAAAATAAAGCCATTGTCCAAATCTGCAGTCCCTTGGATTCCAGGGAGATCAAAAGCCTTTCTCAGGGGAGGCCAATTATCCAGAGGGTGGTGCTTCAACTGGGATCAGAAGTCATCTTCTTGTAAGGAGTCAGGTTTGGTCCCCTTGGATAGTAAAACTCATTAACAGATTAACTATTTGTTTGACTCTCTTACAGGTGGCAGCTCAGACAATGATGAGCTGATGACAGACGGGTATACATATTCAACAGGTATGCTTAACTGTACAAACATTTTACCCTCTATTTAAACTAAGCTCACGTCGGAATGCTGAAAACAGATTTGGGGCAACTGTTGTTAAAGAGATTTCCTGGCTGGCGCCTGGACAAACCACACCAAACCAACACAGTTCCACGTGGAGAGGTTCAACAGAATGATGAGACAGTGGGCGGCTTGAGAGAAGAAAAGAGAGAGAAGGGGAGGGGGCTCTGTCTTTTATGGGGTAGTGAGTCATTTGCTCCCAGGTGGAGGTAGGCTTCTGAAGCAGTGTATCCTGGGAATGCTTAGCTGTTTCCATGGCAATGGATGGGCCAGGTCCCTGTCACCCGTGGGTGGAACCATCATTGGGGGTGGGGGTAGGAGCCTTCTTAATGACATCGGTGTGGTCACACTGATCACAGCCATTCTCTCCACTTCGCACATTTGGTGTCTTTTTAATTGGCACGTTGGAAATGAGTGGCAGAATCTAACCATTAAGATTGCTGGAGCCTAGGCTTTTCCCTTAACAGTCTTCATGGCTAACAGTGTCATGAGCACATCAAGTCAGAAAACCAGACATGTCTGTGCTCTTATTTCTACAATGTCAGAATTTAATGACTAACAACAAATTCATAAGATATGTCCATTTCACTGGCTGCAATTTTCCAAGTAGTCTTGACTTCTATTGAGAGCTGTTCTGGTTTGAATAAGAATGGCCCTCACAGATTCATAATTTGCATACTGATCCCCAGTTGATGATCTGTCAGAGGAGAATTAGGAGGTGGGGTCTTATTAGAGTAGCTGAGGCCTCCTTGGACATTGGGAGTGGGCTTTGAGGTTTCAAAAGCTTCTAGTCTCTCTCTATCTCTCTGTCTCTCTGTCTCTGTCCCTCTCTGTCTCTGTCTCTCTGTCTCTTTCTATCCCCCCTCCCCAACTCCTTCCTAATTCCCACCTGTAGATCTGGATATTGAGGACTGTGTACCACCATGTTCTCTGCCCTGATGATAACAGTCAGCCCCTGGAACTGTAAGCCAGCCCCAGTTAAGTGCTTCCCTGTTTTAGAGCTGCCTTGACCATTGTGTCTGTTGACAGCAATAGAACATGACTAAGACTTTTGGTAAAGGCAAATATAGTTTGTTATTTCAATCTTAATTACTAATACCAATTGTATATTGTATATTATATATTACATAATAGGGTTATCACACATTGTGGATGTTTAAATATGCTTGGCTTAGGAAGTGTCACTATTAGGAAGTGTGGCCTTGTTGGGGAAAGTGTGTCACTGTGGGCATGTGCAATGAGATGCTCTTCCTATCTACCATAAAGAGACAGTCTTCTCCTGGCTGTCTTCCAATCAAAATGCAGAGCTTTCAGCTCCTTCTCCAGCCCCATGTCTGCATGGACATGACTGGATGCTGCCATGCTCCCTACCATGGTGATAATTGATTAAAACTCTGTACTGTAAGCAGCCCAATTATGTTGGCCTTTATAAGATGTACCTTGGTCATAGTTATGGTCATAGCAATGGAAACCTAACTAAAACACATATAACCTGAAGTTTCTTTCTCATTTTCTGTGATAAAATGCCCTGACAAAAACTACTTAAGGCACATTGGGTTTGTTATGACCCACAGTCCAAAAGTAAATTCCCTCTTGGAAGTAAAGTTAGGGTGAGAAGTTTGAAGTAGTTGATAACAATATGTTTACAATCAGAAGCAGAGAGGGATGAATGCAGGCTGCTGTTCCATTCCCTTTCTCTACTAATACAGGGCAGATGCAAGCCAGGGAACTGTGACTCTGAGGTGGGTGGCCTAATTACTTCACAATACCATCAAGATAAGTTGTACCCTACCACTGGAAAATTGAATTCATTGTGGTGAAAGGGCCTCACCACAGAGCCACTTCCCAGACTTCATAAAATTTTTAAGAATTTACTTTTATTTTTTCTCATGTGTATGCATGTGTCTTTATGTGTATACCATGTCTATGCAAATGCCTGTGGAGTCCAGACTGTCAGAAACTCTGGAGGTAGAATTACAGGTGCTTGTGATGCTGATGTGGGAGCTGGGAGCTATACTAGTCTCCTCTGGATGAACAGTATGTGTTCTTAACTGCTGAGCTATCTCTTGAGCTATTCAAATAATTTTAAGTTGTTTTTTATTTCAGAACTAAATTTTGTGTCCTTTTTTAAAATTGTTTTTTTCTCCTTCTGAAAACTGGATAAATTTTATTTACATTTCAAATGTATCCCCTTTCCCAGTTTCTTCTCCAAAAACTCCCTATCCCATCTTCCTCCTCCTGCTTCTATAAGGATGCTCCCCTACCAACCAACCCTCTCTTGCCTCCACACCCTAACATTTCCCTACACTGTGGCATGAAACCTTGGAAGGACCAAGGGCTTCTCTTCCCATGATGCCCAACAATTCCCACTTATGCAGCTGGAGCCATGGGTCCATCCATGTGTACTGTTTGGATAGTGGTTCAGTTCCTGGGAGTTCTAGTTGGTTGGAATTGTTGTTCTTATGGGGTTGCCCCTTCAATCCTTTCTCTAAATCCTCTATTGGGGAGCCTGTTCTCAGTTCAATGGTTGGCATCTGCCTCTGTATTTGTCATGATCTGGCAGAGGCTCTCAGAAGACAGCTGCCTCAGGCTTCAGTCAGCATGTACTTCTTGGCATCAGCAATATTGTCTCTATATAGGCTGAATCTTCAGGTGGTGCCGCCTCTGGATGGCCTTTGCTTTGGTCTCTGTTTCAAACTTTGTCTCTGTATTTCCTCCTGTGAATATTTTTGTTTCCCATTCTAAGAGGACTGAGGCATCTGCACGTTATTGTTCCTTCTTCTTGAGCTTCATTTGGTCTGTGAATTGTATCTTGGATAATCTGAGCTTTTGGGCAAATATCCACTATCAACAAGTGCATACTGTGTGTGTGTGTGTGTGTGTGTGTGTGTGTGTGTGTGTTGTGATTGAGTTCCTTCACTCAGGATGATAGTTTCTAGTTTCATCCATTTGCCTAGGAATTTCATAAAGTCATTGTGTCTAATAGCTGAGTAGTACACCATTGTGTAAATGTACCATGATTTCTGTATCCATTCCTCTGTTGAAGGACATCTGGGTTCTTTCCATCTTCTGGCTATTATAAATAAGATGGCTATGAACATGACAAAGCATGTGTTCTTGTTATATGTTGGAACATCTTTTGGGTATATACCCAGGAGTGGTATAGCTGAGTCCTCAGATAGTACTATGCCCAACTTTGTGAGATATCTCCAGACTGATTTCCAGAGTGGTTGTACCAGTTTGCAATACCACCAGCAATGGAGAAGTGTTCCTCTTTTCCACATCCTCACCAGCATCTGCTGTCACCTGAGCTTTTAATCTTAGCCATTTTGAGTTGTGTGAGGTGGAATCTCAGGGTTGTTTTGATTTGCATTTCCTTGATGACTAAGGATGTTGAACATTTCTTTAGGTGCTTCTCAGACATTCAGTATTCCTCAGTTGAAAATTCTTTGTTTAGTCCTGTACCCCGTTTTTAATAGGATTATTTGATTCTTTGGAGTCTAACTTTTTGAGTTCTTTGTATATATTGGATATTAGCCCTCTATTAGATGTAGGATTGGCAAAGATGTTTTCCCAATCAGATGGTTGCCACTTTGTCCTAATGACAGTGTCCTTTGCCTTACAGAAGCTTTGCAGTTTTATGAGGTCATAATTTGCTTGGTAATACAGCTTGAGCTCAGGGATGATGATTCTCCTGAAAAGTTCTTTTATTGTTGAGAATAGTTTTTGCTATCCTGGGTTTTTGTTATCCCAAATGAATTTGTAAATTGATATTTCTAACTCTGTGAAAAATTGAGTTGGAATTTTGATGGGGATTGCACTGAATCTGTAGATTGCTTTTGGCAAGATGGCCATTTTTACTATATTAATCCTGTCAATCCATGAGCATGGGAGATCTTTCCATCTTCTGAGATCTTCAATTTCTTTCTTCAGAGACTTGAAGTTCTTGTCATAGAGATCTTTTACTTGCTTTGTTAGAGTCACACCAAGGTATTTTATATTATTTGTGACTATTGTGAAGGGTGTCATTTCCCTAATTTCTTTCTCAGCCTATTTACCTTTGAGTAGATGAAGGCCACTGGTTTGTTTGAGTTGCCATTATATTGAGCCACTTTGCTGAAGTTGTTTATCAAGTTTAGGAGTTCTCTGGTGGAATTTTTGGGGTCACTGCAGTATACTATCATGTCATCTAAAAATAGTGATATTTTGACTTCTCCCTTTTCAATTTTTGTCTATTTGATCTCCTTTTGTTAATTTGTCTGGCTCAGATTTCGAGTACTATATTGAATAGGTAGAGAGACAATGGGAAATCTTGTCTAATCCCTGATTTTAGAAGGATTGTTTCAAGTTTTTCTTCATTTAGTTTGATGCTGGCTACAAATTTGCTGTATATTGTTTTTAGTATGTTTAGGTATGGGCCTTGAATTCTTCATCTTTTCAAGACTTTTACCATGAAGGGGTGTTGAATTTTGTCAAATGTTTTCTCAGCATCTAATGATCTGATCATGTGTGTTTTTTTTTTTTCCTTTGAGTTTGTTTATATAGTGGGTTACACTGATGGATTTCTATATATTGAACATTCCATGCATCTATGGGATGAAATCTACTTATCATGATGGGTGAGCATTTTGATGTGTTCTTGGATTCGGTTTTTTGAGAATTTTATTGAGTATTTTTGCATCAATATTCATAAGTGAAATTGGTTTGAAGTTTTGTTTCTTCGTTGGGTCGTTGTGTGGTTTAAGAATAAGTGTAATTATGGCTTTGTAGAATGAGTTGGGTAGTGTTTCTTCTGTTTCTATTTTGTGGAATAGTTTGAAGAGTATTGGTATTAGGTCTTTTTTGAAAGTCTGATAGAATTCTGCAGTAATCTCATCTGTTCCTGGGCTAATTTTTAGTTGGGAGACTTTTGATGACTGCTTTTATTTCTTTAGGGGTTATGAAAATGTTTAAGCCATTTATCTGATTTTGATTTAACCTTGGTACCTGGTATCTGTCTAGAAAATTGTCCATTTCATCCAGGTTTTTCAGCTTTGTTGAGTATAAGCTTTTGTAATATAATCTGATGATTTTTTTGAATTTCCTCAGTTTCTTTTGTTATGTCTTCCTTTTCACTTCTGATTTTGGTAATTTGGATGCTATCTCTGTACACTCTGGTTTTCTGGTTAAGGGTTAATATATTTTGCTGATTTTTTTCAAAGAACCATCTCCCTGTTTTGTTGATTCTTTGTATAGTTTTTTTTTCCCTACTTGGTTGCTTTCAGCTCTAAGTTTTCTTATTTCCTGTCATCTACTTCATTTTGCTGTAGAGTAATCAGATTGCTGTCAAGTTGCCAAGCTCTCTTCAGCTTCTTTTGGAGGCACTGAAAGCCATGAGTTTTTTTTTTTTTTTTTTTTTTTTTTTTTTGGTAACACTGCTTTCATTGTATCCCATATGTTTGGTCATATTGTACTTTTATTTTCATCAAATTCTAAAAATTCTTTAATTTTTTTCTTTATGTCTTCTTTGACCAAGTTACCATTGAGTAGAGCATTGTTCAGCTTCCATGTATATGTAGACCTTCTGTTCTTTTTGTTGTTATTGAAGACCAGCCTTAGTCCATGGTGATCTGATAGGATGTATGGTATTATTTCAATCATATTGTATTTGTTGAGGCATGTTTTGTGACTGATTATATGGTCAGTTTTGAACAAGGTAGTATGATGTGTTGAGAAGACATATTCTTTTGTTTTAGGATGAAATATTCTATAGAAATCTGTTAAATCCATTTGCTTCACAACTTCTGTTAGTTTTACTGTGTCATTTTAGTTTCTGTTTCCATGATCTATCCTTTGATGAGAATGCAGTATTGAAGTTTCCCACTATTGTTGTGCGAGGTACAATTTGTGTTTTGTGCTTTATTGAAGGTTTTTTTTTTTTTTTTAAAATAAATGTGGGTGCCCTTGCAATTGTTGCACAGATATTAAGAATTGAGAATTTATCTTGGTGGATTATTTTCTTTGATGATTATGTTTTTTTCCTTATTTTTTGATATTTTTTGGTTGAAAGTTGATTTTATTCAATATTAGAATGTCTACTTCAGCTTACTTCTTGTAATTATATGTTTGAAAAAAAATTTGCAGTCCTATACTCTAAGGTAGTTTCTGTTTTTGTCACTGAAGTGTGTTTCCTATATGCAGCAAAATGCTGGGTCCTCTTTATATATCCACTCTGTTAGTCTATATATTTTTTCCTTTTTTTTTTTGAAATTGAATCAATTGACATTAAGAGATATTAAAGCAAAGTGATTGTTGCTTCCTGACATTTTTGTTGTTTCAGTGGAATTATGTTTGTGTGAATCTCTTCTTTTGGGTTAGTTGAAAGAAGATTACTTTCTTGCTTTTTCTATGATGCAGTTTCCCTCTTTGCGTTGGAGTTTTTCATCTATTTTTCATCTATCCTTTGTATAGCTGGATTTGTGGAAAGATATTGTATAAATTTTGTTTTGTCATGAAATATCTTGGTTTCTCTGTCTATGTTAATTGAAAGTTTTGCTGAGTGTAGTAGCCTGGGCTGGCATTTGCATTCTCTTAGGTCAGAGTGTCTCGTGAGAAGTCTGGTGTAATTCTGATAGTTCTGTTTTTGTTAGTTACTTACCCTTTTTTATTATACTGATTTTAATATTTTTCTTAGTTTTGTGAACTTGGTGCTTTGATTATTATGTGACAGAAAGAATTTCTTTTCTGGTTCATTCTATTTGAAGTTCTGTAGGTTTCTTGTATGTTCATGGTCATCTCTTTCTTTAGGTTAGGGAAGTTTTCTTTTATGTTTTTGTTGAAGATATTTACTGGCCCTTTAAGTTGAAAATCTTTGCTTTCTTCTATACTACTATCAATAGGTTTGGTCTTCTCATTGTGTCCAGGATTTCCTGAATGTTTTGGGTTACATGCTTTTTGCATTTTGCATTTTCTTTTACTGTTGAGTGATTGTTTTTGATGTTATTTTTTTTGTACCTGGGATTCTCTCTTCTATCTCTTGTATTCTGCTGGTGATGCTTACATCTTTGACTCTTTATCTCTTTCCTAGGTTTTCTATCTTTAAGGTTGTCTCCCTTTGTGATTTCTTTATTGTTTCTATTTTCAGTTTTAGATCCTGGATTCTTTTATTCAATTCCTTCATCTTTTTGGTTGTGTTTTCCTGTAATTCTCTAAGGGATTTTTGTGTTTCCTCTTTAAGGCCTTCTAGCAGTTTACCTTTGTTGTCCTATATTTCTTTAAGGGAGTTATTTATGTCCTTATTAAAGTCCTTTTTCATTATCATCAGATGTGGTTTTATATTCATATCTTTTCTGGTGTGTTGGAGTATCTAGGACTTTCTGTGTTGGGAGAACTGGGTTCTAATGATGCCAAGGTACCTTAATTTCTGTTGCTTAGCTTCTTAAACATGCCTTTTGATATCTGGTTATCTCCAGTTTTAGTTGTTCTTGCTGTCTCTGACTGGAGCCTGTTTCTTCTGTTTCTCCTGTGATTTAAGGTGTGTCTTGTTTCCTGGGAGACTATGTCTTTCCGGGCTGAATTTGGGCTTGTAGAGCTGTGCCAAAGGTTAACTCTGGGGTGTTCATGGAAACTGGAGGGATTCTATTCTCAGTTGTTCCACATTTCTTGAACCCTGTGTTCTTCTGGCAGGTCTCTCTTTGGCCAGTTATTGGAGCAACAGTGTTCCTCTTACCTTTGGACTTAGAAATGACAGCACTCTTGAAATACCAGCTCTCTCAGGGCAAGATTGTGTCCAGAGACCTGTGCTAAGGGTTAACTCACTGGTGTTTTCTTGATTAGTGATTGATATGGTAGGGATCAGTCCACTGTATGTGGACAGGTTGGCCCGACCCATATAAGGAAGCATTCTGAGGGCTGGAGAGATGGCTCACTTGGAAAGAGTAGGCTTACAAGGCTCACACCCAAGAAGAAAGCAAGCTAAGAAGCTGACAAGCCAACAAACAGCATTTTTCATGGATGAAGTCTCTGCTTTAGCTCCTGTCTCTAGGTGCTTCTTTAAGTTTTTCTCTTGGCTTTGCTCTACAGGCAGTCACCAGGTAATCTCTTTCCTCTGGAATCACTTTTAGTCACCAACAGAGAGCAAACAAGGACACTGTGCAGCACTGCAAGAAGCATGAAAGGAGAATCAGGGCAGTATCATGAGGGACCTACTCTTGATGTTCTTAGGTCTAGACAAACAATGCATTTGAAGGGAGTCAAAACCCAGCATGACAGGTATTATCACAAGGCAAGGAAGGCTCTCAGTTGATCAAAAGGAGCTGTTAAATATATCTGAGTGATTTTTCTGGAACCTGCCCTTGGAGACCAGGTGACTAAATAAGGAGGACATGATTGTTCCAAGGAATGGTTTAGGAGAAGAATTATTGTAGATATGGGAGAATACAAGCAGAGGCATCTGGAGGAGTCCAGACTGAACCTGACCATGAGAGAAGAAGGGGAAGAGAGTGGGAGAGGAAAGTGCAAACAGAAGAAAGTGCTGAGAGAGAGGGAGCTAAGGTAAAAGACCCAAAAAGGCAAAAGGGACTAAAGGTGTGTGGCCAGTCTTCATTCCAGCCAGATCACACAGACTTAAGTCTTTGAATGAGATCCCTTGCCAGATAAGCCATGTTGCTGTATTAAAATTCCTCTACAGCTTTAGTTATTAAGTTATTAGCTATTATGGTATTCTCTAATACCATGGTCAAAGGGAGCTTGAGCATTAGTTAGGAAGGAAGGCAGTAGGAGGATCATAATTACTCACCTACTTCCTAGACACTTCTTGAATAGCAATTGTGTTGGCCATTTGTAGCACAATGGCCAGCTATATTCTATGTAGATGGTGCCAATGGTGAAACATCACACCTTTTATAGCACAGTGATAGCCAGCACAGTCAGTGGTCAGTAGCACCCTTTAAATATTGAGAAAACAGGATTCTGCTTCAGATTAGACTTGGGATCTTTTATGAAAGGACCTCCTTTGTTAGAGAGGAAGTCATGCTTTACAACTGAATAAAGCATAGAAACCCACAGTGAAAAATAAGTGGGGCACACACATAAGCAAGCATGGCACACACATGAGCAGGCAGGGCACACATATGAGCACTGAATAAGTAAGTGGAAGAAACAGCTGATATGATGAGAACTGCACTCACACACCTGTACATCTCTCACCCATCCGTTGACTGCCAAACATCCCTCCCTCACAACTACATCCTCCCATCCTCATGTCCCAAGTGTTGGGATTACAAGTGTATGCCACCATTCTTGGCTTTGAAAGACTCCCAGAGTAGGGAGACCCTCACTCAAGTCTCAGGATAACACAACCTCCCAAGAACTCACGAGAGACCGTCCTTGCTGCAATTACACAAGGTTTATTAACAGAAACCAGTGCACTGGGGTCAAGACTTGTACCCCACTCAGGGGTAAAGAAGTTTGATCCTGAGTAGCTTGGAGAAGAGGTATTTAAAGTAGAAAACCACAACCCAAAGGGGGTAGGGAGGGTGTCATTGGAAAATATCAAAAAAA
Organism: Micromys minutus; assembly: GCF_963924665.1. NCBI lineage: Eukaryota > Metazoa > Chordata > Mammalia > Rodentia > Muridae > Micromys > Micromys minutus. Next base: position 4,895,464 of record NC_137985.1, on the reverse strand, counting down.
AAAAAAAAAAAAAAAAAAAAAAAACCAGCAAAGAAGGGAAACACCTGGTTTCTTAAGATTGTTCACAAGATTTTAATCTGTTTCTGGTCAGCCAGGTCCTAGAACAGAGTTGTTGAACCAACTATAACTCTTATGGTCAGCCAGTTTCTGGAATAAAAGAATAGAATTGCTGAACTGTTGCTTAACCGACTAGCCTACATTTTTGGCTCTACTCTACCTGCTAGGGGTCTTCTACTTTACCCATTAGGGGTTCAGGATTTATCCTGGTCTTTCATTCCCCACTTCTTCTAGTGCCTAGTTCTAATCATAGAACTAGATCTCAGTATCTTTATAATATTGATTTTCTTGACCTTGTAAAGCACTATATTGCTGGCACAACATCAAAATCTGCACAGTACTCAATCTTTTGCTAACAAAAGCTACTAACTTATTAAGAATGCATGGTCCAAATGTAAGAAGCAAAAGAAAAATTAAGAGGCCTCACTAATGAGGAGATTAAAGTGTTCTGCCATGGGGATCTGTTGAACCATCCCTCAAACCATCCTTGTTGTCTCTTTTACTTTTGTCTAGTCTTTCTCTTAGCTTACTCATAGAGTCTTTAATCACCCCTGAATGATCTAAGTAAAAGCAACATTCTTTTCTTAAAGTAGCACATAGCCCTCCATCTTTAAGGAACAGTATCTCTAGTCCCCTTCTGTTTTGCAAGACCACCTTCGAGAGGGAGGTCAGTGATTCTTCAAGCTTAGATATGGATTGTTCTAGGGCTTGTAAATCCTCATCTATTGCAGATCTCAATGTATGGAAATATTAAGGCATCTGTATTAGTGCTGCTGTGCCCATTCCCACACCTATGGCCACTCCAAGCCCCAATATGACTGCTAGGAGTTGTCAAAAGCACTACATACGGCTCCTTCCAGCGAGGTTCTACTTTTCCCACTCAATGGTATTGGACCAGAATGGCATCTCCAACTTGGAACTCATGGGGGTATGTCTGGACTCCCAGTCTCATAAGCCTCTTTCAGTTGTTCCCAGGCTTGATGTCTAACCACCTCAAGGGCCTTTAGTTGGACAAACAAAGGTTTAGAAAGAATAGCATCAGGATTATACACTCCACCCAACTCAGTGAGCTGTGGTGGTCCCCCACAAAGGATCTCATAAGGGGTAAGTTTAAATTGTCCTGGGGTGTTCTAAAGTTGGAACAGGGCAAAGGGAAGGAGAGCTGTCCAGCCATTTCCGCTGGTCTCTAAGGCCAATTTTGGTCTCTTTTAGGGCTCTATTCATCTTTTCTACCTGACCTGAGCTCTGGGGTCAGTAAGTACAATGTAATTTCCAATTGCTCCCCAAGAAATGAGCTAATATCTGACCTACCTGGGTAACACAAGCTGGCCCATTGTCTGATACAATTACCTTAGGGGTGCCAAATCTAGGGAAGATCTCTTCTAGAATCTTCTTAGCTATGACCGCTGCTGCCATTTTTCTCTTTATGGGGAGGATTTCACCTGCCCAGCAAATGTATCTATAAAGACTAATAGATATTTATATCTATATCTTCCTGGTTTAGTCTCTGTAAAATCTACTTTTCAGTAAACCTCAGGTCTATCTTTCCTTCTCCCCGGCCTTCTACATATATTTGCTTTCTGGCATGGCACACAGTTATCTACTCAAATCTGGCACAAAAGAATTTGACCTCAAGACAGTCTTCACAAGTTTGTCTACTTATAGAAGAGTCCATTGATGGGGTTTCTTCAAGTCCAGTACTGTATACCAGATTCTGAATGGTGGCCATGATTCCAACAGGTTATAGGGGTTCAGTACCATGAGGTGGAGATCGGCCACCCATTTATTTACCTCTCAGAGATCTTGAACTGTCCAGCAGTTGTTGGTTCCAGGTTTCTACACCAGTAGGAGAGGCATGTTTCAGGCTGATTGACACTTACACAGAACCCGACTTGGAGTAGCCGGATGATGTGTGTCTTGATCTTGTCTCAGACCTCCTTTGACATGAGGAACTGACATGCCACTAGCCTAGATTTTTAGCTCCATATGCATGCAGGCTGGCTTTCAACCTCCCTCATTCCTGCAGTTTCTGCCCAATCTTGTGGATATGCTTGCAGCCACCAGTCCATCTGATCTGAGGAAAGCTGTTTTTGTTCAAAGAGTTGGTACTCATCCTCCAACCAGATGGTTAGAACCTACACGGGCTCCCCTTTTGGCCCTCTAACCTATGGTCCATCAGAGTAGAAGTGAATCTGTGCCCCATCTTAGTCAGGAAGTCTCTCCCAACAACGGGCAGGGACAGTCTGGCATTATTATGAATAAGTGGGATTCCTGGTCCACCCTGAGTCCACAGATCTTCGGGTAGTCCATGAATATTGTTTGATGTCGGTAGCCCCTTGAGCCCAAGACTTTTTGACATGTGTTTCTCTATATGTAGCAGAACAGAGGATTGAACCCCTGCATCTACAAGGAACTAGATAGGTTTCCCCTCTACTTTTGAGGTTACCCTGGACTCAGGGAGAGGGAGGGTGCCCATGCCCCGTCCCTTCTAATCACTGTCTTCTTGTATGGTCAAAATTTTGGGGCTATGGGACCAAGGGTTCTGTTTTCTGGGTCCCCTTATCTTCTTGTTGGGTCAATCTCTGGCTCAGTGGCCTTTTTCTTTACAGTAAGCACATTGATCCTTGTCAAGAGGCTCCTTCCTAGTGCCAGACTTAATTCTTAACTCCCTGCCCCTCACCACTGTGGCCAAAATCCTAGTCAAATTCCTATCTTGCCTATGATTCCTCTGGTCCACCTTTTCCTCTGCCTCCTGCTTCTCTCTTTCTCGCTTATCTTCCTCAGTCTCCTGCTTATGAAACACTTTCTCTGCTTCCTTCACCAAATCCTACAAGGTATAGTTTTGCAACCCCTCTAGCTGTTGTAACTTTTACTTAATATCTGATGCTGACTGTCCTATAAAGGCTAGAGCCACTGCTGCTTGCTGACCCTCAGAGGTTGGGTCTAAAGGAAGTATAATGCCTGTAAGCCTCCATTAAATGTTCAAGAAACACAGACAGTGGTTCAACAGCCCCCTGAAGAACCTCTCTTACCTTAGCCAAATTAGTGGGGCACCTCGTGTCCCCTCTGAGACCTGCCACGAGAGCCCGGAGATAGACGGTCAGCTGCTCCCTACTTGCTGCCATCCTGAAGTCTCAATCAGGTTGGTTAAGGGGAAACCTGGCATCTATTTCATTCAGAAGTTTGGTTGGTACCCCATTTGCTCCAAGGACTTTTACAGGTCTCCAACATGATCCTCTCTTTCTCTTCCATAGTGAAGAGGACCTGCAAAAGCTGCTGACAATCATCCCAGGTGGGTTGGTGGGAAAACATCAAAGACTCCACCAACCCTGTGAGGTTAGTGGGATTTTCTGAAAAGAAAGGGTGATGAGTTTTCTAATTATAAAGGTCTGCAGAGGAAAATGGCCAATACTGAAGGGGCTGAAGGTTGGGTGGGTCTACCAGTGCCCCAATGGCACGTAGCGGCAGTGCCACAGTAGAGTCCTGTCTGCCAGGATTCTGTGCTTTTCTCAACTGACAAATTGTGTGCTCTAGTCTTAACTTCAGTTCAGTGGTCCAAAGTCAGACTCAGAGGAACTGTCACAGTCTGTCCCATCGTCAAAGTCACAAGTAACACAAAACAGAAACCTAAGACATACAGACAAAGACTAACAGATGCCTGTCTCCACCTAGACAGACAAAACCACTCCAGAAATACAGATGGCAGGGAGGGCATATAACTTTTCCAGTCCAGCAGAAATACTATATCCTCACTGGCACCCACACGGGAATATCCCACGCATTCCTGGGGTCTTTCCTCACCTCCTAGAACATCTCCCATGTCAATGCAGACGGCAAGCCCCTAGCACATCTGCTAATATTCACACTCCCTGCTTCTACTCAAGATGTGAGTCTCCATCTCTACCAGAGATGTGAGCCACTGTAAAACCAGAACCAGGAATCGCAAGCAACTGCAGAACCAAAAGTACAGAACCAGAATTTAGCTAGCACAGAATTACAAAGACACAGACAATCTCACCTCCAAGTGAGTCTTCGGAGATGAGGATGGTCCCAAATCCAGGACGAGCCCCCAAATGAAAGAACCCCCCAGGAGTGGGGAGACCCTCACTCAAGTCTCGGGATAACACAACTCCCAAGAACTCATGAGAGACCATCCTTGCTGCAATTACACGAGTTTTATTAACAGAAACCAGTGCACTGGGGTCAAGACTCATATCCCATGCAGGGGTAAAGGAGTTCGACCCCAAGTAGCTGGGAGAAGGGGTATTTAAAGGAGAAAACCACAACCCAAAGGGGGTATGGAGGGTGTCATTGGAAAATGCCAAAAATACCAGCAAGGAGCCACCAGGGAAACACCTGGTTTCTCAAGATTTTTCACAAGATTTTAATCTGTTTATGGTCAGCCAGGTCCTAGAACAGAGTTGCTGAACTGGCTATAACTTTTATGGACAGCCAGTTTCTGAAATAAAAGAATAGAATTGCTGAACTGTTGCTTAACTGGCTAACCTATATTTTTGGCACTACTCTACCTGCTAGGGGTCTTCTATTTTACTTGTTAGGGGGTCAGGATTTATTTTGGTCTTTCAGCTTCAAGTCCCTTTTGTGTGTGTTTTCAGGCAGACATTATACCAACTGAGATTCATCCCCAGTCCACGTGCCTTTTTGTGAATTGTTTTATCTATAATACTTGTTATTATATCATATGCCTATAATCTTAGCTCTTAGAAGGCAGAAGAGACAAGAATCAGTAGTTTAAGGTCAGTTTGAGCTACATAAGTTTGAGGCAAGTCTGGATTTCATGAGATCCTGTTTAAATAATAATAATAATAGACAAAAAATTTCCCTTGTGTAGAAGACCAAAACCTGAAAGGGGGGGTCCATTGTCATGTTGGCCAAAGCGCTACTGGCAGATCTGGGCCCTGGTCCAGGTCTCGAAGGATGTGTTGTATTTCTACTCCAGAGATGTGCTACATTTGTCTCTGTACTCTTCACCACTACAGCAGGTATGAGATTGGAAAACTAGTTAGAATATTAATTCAGAAACCCAACTCCCAGCTTCTTTTGAAATATATAAATATTAGATGGTACTGGGCCTTTGACACTGGGTTCTCTCTCTCTCTCTCTCTCTCTCTCTCTCTCTCTCTCTCTCTCTCTCTCTCTCTCTCTCTCTCTCTCATACAGTACTGGAGATGGAAGTCCAAACCTCACACTTCCACCCAGGTGTTCTGCCACCAAGCCACACCCCACCACAGCCCTTTTTAAAAAAGTATTTCTGAGACAGTGTTTTACTGAATAGCCCTGGCTGGCCTGGAACTAGCTATGTAGACCAGTCTGGCCTGTAACTCACTGAGATCCTCCTGCCTCTTCTTCCCAAGTGCTGAGATTAAAGGTTTGTCATATGTCCAGCGTCTTTTTACTTTTCAATAATTTAATTTTTTCCATTTATTTCTTGAGAATTTTATACCTACATACATATCAATCACATCCAATCACATCCAACTGTCCTTCTATCCTTTCTTTCTTCTTTCCTCCCTCCCTTCTCCCCTTCGTTCCTCCCTCCCTTCCTTCTTTTCTTTTTCTTTTTGTTAAATAATGCATTATGCCCAATTAATGCTGCCTATATATGCATTCGGTGGAGCATGGACAACCTGCCATGGTTCATAGCTCTATCGATTTACTCTCATCGACCTTTCCAGAAGTTTTGTTTGAATTTGTGACCTTACATAGAGCAATGTCCAGGTAACTTCTGAAAGCCCCACTCCTGGCTTCTCAAATGCATCAATGTGCAGAAGACACCCCTGCCCTCTCAGTTTCTTATCTCTTCTACAGCATAAAAATAACGTGATGCACAGGTGCCAGGTTTCTGAGACTTCTTTGTAACTGGTGTGGACATGTGTGAACAATTGTGTCAGCTGATGTTCTAAGTAATACTTAGTGATTCTTCATACATGCAGTTTCTGAAGACCACTCACTGTTTTCTGTGCTCTGTAAACATTTATAGCTACTTTTATTTTTCATTCCAAATTTAAATATGATACAGAAATACATAGAATTAATTTTTAAAATATTTTAATTGATTATGAATTTTATATTTTGCATCTCAACCCCATTTATCTCCCCACTCCTTCATATCCACCCTTTGCAAGCCCCCCCAAAACAAAATAAAAATAAAAAAGGAAAAAATATATCAAAACAAAACCTATTTTGCCACAGAAGCTGCAATATCCCATGGTATGTTCCACAGTATACCCTTTTGTCCAAACAGCTTTTCTTGCAAATTTTTATTGCATCAAGTCTTTGGTCTCGTTCAAGGGATCTGGCTTCTGCTATACTATTAATACTGAATCCTCATCAGGCCTCTTCTCAGATATCCTGTTGCTGATATCATAGAGATACTGTAGTTTTAAATCTGTAAGACCGGCCCCTTCACACAATCCAGCAGTTCATAGGTGAACTAGATGTTGGGGTGGCCCAATTCAGATCTAGATCTGGGTGGAAGGTGAGTTGGTCAGTTCAGCACCACCACCACCAGGGCTTCTTCTTCAGCTTCACCTAGGTAAGGGATAGGGACAGCTACTCAGGTTTGCCCAGGTAGGGGAGGGGCCAGTACTCCTACTCTCATGCCTTCAGGCAGCTCTCCTGCACTCATGCCACCAGGGCCAGCTCTACTGTGCTGCCCAGGAGAGGTATGGGGCTTACCCTACTGCTACAGCTGGCAAGGGGGAGGGCCAGCTCTCACACTTTCTGGGCCAGCTCACTCACCTGCTGCATATGTGGGGTATAAAATTAAAATTTGAAAAGTTCTGTTTCTCTTCATCACTGTCCATAATTAGGTGTTTTTCTTTGCAGACCTGTATGCTCTATGTTCTTTGTGCAGCAGACAGTCATGTAGGTATTTGATACTGGAACTCTCAGATAGTTGTGCCTGCTAGCACAAGACCCAGGTCAACCCCAGCACTCACCTTTAAATGTTTATGAATATAGAATCATAGGACCCATAATTTCGCCCAATACAAAAATTATCTGCTCTTATATGCCTTGAAAACTCTAAAAACAGACTGAAGAGATGGATCAGTGGTTATCAAAACTGACCCAAGTTCAATTCACAGCACCTACAAGGCATCTTATAAACATCTGGAACTCTAGTTCCAGGGACCTGTTGCCCTCTTCTGGCCTATGTAGGAACTATGCATATGTGGTACATAGACATACATGGAGCAAACACCTATATACATAAAATATTTTGAAATGAGTATCTTTTATTTATTCTTTGACAATTTCATACTTGTGAACTGTACATCTTGATTATAATTATCCCAACTCCCCAGGAACCCACTACTCTTCCCTCCCAACACCCCCAGATGTGGAGAGCGGGTGTGGCAGCAGTCCAAAGACAGCTCTTGGGACTCCAGCCTAGTCTTGTGACTAGCACCTGACTTCCTTCTGCCCCCCCCCCCCAGATTAGCCATCGTGCGAGCTGCGCAGGCACACCCATGACTGGAGATCAGGTCAGATGGCGCAGACCTATGAACTGCAGCCATGCAACATGGATTGAGGAGGTGAAGTTGAGAGGGGATAAAGGGACTGAGCTTGGAGGCGGAGAGAGAGAAAGAGAAAGAGAGAGAGAAGGGGACAGAAAGATTTTCACTGGCATGCTGTAAGGTTCCTGAATAAACTGCTTTGAGAAGAACGCTGTGTCGTTGCTCCTTTTCTGTTGGTCAGAGACGGTAGCGACAATTGGTGGCCCATACGGAACCTCCTCTTTGGCATTCAGAACTCATCGCAGTCAGGGTGACTAGTCGGTAAGCTCCCAGGTAAGTGGGACAATCAAGGTTCTTGGTTTGAGACTATAAAGCTCCCCGGTAAAGGGGATGAGGAAGGCTCTCAGTTTGAGACGATAAAGTTCCCGGTACAGGGACGAGTTGCACCCAGCACTATGGGAAACACAATATCAGTTCAAGCAGTTTGCCAAGCTCTGAAGGATTTGCTGAAAGCAAAAGGGATCGGGCTATGAAAGGAGACTGTAGAGAATTTTTAAAAAGCAATGGACCAGGTAGCTCCCTGGTTCCCGGTATCTAGTCTAGTTGGAAAAAATTAGGAAAGGATTTGTGGTCTGCTGAAGAGCAAGGGGTACTAGCTAAAGGAGTGCTGCCAGTATGGAAGTTGGTGAAAAACTGTATAGGAAATGAGGAACGGTGTAGTGCGGAGCTGGAGAAGGGAAATGAGGCTCTGAATCAGGTTAGGAAAGAGCGCTCCCAGAATTCAGAGGCGGGAGAAGTGTCTAGTGAAGGAGAAATGTCGGAAGACGATTTAGAGAGCATAGCTGACAGTTTGGAGAAAATGAAAGTACGGGTTGAACCGTTGGCTCTGGGGCCGCAAACTCTGACTCCTTATGCCCCAGGCAGAGCGGAAGAGCATAGTTTGCATCCTGAAACTTGGAGAGAGCTACGAGCCCACTGCTTTCCTGTATTTCAGGATGCGCAGAGTAATTGTCATCATGAGCCACTAGACTGGAAAATCGTTCAGAGGCTAGCTGAGGGAGTGCGCACCTATGGAGTTAGTGCTGGGTATGTTGTGGCGCAATTAGAACACCTACACCAGTATTCCATGACCCCTAGTGACTGGCAAAATTTGGCTCGTGCTTGCCTGGCCTCTGGTCAATATTTAGATCGGAAGGCATACTATATTGAATTTGCCACGGAGCAAGCTGTTTTTAATGCTCACAATGTTCAGCCCACCTGGGATCAAGACATGCTGATGGGACAAGGAAGGTTTGCAGCAGGTTTCAGAAGGATATGGTGGTAAACTACTTGGGGACTAAAATAACTATGGGTTTGGTGATTCCCCAAAAAATCCAAATTCGTACTGATAAGTTAAAAATGCTAAATGATTTTCAAAAATTATTAGGAGATATTCAATGGGTTCGACCCTATTTATCTCTGACCAACAGACAGCTGCAACCACTCTATGATATTCTGCCAGGTGATTCTGCTCTTGATTCTCCCAGACAACTCACTGGTGCTGCCCGAGCTGCATTACAACTGGTAGAGCAGGGCATCCAGACTCTTTTTACCTTAAATTTTTAAAATGAAGACAAGCTTGGGCGGGTAGCTGCTGAGCATCACGCCAATCCTGATGTTTCTCCCAAAGGCCTGGTTATGTGGAAAGATGTCCTGACTGGCAAATGGCAGGGTCCCGATCCAGTGTTGGTTTGGGCGAGAGGATCTGTTTGTGTGTTTCCTTAGGAACATTGACAGCCACTGTGGGCCCCAGAGAGGTTGACCAGAGTGGTCCAGGTTGAGCGGAGCAACGACCCTGTGGATGAACCTGATGCTGCTGATGCTCCCAGTGGTGAAGACTAAAGATCTGCAATGGGAGCTCCTATCAGTGCTTCCAGGATTGTTATGTTTTCAGATGATTATCATTTTCAGGATAATTTGGACATACCAAAGTCCTGCTCAGGCAATTGCCAGCAATCCCTTTAATGTATGGTTGCTGTGTGGTGTTAATGGTAGTTGCACAGATTTATCTGCTTTAAGTATGCTATTTGAGAGGGGGTTGGGGTAATGCAAGCTGTCATTGGAATGTGTGTGTGAGATTTGAGACCTCTGTTTCTCAGTTTGTTCCCTGGCCTGTACAGGCCCCCTCAGCTATGACCTTATTCAGGCCTAAAAGGGATTTTGGATAATCACTGCCCCCTCAAGGCTGAAAGTATGGGCTGGACTAGCTGAATTAGCCCTTTGCTTGGTCCCCATAAATGTCCTGGCATTCTGGTGCATGTGCCATATACAATTTCGACAGTGCAGAACTCAAGCCTTAATGATCCAGGCTTTTGCAGTGGTGGAGACTGGGCAGTCTCCTCAAGTGTGGCTTGGCATGTTAGAGAAGTAATCAGTGACGGGTAAGACTCCCTGGGTGTGTCACCAATCTAAGACAGGGATAGAACCAATGCTGTTTGTCTCCCAGTGACAGGTAAGGGGCACTGCCATAGGGGGCAACCTAGGTTAGACATTCTCTTGGCCAAAATTATAAAGAAGGGGGAGATGTGGAGAGCGGTTGTGGCGGCAGTCCAAAGATAGCGCTTGGGACTCCAGCCTAGTCTTGTGACTAGCACCTGACTTCCTCTTACATTCTTTCTACCTCTCTTCTAAGATGACCTCTGTATCTTAGGGAGGGGCAGGGTGATTATGGACATTCTGTTTTTGGTTGAGCACTTAATAAACATTATTTTCAACACTTTGATCAGTTACTGGCATTAGCTGCTGACTACTTCAGAGAGGCTTTTCTGGATCAGGTTGTGGCCAGCACTCATCTGTGGGTGTAAGCATGAATATTTAAAAGTCAGTTTGACCACACATGGTTTTGCAAGAAGACAGTAATCTGTTTCTCAGATACAAACTTTTGACCAAGTTACAGTATTTGCCTGTATTCTTCCTGTAGGACATCCTTGAAGTCCAATGCAAAAGCAATTAGCTACTCTCACAACCTTCATGTCACAATTGTATGTGTGTACATATCTATACCTTGCAAACTTTTTATTTGAAAATATATCACAGTCATTTTTCTTTGTTTTGCAGATAGACTTTTTCACTGTGATGGTTATAAAGCATTTACAGTGTGGGTGTAATTGATTTAAAACTCTTACTATTGGCAACTATTTGGGTTATCCCCACTTTTTACAAATAAACATTTGTTTGCATTTGATTCATCTGAGAGTCAATGGCTCAGGCTGGTGGTTTACGACATGCTGAAGAGGAGATTTCTAGACTTAACTCCAGGAAGATTTGTTTTAAAGTTTGATTCAGCTAGGTGTGATGGCTCATACCTGTGTGCTCAGAACTTGCGAGACTTATATAGGTACATTGCCATTAGTGCAAGGTCAGCCTGGGCTATATAGTGAGTTAGTGGATATTCTGGGCTACAGGATGAGATCCTGTCTCAAAAATAAAAAGTAACAAAGTGTCCTCTAAAATTCATACTGCTGATTGTGAGCAGCACCTGCCGCTGCTCTGCCATATGACTGTGTTGTCTTGCTTAGCTGGCATTTTTCCCCTTTGTAACTGTGATGACAGGCTCTGCCTGTATCCCCTGGCCATCTGCATTTTCTCGTTAGGAGCTACCTGCTTATATTCTCAGTTTTAATCTTCACAGTGAGCCATGGACATGAAAATATATAATAATGAGAGATGTGTGTCTTTAGAATAAGTGATACTTTACTCTTTCTCCTGTGTTGAAGGGGTTCAGTTTGCCTCTTAGTGTAGAAGTTTCCTCTTCTTTAGCCCAGCTTGGGCTCAAACTCACTATGTAACCATAGATGGCCTAAAGCTTCTTATCCTCCTGTCTTCACCCCTGTGTTTGGAATTATAGGCATGCATCACTATGCCCAGGTTATGTGGTGCTGGGAATTAAGTTTTCTACATGCTAGCAGGTGCTCTCCCAGCTGAGCTAAGGTCTCTTCCTGTGTAAGTTTCCTCTTTTGTGGCTTATAGACATCTAAATCACCAGACTATCACCATCCCATAGAAACTCCAATCATCAGACTGTCACTAGTTTACAAACATCTCAATCACCAGACTGTCTGTCACCAGCTCATAGACATCAGACTATTACCAGAAATAATGCCATAGAAACAAATGTTAGAACTAGTGAGAGGCACACAAAATTAGTGAGTTTATTGATTAAGAAAAATTGAAACACATTTGGAAAAAGGCATGTTTGGACATTAAGAGAGAAATCCAACCAGTGTTTGGCACATGTCTGGTATCCCAATGGTCAGGAGGCTGTGGTCATGCAAGTTTAAGGTCAGCCAGAGTAATAATAACTTGTAATAGGCAGCCAGGAACTTTCATCAAACAAAATCAAAAGACCCAAACAAAGAGAGGAGTGCTACTGAGAGCCTCAGAAGAGTTTTTGAAGCAAGCTTTCTCTGAGGATATTGTTTAAAACTAAGGCTCCAGGGGAGCCTTAACTGTTAATCTAACCATTTCCTTATTGAAAGACACCTTTTAAAACCAGAATTTGGGCTTGGTCACTACTGGGGTATCACCAACAAGATGGCAGTGCCCGTGGGTTGACAAGGGACCTGGAGATGAATTTCTCTGGAGGTTTCTGGGATCATCTTTATCAGACATAAACAGCTATTTATATCAATTATGATTGATTAGCACATTACATTGGATTAGACAAGTGAGTCTTTATGCCTCTAGGGTCTCTATGAAGAAGAAGCACATAAGAGATATGAAGAGTGTAGTTTTCTGTAGACCAGCTACCGGCCTCTCACACCACTTTAGAATTTAGTGTTCTATCTTCTGGGAACACTCAGAAGCCGTGCTTCATATTAAGAAGTGCACTATGCCAGGTAGGCGGGTACCAGGCCATGCCTGTGTTTTCTCTTGCTCTACCTTGTAGAGTAGCTGAGGATAATCTTGAATTTCTGACTATTCTGCTTCTGTGCCAACTCCTGAGCCTGGAAATAGAGGCATTTGCTACCACACTTAGTTTCTGGAGTGTTAGGACTTGGTGCATCATAGGCAAACATATTACATCTTTAGCCCAATAGTATTTTTAAAAATAAATTAATATTATAGTTACTTGTGAAGATACTGAACAGATATACATATAAGGAAAAAAATGTAACTAGGAGAAAACATGGCTTAAAATAAAAAAAAAAAATTGAATACACAGGTCATTCTAAGAGGTTAAACCATATATTTTTTTCTGAGCATAGTTCACTAGCTTAATTAACATTTTAAGGAAGCATATTATGGTAGTTTAAATTTGTCTGGCCCAGGGAGTGACACTATTTGGAGGTATGGCCTTGCTGGAGTAGGTCTGCCACTGTGGGTTTGGAGTTTAAAACCTCCATCCTGGTGCCCGGAAGCCAGTCTTTCTCCTTCAGATAAAGATGTAGAACTCTCAGCTCCCTCTGTACCATGTCTGCCTGGATGCTGCTATGTTCCTGCCTTGATGATAATGAACAGAACCTCTGAGCCTGTAAGCCAGCCCCAATTAAATGTCCTTTATAAGAGTTGCCTTGATGGAACTAGAGACTATCATCCTAAGTGAGGTAACCCAGTCACAAAGAACACACATGGTATGCATTCACTGAGAAGCAGATACTAGCCCCAGAAAGCTCTGAATACCCAATATCCAAGAAACAATTCACAGACATTATGAAGCTCAAAAAGAAGGAAGGCCAAAATGGAGATGCCTCAGTCCTTCTTAGATGGGAGAACAAAACTCTCATGGGAGGAAATGCAAGGTCAAATAGAGGAACAGGGATTGAAGAAAAGATCACTCAGAAGTCACCTCACCTTGGGATCCACCACATATGCAGCCACCAAATCCAAGCACTGTAGCTGATCCCAAGAAGTACTTACTGGCAGGAACCAGATAGAGATACCCCGCTTAGGGACTATGCTAGAGTCATATAGACACAGCTGAGCATGCTTACAGCTTACCATCAGTCTGAACTTGGGGACCCCAATGAGGTTGCTAAAGAAAGGACCTAAGGAGCTGAAAGGGGTTGCAACCTTTTGGGAAGAACATTATCAACCAAGCAAACCCTCCAAAACCCCCATGGAGTAAATCACCAACGTTTGTGCACACAGTTGAGAGACCTATTGATCCAGTTGTGTATGTAGCTGAAGATAGCAGTGTCTGGCATCAATGTGAGAAGAGGCTTTTGGTCCAGAAAGTGCACGTTGTCCCAATGCAGGGGAATGCAAAAGCAGTGGTGTGGAGAGGGTGATCAGAAGAGAGTGCACCTTTGTGAAAGCAAATGGAAGGGGAGGGGGAATAGCTGCAGAAAGGGGCTAAGGGATAACATCTCAAATGTAAACACAGAGTATCTAATAAAATTTTTTTAAAAAAGTTGACTTGATCTTATGGCATCTGTTCACAGAGGTAAAACCATAACTAAAACACATATACAATTTATGTTTGCAATTTTTATGTAGGGCAGTCTTGGGTTGCCTATGTAGAGACCTCTGACCCTCTGACTTAATGAGCTGAAGACTTAAGTCATATCCAGGTGGGAAGGGGAAGTCATTCTTTTCTTTCTGGCATTACCTTCACCTCTTCCTATCTGTCACATCTCAGAGTCAGCAGATTTTTTTTTCTTTGCTGAATATAGCCAGCAAGATGCAATGAGAAATCTCAAAATTTGAGATGCAAAGATCTCAACACAGGTAAAACCCTTGACTTAATGTCTATCCCCTCCTCTGTATGTGTGTGTGTGTGTGTTTATTTTATTTTATTTTCTAATAAAAATTGTATTTACTTAGAAGCATTCAGAATGTCAACAAAACAGCCACATTTTTTTTTTTTTTTTTTTTTTTTTTTTTTTTTTTTTTTTTTTTTGCAATTACAGAGTGGTATTCAGTTAACAGAACAATTATCTCCTTATAAGCTGCATCAGGGACAACTGAAGATGAAAAAAAAAAAAAAAAAAAAAAAAAAAAAAAAAAAACCCAAAATAAAACCAAGAGAAAAAAAACCGTAAAAAGAAAAAAAAAAAAAAAACCAAACTACTGCCCCCATATATAACTAATTTGTGCTGTGCACCAACAAGAACCTGCTTTAAATTTCCATGTCAATTTACAACCCCAGACTGTACCAGGCAAGGTTAGTGGCTATTGAAAATACCACCAGGACAGGGCTATATAAAGACACATTCGGTAGTGTGTTAACTATACAAAAAAAGACACTGTACAGTTTAAAAACAAATCTTACACAGCCTTACATTTCAATTTTTTTTCTTTAAAAGGAGTGAGTTGTGTAGAGGGGGGTTAAATGCTTTATAGACAAGAAAAAAAACTGCGCTAGAACCAACTTATTCATCATCATCATCTTCGTCTTCCTCTTCTTCCTCCTCTTCCTCATCCTCTTCATCCTCCTCCTCATCTTCTTCTTCCTTCTTTTTCTTGCTCTTTTCAGCCTTGACCACCCCCTTTTTCGCTGCATCAGGTTTTCCTTTAGCTCTGTAGGCAGCAATATCCTTCTCGTACTTGTCCTTCAGCTTGGTGGCCTTCTTCTCACAGGGCTGCTTGTCATCCGCGGCAGTGTTGTTCCACATCTCTCCTAGCTTCTTTGCGACATCACCAATGGATAAGCCAGGATGCTCACCTTTGATTTTTGGGCGGTACTCAGAACAGAACAAGAAGGACGCCTCTTGGGTGCATTGGGGTCCTTGAACTTCTTTTTGGTCTCCCCTTTTGGGGGGATGTAGGTTTTCATTTCTCTTTCATAACGAGCCTTGTCGGCCTTTGCCATATCTTCAAATTCCCCCTTTTCTTTAGCAGACATGGTCTTCCACCTCTCTGAGCACTTCTTGGAGAACTCTGAGAAGATGACAGAAGCATCCAAGTGCTTCTTGTGCTCCTCCCGGCAGGTTTGCACAAAGAATGCATATGAGGAAATTGTGCCTCTCGTCTTCTTAGGATCTCTTTGCCCATGTTTGGTTGATTTTCCTCCGCGACGCACAGAGTCTCCCAGTGCCCGTACGGCTCTCGCTCGCCCCGGCGCTGTCTCTATGGAGCTCAATGTACTCTGTGTGTTTATTTTTTAAGACAGGTTCTAAGTATGTAACCCTGGCTGGCCTGGAACTTGATTTGTAAACCAAGCTGGCCTTACATGTCCCTCATGGGGATCTGCCTACCTCTGCCTTCTGAGTGCTAGGATTAAAGGCATGTGCCATAACTTTTAGCAAAACCTTTATTTTTTTAAATGGTTCTTTGACTTGTTTTTATAATTATATAAATTTTATAATTTATTTATTAATTATAAAATTTTTTTATTGAATATGTTTTCTTTACATTTCAAATGTTATCACTTTTCCGGATTCCCCTCCATAAACCCCCTATCCAATCTCTCCTCCTTCTGCTTCTGTGAGGGTGTCCTCTATCCACCCACCCCGCCAGCCTCCCCACCCTAACATTTACCTACACTGGGGCATCAAACATTGGCAGGACCAAGGGATTCTCTTCTTATTGATGTCCAACAAGGCCATCCTCTGCTACATATGCAGCTGGAGCCATGGGTATATCCATGTGTACTGTTTGGATAGTGGTTTAGTCCCTGGGAGCTCTGGTTGGTTGGTATTTTTTTTATCGGGTTGCAAATCCCTTCCACTCCTTCAACCCTTTCTCTAAGTCCTCTATTGGGTAGCCTGTTCTCAGTTCAATGGTTGTCATCTGCCTCTGTATTTGTCATGATCTGGCAGAGGCTCTCAGAAGACAGCTGCCTCAGGCTTCAGTCAGCATGTACTTCTTGGCATCAGCAATATTGTCTCTATATAGGCTGAATCTTCAGGTGGGGCAGTCTCTGGATGGCCTTTGCTTTGGTCTCTGTTTCATACTTTGTGTATTTCCTCCTGTGAATATTTTTGTCCCCCCTTCTAAGAAGAACTGAAGCATCAGCACTTTGGTCTTTCTTCTTCTTGAGCTTCATTTGGTCTGTGAATTGTATCTTTGATAATCTGAGCTTTTAGGCAAATATCCACTATCAGCAAGTGCATACCATGTGTGGTTTTTTTTTTTTTTTTTTTTTTTTTGTGATTGAGTTACCTCACTTAGCATGATAGTTTCTACTTCCATCCATTTGCCTAGGAATTTCATAAAGTCATGTTTCTAATAGCTGAGTAGTACTCCACAGTGTAAATGTACCACAATTTTTGTAGAGAGTGGGAATTCTTGACTAAACCCTGGTTTTAGTAAGATTATTTCAAATTTTTCCCTATTTAGTTTGTTGTTGGCTACTGATTTGCTGTATATTGCTTTTAGTATGTTTATGTATGGGTACTCTTGCATTTGTAGCATAGATATTCAAAATTGAGGGTTCATCTTGGTGGATTTTTTTTTAAACATGTGTTAAGTATCCTTCCTTATCTTTTTTTTTTTTTGTTAACTTTTGGTTGAATGTTGATTTTATTCTATTTTAGAATGTCTACTCCAGCTTATTTCTTGTGACCATATACTTGGAAAATTGTTTTTCAGCCTTTTACTCTGAGGTAGTGTCTGTCTTTGTCACTGAAGTGTGTTTCCTGTATGTAGCAAAATGTTGGGACCTCTTTATGTATTCAGTCTGTTAGTTTATGTCTTTTCATTGGGGAATTGAGTTCATTGATGTTGAGAGATATTTGGGACCAATTATTGTTGTTTCCTCTTTTTTTGTTGTTAAAGGTGTATTTATGTTTGTGTGATTATCTTCTTTTGGGTTAGTTGAAAGAAGATTAATTTTTTTGATTTCTCTAGGGTGCAGTTTCCCTCCTTGTGTTGACATTTTTCATCTATTATCCTTTATAGGGCTGAATTTGTAGAAATATGTTGTATAAATTTGGTTTTGTCATGGAATATCTTGGTTTCTCCATCTATGTTAATTTAGAATTTTGCTGGGCATATTAGCCAGGGCTGGCATTTGTGTTCACTTAGGTTTAGTATGACATCTTTTAGCTTTTATAGTCTCTGTTGAAAAGTCTGGTGCAGGTGTAATTCTGATAGTTCTGCCTTTTTATGTTATTTGACTTTTTTTTTCTGTTACTGCTTTTTAAAAAAATACTCTTTGTTTTGTGCATTTGGTGTTTTGACTATTATGTGACAGAAGAGATTTCTTTTCTGGTCCAATCTATTTGGAGTTCTGTAGGCTTCTTGTATATTTATGGCTATGTTTTTCTTTTGGTTAGGAAAGTTTTCTTCTATAATTTTCTTGAAGAAATTTACTGGTCCTTTAAGTTGGAATTTTTGCTCTCTTCTGTATCTATTATCCTCAGTTTGATTTCCTCATTGTGTCCTGGATTTCCTGGATGTTTTGTTTTATAAGATTTCTGCATTTTGCATTTTATTTGACTGTTTTTTCAATGTTTTCTATGATATCTTTTGTACCTGAGATTCTCTCTTCTGTCTCTTGTATTCTGTTGGTGATGCTTGCATCTATGACTCCTGATCTCTCTCTCTTTTTTTTTTTTTTTTTTTGGTTTACTATCTCTAGGGTTGTCTCCCTTTGTGATTTCTTTATTGTTTCTATTTCCAGATTTAGATTCTGGATTCTTTTGTTCAATTTCTTCACCTTTTTGGTTGTATTTCCCTGTAATTCTCTAAGGGATTTTTGTGTTTCCTCTTTAAGGCCTTCTAACTGTTAAGCTTTTTTGTCCTGTATTTCTATAAGAGAGATATTTATGACCTTCTTAAAGTCCTCTAACATTATTATGAGTTGTGATTTTAAATCAGAATCTTGCTTTTGTGATGTGTTGGGGTATCTAGTACTTGCTGTGTTGGGAGAACTGGGTTCTAATGATGCCACATGGCCTTGGTTTCTGTTGTTTAGGCTCTTGGACTTTTGTCTTTTGATTATCTCTGGTGTTAGCTGGTTGTGCCAATTCTGACAGTGGCTTGACTTTCACAGAATCATGTATGTCAGTACTGCTGGGTGACCAGCTGTTTCCCAGCATGTCTGGGTACAGATAGCTGTGGCATAGGGTCAACAGAGGGCACAGACAAAATCCTTGAGGATTCTGTCCCAAACTACTTTTCAATTCTTGTGTCCTGAAGGCTCTGGGCTGGCCTCTCAGAGCTATAGTGGTGGTCTCACATCTGCTGTCAAATGTGTCTGCACTCCTGTGAGACTGGCTCTCTCCCAGTAGGGTCTGGGTATTTTGAACTCTGGTACCCATATTAATATTACATTAATGAATTATTATGTTGATAATTACATATTAAATCACATTTTATATATTAACATATTATTTTATCAATATATTTGCATTGTAACCATCAATAATATAATACTCTTTACAATTAATATAGATAATATATGATAAAATACAATATATATATTGGCTTTGGCTTTCAGGCTGTGGTCCAGTTCGTTCAACAATGGTTGTCTTCCAACAGACCGTCCAAAACTGGAATAGTTATTCAGTTCATGAGGCTGTATGTTTGAGCTGATCTTCTGTGTGTGCTGGAATCCTGAAGAATTAGGCTCTGATGTCAATGAAGGAGAGAACTTGACATTCAAAGGGAGGGCAGATGAGGAGAGAGCAAGAGCTTCTTTCTTTGTTCTTTGTATAGCCTATCTATATACAAAGGTGTGACCTGATTTAAGGTGAATCTTCTCACCTCAAAAGGTCTGGTGTGTTTCTTCACTTCAAGTAATGTGATTAAGAAAAATCCCTCCAGGAATGAGGTAGAAACCTAGTGCTATGGAAGCTCTGAGAGTAACCCTAGCAAAGACTTCTGGTAATGGGAGACAAGGAACTTGATCTGGCCATCTTGTGTAACAAGACCACGTTTCAAATGGAGGGATTGGGACACCAATATATAACAACACAAAATCTATAGTTACTTCTCCTTGTAGAGTATTTTGGAGCTGGAGCCTAGCAGAATCCTCATCAAAGAAACCAGAGAGACTTTATCCAGCAACTGATGGGGACTCTGAAAGTCCTAAGGAGAATGGAGAGAAAGGAACCAGAGGAGTCAGGAATACCACAAGAACACAGCCCACAGAATCACCCGACTGGGCTCATAGGAGATTGCAGAGATCAGGAAATCTATAGTGATCTAACCTAGGTTTTTTGAATATATAATAGAGCTGAGTAGCTTCGCATTCTTGTGGGAATCCTAATAATGGATGCAGAGGCTGTCCCTGACTCTTTTGACTGTTCTTGGGACCCCCTTCTTCCTATGATGTTGCCTTGTCTAGTCTTTATGTGAGGGCATATGCCTGGTCTGGTTGTAACTTGTTATGCCACCCCAGGATGGCCCTTCTCCAACAATCACCAATCAAGAAAGTGCATTTCAGGTGGATCTTATGGAGACATTGTCTCTACTGAGGTTCCCTTCTTTCAAAGGACTGTCACTTGTGTCAGGTTGACACAAACTAGCCAACACATCTTTCTATTGTATTATCTTGTTTTCCTGTTTAGTATAGACTATCAATATAACCATAATAAACTGATGTAAGAGAGAATGATTTTCAATTTGCTGGATTTCTCTACAGATACAATAACTTTAATTTATCCATGCCGGTGAATGGAATTTGCTTTTAAAACACAGATAAAACATCTGACTTCAGGGCTGGGAAGTAGCATAGAGGTAGAGAGTGTGTGCTTTGTGTACAGCATTCTTAAAGCTCAGGGTTCAATCCCTAGAAAAACAAGCAAACAAAACCTCCAAACAAGTATTTGTCTAGCAAGAAAACTCAGGAGGTAAAAACGTTTCTAGGTAACATTCATGACCTTAGTTTTGCCACATAAAAGGTGGAAGGCAAGAACCAACTGTACAAAATTCTCCTCTGACCTCCTCATGCATGCTGTGGCACACATGTCCATGTACACAGATACATTAGGCACACATATACCTGACTCAAACCTATACCAATAATAAGTAAAATATTAAAAGTCTCCAAACAAGAAGCCTCTTGACTTCAGGGTTAAGGACTAGGGAACGTCCCTGGTAAAATGCTGATGGTAATGGTCAGGAGGAAAGACTTCTGATCTCATTTCTTCCACTTCTATTTATGAAGCACAAACCATGCATTTAGGAGCTTCAATGTTCTTCAAGGCTGCATGGGAGGATTCATTCACAAAGGGAGTAACCCTTGTCCCAAGTAACTACCCTTATAGAAACTAACTCCAGAGCCAACACAAAGGACACAGTGTATCCCCAGAGATGCACAGTTCCCCACTTTCCCCTTTTCTTATACATGCTCTCTGCTGTACAGGCTACCTGCATCTGTCCTTTCTACAAGTTCAAGTATGCCCCTTAACTTCTTGAAAGTTCCATTTTGTCATGTGGCAGATGAGGGCAATAATGGTTCCTATGTTGAAGGCATTGTCACAAGCACTCTATGTCTAGCACACCAAGCATCAAGCAGATGCCAGGTCTTTTTGGTCTCTAAAACAAAAGCCATCTGACCATTGTTTAGTGATCAAATATTGTTGGTAAGGGTTGGCTGGTTGTTGAGCTAAGTTCTCACTTTTTAGCTAAGGCTACTCCTGAAGTCACAGCCATTCTTGTGCCTCACTCTCCCACTTCTCAGAAATTGATTACAAGTTTGGGACACAACACCTTAATAGCTTAATATGAGTTCTTTAAATAAAATTCCTGGATTTAGTTTCTCCGAGGTTCATGATTTTTATAGTTTTCTCTAGACTTAGAGGAACAAGTCTGTGATGGTTTGAACTTGTCATAAACATCAGTGAGTACCAGTAAAAATGAACATCTAACAACATCATTATTTTTATATTTGTATTATACGAATTATTTTCACCATTGGCAAGATGATATTCTAAAAGTATTTTATAGCATTTATTACAAGGGGGTATGGTCATTATCACCCCTATTTTATAGATGAGAAAGGTCAAGGCACAGGACACATAGGTCATCAGTGTTTGACCCTAGGCAGTGTGGACCCAAAATCTGTGTTTCTAACTATTCTGTCTTATTGATCACTTATTTTCTTTTCTGGTTTGATCTGTTGCTGTGGGTATGTAGTGTGTACATTTGTAAAGGTGTGAGTGCAGTGGTGTGCATCCCCATGTGGATTCTAAAGGTCCATGAGGTGTCTTAACTTGAGTGTTCTCCAGCTTTAGTTTTTGAGACAAGATCTCTCACAGAACCTGAAATGTAGCCATTGGACTAGGTTGTTAACCAATGAGCTTCAAAGAGCCAGCATCTCTAGCTCATCTCCTCCCTCAGAGCTGGAGGTACAGGCACTCCCCACCTCTCAGCTTTGTGCTTGGGTTCTAGGGAACCTAATGTAGTTCTCAGTGTTTCTACAGCAGGCACTTTAACCCTCTCCATCTCTTGGCCTTACTAAGTAATAATAAGAGCTGTATACATTCTTCAGTATTTACTTAATCAGAGCTTTGAGCATTTAAATACATTGTAAACTTTAGAAAAGTATAAGACTTGAGGAAAATCAGATAAATGAATACCTCTAAATATTTTACAAAGGCTGGAGGTGGAACTGAGTGGTTAAACATTTGCCTATAATGCATGAGGTCCTAGGTTCAATTCCCAGTCATCCTTTTTACCCAATCCACAAAAATAATGATAGAGAGAATACATTAAATAAAGAGCACAGTTTAAAAGTGACATTGAAAGAGAACAGGTCCTGGCAGCCTTGTGAGCATGGCTTACAAACTGGGAAACCCCAGTAGTGCTAACAGAGCCCTCCATCATTTCGCAGTAAGATGGCAGTAAGACCAGTGAGGAAGTTGGGAGTTTCCAGAGGCAAAAGCTAAGTGAAAGCAGAAGTACAAAAATGTCAGTCAAGTTGACTTGCCCTTTGGGGATATTTGAGGTCTCACTTTTAGAGTCTTGGTTTTAATTTTATGTTTATTTTTCTGAGACAGAGTTTTGGGTGGCACAGGCTGGCCTCAAATTTGATATGAAGCTAAGGATAGATGTACATTTCTAAATTTTTTTTTTGTGCATTTTAAAAAGATTTATTTTTTATGTATATGTCTGTGGCTTTGTTGTGCATGTGAGTACTTTTCCCTTGAAGGCCATAAGAGGGTGTCAGATCCCCTAGAATTAAAGTTATAGGAGTCACCCAATGCAAGCAATGGGATCCCAGGTTCTTTGAAAAAACAGCAAAAATACTTAATCTCTGAACCATCTCTTTGGTTCCAATATTTATTTATTTTTAAATTTTGTGTGTGTGTGTGTGTGTGTGTGTATGCTATGTACACTTATGGAGATCAGAAGACAATATCAGTTTCTCCTTCCACTGTGGGTTTTGTAGATTGAACTCTACGCCCTTACATTGAACTTCTGATCTTCCTGCCTGCCTCTACCTTCCAAGTTCTGGGATCATCAAGCTCAGCTGAGGCAGTGCTGGTGATAATAACCATGGCTTAGCATGCTAGGCTGGTACTCTTCAAACACACAACCCTTGACAAATTAAAAACATTTAACTTAAGAATTAAGAATGGCCTCTCAGATGTTTGTAGTCTGTGCAGCAGCCTGAAACCATGTTGATGATCATGGGTCATGCTGCCCCTGGGAGCCAGACTGACCTGAGTGGCCGCACTGCCACCTGGGTCCTTGGTAGTGTCTGGTCTGTTATTTTACTCTAGCCAGGTCTGTGGTCTATACCGTGGCCTGAAGCCATGTTGAGCTATATGATCCCAGCTGTATCAGAGGGCCTTATCTGGATCTGTGACCCTGCAGCAACTGGGATCCCTGTTTGTTTTCTTTGCTGACATGACATTAGAAACCATGTGGAGGCCCATAATTCATGCTACCAAAAACTGTAAAGAGCAAATAAGCTACTTTGGCAGTGATAGTGATGACAGCAGATGCACAACTGAGAAAGAGGGACATGAAAGATTTTTGTGACAACCCCTTCCTTCACCCCAGTGCCTCTCCCTCTCCTCCAGTATAGTAACAGCCTTAACTGGAACCCATGGAAAAGAACTCTTAAGAATGTGATAAGTGTTGCTCTGCACAAAAGCAAGGGTTTGGAAGGGAAAGGATTCAGCACTACTTAAGAGGCAGGCCACTAAGATTTTGACCACACTCCAGTGATTATATAGACAACAAAATTGGATTTTTTTGTTTTGGCTGGGGAGGGGGTCGTCACAAAGGTAGAAGGTGTGGGTAGGGAGGTTGACAAGAAAAGACTAGGGAGCAATAGGGGTACATGATGTAAAATTCCCAAAGAATCAATAAAAGTTTTATGTTGGACAACCCCCCCCCCCAAATAACCACCCAAACTAAAACCAAAATCAAACTAAAACAACACACACACACACACACACACACACACACACACACATACACACAGACATACACCCAGACACACACACAATTAAGGCCTTGTATTTTTGTCAAGTAGGTTTTAGGGCAGGATGCTAATATTACTTTAAATTATTTCATGGGTCCTGCGTCTTGTTTGTATTTGAACAAGAAGCCTATGGTATCAGCAAAAAATGTTAATTTCCTTTCCAAGTGTTTCCAGAAATATAGTCTATTCTTAGTTCCAGGGTGATATTAACTTAGGCTTCAGGGTAGACTGGGGGAGGGGCTAGTCTGCAGATCTTTTGTCCACTGGGAGAGGAGTCACTAAAAGAGTGCTTGAGGGGAGTACAGTCAGTTTGTGTTTATTAAGATTATTGTGATCCAAGGGTGTGTATTGGAATTGAACAAATTCAGAAGCATTTGATAGTTTAATTATGAGAGAAATACTGAGCTCAATCAGAAGCAGGGAGACTGGAGGTTGAGAACATTTTAAAGGAGCTGGTGAACTTGAGCACTGCCTCACTGGGAGGCAGGGCAGCACAGGTGCTGGCCTGTGCTTTTGGCATCTGAACCTTGTGTGTGGGTCAGGCAAAGGCATGTTTAATTGGCTGTCATATGTATGAGTTCTACTGGATCCTGAAAGCACAGATGGAGAGTCCTAAGCAGATAGTTGGTGCTTTCTCTATGTTTTGTTTCCTGTTGTTGTGATAAAATATTTTGACAAAGGATACTTTTTAGAGAAAGGACATATTTGCCCTACAGTTCTGCATTACAGTCCACCATTGAAGAGAAGTCAAGGCAAGGATTTGAAGCAGCTTGTCACATACATGGTTAAGAGTGGAAAGAACGGAAGTACATGAGTTTGCATTTGAGTCGACATTCTCCTTTATATAGACTGGGACCCAAATCCAGGCAAAGATGCTGCCCACCTTTAGCCCCACATCAATAAATTAACGGAAACAAAATGACCCCTCCCACCCCAGACAAGCTCTCAGACAAACCTGATCTAGACAGTCTCTCAGAATGCTGTCTTCTGAGGTGATTTTAGAGAGTGTCAAATAGACAAATCAAATGAACCCTGCATCATTTGAAGGAGGAGGAAGCCCTTGCATCCTCTTAGCAGCTTAGCTCTGAGAATTACTACATCAAGATGGGCAAGAGTGATAGCTCTGGAGTCTAGCTCTGGAAGCCTGGCCCAGTTCCTGAGGCCAACAGCAGAGCTAAGTCTGATGTGTAGCTTGAGAGTCAAGGGGGTGGTTAGAGCATGTGTAAAGGGGAAGGCTGTGGATATAGTCCAGTGGTAGAGCATTTGACTAGCATGCTCAAGGCTGTCTTGATCCCTAGTCCCATGATGGTCTGCCAAGGGTGTGTGTGTGTGTGTGTGTGTGTGTGTGTGTGTGTGTGTGGTATGAGGGGGTGTAGCTTTTTAAAACATATTTTAAAATGTACTAGATTTAAATCTCTTGTATCCTAGTTAGTATTTCTATTGCTGTGATGAAACACCATGACCAAAAGCAACTTGTAAGAAAGGGTTTATTTGACTCAAACTTTCACATTGTAGTACATCATTGAAACCAGGACAGGAACTTTTTTTTTTAAATTGAAGAACTTTATTTAAAAAAAACAACAAAGATAAATGTACAAATCTCAAGCATTTTTGCATAAAAGCATACGAACCCACCTCCGTTATTGCTTGGCCTTTTTTTTTTTTTTTTTTTTTTTTTTAAGGTTTGATAGTGTGGATCAAGATCCCACCAGCCACAATGAGCACAAAGCACATGCAAAACAAGATGCAACCTGGAATTAGTCAAAGTTTTCTTGGTGTGTAAGGAGTAAACATAATGTTTTTTTTTTTCTTTCTTAAACTTCACACAGTCTGTGAGTGGTTTCTGGGGTGTTCAGAGCTTTCTGGGGTTAGTATCCAACTATCAGTGACTGCATATTATGTCTGTTCTTTTGTGACTGGGTTATCTCACTCAGAATGATATTCTCTAGATGCATCCATTTCCTTAAGAATTTCATAAAGTCATTGTTTCTGATAGCTGAGTAGTACTCCATTGTGTAAATGTACCACAATTTTTGTATCCATTCATCTTCTGAAGGACATCTGGGTTCTTTCCAGCTTCTGGCTATTATAAATAGAGCTGCTATGAACATTGTGGTGCATGTGTCTTTGTTGTATGTTGGAGCATCTCTGGGGTAAATGCCCAGAAGTGGAATAACTGGGTCTTCAGGTAGTACTATGTCCAATTTTCTGAGGAATCGCCAGACTGATTTCCAGACTGGTTGTACTAGTTTACAACCCCACCAACAGTGGAGGAGTGTTCCTCTTTTTTCACATCCTGGCCAGCATCTGCTGTCATCTGAGTTTTTGATCTTGGCCAGTCTGACTGGTGTGAGGTGGAATCTCAGTGTTGTTTTGATTTGCATTTCCCTGATGACTAATGATGTCTAGCACTTCCTTAGATGCTTCTCATTGAGAACTTTTTGTTTAGCTCTGTACCCCATTTTTTAATAGGGTTGTTTGATTCTCTAGTGTCTAGCTTCTTGAGTTCTTTGTATATGTTGGGTATTAGGCCTCTACCAGATGTGGGGTTGGTAAAGATCTTTTCCCACTCTGTTGGCTGCCACTTGTTTTCTTGACAGTGCAGGACAGGAACTTAAACAGACCTGGAACCCGGAGTAGGAGCTTATTATGCAGAGGCCATGGAGAAATGCTGCTTACTGGCTTGCTCACCATGGTTTGTTCAACTGCTTTCCTGTAAAATTCGGGACCACTAACCCAGAGATGAAACTTTTCACAATGGACTAAGTCCTTCCCATATCAGTCACTAATTAAGAAAATACCTTACAGTTGGATCTTAGACATTTTTTCAGTTATGGTTTTCTCCTTTCAGATAGCTCTAGATTGGGTAAAGTTGACATAAGACTAGCCAGTATAACTGATCTCTTGTCAGTTTGACATATAAACAAATCACTATTAAGATGCACCTTCCCTTTCTAATTTATCCCAAGATCTAACATTACAAACAAAACTAACTTTAAAAGTCCTACTGTCTTTACAAATTCAGATAAATTAAAATTTCAATCTCTTTAAAATAGCCAATTCCCTGCTGCATGAAGCCATGTTGGTGTCCACCAAGGGCTGTGTTGGGGTCTGTGGTCCTGCTGTAGCTAGGGGTATGCAGTAGATATTGATGCCTTGTGTTACCACTGAAGGACAGGCAAATGTCTGTGGTCTGTGCTGTCTTTCGAAGCTATGTTGGTATCTGTCATGTTGATATTTGTAGTCTGTGCTCCCTTAGAAGGTCATGTGGATGTCTGTGTTTTGTGTTGTGACTGAGGGCTATGACAAGGCTCATGCCTGTGCAGTGGCAGAGGGACATGTTGATGTCTCTGGTCTGTTCTTCCACTGGAGACCATGCTGAGGTTTCTGGTACATTCTGATGTCTGAGGTCATGTGAATATCCCTGGTCTGTGCTATCACCAGAAAATATTTGGAAGTTCTTCTCCCACTGTAATGAACAAGGAAACATCTTTTGCAGTAGTACAGATCACATCAGACTCACAGCTGATAAATAGACAGAAGGTTTTTGTGGTAACTCTTAGCCCCACCAAAAGAAACAGCTTAGATAACAAGCTGTTGAAGAGAACTCTTAAAATTTGTGATAACAATGTTAAAGGGTAGCTCTCCACAATAGATGGCCACTGGGAGTTTTACCATGTTCCAGTAAGTATATAGAAAGCATGAATTGGACTTTTTTCTTCTTTTTTGAGGGGTGGGGGTCATAAGAATGGTAGAACAAACCTGGGAGGACTGGGAAGTATAATTGGGGTGTGCTATTTAAAATTCTCAAATAATTAATAAAAATATTATATTGGAAAAATATATCCAATCTTAAAATGCAAAACCATTTTTATAATTTCAAAGTTTTCTAGCTGTAGGTTCCTGTAAAAATAAAAAGTAAGTTAAATATTTTTTTCAAGAGGAAAGAACAAGGGCACAATTGTAATTTGAACCAAACAAAACAAACCCCAGCAGTATAAATATTTCAATGTCCAACTATCTGGTAGTCACTCACAATCTTCTGTGTTCCTCCAAAGAGTTTGAATCCCTACTTTAGTTCTGTTTTCTCACACACAGCTTGTCTTTTAGGCTCTGGCGACTGTACTCCATTGTTGTAGCTGTTCTTGATGATCATTTCATGGCGCTGACATCTTCAAAACTCTGGGATCTTTTGCTGCAACTGGGCTCCAATTTTATGAACAGTTTCTCATAGGCTCTTTTCATGGTGCCAATCCTCAACTTTTTTTGCATGAGTCCTTTAGTTTTGGGCCTTCATCTGCCACCAAGGGTGCCCCTTCACTAATGGCCTCTCCTGGCATCTCATAGTGTCAAGTTTCAGTTACTTTCCATAATCTCTTCATGTCAAAACCATTATTCTTACACTAACAAGTTTGGCTGCCAGCACAACCACTTCTGGAACACAGCTTATGTGTGCTAACC
The DNA here is from genome assembly GCF_963924665.1 of Micromys minutus. Taxonomy (NCBI): domain Eukaryota; kingdom Metazoa; phylum Chordata; class Mammalia; order Rodentia; family Muridae; genus Micromys; species Micromys minutus. The sequence goes on along the minus strand of NC_137985.1, from coordinate 4,867,159 downwards.
TATAAACAATTCCCAGAAGATTTCACCTAAAAGATGCATGTTTCCTCTCAAATTTATTAGGTCCAGCTGACCAGCATCAATTGTCCCAGCATTAAAAAACTTTTACTTCAGTGTTGGTCTCTTATTAATTAAGGCTGCTTCTTCATTCCCAGATGACCAGAAAGACAGAATTTCAAGTTAAAATAGCAAATGTCTCTGATAAAGTTCTCTGAAACTTCACAAGCCAGCCCTTCATCTTCTGCACTGCTCATAATATTTTTTACCTTCCAATCTCACACAGAACAACCTACTGAGCCCACTCAATGAGTTTTCTAGCACAAACTTCCAAAGACCTTCTAGAATCTTCCCCAAAACACAGTTTGGTCTATCATAAAAATATCTTACTCCTGGTATTAACTTCTATCTTAATTAGAGTTTCTATTGCTGTGATGAAACACCATGACCAGTAACAAGCTGTGGAGAAAAGGCTTTATAAAGCTTATACTTTTGCAGTATAGTCCATTGTGGCGCCCGCATCATGAACAGCTACTCAGAACCGGGCGAAGGCCTAATAGGGTTTGAAAGGACAGGACTCAATTATTCCTGTTACCAGAAAATTTACTCCATCTTCAACTGCAGTCCTATCAGGACTGACTCCAGTCTCAGTGTATACACTCAGGTAATTACCGAGGAAGTATACAGATTCGCTAGCTGCTGGGTGGAGGAGTCACCCCCTAGGGTGAATTCCGTAACCTGGGCAACTGGAAATAAGAAGACCAGGAGTGGAGTAGGCTTGTGACTGGGCCAATTAGCATAACAAAAGGGGGGCGAGTATCTCTCTCTTGGGCCTGCAAGCAGGCAGTCTACCTAACCCTAAGCGATGGAGGTTAGTATGATTTTTCCAACAGCCCATCATCGAAGGAAGCCAGGGCATGAACTCAAATAGGGCTGCAACCTGGAGGCAGGAGCTGATGCAGATACCAAAAAACCAGGGTTGGAACCACTCACAATATGCTAGGCCCTCCTTCATCAATCACTAAGGAAATGAATGCCTTACAGCTAGATCTTATGGAGGCTTTTTCTCAGTTAAATTCCCCTCCTTTCCAGTAACTCTAGTTTGTGTATCAAATTGACATAAGAATAGCCAGTACACCAAGAGGTTTGGATTTCTCTTTTTTTCCTTCCTTCCTACCTTCCTTTCTCTTTTCCTTCCTTCCTTCCTTCCTTCCTTCCTTCCTTCCTTCCTTCCTTCCTTCCTTCTTTCCTTCCTTCCTTTCTTTCTTTGCTTTTAGGGTATGTTTTGTGTGTGTGTGTGTGTGTGTTAAGGATGGATACACCTGTGTTCATACATACAAAGAAATCATTCATGTTCCCAAGGAGCCACTTGCCTTGTTTTGAAACATTGACCGTTTTCCTCTCCTATTACGATAGGTTGGCTGGGCAGGGAACTCATGGATCCATCTCTAACTTCTCCATATTAGGCTTGCAAGTATATGCCACCAGTCCAGTCCAGCTTTTTTTTTTTTTTTTTTTTTTTAATAACTAGGATTCTAAAGACCAAACTCATGTCTTCATGATTCCTGACAAGTTCTTTATTGCTTGAACCATTTTTTTCCAGTTCCAAGATCAAGCCTGCCAGATCATTCCTTTTTTTTTGACACCAAGTTACCTTATACCTCCCTCCCCCATTCTCTTCATCCTTTTCCTAAAATGGGTGCCGAAACCTGGGATGTCATATTTTAACAATATTGGTGGCCCGTGTGAGAGGATTAGATTTTTTCACGACTGGATATCACTTTTTCCTCTCATTGGTGCGATGACTCAGATTGAGAAACTCTGCAGGTTTGCATCTCAATGCTCACTAGCCTAAACTTCAGAGAACTGGTAAACTTCCTCCCCACACTAGTCAGAGTGTCCCAGACTCTGTCCCAGACTCTCTGTCTGCTTCTAGCTCCAGCTACTGCCTTTGATCATGGTTTTGTTTAGATTCCCTGGTTTTCATGGCATGGCCAGATCAAGCCCTATAGTCATGGAGCCAGTGAACTTGGAACCGGCCAGCAGGGAGGTATGGCTTTGGTTGTTTGAGCCCTGTCACTTACCCTACCTACCAAGGTGCGAGACAGTGCGTAGCCTCTATGGCAGGAATCTGGAGTTAGCAGCCCAGAGCCAACAAATCCAGCCAGCATGTGGGTGTCTGGGAGGCAGCAGCTTACCCTGAGCATGCATGTGGCACCCTGCCATGGTGGACTGTTGCTGCCCCCACCCACCGAGGGCATTCTGTCTGCCAGGGCCTGCCCTAGCCTTGCTCTGCTGCCACAGAACCATGCCTCCTCCCTGTATGTGAGTGTGTCCAGTGCATCAACTGCACTTTCTCACATGTGTGCACTAGCGCCTGTCTCAAACACAACACATTTTTATTTCTCTTTAATATTTTCAATCTTATTCTGTCTTTATGATAGTTTAGTACTGCCATTAAGTTATAATGTGCACTAACCGATAAAACCCTCAAACTTGTCAGAAATCTGTTAATCATTAATATTTAAGTTATGACTGACAGAATCTCCCAAAGTCATTGATAGTTGTCCCCCTCAAGCTCTCAGAAGATATGAATGCAGCTTCAAGAGGCTTCCTAGATTGTGCTGTGATAATCACTGAGAGACAGAGTGGACAAAACTAAATGCTTTGGAGTCAAATGACTTGTCTAAAGCAAGGTGAGTAATTTCTCATGTTATGTATCCACTCCACAGAAAAAGGGCCCTGTGTCTTCTGGGCTCAAAAGCCAGACCGACGTGTCCAAGTTGCTGTGAAGACAATAGAGACCCAGGGGAACTGTTGGCTGATAGACTCTGTCATTTCTTAATTGATATGCCTGATAGATTAAAGTTTTATTTATTCTGAGCCAGATTTCTGACTATATTAACAGCTAAGGTAACCACAGCCTAACAACTAAAAAGAAACAGACTTCTATTTTCTAACAACTAGTTCAGATATAAGCTCTTGCAGATATAACTGGTTACTTTCTTACCTAAACTTGGGTTCCATTAATGCTTCATGTTTCCTCTTGCTAAACTCTCCTTTCCACTAGACAATCCAAATATATAATTCTCGCTCCTTCTGCTCTACAAAAGCTCATTTTAAAAAATGTTTATGTTGTTAACTTATGTTTACAAACTTATAAGCTACAGGAAACCCCCTCAGATCTACCTTGCATGGACCAAATAAGACTCCACCCAGATAAGTACATCTGCCTAAAGCTCACTACCTATTCTAGGTTTCAAATGTGGGTTTCAAATGTATAACTAAGAAAACTTTTTTTTTTTTTTTTTTTTTTTTTTACTTTTCATGACAATAGCTCCTGCCATCAGTTGGCAAAGAGAACGTCTGATTTTCCATACAAGGTTTGGCCAGCCTTTTTGGGCAAGAAGGGTTAGTTCTCTGAAGCCAAAAAGTCCAAGACACAGACATTGACCATTGGGAAAATCCCCTCTGGAATGTCTCTCAACACCCCTCTTCCCCTCAGGACTCTTGCAGCTGGTTTTCTCACTGAAGTTCAGGCCTGGTGGGGTATTCTCTGTAAGGTACAGGACCTGACACAGCCACCAGGAGTCCGAGTGATGATTCTGGGCTCCTGTGCATAGGTGGAATTTTTTCTATTGAGTTTATCCACTGGGAAGCCGGTTTGAGATAACTCAGTAGCCCCTTTTCCCTTTTTCCAACGGACAACTCAATTTCTCAGAACATATCATCAGGCTCCCAACTAATGTGTCTCCTAAAAAATTTCAAATCTCTAAAACTATACATACTGCCAATGGTAAATGGAAAGAGGTTCCCCAGCCTGACCCCTTCTATCTCATCATTTGACTGTTTGCTCCCTGCCTTATTAATCTTGTTTCTATATTCCTTCAATGACAGATACAAAAAAAAAAAAAGTCTAGCCGAACTATTAATCAGTTCCTGTTACAGGATTACCAGCCACTGTCTATGAAGGAGCATGATGTGAACATTTGCCAGGTAAACCCTGATGGCAAAAGCCAGCTGCAACCCTACAACACACCAAGACAGCAGGAAGTAGCCAATGAGACTCAGTGCCCCATTCCCCTTTCACCATTGCCCTCCTTTTCCTCCTTTAAAAAATTTTTTTTTCTTCCAAATGTACTTAGTCTCTACCTATAATGTACACACGTGTGTGTTCCAGCATCTTGTCAAGTCCAGGTGCTTATTACATCTAGAACAGCTCCAGAGAAGCAACCTACAGATGTTTCAGCCTTCTCTCACAGACACAGATGTTTCTACTGGACCTGTTCCTTCTGACCTATCCTCAGATAGTTCCACAGACCCTAGACAACAAGGAAACAGGCAACTCTAAGACTGGACAAACATCCCCAGTCCCATTTTTCTAGACTATCTAGAAACATTGCACCCAAATAAGTGTGAAGCAGTCAGATCACAACGACCCTATTCCTGCTCCACCATCACCTCTAACTTTTCTTTTTTAATTAAACCAAAATGGGGGAATGTTGTGATTCTGTAAACCCCACCCCCTAGTTACCTGGCAACAGCCAAGTATACTCCACTCCTCAGTTACTTGGCAATAGCCAGGTATGCTTCACCCCAGTTACCTGACACTATAAAAGGGGCTGCTTACCCCCTCCTCTCTCTTTTGCCCTCCTCTCTTTTTTTCTTGCTCTCTTGCTCGTTTGTTCTCCCACCCTTGCTCATCGTTCTCTCCCCCTTCTCTCCCCCTTCTCTCCCCCACCTCTCCATGTGCTCATGGCCGGCCTCTATTCCTCTACTTCTCTATTTATTTACTACCACCCCCCGCCTCTATTACCCTCTTAACTTTCCCATGATCTGAATAAACTCTATTCTGTACTATAGCTGGTCCCTCAGGGAGAAGGGATTTCCAGCTTGTGCCACCCAGAGGCATCTCCCTTGCCCTCAGGCCTTGCTGCACCTCCATGGGCCATATCCCTCCCCCTCCACTCTCTTCATCCTTTTCCTAACATTGGTGCGGAAACCCGGGACATCATCTTTTAACAACTGGGCTGGGTGATACATAACTATAAGTGTCCTGCCAGCTGTGAAACCCTACCTCTGGTACAAGCTTTATCTCCACCAAGGTTCCATCCACCCTTACCTCATTCTTACTCATCTGCTCATCCAGTGACAGCTGATCAGTCCACTGTCTGCATCTGCAACGTCTTGTCAGTTGAGTGGCATCTAGCAGTTTTCATGATATGTTTAGTTGTAGCGATCGCCTATCTCGCCGGCAAGGAAAACGCACCACAACAGGATCCTTCTACAGGCGTTTATTGCGGGCTTGATTGCAGTAGCGAAAGACCTCGAGCCCAGAAACCAGCCCTCCTTATATATGCTTAGGAGGACTGTGCCGCCACCTGATTGGTGCATTCTGTATGCCCTAATTAGCATACTCAGAGTCACCATGATTCAGCAAAAACAGGCAGGCATGCATGTGCACTTAGGTTGTTTATCTCAAAACTGGCCACCCTTCCTTCGGGCTTGGCGCCATCTTGTAATGGCGAATACAGTGGCTTCCCACATCTCCTCCTTTTTTCTTTTTTATGAGGCCTCTAGGGAAAAACTGGGTAGAGGAATACGTGACCGATCTGTAACCATCTCTGTCTTAGGATCGACCTCTCGAACCCAAGCCTTACCTGTCTTAGGATTACCTTGTCGTCCTCAAGGCTCCGTGTCTTAGGTTGGTCAGGGGCTAGAGGAAGTTGCCCATCATCAAGAATGGCTACTTTGGGTCATTTTTTCATTCCTTCCAAGGACCCAGGGACGAAGGTTAGGGCCTAGATTACTTTAGGAGATTGTGGAAGCTGACCATTTCGGGAATTAAGATTCTTTAAGTAGGGATAGCCAGATATCTTGAGAAGCACCACCTTCAATGGCCATAAGAGCCTGAGTAATGATGACCTTATCTCATCTTTGTTGGGCTCTAAGTCTGCACAACAACCATAGAAGCGACACACCTCCACAGCATATTAGTGCCCCCAAAATAACAACTCCCACCCACTCTTTAAAGTAGGAAAATGCAGAAGAAAGCCAAGAAGTAAAATCTCCAAGGGTAGTTGGTTCCACTCGAGTGCCATTTAAGGTCAGGATCTGTATTTGAAGTCTTTGTTGTAGATCTTCCAATTCTACAGACTATTCTCCTTTCAAATAATCTGAAATATTTTTACTAGAAAATCGAGAGTCATTAATATACTTTATAGGGGTTATACATAAGTTTGCTTGTTGGGAAACACAACTTAATTGTACCATATCAGTTAAAGCATCTATCTGATGTTGTAATAGGTCCATTCTTTGATTAACAAAGAGGAGACCAGATGCCAATTGCGCATTGGTCCTTTGTAGGGTTACCAACGCTTCTGAAGTCTGTTCTGATATTTCATTTATAGTTGTAGCAGTATTAACTTGATTGGCCATGGCAATCCCAGCAGTAACCGCTGCACCAGCAGATAGATATCACTACAGCAGTTATAATAGCGGCTGTAATTCCAAAATCTCTTTTATATCTGAAAAGCTGGGCAATGGGAAATTCTTCAGGATTAGCTTCTACTGGAATAGGTACCAAAGTGGGAATCTTAACAACCACAGCTTACTTATAGGTTTTATTCCAGCATTCAGCAAGTAGACAAGAAACTTGTGTATTATTGCATAAGATAATACTATTAGTTACATTATTGGTCAACAAAAAGAAAAATGGAGGTTTTAAGCACACAGGTGAGGCAGAAATATTTACCTCATTAATTTTTTGATTAAATGAAGTCACTGTGACACGTCTATCCAAAAAATTATAATATCCTGATATATTATACAATTTATAAGACGCTCCAAGAAATCTGTCAAAAGGAGTCAAAACTGTAGAAGCTCCTTTCTTATTAGACAGAATCTACTGGAACGAAGGCCAAGTATTATCTATGCCAGTTTGATTATTCTTTTTATCCCAATTGACATTACCAAGAGGTGGTGAAAATTCAAATCCTGGAATAATATCTTGGGGGCGACTTTTAGGAGATTGGCAGGGGGTATATACTGGTGGAAAGCCCTCATAGGGATAACAAAAGGGTAAAATCTTCCTATTAGTTGAAGATTTGTTAGCAACAATAGTAGGATCTTTTGGCTTAAATGGTCTTGTACCTTCATGAATCATTAGAAGTGTGGTTAAATTATATGTCTCAACATGACTATCACTGCTTCTCGACCCTGTTTGGGATCCCTTAGCAACCTCTTGAAGGGCGCTTAGAGCAGATTGTATGGTATTAGCTGATGCACCCTCAAGAGGATTTTTCCAATGTGCAATAACACCTTTACGGATCCAAATGCAAGGGTTCGGGTCAGAAGAAAGAGCAAAACATAAGGTACCAGATATGGTAAAATTGGTAGCACTATAAGGCTGAGGGTTTTCCCCAAGAGGTGTTATACATGGAATATCTTGTGCACAGTTTACTGAGAAAAACACTGGCAACACCATGGAATTGGCATGCACAGGTATAGGGACAGGCCAGGTTCTAACGATGGCCCATAATGGGATACTTTCAGTCTGTACAAACCACATTCCCATCAGTATTCCCAGAATCCATGGGTGGATCCTTTTCCGGGGTTGTCGGTCGTCCTTCATCCTGGTCTTCGATGATCCTCACCAATCTCGTTGGCACCCAGATGGGATTTTCTTCATCCTGTGGGAAAACACAAACAGCTCCCCTGGATCTGATTAACACGGGATCCGGGCCTTGCCATTTATTAGTCAATACATTTTTCCATCGTGCCTTATCAATGGGTGGTTTAGGCCATTGACCATGTCTTTCTGCTGCTGATTGGCCATTATCATCCAAATTTAAAAAATTAAGTGTAAATAGAGCAAGAGATAACATTGTCTTAGGGGTAGATGCAGCTCCTTCTATTCCCCCTTTTTGTTTTAGTAAATATTGTATAAGGGTGCGATGCGCCCGTTCAATTATGCCTTGTCCTTGAGGATTATAGAGTAATCCTGTAAGATGTTTAACCTGCATATGTAGACAGAATTGTTGAAATTTGCTTGAGGTATAAGCTGGACCATTGTCTGTTTTTAGCAACAGTGGTTTTCCCCACGTGCTCCAGGCCTCCAAACAATGTTGAATGACATGGGAAGCCTTTTCACCCGAAAGGGGTGTAGCATGCATGACACCAGAACTAGTGTCTACAGACACATGGGCATATTGTTGTTTACCAAAAGATTGGATATGAGTCACATCCATTTGCCATATGTCTAAAGGTCTTATACCACAAGGGTTGACCCCCACATTAGGTTTAGAAATAAAGTCTGCACATTTACTGCATCTTAGGAGTATATCTCGTGCTTCTGCACGAGAGATAGAAAATTTAAGCCTCAATGTAGTGGCAGGTACATGATAGAGAGCATGGAAGTCTGCAGCGGCTTCTAAAGGTGATTTAGTTAAGATGGGGAATATTTTTGTGGTGTGATCAGCCAATGCATTTCCTTGTACCATAGGGCCTGGTAACAGACTATGAGCTCGAATGTGTTGAATAAAGAATGGGTGTGATCAGGAAAAGATACAATTTTGTATCCTAAATATGTCTGCCACTTTGCTAGATTGTTTAATTGTCCCTGCAGTTTCTAGCTGAGAAACCGCATTTACCACATAATGAGAATCTGAAATTATGTTAATTGACTGTAGGGGGAAATGCTGGAAAACTCTCAATACCACCATACATTCAACCAATTGAGGTGCATCAGGTGAAAATTGAAAGAAATGCACTTGATCTTTCACAACATAGCATCCTCTTCCTGTTTTTGAACCATCAGTATAAATATCTAATGCATTAACAAGGGGTTTTGTGGAGGTTAATTTTGGAAATATAATAGGATGCTTAATGGCAAACTGTAACAAAGGATGTTTTGGATAATGGTTGTCAAATTTTCCCGGAAAAGTGCAAAGCAATATAGTCCATTCATTGAGAGTGGCACTCAATACCTGAATTTGGTCTGTTGTATATGGGATAATAATTTTTTCAGGTAACATACCAAAATGTGTTAAAGCTCGTTTAAGTCCTGCTTGGGCTAACTCAGCAATCATTGTAGGATAATGCTCTATTGTCTTGGAACCAGATGAGTGTGAATGGACCCATAAAAGTGGCCTATCTTGCCACAGAATGGCTGTTGGGATTAGGGCAGTTTGCAATAGACATAAAGAGAATGGTTTTTTAGGATCTATCCTGCTCAACTGAGCTTTAGTGATGGCAGTCTCTACTTGTTGAAGAGCCTTCAAGGCGCTAGGGGTCAAGCGACGTGGAGAAGAAATATGAGTTTCTCCTTCAAGGATGGCAAATAATGGTTTTAAATCAGATGTAGGAATCTTTAAAAAAGGTCTGAGCCAATTTATATCACCTAATAATTTTGAAAGTCATTTAGAGTTTTCAAATGATCTCTTCGAATTTGTAACTTTTGAGGTCTAATGCTTAAAGGCTTAATGATGGCTCCCAGAAAGTGTCCCATGGTCAAATATTGTACTTTGTCTGATGCAATGTGTAAGTCATGCTCTTCTAAGGTACTAACAATTTTTGTATAAGCATTAATAACATCCTTTTCTTGAGAGCCAGCCAACAAAATATTATCCATATAATGAAGTATTTTTATATCAGGACATTCTTTTCTTATTGGACTTATAGCATGACCCACATAAAGTTGACACATAGTGGGACTATTGGCCATACCTTGGGGAAGAACTTTCCACTGATATCTCCTATCTGGTTGCTCATGATTAATAGATGGTAGGATAAAAGCAAACCTGCACCTATCTTTTTCATTTAAAGGAATTGAGAAAAAGCAGTCTTTAATATCTATAATAATAACCGACCAATTCTTTGGTAATGTGGAAAGCAAAGGGAGACCTCTTTGTACAGGTCCCATAATATTGATCTGTGCATTGATAGCCCTAAGATCATGTAACAGTCTCCATTTTCCAGATTTTTTTTTTTAATCACAAAAATTGGGGTATTCCAAGGCGATTGGGATGGTTCTAAATGACCTAATGTTAGTTGTTCTGTGACCAAAAGCTGTGCCGTTTCAAGTTTTTCTTTGGGTAGTGGCCACTGAAGTACCCAGATGAACTTGTCCATATGCCATGGGATGGGTAGCGGCTCCTCAGTGGCCCCTATGAAAAACCCAGTCCTGCACTATCTGTTTTTCCCATGGCTGAGATGGGGTCCAATCTTCTTTGCAAAGTCTTTCCTAAACCCTTCCCAGGTATATAACCCATATTTCTCATAAGTTGTTGGCTATTTTTGAATAGTCATTGGTCAAAATAAATTCTAGGGCTATTAGTACATCTCTGCCCCAGAGATTAACTGGAAGAGGGAGAACATACGGTTGGAATTGACCAGTCCTTCCTTCTGCATCTTTCCAGGTTAAAGTTTTAGCACTAATCAAGGGGGTGGACTCATAACCTAATCCTTGCAATGAATGAGCCGATTGATTTACAGGCCAACAGGTAGGCCACCACTTACTTGCAAGGATACTCTTATCTGCCCCAGTGTCCAATATAACTGAAAATTGTTTGCCTTCAATTTGTAATGTGAGCGTAGGGCGTTGATCTAATCTTAATGATATGAAAGCTCCATCTGCACCTGAGGAACCGAAGCCATGATTTTCTCTAATCTTGTCAGAGCTAGGATACATTCTATGACAACTTGGCAACACTAATAACTGAGCTATCCGATCTCCTGGTGAAATGGCAAAGATTCCTCGTGGGGAGGAACACATAGCTTTTATCTGTCCAGTAAAATCTTGATCAATAACTCCAGGATGCACTACTAAGCCTTTTAAGGTAGAAGATGATCTCCCTAGTAATAGTCCTACAGTATCTTTTGGTAAGGGTCCTTTAAAATCTACAGGGACAGGTTGGCATCCCATCTGGGGTGTTAATACTGTTCTGGTGGTGGCACGGAGGTCCAGTCCTACCGAACCCGTAGTGGCTCTGCTTGGGGATTCGGTGGATGGAGAGATACAGGAGCCTGAACTGCCCCATACATTTGAGGGCCCTGGGGACGTGGGCCCCTCTGTCCGTTTTTTGACTCTCGATTATTTGGGGTAAGCAGTCGTCCTTGCATATCTCTTACAGATCTGCATTTATTAGCCCAATGTCTTCCCTTTCTGCACTTTGGACACATCCCCGGAGTCTTATCCTGTCTGAGCTGAGTTATTTCCTGTCTACATTGTATTTGTACATGTCCCCATTTACCACATTTGTAACAGGTGATTTCTTTCCTTTTTTGGGCAGCCAGACCTGCACTAGAGAGTGGCCCACCTATCTCTCTGCATGCCTTCATCCAGGCCTGTAATCCTTTAGCCTTCCATGGGGTTATGGCGTTTCTACATTCTCTAGTACACTGCTCATATATCAACTGTTCTATCAGAGGCATGGCAGTTTCATGATCCCCAAATATTCTACCTGCTGCTTCCATCATGCGAGCAACAAAGTCCGAAAAAGGTTCGGTAGTTCCTTGTATTATTTTTGTCAGATTTCCTCTGACCTCCCCTCTATTTGGCAGATTTTTCCATGCTTTTACTGCTGTCATATTAATCTGCTCATATACTGGCAAAGGAAAAGCCGTTTGATTGTTGGACCACTGACCCTGCCCTGTTAACATGTCAAAGGTCCAAGCAGCTTGTCCCGCTGCTGCGTTAGCGTGAGCTTGGGTTAGACAATGGTCATGCCAAATAGATTTCCATTCTAAATACTGACCCATTGATAAACAGGCCTTTGTCCCTTGCATCCAATCAGCAGGAGTCATTGCCGTACTTGCTAACCTCTCAATTTGAGACTGTGTATAATTAGCATTAACGCCATACGTTCTCACAGATTCTGCTAACTCTTTTACTTGTTTAAGTTCTAAAGGTTGGTGGAATCTAACATTGTTTGCATCCTCAAACACCAGAAACATTTGTTGTAATTTTCTACGCGTCTTTTCTGAGCAGAAGGAGAACTTACACTCACTTCTGCCTTTATTATGATAAGGCAGTGGCAGTGGCGCACTAGCCGCCATCTTAGCAAGGCTTTCTGGACTATAGCGCTCCTTTTCATATTCAGCGGCAGCTTCTTCTAAATCCTCCTTTTCACTTTCAGAAAGCCCAGACTCCTCAGAACTTTGTCAGCTTGATGAGCTCTAACTCTGCCAGAGGGTAAAGCGGCTTTGCTCCGTGCTTTTCTTCCTCTGGTCCTTTTTGTTCTTTGTGCACTCTCTTTTTTTCTTTTCCCTTTAATGGGTTTTTTTCACGCGCTCCTAATTTCTTTTCTCGATCTGTTTCTGACATGCTCTCCTGGTAATCCGATAGCACCTTTTGTCCCTGTCTAACTTGTACCTCACATTTTTTGTCTTGCATGCAAGCTTTTACCAACTTTCATATTGGCCTTATCCCCGAGGCTAAAGTCCCTTCTTCTGCGGCCCTTTCTATATCGCGCCCCAACTTAGACCAACTTGGTAAATTGAGAGAACCTGTGGTAACAAACCAAGGCGCCATCTTATCTACTTCTTTTATAAAACATCCCAAGTTTGATTCCGAAATCTTCAATCCCCTTTCTTTTAGCAATGCTTCGAGAGCAGATATCATAGCTTTAGATGGTGAATTTCCCATGTCGCTTATTTAGCTACACAAGGACTTACACACGGGGCTAGCGAGTCTATCTACGCTCGTGTTACCAGCTTTTCTATACCAAACAAATACACTCTTTTCCAGGGCAATGACAATTGAGACAATAGCAGATAAGCAGCACAATTACGACCAAGACAGGGAAAGCTAACCCAACCCACAGCGGATCTACACCAAATGGAGGCATACCTCTCAGAGCAATCCGGTACACCTTCCGTGATACTTACGGGACTATTCCCACGTTGTGTAGTTCTGAATCCTCCAGAGTACTGGGGTCTTCGTGTGTGCCTCAGATGTTTCTTGTTCCCAGGATCTCGGCACCAATTGTAGTGATTGCCTATCTTGGCGGCAAGGAAGACGCGCCACAACAGGATCCTTCTACAGGCGTTTATTGCGGGCTTGATTGCAGTAGCGAAAGACCCCGAGCCCAGAAACCAGCCCTCCTTATATATGCTTAGGAGGACTGTGCCGCCACCTGATTGGTGCATTCTGTACGCCCTAATTAGCATACTCAGAGTCACCATGATTCAGCAAAAAACAGGCAGGCGTGCATGTGCACTTAGGTTGTTTATCTCAAAACTGGCCACCCTCCCTTCGGGCTGTGCGCCATCTTGTAATGGCGAATACAGTGGCTTCCCACATTTAGTATACCAGATACACTGAGTTTTCATAAAGCTATGAAACCCAGTGTCCAGGGGACTGTAGATTAGATGACCCAAGTACTTGTGTCTGATGTCTTACTGATTGCCAGGTGACTATGAGGAACAGAGTCTGGCACATGCCCTTCCTAAACTCATAGACTTTGTCCTGGACACCTCCAAAGTGCATGAGTCTAGGTAACCATTTCTCCCTCTTGAGCTTTTACCCATATTTAAAGATTTATTTATTTAATTTTTTTGTGGTACCTCAGATCCACAACCTAAAAAACATGTTCCTTTTTGCTCCAGGGAAGGGAGAGCTTAGCTCTTCAAAGAGAAGGAACACATTCAAATTTCTCTTCCTAGCTACACAAAGAAAAGAGGTGAAATGAAAAGATTGCCTTCTGAAATGGGGTGTGTCTGTACCTGCTACAGCATGCTGGAGAGGAAGATTAGCAAGGGTATGGAAAGAGGAGGGACCAGAGGAGGACAGGTGATGGGGTGAGCAGTGACTCAGGCATGGTCTTTGAATTTGAGCTTCTTTGATTTTCTGTGTAGACCATTTAGTCCAGAGTATCCCCAATTCTATTTTGTACAAAAGGGATTGGAGGAGGGGACTGGGCATTGTCTTCTGGCCTCATGTGTACTTTCTTACCTCCAGTTAAGATGGTTTTGTGATTTTGTTGGGGTTAAAACTGGGTGCCAAGGTCTTTGTTCTCACTTGTGGTTTGCAGAGACTGGTTGTCAGTACTCATCTTTAATAGCTTTTAAATCAGTTATATTTCACTTGTTTTTAAAAGTGGACACAAAAGTAAATGCTAAGATGTCCATTCTGTTCTTGGGGAACCTGAAGCTAAGAAGCCAAATGACTTTAGCACAACAATACAGTAATATGTGACCCTAACCCATGTCAATGAAAGACATGGCTTGGTAGGTCAAAGTGCTTGATGGCACTTTCAGTGTTGTTAGCATTCTGTCTAAGCTCTGCCCACCAGGTTAACAGCAGGTGTGCCTGACTCACTATAGAAGAGGCTGCTCGTCCCCTCTGCTCTCTCTTGTTCTTGCCTTCCTGTTCCTGCTCTGTTCTCTCACCCCTTCCCCTCCCCTCTCCATTCCCTTGCCGCCTCTCTACATGCTCATGGCTAGCCTCTATTTCTCTACTCTTCTCTGCTCTCTCTGCTTTTCTCTGTCTCTTCTCTCAACTCCCCTCCCCATGCCCTAAATAAACTCTTCTACACTATACCATCGTGTGGCTGGTCCCTCAGGTGGAAGGGATGACTCAGCATAGGCCTTCAGAGGCACTCCTTTCCCCCATACCTGACTACACCTCCATCAAACATATCCCTTCTTTCTTTGTCTTTTTTATAAACACAACATTTGATGCTGAGACTTCAATCTGGTTCCTCAGGTGGAAGGGATGCTTCAACATGGGCCCAACGATGCATCCCCTTTTCCCCATACCTGACTACAGCTCCACTAAACATATCCCTTCTTTCTTTGTCTTTTTATATAAACACAACATTTGATGCTGAGACTCAGATTTAGAAATTCCACAGGTTTGTGTCCCCTCTGTTACCACCTAGAGAGCCAATGCTCACTAGCCCAAACTTCGGAGAACCAATAGGTAACCCCTTTCCCCCTCACTGGTCAGAGTAAACATCCCCAAGGTCCCAGGGGAGAGCTCTTGAGCTTGGAGCTACCCCTGTGCTTCCCTTGAGGATGGGACATTCAGTTTTTTACTTTTAGGATATTTTCCCTTGGGTGAGATTTCTCTCTCTCCTCTGAGACAGTTTCTTTCTCACTTATGAGAAATTTCAGTCCTGGGTGAACTGCTCTATCTAGCTCAGGGCACCGGCCCAGAGCTTTGCCTCCAGCCTATCATGTGACAACCTGGTGGTCTGGCCTGGCTGTCAGCCTCTCTGGTTAATAATAACGTCCTCAGGATGCTGGTAGGAATAGTTAATAACCCTGTTCTCACCCATGGGTTGGTCTTCACTGCTTTGTCTTCACTTACTGGAATGCCCTCATCTGTCTCTACATGGCCACTAAACTGGCACTTTAAAACACCTCTTTTGTTAGAGATCCATAGTGTAGACTTCCCGTTCCACGATCCTTCATTCGCTCACTCCCTTGCTTTCTCACTCTATCCCCGTCCTGTCAGCTGAGAACAGCTCTCATTCTCTTGCTATGTGCTCTGCTCCGAGTTCACTGCATGAAAAAGAGGTCTGTCCTTGTCCTTTGTGTCCTGCCAGGGACCCTGTCTGCTGAGACGTTGCTTCCCCCTGTGTGCTTTTCTGTGTGTGCAACCATCCGCCCCTAAACTTGGCTCTCTCTTACTTGCACATGTGCAGTAGCTTTCCCACTCAGTCTCTGTCTGGGACTCTGCTCCTGCACTCTGCCACCAGGGCTGCCACCACCCCTGCTGTAGTCACAGGGAAAAACAGCTTTTGCTCTCCTTCTTGTGCTTCCTGCACTCCGTCTAGACTCTGTTCGCTGACATGCTGCTATCCCATGCACACACCACTCTACTTTTGCTCTCTCTCATGCACACACGCTGACACTTGTGAGCTCTCTCTCCTCCTGGAACTCATGGAGTGAGTGCTAGCCCAGCCATCTGTCCTGGGAATAGTTTATACTGTTGCTAGGAAACAGAATGCTACTTCAGGCACCTCCCTTCCTTCTGCCCACAGAAGATTCTGAAAACACTGGGAAGGGTTTCTGGCTGCTAGGAGGAAGCCCTGCCCTACTTGCTTTTGTCTGAGTTACCCCAACTCCTGCCACAGTTCAGTGGTGCTGTGGCCCCGTGCCTGGGTGCATGGCTAGTGCCTTAACTGTGTATGCACACATCTGTTTCTTACTCTGTGGACGGGCCCAGGTCAGAAACAGAAGGGGCCAACACTCCCAGGCCCATTCCCACATTCCTGTGCCTGCCCACTCAGTTCATGTCCTATGCCTGAACCGGCTTGGACACACTCACTTTCTGTCCCTGTGGTCTCATGCCACTGCTGCCAAGTTTCCTACTCTGGTCTTCACCAACTCTATGCCAAGTGCTTCTCTACTAATGCAAAATGTGTTTTCTAACTATGTGAAACCTGTCAAGAGTTACTCAATGATTAAGATGTTTGTCCCTATCCTGCCTTGGTAAATGATTTTTTGCTACTACTACTAAATTATAGTCTGCTATATTTATATACATTCTCAAATAAATAATTTAACAAACACAAGTTTTCTAACTCAGATTTGACCAATCGATATAGCTCTCAATCTTGTCAGAAGTCTGCTGGTTATTAATATAGTTAAGTTTATAGCAGACATAATCTCCCAGAGCCTAAGAGCTTACTTCCCAAGGACACAGTAATGAACTCAGCTATAAGAGAAACACTGTGGACTAACTGGAGAGTCAAATGTGGGTTATTTCTCATTTCTCACATCATCTATTCCACAGAGAAAAATCCCTGTTCTTCTGGGCTTGAAATTCAGACTGAGACCCAAGTTGCCACCACAGGGACCTGGGAACTGTTCGGACTATAGATGAACTCTGCCATTTTTTAATTAATACATGACCCTAGATTATAATTTACTCTTCCTCAGATTTCTGACTACATTCACAACTAAGGTAACTGTACCTTGACAGCTAGAAAACTGACCTTGCTCCTTACCCTAAGGTAATCCACTCATTAAGAAATTCATTATTTAGCCAAGACTGCCAGATTTCTTAGAGACTTCAAGAGAAATGATAAACTAGTTCAGATGTAAGCTTTCCTAGATGTAACCTGTTAGTTCTTTACCTAAACTCAGTTGCAATTGACTGAATGCTTCATATTTCCTCTTCTAGCTATAATACTTGTCCTAACAGTATTAGAGTTCTTGTACATTTACCTAACCCTAGTTAGCATTCCACTATAGGATCCAGCTGTATAATCACAAATTCAAATGTTAAGCTTTCTTTGATTGTCTTTTGACTAAACTTAAGAGTTTCTTATGTATATTCAGTCTCCTAGACAGAAGGAAAAAGCCCTTCTTGTTCCTTCTCCTCCACAAAAAACGGATCTTAAAGACTATTCATGTTGTTATCTTTTTGTAAACATATAAGCTACACTGAAACCAACTCAGATGACTGCCTGTCATGCACCAAATAGACTCTATCCAGATAAGTATATCTGCTAATAAATAAAATAAGGTTCCCACTTACTACCTATTTCAGAGCATGGGATTTCTCTTGGTTTCAAATATACATCTAAGAAAAAAATTCTTCCTCATAAATGTACTATGTACTTAATGTTATCCTTTATGTAATATATCTATCTATCTATCTATCTATCTATCTATCTATCTATCTATCTATCTGTGTGTGTGTGTGTGTGTGTGTGTGTGTGTGTGTGTTTCAACATCTTGTCAAGTTCAAGTGCTTACTATAGGACAGCTCCAGAGAAGCAGCCCACAGATGCTCCAATCTCCTCTCCTAGACACAGACACTTCTACTGGACCCGATTCTTCTATCTCTCCTCAGATGTTCTCACAAACCCTGGACAGCAAGGAAACAGCCAATTCTCATATGACTGGACCAACATCCCCAAACCCATTTTCCTAGGTTCCCTAGAGACACATCACCACAAAGACAGCAGGAAATAGCTAAAGATCAAGACGACCTTATTTCTGCTTCATTGTCACCTCTTTCTAATTTTTTAATTTTTTAAAATTAAACCAAAATGAGGAGAATATTCACATTTTATCTGAGCTCCACCCCACAGTTACCTGGCAACATCAGGTGTGCCTGATTCTGTATAATAGGGCTTCCCACTCCTTCCACTCTCACTTGCTCTTGCCTTCTTGCTCCCTCTCTGTCCCCTCACCCCTTCTCTCTCCATGTGTTTATTGCCAGCCTCTACTCCTCTACTCTCTCTCTCTTTCTGCCTTTCTCCATGACTACTATCCTCTCAACTCCCCTCCTCAAGCCCTGAATAAACTCTATTCCATACTATACAATTGTGTGGTTCCTCAGGAGGAAGGGATGCCTCAGCATGGGCCTACCAAGGTATCCCCTTCCTCCCATACCTGACTACACATCCACCAAATATATCTCCTTTCTCTATATCTTTTTATAAAAACACAACACATGCTGTGGTCTACACATACCTCTACTCCTCCCTGACAATAAACAAGATGTAATAAAAATAATGAAACAAAAGGGGCCGCTATTAATAGTTGTAGTTTCTACTATGTGTACTGCCCATTACTTTTCTTATTTTAATGCATTTTACATTTCAATTGATATTTTTATTTGTTTTAATTTAGTTTATTTTGTTATAATACTGTGGGTTTTAGGAAACTGATCTGACTTTTATTTTATTTTTTAGTACTGGGGGGGTTGAACCTAAGACATTGTTTATGCATGCTAAACAGGTGTTCTACCTTTGAATCACATACCAATTTCTCATCTTTACCAACTTTTTAAGTGAGCAATTATAATTGTGATAAGTATTTATATTTAAAAAGTTTCCCTATTTTGTTGATTGGAAGTCTCAGTTTTGTTATTTTCTTCATTGAAAAAAGATAAGCTAGAGAGCTAGCTTTTTTTTACAGTGTCAACATAATCCTTATCATAGCTTAGTAAGAGAAAGTACAATAAAAGCTCACTACAGACTAGTTCTAGCAGTGAGAGTAGATGCAAGCATCTTGCTGTGGATTAGCTTTAGAGAGCAGTGGAGATGGAACACACAGCCTTGTCTGAGTTAGCAAACACTCATTAAGCCCACACCCCTTCCCAGGAAACAACTCCTTTGATGTGGTAGAAAAGCATTTATTTTTCACAGAAACACTTAAACATTCTTCATTTGTTTTAATGTTATGAACAAGAATACTATTATGAGATTTATGTCATATTAAAGGTTTAGTTCAATGGAACATGTCAGCAAGACAATGAAGAATGAGCTGGAAGTGTGTTTTGCAAGTGTTATAACCATTTATAAACATAAAGAGAGATGACAAACTCATAGAGTAGTAAGAGAGTTCTATATTATTTGTTTTTAAAGAAATATTTATTTATTATGTATATATTGCTCTTCCTGCATTATGGCTGCATGCCAGAAGAGGACACAAGATCTCATTATAGATGGGAGCCGTCTTCATGTATGGGTGCTGGGAATTGAACTTAGAACCTCTGAGGCATGTCTCCAGTCTTCCATATGATTCTTGATTGCAATTTCAATGCACAAAAATCAGTAGCATTTCTCAACAGCAGCAAACAAAATCAAAGAACACACACACACACACACACACACACAGAAAGAGAGAGCGAGAGAGAGCGAGAGAGAGAGAGAGAGAGAGAGAGAGAGAGAGAGAGAGAGAGAGAGAGACCAAAATCAAGAATCTGAGGAAAGCACACCACCAAAAGAACAACTTATGGCTGTAAGATGTTGAGGGTGAGGTGGTGAGGGTGAGATGGAGATGGTGAGGATGAAGATGGTGAGGGTGGAGATAGTGAGGGTGAAGATGGTAAGGATGTAGCACAGGGACTCTAGAGAACATGACAAACATGCCAAAACTCTACAAAGAGCAAGAAGAGAGCTCACAATAACAATAAAGATGTCCTCTTCATCATAGAAAAGTGGAACTTGTTCTGGTCCCAGGGTAGACATCTGGTGTCTTACAACCACGTGTGATTCTTGCTCCATGGGACCTGACACCTTCTCTGGCCTCCATGGCACCTGATTGGTGTGACCTACACAAACTATACATATAAGAAACAAACACACAAATGAATTAAAAAGTCAAGAACAATAACTCTCTTAATTCACATCTACTTTAACATTGTATGTTAAACACACACACTATGTACTAAAGCACTTGTACAGAGGTCAGAGAAGAACTTTTGGGACTTGGTTTTGTCCTTCAGTTCCAGATATGGGACTCAGGTTATCAGGGTTGGTTACTTGCTGTGCCACCTCTCTGAGCCTTCCAGCAGAGTGCTTTGCCTCCCTCTGTGGTTGTGGAAGAACATACAAATGTTTCTGACTTTCTGAGAGATAAGATAATGGACAAACTTGATCTTTGAGTTTCCACTTTGTTGTGGCTAAGTGTGTCCTAAAATATTAATGAAAAAGTCTAGAAAAAACGAATGTTTAAGTTATTACAATACTTTTCTTTCTTTCTTTCCTTTTTTTACAATGTGACTTTGGCCAGCTTTGAGGTTGAAACCTCGAGGCTGAAGCTGAAGTGAGGCCTTGTTTATTTTTCTTGTTTTAAACTACTTTAATTACATGCAGAAAAATTACATCAGTTCTGAGACAGGGAACAAGCAAGTTAATAATCAAAGATCCTGTAAACATCTTTCCGAAGGCCAGATGTGAAGATCAGGACAAAAAGGGGGTCTCAAAAGACAAAGAGACTGCTGAGCCTACATCCACTGAATCTGCCCTGTCCTGAGCTACATTCCTGGAGCTTTAAATGCAAATGTACTTCCCTGGGTTTCAGTCTTAAGCATTTTTGCTCTGAACTTCAGATGCAAATGTGCTTAATTCTAGCCCTTACATGGCACAGCACAGAAGCCAGTTTCCTGCCTATGATCAGCTTCAAGGTGTCCTGAAAAATTAATATTACTCTGCCACCAACTGATCAGAGGTGCCAAAAATGCTTTCCACATCTCCCCCTTATCAATTATACAAACAAGACTGCATCTTTCTTAGGTTGTCTGACAGAAACACTTCTGTTACCTAAATTTTTTTTGAATCGCATTATTTCTATTAGTATTCCCTATTAATATTCTGAATTAAAATGGAATATAGTATTAATGCAATTCTGGCTCAGGTCGGTAAGGTACTGTTCAGAAGTTGCTCGTCCTTGACTGACAGCCTGTTAATAATTCCAAGTGGGGGGGTCTGTTCTCAGTGTCAAGCCATGCATTTTGGCATCCAGCAGGTTGATGTTGTAAAAGGCAAGCCTTATCACAACAGGCAGGAGTAAAAGTATTCCCAGGACTAGAAAAGCTAGCACAATCAGGCCAAGAAGGAATTTCTTCTGGACCAAGAAGGCCATGAATAAATTTATCAGCAACATCTGCAGCATCGAAGCTTAGTGGGGCAGCAATCTCTAGATTAATAATCTCAATGTGTAAGGCTAAGACATCTAGAGAGGTGTTAGAATGAAAGAGTTAAAGTTTCAAGTTACCCCCACTAACCCTGCCTTGAGGACAAATATGTCTCAAGGCTGAGAACAAAAACCACAGACCACCTGACTCTGAAGTCCTGAGAAAAACTAGTATGAAGGTCAATGTGCCCCCAAAACAGAGTGGTCTGGAGTTGAATCATATCCAAAAGCAGACAGAGTGTGCCAATTTGAATGAACTAATGAAATTGCTATGTGTCTGTTGCTAACTGCTTATGTAATTTTTCCTATTAGTATGTTCCCCTAATTGAGTTTGGGGTTGACTCTGTAGATCCCCCTTTTGGGGACCCCCACTCGAGTCTCAGGACACCCAATGAAACTCGAAAAACTTTCTTGCTGCAAAACCATGAGGCAGTTTACTGATGGAGCTCTGGGCTGACACATATCTCATGCAGGAGACAGAGGTATCGACCCTGAGACTCGAAAGCTGGGGGTTTTTATAGGGAGAAGGTCGGGGGCTGGGAAGAATTAGCGTGAGTACAAAGCTCATCCAACGCTCACTGCAGTCAGGAAGTCAGGCGCCCAAGCCCCACACAATGACCTCTTCACCCTATTCCCCCTATGTGAGAGCATGGACTCTTTTCACGACCCTGGTATCTACATAAGAATTAATTATACTTCGCAGTCCCAGGCACCGTGGTGCTTATACAAGATAAGTTACAGCTTCACTAATGACTGTGAATTCCAGAGCTCCACAATCGATGGTGCCCAGGTGTCCCAAGAAGGCGGTTAAGCCCTAAATCTCCTAGCTAATAACTGACAAGATACTTCTCTCTGTCTGTTCACCCCACATTCCATCTCCTTGTATAAGAGATAGCCTAAACACATCATATTCAGACAACTAAAACTAAGGAAAGTATAGGAAACATTATTTCTCCTTAAAGAGAGAATTCAGCATTGCAGAGACTGTCAGATTGTGGAAGGTCTTAATTATTAAAGACTAAACTATACTATAAAGAAAATACCAAAAACCAGCAACAGGATTATCAGACCTTGAATTTAATTTTCTTTCAATTCCTCTATCTCCTGGGTGAGATATGTGTAATCCCCAGAGCTCTGGCCTCCCCCCCTTTAATAAACCTCTTGCCTGATTGCAGCAAGATTGGATCTCTGTGAGTTCTTAGATTCGTATTCTCCCGGTACTAGAGTAAGGGGCTTCCCCAATTTGGGGGTCTTTCAAGAACTATGCCAAATACCCTGCAAGTGTCTCTGAATCTTCTCCCAATTATAATGACTATCATGGTAAAGCTTAGAAGTAAAACAAATCCATTAGTACTTGGCATGACTCTGGAAATGGCTTTTTTACTCTTAAACTCTGAAGCACTTCTCTAATAACTAGAATAACATAAAGAATATCAATCCATTGTTCTAAATGCCTATTTAAATCTACTAGAATATTTAAAACATTAGTAACATTTTTTCTAAATGATTAACAAAAGTAGCTGTCTTAAATTCTGTCAAGGCAATAGCCGAAGCAGTAATACAAGCTATCAATACAATTATGTCTGCAATAATCAAACCTAATACCCTCTTACTTATGTATAAAGCCTGACTAACTTATAGTATCTGCAAATTCTTTTTCAGAATGTCAGGGTCTTCTAATACTCACTGGCCATAAAACAAAAGTGGGTTGATAAACCACCATAACAAACATGTCAGAATTCAATAGTAACACAATTGGAAAGTGTACAATCAATATGACTTACAATAAGTATCATAAAAGAAACATAAGTAATTTTAACATGACCAAATAATAAAAGATTAGGAGCTTAAATACATGTCCTAACATTCAAAGTCTAGATCTTGTCCCAATTTTATCCACTGTAAATGTAGCTTTACAAGGAAATTGTGGATTTTTAAATGTCTTTAAAAATATCCAGAAACCTTCTAAACCAGTCCATGCTTGAGTCAGAATAACTGGTCACATTAAAGTTAAGAGAAAAGTCATTACAACTTCTTCTCTATTTGTTCAATTTTTCTAAGTCAGTTTCCACAGTCTTCATGTTCTCTGTCCCACAAGGTCTAAAAGCTTGAGTCAAAGCTGCTTGTCCAATCTGGGTTAAAGGCAAACAAAGGTCAGTCAGGAACAGATGTCCAGTACAGCTTCTTAGTCACCATTGTCAAGAGAGTCAGGAAGCTCAAAAGGTCAGTATCATTCTTTGTCCCAGCGTTAGCACACCTCACCAACCACTCTAGCAGCTAGCATACTCTTGCAGCATCCTGTGGGAAAAAGCACAAACACACCCTCTTCCTCATATTAATTGGTCCCCTTGATCAAGACCAAACCATATGCCAGTATGTGGATCCTTTCATTTCACCTGGGCATAAGTTTGCCCAGTTGTTGAATGCCATAGTCACTCAAAGAGTTCCTTGACATCCAGATTTTAAAAATTTTAAAATAAAAAGAGCGCGATTCAAATAAATGGAGATGTAACTTCCCCTTTTATTTTATGAAGATATTGTTTTAAAAGTTTTATAGTATTTGTTTTATAATATCTTGTCCTTGAGAATTATTAGAAATCTCAATAATATGGGTGATATTAAGTTGTCAACAAAGCAACTCAAATGCTTGACTATAATAGTCAGTTCCATTATCTGTTATAATCTGATTTGGAACACCAACTATAGGAAAATAACATAGGCCATAAAAAATTATACTTTTAGTTGCTTCACTGTTAAAGCAGTTGCAACTTGAAAGCCTGAAAAGATGTTAATATTTAAATAAATATTTTAATTTTTTAAAATTAGAAATGAGTAATATCTATTTGTCATAATTGGTTAGGTCCTCAAGAGTGAACACCAACCACTATGTGGTATAGGAAGAAACAGAGGACATTTAGGACAAATATTTAAAATTTGATGTGTATATCCTCTAGCAATATCAAATTGTTGTCTCAGGCCATTACTATTTTGATAGTAAAATATGAGATTATGATCTGCCTGGTATACAAATCTGTTGTGGTATTGCCTTCACTAAGGGATCCAAGCAACCCAGTATGTCTTAAAAACCCTATAGAATATGGGACAGTATGTTCTCTCAAGTTAAGTTGTATTTGTATAAGCAATTGTAAAACTCAAGAATTAGCAGTATCAAAAAAAAAAGAAAAATTTTAAGCAATCATAAGCTATTCGCTATATATTGGCTATCAATATATAACTTTAAAGTTGAACTAATTCTTTTAACATTTAAAAACAGTGGCTACAGCACATAATCTAAAAATCTCTGCTGCAGCAGGGGGAAACTCAAGACAATGAACATGTGATCCAATTGTATATACTCTTTTTCCATAGATGAACCATCTATAAATACAGCAATTGCATTATCTATGGGCTGCATGCATAAATTTACAGGAAATATAAAAGCATGCATAGAGAAAAGAACTTTAACTTGTCTATTGGATAATGATTTATCAATTTTTAATTTTGCCTGAAAAAGCCAAACATCAGTATTTGGCAATAACTAATTTAATTGCTGCTCAGAATCAGGAACAAATATTTCATCAGGTTGAGACATTCCCTTAAAAAATACCTTCTATCATACAGTTCTGTATTAACACAGCAAAGGATGTGAAGACCTTACTTAACGAGAAGGAAAGGTGAATTCACATTAATAGTTCCTTTTGCCAAAAGGACTGCTGTGGGTGTAAAGCAAAAATACAGGCAGCCAACAATTAATAATAATCTATATAATATCTGCTATTAACTAACTGCTTCCTCTATATTCTTTGCAAAATCCTTCACCTCTCAGTTAACTGCAGAGTGACTAGGATTTGCATCTAGGTCTCAAACCTCTGTCTGCATAGAACAGCAGACAGAGGTTTGAGACCTCCTGTGGTGAGCTTAAGGCACGGTTTTTAGTCAGCTAACATCTGATGATCTTCGAAAATCACATTAAATAAGTAAATTACCTTTATGAATCTTCTATACCACAATCTTACTAGGGACTGTTTATCTAACAAATTTTTAATTATACCCAATTATTTATAAGCAAATAATTTACAACTAAGACATGAAGAGCATATTTTTGCCTTTTAAAACTAGGCAAAAGCAAGCATGAAGTGACAACACATCTTATATATTTAAACCTGATAAAATTCTCACTTTTTCTAGCTGTAATTTCAAGGAATGAGCACCTTGTCACCTGATGATCTTAGTAAACAGAGATTTTTCTGGAAGAAGCAATGGAACAGCTCTAAGTGGAGAAGCTGCTGGCACCCCTACCTAGGAGTGGTCTAAATATCAGCTTCCAGCAGGTCTCCAGCTGAGCTAACTTCGGGTGCAGGGCACTGAATGCCTGCCTTATTTTTTTATTTTTAATTTTACCCTTTTATACACGAGTTAAAACTAAATCAAAGAGCAAACAACCAATACATAATATTTTAATCATTTTTTTGAACATGAAACACAAAGCAACACTCAATTAAGACACACAAATTGACACACATGGAGAGACAGCTTGGCGTGCCAAGAGACAAACAACACACAAGAGAAGAGAGCTACATGTGTCAAAGGGACCCTGATATTCTTCCTAAGGGACTCAGAACCAGAACTAGACTTTTCTCCAGTGGGAACCAGAGAGTCAGGACGGCTCCTGACTTTCAGCTCCCCCTCAAAGAACTCTGGACTGTTTTTCTGAGACCCATCTTTCTCTCTCTCTTCTCTAAAAGACTTAAAAACACCTATGAGAATTATTTTTAATCCTTTAATTTTTTAGCATCTCTAAAACACATACACAAAACACATATTACCATTACCTCTACCGTTCATTACCTTGTATCTTTTTACAAAAGGTTCACTCACCCTGGCCCAAACTTTTCTTCTGCTTTTTTCCTGTGGTGTCCTTCACTGAATCCAGCGTGCTGGGTCCTCGTTGGCGCACTGCTGTCCAAGGTCAGCTCAAAAAATCAACAGGTCCTCCAGAGCTGGAGTGAGGATTGAAAGAAAAAAGAGACCTTTAGTTAAAGGTTACAATGTGACTTTGGCCCTACAATTCTTTTTTTTATTATTACAATACTTTGTTACAATCTTTTTACGTTAGGAATTACTGCACTTTAAAAATAAGGTTATTTTAATGATGCGCCCCCTCTCTCTCTCTCGTGTGTGTGTGTGTGTGTGTGTGTGTGTGTGTGTGTGTGTGTGTGTGTGTGTGTGTGTGTGTGTATGTATGTATGTATGTAGAAAACTGTGGATTCCAGGAGAATCAGATTCCTCAGAGGTGGAGTTTTTGGCAATTGTGATCTTCTGATGTATATGATCAGAATCTAGTTTGCCTCTTTGCAAGAGCTTAATGTGCTCTTAACTGCTGAGATTTCTATCTCTAGCCCCAACTTCTTAATTTTTATAAATGGTTCTGGGGACCAAATATAGGGCTTCAAACACTTTGGAAGCCGGTTTGTCTATGGAATTACATCCTCAATCTGTTAATATCTTACTGAGGCTAGTTTTTAGATGTAATGTTACTGTAGTTGTGTGTGTGTAAAAACATGGTTGTGTTAAGATTTAATGCTACCTGTAGCTTCAGCTGTCCCCCAAAGGATAAGGGGGTAGACAAATGTGATCTCTTTTTAAACATGATTCATTTGGTGTGTGTTTATGATAGTGTGTATTATGAATGTGTTAGTGGACATGCATGTGGAAGTCAGAGGATGCCTTTCCAGACTTTAGCATTATTCCTGTCTACCCTTCACTTCCTGTCATGGAAGGGCTGGGTTTATAGACATGCATTCCTAATAGCAGGATTATGGGGCTGACACTCAGGCAGTCAGTCTTATAAGGCATGTGCCTTTTACACACATTCCTCGTTCATGTGTGATATTAACAAAGACATAAAATTCTCCTTTTTGGGACTCTGATCTAGTAGGTGGTAAATGGGGATTCCCTATTGGGCAGTGTTACTCAAACAGAATCCCAAATGGGTTTATATTTTACGCTTGTTTTTCTTGCACCCTCTCTGATTCTGTGAACATTTACTAAGAAATGGTACATTTCCTAAGAAATTTCACTTCTTCCTTAGGTTAGAACCTATTACTGTGTCTTGCTATGAAGACATCAGAAATGAGAGAATTGGTTATGTTGGTGGAAAGCTTGTCTAGCATATTCCATTTCTAATACCTCTTCAACCAGGTATGGTGAGGACAGCACGCAGGAGGTTTGAGAGACAGATTCAAGGATCGTGTTTCATAATGAGTTTGGGGCCAGACTGCACTATATGAGATATTGTTTCAGTACACAGCAGACACATACCACATCCCAGACTTGGCTCTCCCCACTATCAATGCCTGGGATGGTGGGTCTTTCTTCATTACCAAGTCTAAACTAACTAATTCTTGTATAGAGGACTTGGCAAAAGGCAACACAGATTTAAAAAGACTGCTGCAAACCAGGTGTGGTGCTTCACATCTTTAATCCCAGCACTTGGGAGACAGAGTTAGGCTAACCTGATCTACAGAGTTAGTTCTAGGCTAGCCAAGGTGATACAGTGAGACTCTCTGAAGCAAACACTCAGACAAGGCTATCATTCTCTGTGGGAGAATTAACCTCAGGACTTGCATTTCTAGTTGCACTGTTCCTTTAACACTGGCCTTATTATTCCCACTGACCTCCGTTCATACTGGGAATCAAATCCATGACCTCATACTATAGGAAAACATTTTATCATCAAGCTACATTCACAGCTGTTCCTAAAATTATTTTTCTGTGGGAGATATAAGCAATGTCTCTCTCTCTTCCTGGGGACCAACAGGCTGAGGTGTGAGTCCACTAAAATTTATTCTGGGAACCCTACAGACCAACGAGTGGGGTACAGGTAGGAGCCTGGGTAGCCTAATACCGCTCTGGTGGATGGTCTCTGCCCAGCATGCATAATGGCCACCCATGTTGAGGCAGAAGGAGCCCTCTCCCCAGTTCTTCCTCTCCTGTATACTTTTCCTCCTCCCCACTGGGATCAAGTGCTCACAACTGGTTGAGAGGGGTGGATGGGTGAGGGTCCCATGGCGCTTTTCACCACCACCTTTTATAAAGGAATTGTCAGCAGTCATCACAGCTGTGAGGTTGCTTTGGAAGAGGCTCACCTGAACTCCTGAGGATGCTGGCAGTTTTTCTGGGAGAACAGTCCTACACAGCACCAGTCCATAATTCCTTCTCTCTTCCTCACTGATGAAAATTTCAGAATGCACAGAAGACTACAGTTGACCCTTAGATGGAGGTGGGCCAGAGGGCCTGTTTTCTTCTTCTTTATACTTACTAGAAAATGGAAGACTTGCAGTTTTATAGGATCTAAATGACTGGCAAATCTGTGGCCAGGGGTTACCTCTCATGACAACCTTCTGCATTTGTAACCACAATAACAACAAAAAAGGCCAACAACAAATTGCTCTATCTCCCTTTATAAGGGCTATGTGTGGGCTAGGGACTGACTGGTCAGGACAGTCTCATCAGCGCTATGTCTCTGTCTTTTTCTGTCATTGACAACTGGGCCATGATGACAAATGAGGGCAGAAGCTAGGAGGCACTTGGTGGGATCTGCCCGGCATGTTTGTTGTAGCCAGTATGCTTTTGGTTAGAATTCATAACTGCCTCATAGTTTAAGTGGCAGGTGTTTTCATAAGTGGAAGGGTGGCCCCGTGTGGCTGTTTAGAGCACCACTGCAAATTTCTTGGCTCTTCTGGCTTCAAACTGAAAGTGCCAATTATTTTTTTATTTTTTTATTCTGGATGTATCTGTTGTTTCTTTTACCATCTGACTGAGTATGGCAAGAGTGGTGTTGTATGAAGGCAAAGGCACATCCATAAAGGTATTCAAATTAAATCCTGGATGATGGGGCTAGAGAGATGGCCCATCGGTTAGAGTTCCTATGTTCAATTTCCAGCACTCACATGCTGGTTTCAGTTTCATGTGTCATGTGTCAGATGCTCACTATTTCCATGGATACCAAACATGCACATAGTGCATATATGTACTCTCAGAGCAAACTATCATATGTGTGTATATATAAGCACGTGTATGTGCACGTGTATGTGCACGTGTATGTGCACGTGTATGTGCATGTGTATGTGCATGTGTATGTGCATGTGTATGTGCATGTGTATGTATATGTGTATGTGTGTATATGTATATATAATGTATATGTATATGTATATTATATGTATGTGTATGTGTATGTGTATGTGTATGTGCATGTGTATGTGCATGTGTATGTATATGTATATGTGTATGTGTGTGTATATATATAATGTATATGTATATGTATATGTGTATGTGTATGTGTATGTGTATGTGTATGTGTATGTGTATATGTATATGTATATGTATACTGCATGGCAGAGGTGCTACATGTAGACACTATGGTTGGGTTGATAGTCCCAGCTGACTCAAGCTTTGCAGTCTCTCTTCTGTCACAACAGACACATAAGTGAGGCTTGCAAATCTTCTAAACCAACCCATCTACCTCACTATACAGCTGGACCATGCAGGAGATGCTAAGTCTCAGAATCTTAAGAAATAATACATGGTTGTTCTTGGGAGGCATTCTTGAGGCTCATTTTTATACAAGAATAAAAAACTGGACAATCCTGGTGTGAGCTATATTCTCTAAGGAGGACACCAACATAGGATTAGACATGCAAGGAATCTTGGGGGAAAGCTAGCCAGATGGACAGGGATAAAGACATTTGCTGTCAAGATTGCTGGCCTGAGTTTGATCTTTCACAGCTCTCTCTGTTTCCCCCCTTTTGTTCCTGAGGTGTTTCCACCACAGTCTCTCCAAAACTTGCAATACATTTTATGAGTGTATTGTGTGTGTGTGTCTTGGTGCCAGGTTCTTATGACCACCATACCACGTCTTATGATTAATAGGTCAACAAATTTTGGAAGGGGAAGGCTAATATGTTCTACTTTATAAAATGAGAAAATTATCACAGAGGATAGGCACTGGGCATGTAGCTCAGTGGTAATGTGTTTGCCTAGCATGCTTCAGGCTCTGGGTTCAACACTCAGCACTGGGGAGAAAGGGTAAGCAGGGTATAAATGTGCAAATCTGAAACCTTAGCATGGAGGCAGGAAGATTATGAGTTTTAGGTCAGCATGGGCCTAATGACTTTGAGGTCAGTCTGGAATACATATCAAGAACTTATCTCAAAAAGTAACATAAAATAACCAATAAAACAAAAAAGAGTGGTCCAAATTGAAGAAAAAAGTTTGAGGAATTCCAGGGCTTCCTTGGAGGATAGAGGGTGAGTAGTATTCAAACAAAAGTTTCAGCATAATTGTTCATTTCTGTTATTATTGCATTAATGTAATTTATGTTATAAAGTTATAAACTTATACAGTAACCTGTGTTACTTATGCATTGTTAAGAGCACCAGGAAGACAGCAGCTGTGCTGTGTCCACTGTGCACAGAGAGAGCAATGGCCTCACTCTGCATCACATCAGTCACTTGATCTGGTCCTTGTTACGAATCTGTGGGCTCCATTTTTCTGAAAGGCAATAGTGGTACATGAAGCTAATGAGGAGGCACAGATGACAATAAAAATCCTGAAGGGGTCACTTAGGGTCACCTAGGAGACACTCCTTCTGGGAACATATATGAAGCCATTCTTAGAGACGTTTAACCAAGTGGGGAAGACCCACCCTCCAAGGGGCAGCATTTCCAGTGGGTAGCTTAGATACAAAGAGTCCCAAGGAAAGACTTGTATGTGCCTATCTGCTTTCACAGCCACTTCCTGAGTGAGCGTGTCTATCCCTACCATTCTTGCCTGACAGGAAACTTCAGTTCCTTCGGCCTTCTCACTTAAACTACACAGCAATGACTACAGGAATCTATGAAGCCTCCAGCACTGGACTGGAACAGCAGAGACAGAGAGTGCCGGAGGCTCCCAAGTGTGCAGATGACCACTGTTGAACTACCCAGCCTTATTGGTTCGGTTGCTCCAGGGAAGACTGACCAATATTGCCTTTTCTTTTATAGGACAATTTTTTTTAAATTCTAGAATAGGGAAAAGGGAATTTATTAAAGACACACTGACCTATTATATGATGCCCAAAAGTCACTGAACCAGCTGACAGCCAAACCTCATAGATCTTCCCTCACCACTAACAAGACTCGTTACAGAGTTCCTAATCCCCACAGATGTCATTGTACTGTGGTACATTTTTCTGGCCCATGTGCACATGAGATTTTTTGTTTGGGATCATACTTTCAACTTATACAGTTCTGGAGCATGCAAAATAATCCCTACTGAATAAATGAATAAAAATTTATATTTTCACATATGAGGCTGGCAATGCTTGGGCAGGTGTCTGCTTTTTTTTCAAGTGACTAAAGTGAGAAGTAGGGAGGACACACTTGGCCACCAAGGTCAGCTGAAGGTTAGGGGTACCTCAAGAAAGACTTGAGAAGAAAGTTTTGATGACCCAAAAGTGTGTGTTACTTATCTTTACCATAAAAGGCTGACAGGCAATAGGGTCTTCTAGGGAACCGATTTTAAAGACAATGAGAGTTCACTTTGGCTCCTGTGCTGCACCTGCCCAAGAGCTCTCTGGATTTGCAAATAAAACACACACACACACACACACACACACACACACACACACACCCCAGCTAATTTTGATATGTCCTGACTAGCTCAATGGTTGGGCACCTCTAAACTTCTCCACGGCTAGCAAACACTCCCCTCTTATATCCCGGAGTTAACATCTTTTAAAAATCTATATTTCACTTCTGCTACCACAGACCCAAATGGAAAGTGGCCCTAGGACTCTTACATGCAGTTTCATCTTTCTTTTTCCATCATGGCGATTCTCTGTTTCTCCTCTGTCCCTTGGTCCCTTGCTCATTTAGTCTAAAAGTCTCTCCCCATCTTCATGCCCAGCTATTGGCTGATTGGCAATTTTTTTATTAATCGAAGCCAGTTGGGGGCAGGGATCTTCAAGTCTGGAGACTGCAGCTTTTGGAAGCTGAAATAAGACAAGGTATTAGAACCAATTCCCAGTAGCCAAGTTTACTCTCTTCTGTATACGGCCAGTGCTCCGATCGGCACACTGGAGTGAGTTGAGATGCTATGTATCACAGGAGGGATTATTTTTCTCTTTTTATTTTTTTATTTTTTATTTTTTCGAACCAGTCAGTCACCATTTATTGGATACTAGTTCTGTCAGGGTATGACGGTTCAGCCGGGTGAATTCTTCTTAGATCTGAGCGGGCCAGGCGGTTATGCTCAGCCATGCAGTGCCCTCCTCAGTGACCTCTTTAGTGATATTTGTGTCGCTGCTAATGTTTAAGTTCATTGTAAGAAACGGAGTAGCTGTAAACCATTTAGGCTGCCAGTCCCGTGCTAATCTCTGAGATGTATTTGTTGTCATACCGTCATACCCTCTCCGAAAGGCTCCTGCATTGCCACTGAGGGTGAAGTCCTGCATCAGTGTCCAGCCTGGCAGCTCTCCAAGTTTAACCTCCATGAGCCTCTTTTCTTTCAATGGCACAAGGGACACCATCTTAAAGTCCTGGTGTTCACGGAAAAATCTATTTTTCTCTTTTTAAAAACATTTATTTGTAATTACCTTGTGTGTGGGTATCTATGTGGGGTGTGTACACATGTATGCAGCTGCTTGTGGAGACCAGAGAGGGCACTGGGTTTGTTGGAATTATGGGTGGTTGTGAGCATAAATTTTGCCTGAGTTATGTCTTTCCCCTCCCTTGTGTGTTTAGTGGACTGGACTCAGAACGTCATGCATAATGGTGGGCAGAAGAATCTATTCTTGGAGCTGTGTGCTGAGGTCAGGTGGGAGACTCACATTTCAGTTCATGCTCTCAGAGTCGCCTTCTGCCATGAACACTCAGCTCACCCCACCTCACCCCCAAAGGCTTCTGCAGACTAGTGTGTTTTAGGCCTCTGCTGATGCATTTCCATTACTCTCTGTCTTATGTCTCCCAGAAATCCCTGCTATCCCTTGGGGGCAAACCATTCATACACACTAAATAAACATATTTAAATCTTTAGAAAAATGCCCACAATGCTGAAGCCAGGAAGCTTGCTTCTGTTGGTGATGTGGCTCAGTTAGCAGGACATTTGCATAGCATGCTAAAGGCTCTGGGTTCTAGCACCAGCACTATAGGAGCCATGGGTGGTGGCACACACTAGTATATCACTGGGGAGGTGGTTGCAGGAGAAGAAGAAGTTAAAAGCATTTTTTGACTACATATTGAGGTAGGCCCGCCTGAGATATAGAAACTATGTCTTAAAAATTATGCTTTAAATTCACAATGTAGATATACCCAGTAGTACTCATCTGTACTCTTAGAGTTAACATGGTAGCTATCATGTGATCTGCCTTTATCACAATTAAAACAGAAGCTAGGTCTTAATTTACTAAAGAATGTTCTATGTATAAGTGGCCATTCTGACTTTTTTTTTCTGGAGTTAGATTCTCTATGCTAAGTCAGGGGATGACTTCCTGTTTAAGATTAAAATCAGGGGTAAAACTCTATGTAGAAAGCAGGAGTCAACCCAGATTTGCAAGCCAAAGATATGAGCAAAATCAGTTAATTGGAAGGCATGAGCCTGGCTAAGCAGTACCCAAGTGGGTCCTTCAGAGCCCCAGAGCAGATGTCCTTCCTCTAGTGTTTCCAGTAAGAAGCATCTGGACAAGTATGGATCACTCTGGTCCTGCATTCCCCTCCAGCTGCTTCACCTTAGCATTCTAGCATTTGGAGGTGTGGAGGGAAGGCTGGATACAAAAAGCAAGAGCATGCCAGCTGCATGAGAGACTGCCACCTCTTGCTCAAGATAGAATGCAAACATTAAGCCAGCAGAAAGGGTGAGTAACGCAGAACTACATTCGATAGGCTGCTTTGTTGTCTACTGAATCAGGAACCCAGGTTTACCAGCCTCCCATTTACCATTGCTAGTGTGCTATTTTCTGTTCAATTTTTGGTTTGGATATATTCTATATGTAGATTAAGGCTTCACTTCTATAATGCATTCTTAATGGCTGTGCTGCTATTTCTTAGTTTTAGAGTATTGAAAAAAAGTCTGTAAGTAATATTTAAAAAAACCTGTGTGCTGGGGGCTGTAGTAAACCAGTTTTAGCTTAAATCCAACTAGCTCACAAATACATGAGACTCAGACTATCATTGTCTGATTTGGCTTTCATGACTGGAGATAACCCTTAATCTACTCTTCTACGCTGGCCTGGTCACCTTCCCAGTGGTGCACCCAGATACTTGCTGTTTCTTCTCCAGGCCACGTGCTAATTGGCCATCGCCCCTCATGGGGGTTTCCTCTTTCTCCCTCTTCTTCTTCCCCCTTCCCTTCCTTATCTCTCCTCCTCCAACCAGGTCACTCCAACCCACCTACTTTTAATCTCTCCAGTACTTAGCTGTCGCCAATTTTATTTAACCAATAGATTTAAATAATGAACAAGTTTCATACATCCAAAGCTTGTAAATGTGAGAATTCACTCACAGGCATAGACCTTTGCTTCAGGTACATATTTTAGTATTATAATACATAGCAACAGACCAAACAGGGGGCATAATCTATATCAGAAAAACTAAATATATTTCTATTTTTCAGGGAGAACTATGCAAGCAAGAGTGAGAAAAGAGGAAGGGATAGGCAAGCTTTGGCAGCTTTGTCCTGGTCACTCAGAGAGAAACTTCTTAATGAGTCTCAGGGCATGAAATGAACACAGGATAGCAAGAAACCAAGTTTCAGCAGAAGTCTAGATTTACAAGGGTCTTAAGCCTACAGGACTGGGGAGAAATGGAGGTTGCAGGCAGGAGGCCAGCGGGAGATGGCTGTTGCTGGTTAAGTGGAGGACTCAAAGGCAACAGGCATATCTGTTATTACTTATTACCTGCCCTGAGTATGCATGCTTGTATACACATTCACAGAGTCTGGAGGAAGATATCCTACTCTCTCACCCTCCAACTTAACCTCTTAAGACTGAGTCTGTCATTGAGTTTAGAGCTAGGGTAACAATTGATAAGTCCTGGGTATTCTCCTGTCTCCACCTTGCTCCCCCTACCAATACTTGCTTTCTTCATGGGTTGTGGAGATTTGAACCCAGGCCCTTATGCTTGTGTAGCAAGCACTGCTACCCTCTAAGCTATCACTGGCCTCCAATGTTAGTTTTGTTCCACTGTGTACTTCAGTGTAAAATCCCACCATGACTATACATCTTCAGTGGCTGCAGTCTCTTCAGCAAGACTGGCTTGGAAAAGGTGATACAGACAAGTGGATGCGTAGAGGGCAAGGAGAGGGAATACAGGATGCAGCCTTATCAGGAGAGATGTGGGAGCAGGAACTTAGAGCTGGTGCTAACCATGAAGTTTTAAGTCCTCAGGAGCACAAACATTTTGTGAGAAGAACTTGGTTTCCCAGCAGACTCAGAGAGATGGGGTTTGGGTCAAAAAGACAAGGAAGTGGTCATAACTTGGGGCTATACCATTGACTAATAAAGAGGTGGCATGACTACCTGCTCTACTTGGTGAAGATAGATCCAAATAACCTCAAATAATGTCTAAATTAGTTTTTACTTCATCTTTGATTCATCATGTAGCATATCCTTTTTGGTTACTGAAAATGTCTTCTGACCACAGAATAATAACACTGGGGTTGTTTTTGCATGGGATATTTATTGTTGATGTCTATCAACTTCATGTTACCTGAGATTAGTCAGAATCATTCCATCAAGATGACCCTCAGAAGGATGTGCAAAACCAATCCACAGTACAAGGAAGAAAGGAGCATGTGCAGCTCAGGAAGGGCCTTGCTCATTCTAGCTGGGGAATGCAGTGCAGGGCAGTGTCTGTGAGGTGTCTGCATCTACCACAGCTTGTTCCTCTTTCCTGATAAGGAAGAAAAGAAGAACATAAATCACACAGGAAACATTCTACATCAATACAAACACAGCCAATGTCCCAGGTTCAATTCCCAGCATCAATCAAAACCAAAACCAAACAGAAACACCCAAACCCCAAACTCATCTGTGTTACCTAGATGTGGTGTGTTGGTGCACATGCTTCTGATACCAGCAGTAGGAAAGTACATTTAAGGAAGGCCAGCCTGGTCTACATAGAAAGTTCAGGGCAGACTGGTCTATATAGAAAGCTCAGGGAAGCCTGATCTACCTAGACAGCAAGAACTACACAGACAGAACTTGCCTCAAAAACAATTATAACTTAGGACAAATTGTCTGAACATGTGTTCAGCACTCATATACATCTAAAGTACGGGCAGTACTAGAAACACTACACTGCCGTAATCACTCCTTTGCAAACTGTTCTGGGAACATATTGTGGGAACTGATGAGTTCGAGAGAATTCTAGGTCCACAGATTTCCACTTCTCTTCCTGTAGAAACATTTTTTTCCTGAGTACAGGTCTCTTTTTTGATCATTTGATGACTCTTATCTTTTGACATTGTATCCTCATTTTTATTCATGTGTAAAGTAGGTTTTTGGATAAGTTTGATGAATATGGAATTCTGGATTCTTGAGTACATGTTGTCTTGAGAAGGTGGAAATTCGGAAAGACACACCAATACCCGAAAGTCACTTCTCCTTCTCAGACCTTATTTTCCTCATCTTTATCCAAAGACATTGGTTTTATTTTCTCTTCCCAAAATACTATTTCTAATAATCTCTATCAAGCAAATAGTGACTGAAACTTGCTGTTTGAAACTAAGGGAGACTGGGACACAGCATTGGCAGGCTTCATGGGCAGTGGTTACTACGACAGCTGTGGTTGTCTGTTGGAGACCACTTCCATGCGTCCATCTTTATAAACACTTTGGCCATTGGCAGCTGGGAATACCCTGGGGGTGGGGCGCTCTTAGTGAATCTGATCTGAGAAAGGAAGGATGATAACAGTTCCATCTCCTAGTGAACTCTGGAAGCTTATAGTATGAAATGTCAGCTGGTGGGATGGCCCAGCGTACAACAGCTCCAGTGCCTGCCTGATGATCCACACACAATCCCTAGGAGTCATGCAGGAGATCAAGAGAACTGACATGTGCTAATTGTCCTCTGACCCTACATATGTGTAGTACTTTGTTAATTTACACACACATGTACACACACATGCACATACACACTCACACAAGTGTGTAGAAATCAATTAAAAATAAAATGAGTATCCTTTTATATGCATAATATAAACACCATCCAGGAATGGGAGGCTGCTGTTCACCTTGGGACCTTACAGGGGCTAGCCTTGCACTGCACTGACCCACTGTGTAGGTTTTATTCAGGGTTAAGTCCCACTGTGGTTTTCCAGAAAAGTCCCTATTTTATGATATCTTTCATGCCCAGCATTTTTCTTTTGAAAGCCATAATTATTACCATATAACTTCTGAATTCCTGCAATGTCATCCTTTGTAAGACTGAAGTCTTCTGAATGGCCTCTTTGATAAGTAGGGTACATCACAGTACCAGGAACAGAAGAGTGGCTCAGACCCAGAGAGTGGCCAAATTCATGGGTGGCAGCAAACAGGAAGTTCACTCCTACAGCCAGGGAAGTGTATATGATAAATATTAAAATAAATATATAAACACCTGCAATATAACAGCCACATCATAATGGGAAAGAATAGTCAATACCCAGGCTTCCTTGGTTATTGGTTACTTCCTTCAAAAGGGAGTAGGCTAAAAGGAGAGTGCATTGCTCATTTTCTTATGGCAGTGACAAAACACCATGTCCTCAGCAATCAAAGGAAGAAAGAATTTATTTTGGCTTATGTTGCTGGAGGGATGGAATCCATAATGTCAAAGAAGTCATGGCAACAGCAGGTGGCAGGAAAGTGGTCTGTAGATCAAATTTCATATACATACAAGGGAAGAGACTCAGAGAGGGGAGAGGGAGAAAGAGAGGGAGGGAAGGTGAGGAAAAGGAAGAGGGAAAGAGAAAGGGAGAGGGGAGAGAGGGAGGGAGGAAAGGAAGGAGTAGAGAGAGAGAGAGAGAGAGAGAGAGAGAGAGAGAGGAGCATGAGCATACAGTAGGGTATTATAATCCATCAAAGCCTGCCCTCCACCAGCAAGATGCCACCTTCTAAAGGCATCATAACCTTTCTAAAAAGTGCCATCAACCAGGAACCAACTGTGCATTTGCAGGAGTTCACGAGAACATTTCACATTCAAATTAGAATAATGGGAAGAACTTTAGTCCTTTAGTGAGTGACCTAAAGTTAAGAACATATACCCTAAACCAACCTCCCAGATAAGGAGTCAAAGGAGAGCAGAAAAAATGGCTATGGCAGTTCTTTATGAAACCAGAATTCAGGGAAAGAATAATATGCTTTGCTGGAAAGTGAGGCAGGGCCATCAGGAAATGACTGTTACTTCAAATCTCTGTGTGTTAAAGACTCTGTGGAGAAGTTCTGACCAGTGCACTCTTGGAAACCTTGGATGTGAGAACTGTGTCCATCTCCTTTGGGCTACTAAGGAAGAAACAAATTAAATTGATTGCATATGGTTATTGTTGGCTTTAATTTTTTAGAAAGTTAGAAGCTATTCTGTGTGACCTCAAGGTCTGAGATAGTTAATGACTTTAACTTTGAGCTTTATGTTAGCTTTGGGCTAGGTAGGGGCAGCTAACTGCTTTGACTGCCCTCAGCTAACCTTTTAGCTTCATGACCAGTAAGGGTCCCATTTTTCCTTATCCTGTTTATTTATTTTTATTTAATCTGTGCATTCATTTACAAGAATGAAGGTGAGAGGACAACCTGTGAGAGTTTGTTCTTTCCTACCAGGTAAGTCTCTACATATCCCACATACAAATTAAAAAAAATATTAAATGAGAAAACATTTAAAGCATCTAGTACATTACTTGCCACTTATGCAATGACCATAGAAGAGACACAGAACACTGTACCTTCATCCTCACTGTCGGTCCAGTACTCATCCTTGTCAAAGTGAGCATCTCCGCCTAGGCCTGGCCCAGGTGGGAAGGCATGACCTAGGGTGTTTCCTGGTCCATCAAATGGGAAGTTGTCACCATGATCTGCAAAAGCACAGTGATTTCTATCAGAGTCTCAGTTTTCCATGACCTTCTCCTCTCTTCACAATCATGTGATTATGAAGATTGGAAAGAGAAGCCAGTCTAGTTGTTGACCCCCTTGGTACCAATAGTCAGTTTCCCACAGAAGATGTGCGGCCTGTGGGTCGAGTCCAGGTACCTGTCTTTATTAGGTCCACTGCCCATCATTGTCATTGTCAACCTGTGTGTGTGTGTGTGTGTGTGTGTGTGTGTGTGTGTGTATGTGTGTGTGTGTGAGTGATACTGAAACTAGAAACCAAGGCCCCTCCCACATGTTAAACATATGTTTCACAAATTAAAGCCCTCTTGAGTGCTCATGAAAGGACTTAGACTTTGAAAGGAGAACACTAATATAAACAACACATACTTTTTCCTTTTTTTTTTACTCTTTTTTTTATTGGATAGATTTTATTTACATTTCATATGTTATTTCCTTTCCTGGTTTCCCCTCCATAAACTTCCTATCCCATCCTCTCTCCCACTGCTTCTCTAGGGTGCCCCCTACCCATTCACCCCCTTCCACCTCCTTGCCCTGACACTCCCCTACACTGGGGCACTGAGCCTTGTCAGGACCAAGGACTTCTCTTCCCATTGATGCCTAACAAGGCTATTCTCTTTTACATATGCAGCTGGAGCTATGGGTCCGTCCATTTGTACTCTTTGGATTGTGGTTTAGTCCCTGGGAGCTCTGGTTGGTTGGTATTGTTGTTCTTTGGGGTTGCAAACCCCTTCAGCTCCTTCAATTTTTTTCTCTAACTCCTTCATTAGGGACCCCATTCTCAGTTCAATGGTTGGCTGTGAGCATCCATCTTTGTATTTGTTTTGATCTGGCAGAGCCTCTCAGGAGACAGCTATCTCAGGCTCTGAAGGAGCTATCCTTACCTCCCCTTGTGAAGGCAATTATGATGTCCGCAGTCCCCCAACTAACCCTCTTGAAGTTCAGTGGGATCTGCGTGCTCCACATTCTGAGAGCTTTTTTCACAATTTGATCCACTAAGAATCGAGGCAAGTCTGATGTATAGGATATGATTCTGAAGGCACACAAAAATTCAGTGTTTGAGTTTTCAGGAAAAGGGTTTTGTTGCTTCCATCAGAATGAGCTAAAGTGAGCCTCACCTGTAGGTGACAATTCTTGAATGCCACTTTGGACTGTTGGGCATTAGTGAGTATTCAGCAACATCTGGCACTCCACACCTAGGCTTCTGCATTATCTCCATGATGAGGGGGGATAACTTTCCAGTAATGGGAAGGCCAAAGAACTTCTGCATTTCCTTGAGTTTGTCCACTAGACTGTTGGCTTTCTTTGTTTTAGAGTTGTGGAGGTAAAATTTTCTAAGATAATTCTGGTAGACAGAGAGTAAAAAATCTTTTATTTAAAAACCTGCATTTCTTATATTTGCTGTGGTTGTGGATTTGGATAGTGATTTGAAGACAGACAATTATGGAGTAAAGTAAATATTCACTGGTGAGGGGAGATGGACTATTATGCTTTTGCATAAGACAACTAGAAGAATGTCTAACGCACTGCATTCTCTGTGCATACTCGAAAGATAAACACACCACCCACTTTTTAAAACTTGGTGTTATTCTTAAAGAAGTTAAAGTGTCAGTGTGTCTTCAGCAAGCACAACAAGGGCTGGGAAAAGGTCTCAGTGAGAGAAGAGCTTACCTCAAAAACCTGAGTTTGATTCCCAGAACCTATGTTAAAAACTCAGTGCCAGGGAGGAAAGGCAGGAGGATTACTAAAGACTACCAATAACAAACTATGACCTACACACAGACACACAAACAAAGACAGATACATATACAAACACACATATATGCACAATCATGTATATACTCACAATACACTCATATACATACATGCAAGCATGCATATAGTCAAATATACACACACATAAAAACATAGGCACCACACATAATATACAATATCCATACAGAAACACATAAATATACTACACATACATGCACACACATACACATGCACATACTCATACTTGCACATACTTACATTTCCACACATAAACACACATAAACACAAACACATACATATATACACTAACACACAGATATATACAAACATACACACATATACACAAACATATATAAATACAAACACTTATACATATACACATACACTCACAAACACATACACACAGAGAGAGACAGAGAGAGACAGAGACAGAGAGACAGAGAGAAAGAGGGGGGGGGAGAGTTTGAGAACGTAGTAAGACACTTGGGCATCAAAGACCCTATGGGGAGATGTGAGGTCTACTAACCATGCTTGAGCTGCTCCTTTCTGCATATTATCAGTTCCATAGGGATAAAAGTCATGTGCTTATTAGTTTAACTAGTTTGACTTAACCCTAGTCCAGGAAGAGACCACATCTCATAGCATCCACATGCTTTCTTTAGGTTCACACACTGAGCCAGCAGCAGCCTGGTCTTGAGATTCCTTATCTGTAGTCCCCTTTCCCTCTTTCCTCAGCCCATTCTGCTGTTAGTATAGCCCATTTAGGAGGTGTCAGAATAAATCAGAACCCCAGATCTTCCCAAGAAAACAATGTCTGAAGTATCCTGGTCATGGGATGGGAGATCTTCAACCAGAATATGAAGAGGCAAGACAATTGACCACAGCAGCAATTCACGAAGGCATTGAAGACTCTTCCTAGGGGCAGGTACACATATACTGCCTCTGCCTCACAAGTGCTGGATTTAAAGTGGTACAGAAATGCCTCTGTCTTGTAGGAAGACACGTGGCTTAGAGAGGTGAAACAGCAGACAAAGATTACTCCAGTTGTCTGTAATCCACTTCCAAGGAAATTTTCTTAGGAAAAGTGTACAGGCTAGAAGCCTGTGTAGTGGGAAGATTGTTGAATGGCTTACCATCTGTTCAGTCATTTGCTGACAGTATTAGAGTGCCTGGTAGTGGCTGTCCACAAACTGACCAACAAGATACTCTTTTACTTGTTGCCATGGTGTTTTGCTCAATACAACAAATTCTCATTATTCACTTATAATAATCACGAACACATTCTTTTTAAATAAAAAATATTGTATCCTTTCTGGAGCTGTAGACCTTAATGAGACACTCTTTAGATGACATGCTTGCATTCTCGTTTCAATTTGAGACAAAAATCTTGCTCTTTAGCACTGGCTAGCCTGGACCTCATTGTGTAGCTCAGGTTGGGCTCAAAATACATAACAATTCTTCTTCTATTAGACATTCTGGTTGCTAAGCAAAGGGCCTAAATACCTTTGTAAGAGCATCCTGGAGAAA
This sequence comes from Micromys minutus, assembly GCF_963924665.1. Lineage (NCBI taxonomy): Eukaryota > Metazoa > Chordata > Mammalia > Rodentia > Muridae > Micromys > Micromys minutus. Next base: position 4,824,388 of record NC_137985.1, on the reverse strand, counting down.
CCGGAATCAAAACTCTTAAAAAATACTATTTGGTAAGGTATAATTTATGGTTCAATCTACTTTTTTCATCTTTTAAAAAGTCAAGCTGAGTATGAAGCACAGCTCTATTCTTATGCTTCAAGCGCGTCAGTCATTGTCCAATTTTACCAAATAACAATATATTTGAAAAATCCTGATTTCTGAGCTAGAAAAGCTTATCCTGATTCCTACCTCTATTGTGGTAGCAAGAACACGAGTCAAGGTGACTGAGCTCTATCCAGGCTAGTGCTCCTGATCAGATGACAGTCTATACTGCATTCCTATGGGTAACCACTGCACATGTGAGCTTCTATCCTCATGTTACTGGTGCTAGTTTAACCCCAGGGGATAGAACATAGATGGCGTTAAAGCTTCTAATGTGCATGCAAGAATGTTACACCTTCTTTCTGCGATTTCTGACTACTGGTCTCACTGTGAGACCTTATCCTTAGACATCCATTTGAGTACAGTTTAGGAAAATAATCACAAGTTGCAAGAAAACAGTAACAACACTTGCATTCCTAAGCATGGGTGAGATATTTTAGTGCTGCATTAAGTATGCTACAACCTCTCCACTTGGTGACATCATTGTTATACTTCTTCAGTTTCTAAATTGAAACATTTAAGGCCAGAAATGAAATGGAATGTCCGAGTCTATCTAGAAAGCAGATAAAGAAGCTGGCATTCAATCAGAATTTAGGAAGGCTTAGAAAGTTGGCTTAGATGGTTATTCACAGAAAGCATGCACTGCTTTTCTAACCAGCAACATTATGCCCAAGAATATTTACTGCCACACAAGCACTGAAGGACAGATTATTCAAAAGCACATGTGAAATGTTGGTGGTGAGAGAACCATATACCTGAGCCTGTTCCCACTGATGTGCGCTCACATCTCCAGCTTCCTGGGACACTGGCAGGGCCCGGCAGCCTGGCAGCAGACACACAATGCAGAACAGGGTGAGCCGCATAGCTGCCATCAGTAAGTGATTGTTCTCAGTCACTTTGATGTTTCCTGACAGGGGCTGGAGAAATTTATATGGCTTCTCAGCCCTGAATGTGGAAATAGGTGACTCATTTGCACGCTTTCTTTCTTTGTTTTTAGAATTTAGCAACTACGAGGAAGTATTGTGTTTTTATATTGGCAGGAGGAGCACATGATATTTATCTTTTAGATGACCCCCCACACAGTGAATCCACAAGAAAACTAGTTTTATTTATTGGAATCAAATTACTACTCTTTCAAGTCTTATCAATGACAGAGTTTTGGATCTGCCATTGTATTCTGTATCTTACAAGGATTTTTCTAAACATTTATAATATGGGGAACAGTGTATAAGTCTCAAACAGCATCACTGAGCAGAAGCAACAACATCCCCAGTAACAAAAAAGAATATTGTTGTACCAAGATGAATTTATAGATGAATTTATAGATGAATCATGCGTGGGATCCAGAATTCAGTAGGCTGCCGAGGCAGGAGAACTGCTAGTTTGTGGCCACATAGTCAGTTCGGTGGCTACGTAGGGGTATAATGATGAAACTAGGAAAGGAAAGAGAAAAGGAAGGAAGGACAGAAGGATGGAAGGATGGAAGGAAGAATGGAGGGAAGGACTGAAGCAAGGAAAAAGGAGGACCTGGAGTATTGTTGGGGTTTTATAATCCTTTGTACAGGAGAGAGATAGTATTGCAGGTGGAGGGACTGTGTAGCAACTACTGCAGGTCTAGCCTCTAGCCTTTACTCTCACAGCCTCCTGTTGGGTACCCTTTAAGCAGGTGGTTTCTCTTCTCACTGGTTAGTGCTAGTCCTAATTTTCTTTAATTAAGGACTCCTACCAAGTCTTCAGGAAGAACCCGGCATGACTTCTGTATGTACAATAAATGAGCATTTATAGATATGATCTCTATCAGGTAATCACAGTGCTGTGAGATGTTCATTAATGATTGTTTTAGAGTAAAGTCATGGATCTTTTCACGTCTCAGATAACAGGACAAGCCACAGACTGGGAGAAAAATCTTGCAAAAAACATATCCAATGAAGGACTATTCTTAAACCTATACAAGGAACTCCTAAAACCTAACAGTAAGAACACAAATAATCTGATTTAAAAAATACATCAAGGACCCAAACAAATAATTTATCAAAAGAGATAAAAGCTAAGTAAACATAAAAAGATGTTTCATATTGCACTTACCAGGGAAATGTGAATTTAAATAGCAACAAGCCAACTAAAACTCATCAAAATGCTTCAAATCCTGAACATGGGCAACAGTAAAGGCAACATATACTGCCAGTCACTTAGGAAAACAGTTTGGCATGTCCACAGCTAAACCTCTGCCTACCATATGAACTAGCAAATGTACTCTTTACTGTCATGAAAGAAATGAAAATTCATGCCTGTATAAAATCTGCAAATGCATGCTTATAACACTTTTAGTTACACTGTTCAAAACTTGAGAACACTCAAGTGTGGTAACCCACCAAAATAATATCATTCAGCACTAAAAACAAAAGAGCCACCAGTGATGAGAAGACAGGGAAGAGCCTTGAGTCAGCACTGCTAAGAGAAGGAAACTGCGATTCTGAATAGAAGCCATTCAGTCTGTGGAGGCGGCAGGCAGATCAGTGGTTAGAGTAGCAGGGCAGCCGAGGGATGAAATACTGAGCACAGAGAATTTTAAGAGACAATACAATGCTCTGGAATTGTAGTGATGAATACATACATGTTATCACACACTTGTTTAAAACTTTAGAATGTACAATACCAAGAGCGAGCCCTAATGCAAGCTGTGGATGGAGGGAGAACTGCAGGCAGCGTGTTTGTTACTAGGCTCAAAAAGCTTTCCAGCCTTGGGCGCGGGGACTTTGGACTTCATGCTTCTGAAAGAAGAAAGTACTGTGACCGGATTTGGATTTCGAGAAAATGCCAGTGCTTGTTCGGAAGATGGCTTGTGGAAGGAAAGACAACTCTGCTGAGGGCCATCAGAGACAGACAAGCAGACATTACTATGACACCCAGGGCGAGAGAGGGAGAACCAAGCCCTCACTGAGATAAGTGAAGCAGAGGAAGGATACAAGGCATGCCAGGAGACCTGTGTCCTCACGTCAGGAGGCAGGCAGGCTGAGGGCCGGCATAGGCTCTGCAGCCCAGAACTGCTCTTCTCATTCTGCCCAGATGTCCCTTCTCAACACATCTCACACAAGTCAGGCATCATTCTGAGAAGCAGGGCCTTCAGTTTGGGGAAGAGGTTAACAGCTTAGCCCTGAAAAACATCAACTCAGGTACTGTTGAATGTGGATGCAGATCAAAAACATTATGTTATGAACCCAAAAAGAGTCAATATGCAAATAGACATGCCCAATTTCATCTTCGGAGTCACAGATGGGGATGTACCTTGCACAAGTGAAGGCATATGTTGGTTTCAGACTGCCACAGACATTCGAAGTTCCCGACCCCTTAGTCCCTGATACATCCAAACTGCCAAAGACCAGCTTAATTCAATTGGTTCATTTCAGTAAGTGGCAACTACTCATGGTTGGTGACTCCTGAACATACTGTTCTCACGAAGGAGGACCTGCTTAGACAGAGAATATACAACAATTTTCAGGCTAGATTCATTTATGGAAAGTGGAAAAAAACAAACAAACCAAAACCAAAACCAAAACCAAAAACCAAAGAACAAAGCCAAGAGAGACACTGCTGAGAAATTTCTTGCCAAATTTCTGGAGAATCACATTTCCTTAGTGAATGTTCTGGGGTATTCCTTAGCTTATTCTTGGCATTCCTTGAGAAATTCCCCTGGTAAGAAGACCCATTTACTGAAAAGAAGCCTACTTAGTCTTCTGAACATAGACCATATCCAACTATGTAGGAAGTTTGGCAAGGAGTAAGGTTTAACATAATATACTGGAGAGAGAAGAACCAAACTCCAAAGGACAGCATCGGTGTCTTAACAGGACTGTTCACAAGTACAGTGTCATGGCTCAGGCAACCCCTCTTGCAATGCTCAGAGGGAACTACCCACAATGCTCTGCAGTATTTAAAGGTAACATCAGAAAGAAAGAAGGCTTGGAGAAACTTAGGGAATTCTGTGGTACATGAGAAGTTCCTTTCACACCTCCTCTGAAGCAAACGTTTACTATAATGTGTGTCTCAGTGTCCTTTGCAATTCTCTTGCAGACTCTGTCAGTCCTCCAGATTTCATTGTCCCCTGGTAGTTGCTATTAAGATCTTCTTCATGGCTTCAACTTTTTCTCGGTGAATCATATTATAAACACTGTACCACAAGACTTAGTGCAGCTCCCCTTTCCAGAAGGACTTGTTTATTTGCCTGTGACAATGAAGAAACAAAACCATTGCTAGCTACTATGTTACTAGTGCTTAGCCCTGCCCCACCACCTCTCTGGTGCAAGGCTTTACGAAGTGACTTCTAAAAAACCCATTAGAACTACAGTGTTGAGGCTTATATTGAATGCCAGTGCTAAATTTCAGGGAACATGGTTGGTCTGTTGTGTATTTTAAACTAAAAAACAAAGAACTGTTGTTTAGAAGGAAATAAAGAAAGAAAAGAAGGAATAAAGAAAGAAAGAAGGAAAGGAAGAAAGAAAGAAGGAAAGAAAGAAAAAGGAACAAAGAATTGGAGGCAATCTGCACCTACTGTCTGGATAAGGCTTGTTGAGGAAGAGACAAGGGTGGCCATTGTCAGGAGAAGAGGGGCTGACTGTCCACATCATTGGTGTCTACATTGGATCTTGAATTTGAGAGTTCAGCTGGGAAGTCATGTCCGGCACTCAGGAGCATGAAAGCATGCGGACACAGGCCGTGAGTAACTCACGGTTAAGGGAGGAAAACCAACGTGTGTGTGTGTAAAATGGACATAATGTAAAATTTGTCATTTTAATGTTTAAAAATTTAAAACATTTATTTTTTATTTTATATATGTACAACAGATTTACCCGAGTGTACATCTGAGCATGATGAGGGTAGAAATAGGCACTGGATTTTCTGGAACTGGATGGTTGTGAGCCATGGTGTGGGTGCTAGGAGCTGAACCTTGTTCCACTGCAAGAGCAGCCAGTATTTTTAACCACTGATTAATCTTTCTAACTTTATTTTAACCTTTTAAATTACAGTATTTATTTATATAGGAGTTGGTTCTACCATGTAGGACCAGGTATAAAGATTAAGGTGGTCAGGCTTGGCAGCAAGCACCTTAACCTACTGAGCATCTAACCCACTCTGTTTTTACCATTTACTGATGTTATATATACTGAAGTTATTATATACTGGAGTTCGATGACACTAGCATGTTACCGTGTTCTTCAATGGCCAATGGCTAAGGTATTCATTTCCAGAACTTTCCATCATTTTAAATAGCTATCTTCTCGCTCCCCCTTCTCTTAGAAATTTCTATTTTCCTTTCTGTCTATTTCACTGTGACCATTTCAGAAACTTCACCTAGATGTAGCTATTTCAGTTAGTCAGTGGGGTTACGCATGTCCGTAACCCCAGTCCTTGGGAGGCAGCGCCAGTGGGTGGCATGTGCATGCACATGCTTACGGAGGGCCGAAAACAATGCTGAGTGTTGCCCTCAATCCCTCTCCACCTTGATTTTGTTTAGACAGGGACTCTCAACAAACCTTAAATTCACAGGCTGGCGAGGCTGGCCGGCCAGTGAGCTCCAGAGATCTGTCTCCCCACACTGGAATCCCAGGTGTGTGCTTGTATGTTTACACAGGTGTGAGCCTCAAAACTTAAATCTCCAAGCAATATTAGCAACATCACAGAGGCTGCCTCATTTTGTCTGCTGGGTTTTCTTTTGTCTTGGTGTGATTTTTTTTTTTTTTTTTTGCTTTTTAAACAGCCATATTCGCCTGTTTAGTATGTTAAAAAGGAGTTATTTATGTTCCTTCTGTTTCACAGTAACCCAATGTTTAACCTCTCTAAAATGTAGATTCCTTACCTGAAAAATGAGGGTACTTCTCCCCCCCCCAGGGCTAATGAAGAAACAAAGTTCATAAAAGACTGAACAGTATTTTAGAAACCTGTAAGAGGCCAACAAATGTTAGCCAGTATCAGTATTGTTCTTATTATTATTCCAGAATCTCTCTCTCTCTCTCTCTCTCTCTCTCTCTCTCTCTGTGTGTGTGTGTATGTGTGTGTGTGTTTTGGGATGCATGTCTGTGTACCACATGTATGCAGTGCCATCAGATGCCAGAAGGGAGGGTGTTGGGTCTTCTGGGACTAGAGTTACAGATAGCCATGGGTCACTGTGTGGGCGCTAGGAATCGAACCCATGTCCTTTTGAAGAGTAGCTAGTACTCTGAACTGTTGAGCCATCACTCCTATTCTGGGAGTTATGTGTTGTAATTTTCTGTTTATTTCATTTTTTCATATCTTTCAACCTAGTGTGGAAATATGACAAATATAGAAGAAACAGAAAAGGTTGAAATTCCTGTGTCCCAATAATCTTTTTTGAAATAGTTAACGCTATGTTCTTTGAAACTTCAGGAGGTAACCGCTTTAAATATTACAGTTAGAAAGAAGTCTTTTTGTCTATTCCTTTTGTAAACAAGGCAAGCACAGACTTCAGCAGGAAGCCCTCTTGGATACACTGTGTGGGAAACAGAACAGATACAGGAAAACAAGGCTAAAGACTGAAACCGGGAAAGCCAGATGTTAGGACAAGTGACACAAGGCACATTCTAAGTGTCTAGAAATGTTCCATATCAGGAGAAGGCTTGAGACAGAGGGCGGAAAGACAGTAGGGTTCCTCTGGAGTCACTGGCTGGTCCATTGTGTTTAGGTGAGAGGCTCTGGACAAAGTGGTAACACAGAAGCTCCTTGAAGTGCCTTCCAAAGGAGTTGTGAGCTGTTCTATCCACCTTGCCTCTAGATCACCATTGCCCTGAGGCATCAGCAGATGTTAGTTCTCAGAATAGGAAACTGGAAGAGAAAGGAAGAGAAAGGGGAAGTGAGAGGAAAATGTGGGAAAAGAGGATTTGTGTAATTATGGCCCCAGCTCAATCCTCTTCTGCTGTAGGTTTTCCCCACTCTCAGAGGAAGAAAGCAAAACAAGGCTGCCAACAATTCTGCTTCTCCTTGCCCACTTACTCCTGTCAAGAATCTGAACCTTTATCTCCACTCTGGGGTGGGGTGGGATGGGAGAAGGAGCAGAGAAACTTAAGTGGGCCTAGCCATTTGTCCTATCAGTTCAGGTTTTACTGGTTATCGTCCAGAAAGGAAGGGAAATGACCATCTTTGTCCCAGCCCTAATGCCGAGTCTGGACACAGCTTGCTATGCCTGGCCTCTTCCACATGAAATAGCCCCATGCGATAGTGTGGATTTGATTGGACAATGAGCAGTGGAACATTATAGCCCCACACGACAATTTACAAATTCATAATAAATGTTAGTTTTTTTCTTTTTTTTTAAATTAGATATATTTCATTCACATTTCAAATGTTATTCTTTTTCCTGGTTTCCTCTCCATAAACCCCCTATCCCCTCCACCCCACCTGATTCAATGGGGGTGCTCCCACCCCCTCCTGCCTCCTGCCCTGACATTCATCTACACTGGGGCCTCAAACCTTGGCAGGACCAAGGGTTTCTCTACTCATTGATGCCCAACAGGGCCATCCTCTGCGACATATGCAGCTGGAGCCATTGGTCCATCCATTTGTACTCTTTGGAACTCTGATTGGTTGGCATTGTTGTTCTTATGGGGTTGCATACCCCTGAAGCTTCTTTAATTCTTCTCTGAATCCTCTATTGGGAACCCCATACTCAGTTCAAACTGTGAGCATCTTCACTGTATCTGTCAGGCTCTGGCAGAGGCTCTCAGGACACAGCTCTATCAGGCTCCTGTCAGCCTGCACTTCTGGGCATCAACAATGTTGTCTGGATAAATGTTAGCTCTTTTTAAAAATAAATAAGTCTTTCAGTATTACATTTGTCCCAGAATTTCCTGTTTCTGTTTGATTACAGCCTTAAACTCTGGCCAGAGCTACCCAGGGAAACCTTGTCTTGATACCTTCCTGCCTCCAATACCCCCAAAGGAAAAGAAAAGTAGGCAGCCAAACATTGGTGCTGCCTGCCTCTAATCCGAGTACTCAGGAGGCAGAGGCAGGTAGATTTCTGAGATCATGGCCAGCCTGGACTACACAGAGAAACCTTGTTTCATAAAAATAAAACAAACCAAACCAACCAAACACAAAGAATAAAGGGAAAAAGAAAGAAAAAAATGAAGCACATTCCCAGTCACTTACAATTCAGCAGCTTCCTGCTGCCTTGACAAGTAGTTTACTAATATATTTCTGTAACTAAAGAGTATCTTACTCTCTCTGTCTCTCTGTCTCTGTCTCTTTCTCTGTCTCTCTCTCTCTCCTCATTTCTTGTTTTGAAACAGGCTATTTGTCATGTAGCCCTGGTTATCCCGGAACTTGCTAGACCAGGCTGTCCTCAGACTCATAAAGATCTGCCTTAATCTGCCTTCCAAGTGCTGGAAAGCTAATTTCTTTGGAGGACCCAAGAACCTGCTGAATCCCTCAGCAACATCAGGTAACATAAGATCCCACAGTCTGTTCGAAGGTGATTTGTAATTATGGTAATATTCTATTTTGTGATTTTTAAAAACAGAAGCAAACATTTTACTTTAGGCTGTGTCTACAACTTTAGTGGCAAATTTACTCAGGGTATCTGAGGATTGCTCTTAGGGTATTGGATGCTCCTCTCACATTCCCATTAGCAATGAAAATATTAATTAGATTAACACGAAGGGTACTTTTTATTACCTTGTATATATCTGTAACTTTAAACAACTTTCACTGCTAAATCCAGAAATCACTTCTGACGTTTTCACTTCTTCTTTCCAACATGTCTCCACTTATATTCAGGCTCTCCTCTCACAGGTGTCTCTTCAATTTGATCAACTTGCCTGCACAGCCATGTGTGAGAAGCTGGCTATGACTTCCAGTCCCCTGCCACATCCCACCAATGCTCCACTCTCTTCAGTTTCCCAGCTCACCAATGTTTACTTCTCCTTTATCAACTCTTCCGGTCCATCCAGGTTATCGATGCCACAGGAAGATCTTTACTTTTCCCATTAAATGTTTTCTCTTTGTTTTTTTTTTTTTTTTTTTTTTTTGAGACAGGGTTTTTCTGTATCCTTGGCTGTCCTTGAATTTTTGATTTCTTCCTTCTACCTCCAAGTGCTGGTTCTAGGCACATGTCGCCATGACCTGGTTTTGTGTGGTATTGTCAGTTGAACTTAAAGTCTCTGCATTTGGGCAAGCATTTGACTAACATAACCTCATACCTGTAACTGGGAATGGTTCTTTCTTTTTCAAGGAAGGTTAAGCATTAGTAAGCAAGTAAAGGTCTTTTGGAGGAAAACGAGCCCCCATGGCCATCTCGCACTCTACTCAGCCCCTCCCTACTGCATCAGCACTGAGGGGTAGTTTTATCTGTGCATAAGAGTCTTTCTTACCAGTTTCTTGTTCAGTAACTATGCCTCTGGGACCTCTCAGGTCCCCTGTATTCTAGAGGAGGGCTAAAAACAACAAACAAGATACTGTTTGTGGGTTTTCTTTAGGGTGTTTCATTTGTGATGATTTCATACACATTTTACATTTTAATTCATAGTATGTTTTTTCTTAAAAAGAAGCTTTCTTCATTAAATATTCCAGTAAAGACAATGTAGATGGCATCCTGATGCCTTCAGGAATAAGCACTAGATTCTTTTGTAAGGAACTGATGGAGGCATGTCTTTAATATTGAGGATGCCAGTAGCTGAGTAGCCACAAGCTGGAGGTTGCTGGGGATCTTACAGAAGAAGCTGAGGCCCATCTTCAAAGTGGCCAGGGCTACTGAATGCTAGAACTGCGCTCCGGCTCCAGAGCCTGGGAACCTGCTTCATTCTGCATCTGTTCTCCACATCAACCTCCCCTCACTTGCCTCCCATTACGTGTGAGGTACAGATGCTTTTTGTTTGTGAGGCTGAATCTAAGAGTAAAGCTACTGAACATGGGGAAGTGATGACGGCTCACTGGCTCAGCTCCACTCTCCCTCATCTCTGCTTTTCACTGGATGTGCTAGTAATCGGGGTAGGCTGGAAATTCCCACCACCACGATGCCTCTTCAACCTGCAGTCTTCGAAATCCGGTCTTCCCTGGTCCTGTGCAGACAGCCGCTCTCCCTAAACAAGTCTTATTTGTCCTTTGCAGTATCACACGCTGCCTTCTTCTCAGTGACCATCTGTGTTTCAAAGCTTTCATGTTTTCCATGATGCCACAGCATAAGCTTTAGTGTATATGTCTAGACCCTAAAAGAAAAGAACTGGCCATTAGTCTGCCCTACACATGACACACACAATGTTATGTCTAGATTTGATGTAGGGAATTGTCTAGAGAAGGTGTCGTTCTTCCGGTCTCGAGCCTCCATGTAGCCATATAGTTAACCCAATTCAATCCTTTCTGAAGAGAGCTGTGTGGTTGAACTAGTGTGGGTTGTACTTTGAGGATACTTTCTGCTGAAGTGGGTTTGGCCTAAGGCTGCCTGTGTTATAAAGTGAGTTTTGGTCCCCCAAGTGCTTGCATATAAGACACTGAGGGACCCTGCACCCAGTTGGTTCTGATTGGTAAATAAAAATGCCAGCAGCTAGTGGTTGGGCAGTGCAGAAAGAGGCAGGACTTCTAGGATTCACAGGCTTGGGACAGAGATGGACCCACACCATGAAGGAAAGGAGGATGAGAGGGCTGAAATGGCTGAAATGTAGTATAAATGGAAAGCAGCCCTGAGGTAGAGAGTAGGCGTGGCTTCCCAGGAGGCAATAGGGCAATAAAGATAAAATATAGATTTGGAGAGTGTTAATTCAGGTGTACCAGAGGTGAGTGCTTGTTAGCATTGGGGAGGTTTAAAAGTGCCCAACCATTAAGCTAATCAAGGCATATCAAAATTATCTGGTGTGTGTGTGTGTGTGTGTGTGTGTTTCATTTTCAAATCTACAGGGCTTTGGCAAGTGGCTGGAAGAGTGACCTGCCTGAAGCAAAAGCAATTTAAACTAATTCGCCTCTACATTCTGCCAAATAACTCCTGTGTGCTATGAGAAGGCATTATTTTAGTCTTCAGATCCCATTGGGATGGGATTTGAATCCAAGATGAATAATAATCTGTGAGTCCTCTCTTTCTAATATTTCATACTACTATTCACTCATAAGTAGCCCATTCACTCTGAAACACGCACTGTGTTATGCTAGGCATGGTTCTAGATATTAGAACTATAGTGTCACATGACAGGCTTTTTATGCCGTTTTAAAAATATTTTGCATTGTAGTGCTCATAATTGTACAGTTTCATCAGCCGAATTACTGCCTGTTTTAATTTTCCCTGTAACCAGAGTTTAGTAGGCTAGTCTACTTTTGATCATTGTGACAGGGCATACCATGGGGGTAAAAGACAGAAAGGTACGCAAAGTAGTTACCATTGTCCGACTGATGGTTCTTAACATACCTCCCCAGAGTGTCTACGTGACTTTCAGATTTGTTCATAGACCGAGAAAGTGTGTATAAAGCACATGGCAGGTTGTCTGGCACTGTAGAACGATTGGCTAACATAAAGAGTAAGATGAAGAATTGTTTTTCAGCAGCCAGAGTTTGGGGCTGGAGAGATGGCTCTGTGGTTAAGAGTGCTCACTGTTCTTCCAGAGTACTTGGAGCTGATTCACAGCATCTGTGTGGATAACTTACAACCATTTATAACTCCAGTTCCTGGAGCTCCAGTGCCTTCTTCTGGCCTGAGGGTACCTACATGTACATGACACACACACACACACACACACACAGAGAGAGAGAGAGAGAGAGAGAGAGAGAGAGAGAGAGAGAGAGAGAAGGGGAGAGAGAGAGAGACATATACACAGAGACACGGGGGGGGGGAGAGGGAGGGAGGGAGGGAAAGGGAGAGGGAGAGGGAGAGGGAGAGGGAGGCAGGGAGAGAAGCTACTGTTTGGCTGCAATAGACATAGACTGTGAATATAATCCAGGGGCTGATGCTCAGAGGTAAGTGAAAGCATTGTGTTCATGGGGTGAGGTCAGAATGTGTGGCTTCAGGAATAGCCACATAAACCACTCAAACACTAACCTCAGGTATCGATGGCTTATCAATGACTTACTAAACTAATGCTCCAAGACTGATTAATCAGGATTAGTGCCAGGAGATGAGATCCAAAACTGCAGCCTGCCTACTCCCCATCCTCAGAACTAGTTTTTACATGGGGAAACAGTGAACAGGTGCATTTGCATCATTTAAATTTGCATCATTTACGTTTGCAACAAATGTATAGGCTATCTAGACAGAATTCTCTATCTGACCTTTAAGCTGATAGGCTGGGTCTAGAGGCAAGGAGGCTAGGGGATCTCCAAAGTCCACCAGGCTTCCTGACAAAGTACAAGTTGTTTTTGTCAGGGCAAGGAGCAATAGGTCAAGTTAAGGTTATGAGCTGCAAAACAAAGGCTGAGAGAATATGGCAGAGCTGTTATCAAGTTTTAATATTTAACAAGAGCCTAGATGACTCAAACTGGCTAGCACATGTCTCAATCCTCAGCCGACAGTGTCGGGCACTGAGGTGAGGCAGAAGGATCAGGATGTCCTGTGCTTCCTTCTCTGAGTTCCCAGAAGTCGTTGTCTTTGATCTAACTGGCTATCTTCCAGATCATAATGAGTGAGTCACATGGCTTGCAGCTCTCCAGAGTCCTGTGCTTTCTTACCTGGGACCACTTTACTCCCTCCAGACCCAGGAGGGGCCCTTCAGTGTTCAGAGCACCAGGTGCTGTCAGTGTCATTCCCTAATCCTTGTTCCTCTAACCTCCCAGAATGCTCTCTGTGAGGCTAGAGGAGGCAGGCCTATTGTTTGAAACCATCCAGGTATGACATCTGTTCTGGTGGGTGAAAGGGTAGCAGAATCACCCTGCTTTTGCTATTGCCTTATTCCATGCTACCATTATGTTATAGACAGGAAGATGAAAGTAAACAGTTAGTGAGTAATTGAGACTAATTAAATGCTCAGTCCAAAACTAAACCTGGGTTTGTGTACATGTGTTTCTGTGTGGGACACACATATCTATGTGTATGTGTCCGTGTGTGTATCTATGTTGCTAGGGAACAGAGGCCAATGGCTGCGGTCTTTCTCAACTGCTCTCTTTACTTTTTGAGACAAGACCTCTCACTAAACCTGGAATGCACCAATTCAACTAGACTAGTGATCCCAGTGAGGGCCAGAAATTCTTTCTTATGACTTCAAAACATTAGAATTACAGGTGTATGCTGCTGTGCCTGGCTTTTAAAGTGAGTGTTGGGATCCAAACCCAGTTCCTTAGATCTGAACACAACAAAAACTTTATCCATTGACCCATTTCCTCATTCCCCAAGTCTATGTTCCTAATTATTCAGATTATTTTCTCATCTCTCTGGCATTATCAAAATTTAGGTAAGTATGTACACAAAATTATGGTTATGAGGCATAACATCCCCATATATGGCTGTGGGAAACTGTCGCTACCGTCTCTGACCAGCAGAAAAGGAGTGACGACACAGCGTTCTTCTCAAAGCGGTTTATTCAGGAACCTTACAGCATGCCCATGAAAATCTTTCTGTCCCCTTTCTGTCTCTCTTTCTGTTTCTGTTTCTCTTTCTCTCTCCCCTCTGCCCCAAGCACGGTCCCTTTTATCCTCTCTCAACTCCATGTTGCATGCCTGCAGTTCATAGGTCTCCGTCATCTGGCCTGATCTCGTGTCATGGGTGCGTCTGTGCAGCTCACACAGTGGGAGTGGCTAATCTTGGGGGCAGGAGGAAGTCAGGTGCCAGTCACAAGACTAGGCCGGAGTCCCAAGCGCCATCTTTGGATTGCCGCCACACCCGCTCTCCACAGGAAACTAGAAGATGCTATCACAGACTCCCAGAACCAATTACATGTACATGGCATTGAATACCAGTGTCACCTGTAGGTTCAGTGCATTGGTCTTGTGTGTGTGTGTGTGTGTGTGTGTGTGTATGTGTGCGTGTGTGTGTACTTTATAGTTCTGGGGCTTGAGTCAGGGTCTCATATATGCTAGGAAGTGTTCTATCACTGAGCTATACCCATAGACCCAAGTTATTTTTTTTAAAGAAAAGTTTAGAGTTTGGTTTTCATACATAAAAAATTTCAGACATAGTGTGATATTTATCTTATGTTAATTATTTGGTTCAATAAACCCTGTTTGAGGAGAAGGCCTTGGAAGAGCAAAGCCAGGCATGTGAGAAAGCCCTTGCCTACCCTTGAATGTAATCGCTGGTGGGTTTCATTAATTCCTTATTGATTACTTTTGGCTTTTAAAAATTTATGTGTATGTGTGTGTTTCTGGGTGTGTATACCATGTTAGTACAGGTACCTGTGGAGACCAGAAGAGGGTACAGGATCCCTAGGAACTGGAGCTACAGGTGTTTGTGAGCTTCCTGATGCAGAGCTGAGAAGAGAAATAAGCACTCTTATCCCGTGAGCCATCTCTCCCACTCCCTATATTTGGCCTTTCCCCTCCTGGTATAAATCATGGTTACTTTAGCTGGCACCACTGCATGGTTTGTGTCTTTTAAATAACAGATTCAATCCCTCTGCTGTTAGGATTTTCTCCTCCTCTTTCCTTTTCTTCTCTTCCCACTGCTCCCCCCACCCTGCTCCTTTGCCTCCTCCTTTTCCTTAAGTTTTTCCTCCTTGGTTCCCCTCTTTGACCTTTGATGGGTCCACTGTGCATCTCAAGCTGGCCTTTCACCTCCTCCAACCTCCCAACCACCAGTATCATAGGCTAGCCCTACCACATCTGGGCTCATTTCCCCTCTACTTCTTTGATTTGAAGAAATTGTACTCAGTTGTAAAAAGAACATCTCTCCTAGTTACTCAACTCTTCCGTCAGTCAGAGCCCCAAGCCTCCTCTAGTCACTTCTGTCTGAAGATTTCCCAGTGACCATGAAACTGTGCTGCTGCTTCTTTCCTGAGAAGCACATTGCTTACTGGACTTCCCTAGCTACAGAGGTTCTTCCCTTGTCAAGACTGGCCCGAAATGATGCCTGGATCTGTGTGCTGGCAGGGCTAGTTCTGTAGAGACAGAATTCTTTTTTAGGGCTTGGGTTTGGAGAATACTCATGAGAAGACAGATCCAAGGCCCTTGAGGGTCTGACCCTAGCTTGTGCTGTTAACCCTGTTCTGCCAAGATCAGTTTTGTTTTTGCTCTTTTGTTTGTTTGTTTACTTTTCTAAGGACTGAGCCATGATCTAGTGTTGAAACTGGGAACACTGTGGGCTACTAGGTTTTGCAGTGTCCAGCAATTGGCTAACATGAAGGAGATGATGGACAGCTATTCTATGACCATTGACTTTGGAGACAGCTACATCTGGATTCAGATCTTACTTTTGTCACACTGGCAGGTCTCAGCTCTAAAACAGGTTAATACAGGCATGCTCGGACTTTCTTATCTCAGATACTTGGATGCAGGTCTTGTTTCCCCCAGTAAGGAAAAGATCATTTACTTGTCTCATAGTTAAAACTACACATACCAGCCTTTGTCTAATGGATTTCTATAAGTTCGACGAAGGCCACAGGCTTAGTGGACAGAAAATTAAATGTCCACCCCATTAGCTAAACTATAAATATCTGTTCTATAATTTCTTTCAAAATATAGGGAATTTACACTGTGGTTTAAGGCATCCAAATGGATGGAACATTTGGCTGGGTCCTGTAGCAAGCGTCATGGCAGGAGTGTATGGGGGAGAAAAACTACTAACATCACAAGCTGGTAAGCAGAGGGATGAGAAGGGGGTTCTGCAAACTTCATCTAGAGAAAGTGTCCATCTAACATGCAAGGCTGGTCTATGCTTTGGATCTAAAGCAAAGAAAAACAAAACAAAAATAAAAATCATCCGAGTAAATCTCCCATTTTCCTCTGAAGGGGGTTAAGAATCTCTGGAGGGGGAGAATGTGGATGACTTGATGGCTGGAACATTCCAGCTGTGCATTTGGGAAAGATAAGAATTTGCCACAGAGGAAAGATAAGAATTTTCCACAGAGGCTCAGGACATTCTGGCCAGGACTGACTCACCTTAAGTCTGCAAGGCAAGGCTCATTAAAGAAACTGTGGGCATTTTAAGAGGAATTTCCAGCAGTGTGGTGATCACAGCACCAGTGGAAGGAGGAAAGGAAGCAGATAATCAGGACAAAGAGCAAAGGCTATAGATGCAGAGTAAATAACCAGTGGATTGCGCCCAGTGGACACCAGGGTATCAGAGTACTGGGGTCTGTCCCTGTGCATCTCAGACAGTTCAGGAAGAACCAGATGACTCATTGACAAAGAGTGTAACTGTCTGATGGGACAGACTCTTGGCCTAACTGTGTGTTGCTCACTGCTTAGCCTTACCTTCCTTTTATCTCCCCCCAAGTACCTTCAGTGCTTCTTCCCATTAGGGCTCTATGTAGGAGCTTCCTGAAAACACTCTTCCTCAAGCATACTATGAGGGCATCTGCCACATGCATTTGCTTTGAGTGTGACTGAACTAAAGTGGGTCTCAGGAGGTGCAAGCTAACCGGACTTAGGTTCCACTCCCCAGCTATATTTTCTTAGCTCTGACTGGTTAAGTTCCAAGGGCTTGAAAATGAAGAAAGAATAATACTCACCTTACCTAATGTGAAAAATTACTTACCTGTATGACTCAGTGGTGTCGGAAACCAATGAGTGCTCTAAAGAAAGGACCATTTAATAAAACTCAGTGAAAATTCTCACACACTACAATCACTTTGAAAATAATTTAGTGGTACATAATACAATCAATCCATGCACAGATTATGACCAAACAATTCCATGCTTTTTTTTAAAAGATTTATTTATTTTATATATGTGAGCGCATCAGATCCCATTACAGATGGTTGTGAGCCACCATGTGGTTGCTGGGATTTGAACTCAGAACCTGTGGAAGAGCAATCAGTGCTCTTAACCACTGAGCCATCTCTCCAGGCCCAACAATTCCTACAAATGTGCAGCAAACTCATATAGAAATGTATCCATGATTTAACAAGGGGACATGATATGGTCAGGTGGGACCTTTAGTCATTCTACCATCTATAGAGGCACCTAAAACTACCTGTAATGATCAATAAACTTCAGGTTAAAGTCATTTATAATTGTGTTATTGCCCTGAGATATTCCAAGGAAAAGCAACTTGCTATTTAATCCCAGAACATGGCTTTCCTTACCGTGAACAACCTGAGAGGAATTTTGTTTGCTCACTTGTGGTTTTCTCATTGGTTCTTGTCCTTGGTTCTTAATCTCTTCCCCCAACTCTTGCCAGAACAACTGCACTGTGCAAGAAAAGTTTAACTTTATCCTCAAACATGCTAAATGGCATACTGGATAAGAGGAAAGATTTTGGGTTGAGGACAAATTATAATGAAGACATGTGCATTTGAAAAACATGCTAATTTACCCACCAAAATCATCTACTATTTTCAAACTGAAATGCATTTACCAGAAGATTCTCAATCCTGCTCCCCTTTCAAGCTCTGAGAACAGAGCTGGGATTATGGAGTTTGGACAAAAGGAAGCCTTTCAGTCTGACTACATCATCAAGTCACCTTGGGATGAGATAAACAGTGGCAGGTGTAAAACAACCTGAGGGGTGTAACTTCCTTGTTTCAGACCTGCTGGGGGAAAACGCAGAATATCTTCTCTCTTAGACTCTTCTAGTTCTCCTAGTGGGAGTAAAAATCTCTACTCCACTGGCCAATACTGTACACTTTGCCTCAAAGTGTAGTTTGCTGGGTATTTTAGTTGTGAATATTCACAGAAACCCTTTGGAATGATATAGTAAATGATGAGAACAGAGATGAGGACAATACATGGATGGGTCTCAATGAAAGCACCCTGCACATTGTCTGATAACTCAGAAATATGTGTTCAGACTTTTGAGTAAGAGGCTTGCATGGTTGGTTTAACTTGTACTTTGTGACACACAGGCCTGAGCTGTCTCCTGATGAGCTTGGGAAGAGATGAAGGAAGGAATGTGACTTTCTTTCTTTCACCTAACATAGGGCTGCCATTTTAGATAAGGTTAAATGGAAGAACACCTGACTCCAATCACAGAAATTTTAAAGGGAGTCACAAGAGATGTACCCTGCCAGGAGAATCCATCCATCTTTCTGTAGCCTTTTTAGTGCTTTCAGAGGGAGATGTTCACAGTCTATACTGTGGTTAAGAGAGAACCATCAGTGGTCATCAGAGAGCAAGCTGTCATTAGATGACAATTTTACACTTAATTACCCTGAAGCTAAGGGTAGAGTAGTGTCCCTTGGTCTTCATGGAGGCTCCTGGACTCCATGAATACCATTGTCTAGGGATCCATGTGTAGGTCTCTCCCGTAAAAAGTAAGCTATATGCACGCTCACGCAAACTTTAGTCATCTGTATACTACATATAATATTTAATGAGATGTAAATGACATACAGATAGCAGAATGGTATCATTTAGTGAATAATGCCCAGGGAAATAGTACATATGCTCAATACAGAGACAACTGCCTCTCACTGTATTTTATCCCTGTGTGACAAATCTGTGGGTAAAAAACCCTCAGATATGGAAACTCACTGTATATATGTTATTTCTGCAATACTTCTTACTAACAGGGTTAGTGCTGTAAATAATGACATAAAGCCTTAGAGACTGCTTCTTTTCAAACTGTACAGGAGTTATAGCTAATAACCACCTCACCCCTGATTCAACAAATACATGAAACCATGATAATTTGAGAGAATTACTTTTTTTGAGCACAGTCAGTACATTTTCTGTTTTTCTATTTAATCTGGAATTTAAAGAAGAAAAATTCCAGGTTATGAACTATCAATCCATGTGCTGTTACAGGTCACCAGATCTTGTAAGATCTCAAGGGAAGTTTGTAAATTCTCTACAATATTTCAAAAACAGAATTCGCTAGTCATATTAAGGACGATTAGTGAACCTCTCAAGACTACAAGGAACTACTATTCAAATTGTATAATTTGAGTCATGTATTTAAATTGCTAAATATTCCCAGGAGGTAAAGAACTATTCCTATTTGTTTTACAAAGAAGGAAACCAAGAGATCAGAGAATTTGAAGACCATCACATAGCTGAAAACAAGTTCTCAGAATGCAACCAGTCTGTCCCCAGAGCACATGCCTTACTGTTTTCCATGACATCCCTCTGTAGAGTGGAGCATCTTCAGACTTGAGCTTCTGGGTAGTGCTGGACATAAAGGAGATGTTCATCTGGCTGCTCAGTATTAGATGTTTTCAGACTCATGGTTTGCTGCTCTGTGCTTCTTGCCACAGCTCCCATGTTGCAGGAATTTCATGCCTCACTACATCATTTTGATCTTCTTGTTTATTTATGTTTTTATAATACAAGAATTTTATCAAAGTAGAATTTATAAATATACAATTCACTCATTTAAAATGAACAATTCAGTGGCTTTTGTATCTTCATAGAATTGGACAACCATCAGGATCATCAGTTTCAGAACATTCACAACTACCCAGAAATGAAACTTTATATCCATGCCCAGCTACCTTAGTACTTCTGACAAACACTCCCCTTTCTGTATCTATGCAATTTTCTATCATCAACAATTCATATAAATAGAATCATACAACATGTGTCCACTTTCTTACTTAGCATGAGATTTTCAAACTTTATCCACATTATAGCATGTCTTAACCCTTTCATTCCTTTTTTGGATTAATACTCATTTCATTGTTTGAATCTACCACATTTATTCACACATGAATCATATGATGGACATCTTTCCACTTTTAGCTATTGTGAATAATGCTACCATGAACATTGGTGTGCAAGCTTTTGTGCTTTAATTTCTCACAGGTATGCACACACAACAGTGTAACTGCAAGGTTTCTGATTAACATTATGAGGTTTTGCCACACTACTTTGCTCTTCGCTTGTTTTTGAAGTTTTTTTTTATATGCACATGTGTTAATATGCACACATATGTGCAAGTGCCCAAGGAGGCCACAGGAGAGAATCAGAATGCCTGGAACTGGGGTTAAAAGATGGTTTTAAGTTGTTTATGTGGGTACTGGAGACTGAACTCAGGTCCTTGAAAGAGCAGCAAGCATTCTTCTGAACCATCTCTCTAGCCTCTGTTTTTGTTTTTGATGGTAAGACATTTCCAGCCTGCAGTAAAAGTGAAATGGATTTGCTTTTCAATAGGACACCTTGAGTCTAGATAGCAAAGGTACGAGATATTGTCATCAGCAGGCACCCTCTGGGTGGATATGCACAGTGACTTTCAATAAGAGAAGCCAATGGAACACTTGCAGTAACAGACTGTCATTCAGTCTGTTCATGAGTATATGAAGCAAATTTAATAAACAATTCTAACAACAACAGGTTATAGGTGTTATAAGCTGTTATTTGTCTAAGTAACCTACAAAGTAAAAATATTCAATTTTAGAACTAAAATGTAGAGTTTCTCTAGACTGGTTCTAGAATTCTAGTACTAAAGTTTTTTAAAAACTACAAGACAGACAGCATTTTTTTTCTGTGCTGTTAACTGGGTAGATTTGGGAAGAAAAGGTTCAGCTTGAATTAAAACAAATTAACAAACTAAAATAACAGCAACAACAACAACAAAAACCTTTCTTAAGTAAAAAACTATTCAGCAGAAACTGAGGTGGATCAAAGATGTCTCCTCTAGGGGTGCTACCAGGAAGTAGGAAATAGATGAGGCTGCCTTTATTTTCCTGGCTCTGTGTCCTTCCGATACTATCACTCACATTTACACAGGTAATACAGAATTTGCTGCCAAATAAAGCATGATAAACCCTGGTAACTATTGACAGAAAAGAGAAACAAGGAACTCCTATAACATGACATTTTTATTGGGTTTTGTTACAATGGATTATTGTTGCAGAGTGTCCAGCTGTCAGGGAGCATGAAGATTAATTTGAATGTTTGTCTACTAACCCACTTCAGAAGCCAGTGGGAGACACAGAGGACAGCCAGAGCCGATAACACAACTGGTGATATATTTTGTTTGTGATACCTTCAAAATACAAATAAGTACATTTATATCCGTCACAGTAAATAATGGCCAATTTATTTTAAATTGGATATTCTCTGTATTTACATTTCAAGTGTTATCCCCTTTCCGCCAATCCCATCCCCCCTCTCCCTCCCAACCACCCTCTCCCAACTCAATGCCTTGGCATTGCCCTACACTGGGAAAAATGAGTCTTCGATAGATCAAAGGCCTCTCCTCTCACTGATGCCAGAGAATGATATCCTCCGCTGCATATATGGCCATTGTTTTTAAAGGGTAATTATAATTTGTATGGCAATGACTTAGCTTAATGAAATATTTGTGTGTGTGTGTGTGCGTGAGTGTGCGGGTGCGCACATGAATGCACAGCCTTTTATCTACAAACAGAAACCAAAGTGATCAATTTGCTTTACTATAGTAGGTAAGAAATAAATGAATATTTAACTAAAGGGTTATTATTCGATTCTGAATAAAGCTGGCTTCTCATTTAGATTGAATATTAGGAAAAACAATAGAATTGTTATTATTTTCAAGGAACCTTCAATCACCCTCAGGACGGAAGCTGGAGAAGAGTGTCTCTGACAAACCACTTAGTCCATAATGTCCAGTCACAGTTGCTCACAAAGATCTTCTTCCCTATGGAGAGACTAGATCTGACGATTCAGCAACCAACCCAGGAGCTGGATTTTACCACACTAACCACATCTTCCTTCTCTGTATCATACTTGAATGTTTTTGGTCCTGAAAAGAAGTAAATGTAGCCTAGAGGAGATAAAGTTAAAATTGTGCTTACTGGAGATCTCTTGGACAGACATGTGAAAATTTAAGGGGGGGGGGTGTTAGAATGCAACCATAGCTTTCCTGATATAGTACCAATGAGGAATCAGGGGTTGGTTAGATGGTTAATGAGCTTGTCTTCTGCGTCACCCCAACAAGCTGTAGAACCCTACCCTAACTTCTCAGGTCATTCCCCAACCTTCTCTTTGTTCCAGCTGGTGCGGGATTCACTTCAGGCCATGTGAGGACATGCTCATCATGCTTTGTGCTTTTGCTTATACCATTCTCCTCACAGAATTCCTTCTTCCTTTTCTTATAGCTTATCAAATGTTTAGCTGACCTTTAGAACCAGCTAAGGTCTCATGAAATAGCCAACTGCCATGTTTGACCCCATCTGTCTCAGATCACTTCTTGAAGTCACTCTTAAGCCTATTATTACCAACCAGTACTAAATTACAGACTTCCAGTGACTTCATCTGTGTTGGATGGATAGGCACTTCCCAAGGATGCTCAACATTCTAGAACAGAGGCCACATTTGGAATCTCCTTTGAGTTTCTGAACACTCTGTCTCCGTGCTACATACTCAAGAACACAATTCAAAGGATGCATTTGAATTTATGTGGTTTTATAAAATACTCACTTCATCTAACTTCTTTAACTATGTGTTTGACTTTAGGAGTTGGGTGATGGAAAGTTCAAAGACTGGGAAGGCTGAGACTACAGCTCCTGGATTGAAGCTCCATTGTTGTAGTGTTTGTTTGTTTTTTGAGAAAAGGTCACATTTTGTATCCTAGGCTGTAGTCAAATGTATCATCTACCTGTTTCAACTTCCTGAGCACAGGAACTACAGGCTGAAGCTACACCTTTGTGGTTCATTTGAGAAAGGGCCTCTCACATCCCAGGCAGTCTTTGGATCTGCCATGTAGTTGAGGATGGTTTTGAATTTCCTTTTCCCAAGTTCTGGGATAACAAACCACATAACCAGTTTATGTTGCATTGGGAATTGAATCCAAGGCTGTGCATGGTAGTTAAATCAGGGTCAGGGTCAGAATCAGGGTTAGCTGCATCTCACTTGAAGTAAACATGTCTATTAGTAAATGGAAAGTCACAAAATTTATTTTTATTTACTTATTTTTCAATAAAGAATTTTAAAAACAATTCTTTTTTTCTAGTAGGTAATCTGGCTACTTAAATGTATGAAATTATTTGGACCAGTTACCCCCATTGAAACCCATTTCTGTTGCGTTAAATCAGGGCCCAGATTGCTTGTTTTAATTTCATGGGGGACATTTTCAGTGGGAAAACTCACCGTTCAGTTCCATGGCAGCATCTATATGACCGCTCACACCTGAAAATTCTTCTTCAGTGTTTTTTGGGTAGTCCTTTTCCATTTTCTTTTTTCTTTCATCATAGCTGAAAGATATTATTTCATAAATAAGCTACTGATGATTATAGGTGACATTAAGGTGGTCAGTAATATTACTAGCTAGGTCTGATTTCAAACGTATTTGAGATATCTCTGCCTCTCTCTTGAATGAATAAATAAATGACTGTGTGAATAATCAGTAGTACATTAGAACCAAGAAAATTTTCAGTAACTAGATCTTAAAAACATGGCTCTTGCCAAATTTCAAACATTATTTAATTTTACATTCTGGGTCTGGAACCCTGCACCTTCTCTCGTCTCTTTCCATTCTTTCATGGTACCCCACCACACGGAACCACTGGATACAGATGGATAAAGAGGGGGGATGGGCAGCCATTGTCTTTCATTGTATACACTGAAGAGTCCATTGGGCTCTAGAGAAGAGCTCCACACACGAGCCTGTTATCTTTACAATCATGTCACCTGAATCCATTGCTCTTTCCTGGAAAGATGAGACTAAGCAGATAGTAGGTTAGGGTTCTAGCACTGACACCAGTTAAGTGTGTCTTTCTAGGACCTAAGTTACACTGGTAAAAAGCTGTGACTGTGAGTCAGCAGTACAGTATGAACTCAGGACAGGTGGGGATGACTCTCACTCTTCAGTGAGATGTCATTTAAAATAAGAGAAAGTCCCTTCTTCATGAACACAGAGCCCCAGGCTGGGACATTCCCATCTGCACACACCACCAGTAGGTCAGCTATTTTTTTTTTCTCCCTGGGTTGCTGGGTAGTTTCCTAGGTAAATTATGCCTTCCATCTCCTAAAATGTGGCTCTGCCTACATAGGTCAGGGGAAAACAACTGCTGAGTTCTGAGGGGAAACTGAGCATCTACAGAGGAGTTCAGGCTGAAGGGATGGAGAGCTGGGCTGCTCTCTAGAGTACTATGTGTGGAGATGGGGTGGAGGGAACTCTCCCACCATGTCAAGAGATCAATTCTGATGTATTAATATTTCATTGATACCTCTTACATAGATATAGGACTAGGGATCTGTGCCACCGACACAACATTACCTGCTTTTCATCTTGCTGAGTAAGGACATTATCATCAACTCACCCACTTACCTTTCTCTCTCTTCAGTTCACAAGGAAAGACATTATCCCTAAGGAAGGCAGGGAGGATGTAAACGAAGAAGATAGTTCCTACCAGTGATCTTTCCAGTGCTGACAAAGGATGCTCCTCCTCTTTCTGGCACAGTGCTGCCCTTATTTGGTTGTGAAAACATGGTGATGGTCTTGCCCTTTGTGGACAGATATTTGGGGGATTCCAGTGGTAGAGCAAAGAACATCATACCTATAGGCAGATGGCTTTGTGTTTGGCTCTTTGACCCTATCTATCTACAGTGTAATTGAGAAAGTATAAAAATATTCTCTGAGCTGTAAGCTTTCATTTGGAAAGGATTCAACTGGAGGATAAGAAAATTCACTTGCGTGTTAAAGACACACTTCCCTGCCTTATGTGGGAGCCAAGCCAAGACAAGCTCCAGCCATAGATGCTGTGATTTATTTTTATCTCAAGAACTACTGAGTCTAACTTTTTAGTAGGAGGTCTGGAGGACTCTGTAATTTGATCTGGGACCTGAAGGCATTTTTAATTCCTAATTTCTCTTCTTTTTCTTTTCTTTTCTTGTTTCCTTTGTGCTATGTTTAGTTTTCAGTCTTTAAACCTATGTCAGCATATCACATTCTGCACTAGAAAAGGGTTAAAGCAAGAGACAGAGGACTCAAAGATGGTGGAGGTACTCCTGAGAAATAGGTCAGGCAAGGGTTAAGGGCAGCCGCTGTTGTGGTAAGAACTTTGCCAACAGGATTAAAATAGAATTTATGTGTGGCAATAACTATCAACTTTTGAGTCAATAAGTAAATGGTGAAACAAACCAAAAATAAGTTTATCTAGCAGACAAAATAGACATTTCATTTGGATTAAAGGTGCATGAGATATAGATTCCAATGGACTAGCTTTGTTATTTTAACATTCATCTTTATGTGTGCTTGTGAGTATGTGTGTGTGTGAGTGTGCATGTGTGTTTGTGAGTGTGTTTGAGTGTGTGCATGTGGGTATGTGTGTGAGTGTGCATGTGTGTATGTGAGTCAGTGTGCATGTGTATATGTGTGTGAGTGTCCATGTGTGTATGTATGTATGTGTATGAGTGTGTATGTGTATGTTTTAAACTGTTGAACAAGAGTAATAGAACATCCTTCGAAGACTGTTGAGAAACCCGAGGGGTGACAGAGTGAAGAGACCCTGAGATGCTGCACAACATGATTCCTGCCACATGACAAGACCTCAGAGTGACTATTAGCTGAACTTGACAATTATGGAAAATATTTTGATTAATAATCTACTACATGCTTTGATCTGCTAAAAAGCGCTGCTGTATTTTCTTGTCATTAAAATCTTGTCTATGAAATCTGAATACTGAATCATAATTCTCTGAAAGTTTGATTATTTCATTTGTGAACATTTACCTCATCATTTAATGTAGACTACAGGATATAGCCATGAGTTGTTGCCAGTAACTTAGTGATATCACAATGCAGAGACACGCAACGTAGGTTTTCAGATACACATTCCTCTCCACATTTCTAATTGCAAGTGTTGGCAAAGCACCTGACCTTCTGTTTAAATTAATATAATACTATATTTAAAATGTCAGTTTGTCAAGCTTTTCTGGTGGCTTGCCTGTGTTCTTTTGAGGGACTTCATGGAGCCCAGGATGACCTTGAACTGGCTGTATAGCTGAATTCTTGATCCTCCTGCCTCTACCGCTCTAGTACTGGGATGACAGGTAAATCACAACTTCCTACTCTTTGTGCTGTGTGAAGTTTCTCTTTACTGTAGGGTGTTCTCTTCCATTGTCTATACTCCATTTTTACAGCCACACAGTATCAGCCAAATAAGTTATCACATTTTTATCTACCAATTCAACACTTAAAATGTAATTTGGATTGTTTCTACCACTTGATTATTATGAATGCCACACAAATACTTGTGCATAGTATTTATTTTTTTAGAAGCAGGTCTGTGACTATAACCCTGGACCAGATGTAATTTTATTGAGCTCTCCTGTGTATAAGAACCAGGCCTTCATGTGGCCCTAGTAACTCTCCACCCCATCAGCCACTGTGTGACAGCTCTGCCTTCCCTGAATTCTCAACAATACTTGTTAGGATTGAGCTTTTTGATTAGAGTTTCTAATATGTACAAAATTACATTGTGTGGTTTGGTTCACCTTCAGCTAGTGACACTGATGCCAACCATCTGCCCAGGTGTCACTTAGACATCTGCACATATGTTTTGAGAAATGTTTACTTAGGTCCAACCATCATTTTTTAACTGGATTGTTTGCGTTTCTAGTAATTGAACTATAAATAACAGCGCATTTGTCAGGTGTATAACTTGCCTTTTCTACTCTATATGCTTTCTCATACTTTCTTGCTACTGATCTTTCAAGCAGAAAAATTTTAATTTAATGAAGTCAAGTTTGTCTCATTTCCCATTTTTGAGTCCCCCCTTGCTCCTCTCTCTCTCTCTCTCTCTCTCTCTCTCTCTCTCTCTCTCTCTCTCTGTGTGTGTGCGTGTGTGTGCAGTTGTATCTAAGAACCCAGTGTCAAATCCAAAGTAACTGGACTTATATTTTTCTCTAAAAGTTTTTCTCATTTTAGCATTTGTACATGAGGTATTTAACCATTTCTGGTTTAGTTTTATCTGTGTTGTGAATAGCCCGGACCTACGCTTTGATGTGTAACTCTTCACTTGCACCAACAAAATTTACTGAGAAGAATATTGCCACCCCATGGAATGTCCTCTGCAGCTTATAAGCCAGCTTACCACAGCCATGTGGGTTAAATTTTGGAGTCCACACTTCATTCCATTGATGTGCCTGTTTGCCCTTATGATGCTCACACTTTTTTGGTTGCTGTTCCATTGTGAATTTGAAATCAGGAAGAAAGGACTGTGTCTATAAATCTTCTCATTCCTTCTTCATTCCCTGATGACTTAGCTATTTGAAGGCCTTGGCCTTTCCACATGAAGCTGCATTCAACCTTCACTTTCTACAAAGCAGCATGTGGCACTTTGATAGTGTGCTCAAGCTGCGGATCAATTTGGGAAGCACTAATGTCTTCAAGCTATGGGAACTTGCAGCCCACAGACAGGCAGCATCTTCTCATTCGAGCTTGCATGTAATTATTTCATTGATAGTTCAATTTTTAGATAGTATGTTTTCCAATTTCTTTTTAGTTTATTTTTTAAACATCTAAAGTTTCTTTGATGCTATATTATGTAGTTTACTTGTTGAATAGATTTGTTAGTTTTCATAGTTTATTTTGACTCTTAATTACGTTTTTCTTTTAAGAGATTATATCACATGCAGAGAGAGAAATAGTTTGACTTTCTCCTCTGGATGACTTTCATTTTATTTGTTCTTGCTTAATTGCCACGCTTGGCACCTCCTGTAGACTTAACAGAAATGGGAAGACTGGAGTTCTCTGTTTTGTTCTCAACTTTAGTGCGAATAGCTATCAGTCATCCATTGCTCAGTCTGATGTGATCTGTGGGCTTTGTACAGATTCTTCTTCTCTAATTCAGGAAGCTGCTCTCTATTTTATTCTATTTCTATTACTGTCATTTAAAAAATTATCAAATGATACTAGGTTTCACCAAACACTTTCTGCATGAGGAAGACAATCCTAGGGTTTTTCCTACTTAGCATAAAACATGACACTATTTGATTTCTGGATATTAACAAAATCTTACATTTTCATTAAAATTTTTCCTTCATCTTTGTATATAGTTATTTTTAAATAATTCCTGATTTTCTAGACAGTATTTTTGGAGAACTTTTGGATTAGTATTTACAAATAAATTTTGATCTGAAGATTTATTTTCTTATAACACCTTTGCCCAATCTTGGTGTCAAGGATGTGCTAGCTCATACAGTGAGCTAGGTGGTACTTTCTTCTATGGTTTTGGAAAGTTTATGAAAATTTGGTATTAATTCTTCTTTAAATGTTTTTGGTAGAAATCACTGGTGAATCAATCCTTCCATAGAAATTCTAATATGAAATTATTTTTTCAGTATTATTTCAATTCGAAATACCTAGGGTAAATTTTATTTCATAAAAATGTATAAAGTTCTTCTTTTTAAAGATTTATTTTAGTTAAGCATAAGCATGAGCATGTGTGTGTATGCATGTGTGTGTGCATGTGTGTGTGCATGTGTGTGTATGTATGTGTCTGAGGTTCTGAGGCTTATTTTCTTACCATCATGGCGAGCAGCATAGTAATGTCCAGGCAGTCATGGTCCTGGAGGAGCTGAAAGGTCTACATCTTATTCTGGAGGCAGACAGGAGAATAGTGGCTTCCAGGCAGCTAGGGTGAGGGTCTTAAAGCCCACTGCAACAAGGCAACACCTCTCAACAGTGTCACTCTGGGTCAGGCATATTCAAGCCACCACATTCTACTTTCTGGCCCCCATAGGTTCAAAGAGTTTATGGGGGCCATATCTAGCCATAGAATAATGCAAAATACATTTAATCCTATTTCAAAAGTCCCCAGAGTCTAAAGCAGTGTCAGCAATGTTAAAAGTCCAAAGTTAAAAGTTTCTTCTGAAGATTCACCCAGTCTCTTAATTGTAATCCCTGAATCAAGACAGGAAACCATCTGTGTAAACTCCAACCTGTACATCTCCATGCCTATTGTCAAAGCATTCTTCAGATCTCCAATGCCTTTCATCTTCATTGACTGCTGTTGGCAGATCTGATATTCATCAGCAACAAATTTCATTCTCTTGGGCTGTTTCCACTTCCTGTTAGCAACTTTCTTTGTCAGCTTTTTCTCATGGCTCTGACATCTCTAACATCTTGGGGGTGTCAAAGGCGACTTCAACTTTCAGCTTCATATTCCAATGTCTGGAATCCACACATAATCTTCTGGGCTCCTCCGAAGGGCTTGGGCCCTTTTTCCAGCTCTGCACTCTGTAGCACTCTAGGCTCTGGTTGACTCCACTTTACTGCTGCTGCCGTTATTGGTTATCATCCTGCAGTACTAGCATTTCTAATTCACTGTAACTAGGCTTCACTAGTACCCTCTCATAGGCTCCCTTCATGGTGCCAAGCCTTAGCTTCTTTGCATGACCTCTTCCATTCTGGAATGTCAACTGCAACTGAGGCTGCACCTTCACCAATGGCCTTCTTTGGCCTCCCATAGTGCCAAGCCTCAGCTGCTCTCCATGACCCCTTCATGCCTTCAAAACCAGCACCACTTGGGTGAGTTTTACACATTACCAAGTCCAGCTGCAACATGAGGAACAACCTTGGCGGTCTCTGGAACACAATGTATTTATGCTCTCAGAAAACACTTCTTAGAAAATTTTATCTCAGTGATGCTGGTCTCTTTTTAATCATTACTAATTTCTTAGCTTCAGCTAGGGAGCATCAATTGGTCCAGTAGTCCCTTCTATTCTTGACTCTAAAACCAGAGCCACATGGCTGAAGAAGTTTGACTGCTTGCTGGAAATGGAACATGGTCCTGCCTTGTTCTCTTACATTATCACTAGCTTTCTGTTTTTTATCTACTGCATTGCCTAAAATTTGCTGTCCTGAAACTTGCTCTTCAGATTGACTTTGAACTCAGAGATCTGCTTGTCTCTGTCTCCTGAGATTAAAAGTGTGTACCACCATGCCTCGGCTGAAATTTTTCATGGCTACGATGCCTCAGGATCTGGATTAAAGATCCATGTATTCTAGCCTCAAAATCTAGATCAAAGATGTATCCTCCATTTCTGTATTATAGTTCACGTCCAGATTAAAAGTTGAAATGAAAACAATAGCTAAGAAATAATAATGTCCAGATATAATTATCCCCTGTTCAACTGCAAAAGCATTAAGCAGTTAGTTCAGCTGGGTGGGATCTTGCCCTGAGGTCACCACTCCCTTAATTCTACTTAATACCTTTGAACCCAGGATTTAGCTTCTTCCATTTTCTGGTGCCTCTTTACTCTTTGAGCCTTATATATTTTTCTTTTTTTTAAAGCTTGCTATGCTTAATCAGAAAGTTCTTCAATGAGAGTAAAGCAGAGGAAGATGTCTATACTAGACTTTTCTGAGACTTCGTTTGTCAGTGCAATTAATCTGATTCTCTTCACCTTAGACTTAGCCTCAGGCAGACTCTTCAGACCAAGGCAAAAAGAAGCTACATTCTTCAGAAAAATACCACAAAAAACATATTAACATTCTTCTCCTCTGAAACTTCTTGAACTGGCCCCCACAGTTCAAATCACCCTCAGCACTAATGTCTTCCATATTCCTACTAGGAAGAACTATTAAGCCACACTTAAAGCACCCCACTGCTTCCCAAATCCAAAATCCCCAAATTCATATTCCTCCAAACAAAAACATGGTCAGGCTTATCACAGCAATACCCTGGTCTGGTACCAATTTCTGTCTTAGAGTTTCATTGCTGTGAAGAGACATCATGATGAAGGTAACTCTTATAAACATTTAACTGGGGCTGCTTTACAGGTTCTGAGGATCGGTCCTTTATCATCATGGCAGGAAGCACGGCAGCATCCAGGCAGGCATGGTGCTAGAGGAGCTGAAGGCAAACAGGAGAAATCTGGCTTCTAGGCAGCTAGGACCTGGGTCTTAAAGCCCACGCTACAGTGACACACTTCCTCTAACAAGGCCACACCTCCTATTTACTATTAAGTGCTGCTCCATGGACCATCACAGAGTGCATGTGTACCTGTGGAATTTAGAATTGTGTGTCAGACCTGAAGCTTAAGTTACAGGAGGTGGTAGCTACTCAGTGTGAATTTCAAGTGCTGAGATTATAGGAGCCAAGGGATATTATTAAGAAATAGCTGGTCACCACAAAAACTGTCAATTATTTTTATATGGCTAAAGGACTGACAGTACCTTCAAATGTACATAATATACTCAGATCTCTGTGACAACAACTGCCAATCAGGACAGCAGAGATAAAATTATCAACAATTTGAAAAACATGGATAGATTTTGCTATAGCTGCTTTCAATTAAATACTTTTTTACTTAGTTAAAATACTTGCTGGGCATGGTGGCACATACTTGTAGTCCCAGTCCTCAGGAGCCTGACTGAGGATTACTGAGTGTTTGAGGCAAATGTGACCACATAGAAAGGCAGTGTGTAAGAAAGCCCCACTTCCTATAAGCAAAACAACAAAAAGAAAAACATTAAGCAAAATGCTGTGTTTATCAGCTGCTTGTCAGAAAATACAGCAACAAAAAGGCATGCTGTATGGTCACAGAGGAAAATTTCAGAGGACAATGTGAGGATGGAGCAACAAACTATTTACTCCCAAATAGGACAAATCACGATGCTTTTACGATTCATACCATCAGCTCAATGGATTGTGTGTGCACTCATATTCATATGTAATCACAACATGACCTCCATAAAAAAACCAAAACAAACAAACAAACAAACAAACAAAAAACCAAAAAAACAAAGGCGGATAGAACTACAGCAAGAAAAGAGAGCATAGAATTTCACATCTCTACCAAGAAGGGAGAGAGAAAACCCTAGGACAGAACATCCAAATGAGGACTGTTCAGATGCCTCATCCTCCATTACGAAATGTCCCCTGTGATGTTTCATTTGAGGTGTTGAGGGTTGAAGCCCAGGCAAGTGTTCTCCCACTGAGATACACCCTAGCTCAAAATGACTGTCCTTTTTCATAAGGCATTTTTTGCTATACTTGTTGCCCAGTGACTGAAAATGACACAAAATACTCTCTGTATTTGGAAATATGTATGAATAACTTCTGAATAACCATCATAATGAAATTTTCTTAACAAATGAAGCACATTTCCTTTTGGCAGTCTGTGGAGCATAGTAGTAGTTCTGACTGGAACCACTTTCCACTACATTGAACCCCATAGAAGCCAGCTGTCCAAAGGTTAAATGATACCTTAGAAGTCAAAATTAAAAATGAAGTTAAAATTTATTTAATTTTTAAATTAGACTAACAGTTGACAGATAGTGTGGCAATCTTTAGCTATTACAAAGAAACTACTGGCTGGAGAGAGGTGGCTCAGTGGGTAAGAGCTCTTGCTTCCTATCTAGAGGACCTGGGTTCCATTCCCAGCACCCACATATCTCACAACCACATGCAACTCCAGTTCCAGGTGATCCACAGGCCTTCACAGGCATTGCATTCGTGTGGTACACAGACATAAAAGCAGGAAAAACAACCAAACACATAAACTAAAACTAAATAAACCTTTAAAAGAGAAAAAGAAGGAAGTGGTGGGTCTATCACATTGGCTCAGGCGGTGAAAGCACAGTCTGCAATCCTGACAGCCCAAGTTCCATCTCCAGGACCCACATGTTAGCTGGAGAGATCTGACTCCTGCAAGGTGTCCTCTGATCTCAAGAAGCACACCATGCATTTCACCTTCCCCTCCAACAATTCAGTAGATGCAAAATAAAAATAAGCAAATAAATATGTTCCTGGTAGACATTATTTAATTGGAACTTCTTTGAAATCCAATCTGATGATCTTGCTGTACTTGAATTTAATATAATCAATGAGCTAGCTGTATGCTTGCTGTTTTATCTGCTTTTTATGTCTTATATTTTTCTTCCTTTATCTCTCCTTCTTATTTTGTTTGTACTAGTGAAAACGATCTAAAGAGCATTTTAATTTTTAAGTATTTTCTTAGGTTATTTCATTAGTGGTTATTCATAAGTTTACCATGTATGTCTTTTTTGTTGTTGAGATTTTTTTTCTTTCTTTAATTCATTATGCAGCTGCAGGAAGCCTTAAACTCTGGTCCTCTTACCTCTGCATCTCAAGTGCTAGGACCACAGGCAGCCTCATTCCACACATGTCTTCACTTCAGAAACTCAGCTTTCAGGCTGAGGAGATGGATTACTTGGTAAAATGCTTGCCTTTCATTTCTGAACGTCTAAGTTTCACTCCACAGCATTCATACAAAAAGCTGGGCTTGGTGGTACATGTGTCACCCAGAGCTAGGAAGTTGAAGACAAACGGGTTCCTGGATTCATTTGCTTGCAAACCTAGCCTACTTAGCAAGCCCCAGGCAGGTAAGACTTAAGAAAAGGAAAAGATAGATAGCAGGTGAACAACAATACCTAAGACTATCTGTCCTTTGGCCTCCACATGCCTAGACCTGTGGACCTCTATGCACATAAACAAACACACATACCCATATGCACAACCACTCAAATATCAAAGCAAAATCTCAAACTGGGCTTCAGATATACAGTATCGTAATTCAAGTGAAATAGATACCCTGAGCAGCTCTAGTTTATGCCCATTCTTTTGGGGATTTTGTAACATATTTATGAAATAGTTTTTATAATTATAATTTTATATAGTTGCATGTTTTGTAATGGTGCTTAGAGACAAAAACAGGTATTGACATTTTTTTTTTTTTTTTTTTTGGTTACATCAGTCTTTTTGGTTAACATTGTCTGTGAACAAGTGTGATCATTTGGTATCACTTCCACACTCAAAGCCATTTTCTTCCACCCAGCTGTGGTAAATGTATGTGTGTTTATATTATAGTCCACAGTATGAGTATATGCATGTACATACGTTAAGAGAAGACAGAAGAAGAAGCACATCTATACCATTCTGCTCTCTGCCATGTGAATTTGTGTATGTGTGAGTGAATGTGTGTGTATTATACAGGATCACTTGCCTTCAGCCTTACATAACTTTATTATGTAAGTCAGTGAGCCAGAAATTCTCACAGATTTTGTTTATTTGAGAATATTCTGTTTTTAATCTATGTATTTCCTGCCTCACATCTCTTTTAAACTACTGATCACTGTGCATTTTTGGCTGGTCTGGCACCTGCTATGTATACCAGGCTGACCTCAAACTCAGGACATTCTTTTGCCTATTCTTAAAGCGGGAAATAAAGGGGTGCACCACCATGCTCAGACTCTCTTTCTGATTAAACAATAGCTTGGCTACATGTAGCATTTTGGTTGGGAATTATTTTTCTGAACATGTTGAATAGGCTTTCTGTGGTTTTGTGGCCTCTCTCCTCTTATTTCAAGTCATATCACATAACATACTGAGTTAATCTTTTGTTTAAGATATTTAGTAATTCCCCTTTTCCAGAGTTGACATGGATTTCTGTAGAGGTCTGTCTGTTCTACTCTGCTTGTGTTGGACGCTTCCCTGCTGGGGCGGATGAGAACATCATGCTGAATGAGTCACCTGCGGTTTCCCCAGAATAACTGTCCATTCTTATCCTGGTGTTTCCTCATCAATTGCTCTGTCTGCCTGGAAGCCACCTGCCCCCACCCACTCCTCCAGCCCTGACACACTCCTGACCCCACGGAAATCTACTCCCACCCACTCATGCCTGGGAAACTCCTACACAACTCTGGAAATGGGTGCAGCCCTCACTTCCCCTGGGCACTCTTTTTGACATTTAACTAGATGGGCAGCTGGCCTGTTTCCTCTTTGATCTGGCTCCCTGAAAGCCAAGCCGTTTTTGACAGCCATGTTCTTGCATTTGAACTTCTGTTAATAATTTATCTATAGATCTACTAGGGCTATAGGATGGTTTCTGGGTACATATCAGGTGACAGGCATTACATATTCTTTTTTTTCCCTTTCTTTTTCAGTTCAGTAACTCTGTGAAGTACAGTCTCAGCCTCCATTTTGTAAGTAAAGGAAAGGCAGGTTAGCCTGCTCATTGCTGGTCAACCTGCTGTGAACTCTATGGCTCCCTTACTCCTGCTCAAATTTCTCATTTGTCTTGTGCTTGCTATACTGGGAATTGAGCCCAACCCCCATCCTTGCTGCAAGAACACTGAAGATTGAACACAGGGGTTCAGACTTGATAGCTATGTCCTCAGTCCTGCTGCACCCACTCTTCACTGGAAACTGTGGCTTCTTTTGAGAATCAGGCTTCCAGTAGAGAGGCTGGGATATACTCATACTTAATAGCTAGGTTTCATGAAGTGATTTGACAATAAGTTTTGTTTTCTTTTAAGACATTAACAAGTAACATTAATTTTACTTTACTATTCTTACTTTTGCTGCTTATTATTTTTCTCTATCATAACTAATCACAAAGATCATTAAATGAAATGTCTTCCAGTAGTACAGGAATCCAGAAAGGAGAATGTAGAAGATGTGTCCTTTCTAGTAGCGATGCTTCATTCTACATTTAGAGAGCCTGTATTCTTATTGCCAGTGTGAGGGAAAGGGGGAGAGACCTGTGGATATGCAAATCACTCCACATACATTCAGAAACCATCGATCATAATGAAGGGTGATAGAGTCCACGGCACTCCCACCGCACGGAAACTCCTTATCTCTGTTGCCATTGGTAGATGAACAAGAGCATTCAACGGGAGAAATTAGCTACCAATAAAAGAAATGAAAGAAAAGAAATAAAGAAATGTTATATGGAACTCTCTGCATCTAGATCACTAAAGGCTTTTCCCTGGTCTCGTGGGATGGCTCAGCAGATAAGAGAACCTGCAGTGAGCCCTGGCAACTGAAGTTTAACCCCAAGACTTCCATGGTGGAAGAAGAGAAGCAAGTCTGGCAAGTGTCCTTTGACCTCCATATGGCGCCATGGTATGTGTGCCCTCCCAATAATACAAATTTAAAAAAATCAATAAGCAAAATATCAATAAAGAAACAACATATAAGGAAAGACACTCCTTAATAGACAATCACAGATTCAGCTTGAAAAAGATTGTTAAATCTGAGAGGCTTGTACTCCCTAACTACCAATGCAGAGAAAATATGTATGGGACCTCTGCTGTCACCAGACCTCCACTCGGCCATACATTCCCAAGCATTGCAGTGGGTGATAGATGGAAAGGAAGAGAGACTGTGGGACTGCTGGCAAGCCCTCGGAAGAGATCACTGAACAACCCTCAGGTGTCTTCCTCACCCAGGCCCCATACTCATACAGATGTCTGTCCATCTGAGTCACTCACTGAAAATCTACCAGGAAGGTCAGGTTACTCATCTATCAGGGCTCTCCATGGCTAAGAAGAGTCAGAAGAGTCAACATTCATTTGGATTTTTATATACTACTACTACTATTAATAATGATGAGATGTTATATATTATATATAACATACATATTATATATTCATGAAATATATAAGCTTCAAATGAGTTACTTTCTTTTGCCCAGACTGAGAATGAAAATATCAGTCAGGTAAGAAAGATATGAAAGTTTTTTATGTCAAAATTTTTTTGCAAATGATTATTTAAGAGAGATAACATAAAATGATGCCAGGTGTAGAGGCACACAGCCTTAATCCAAGCACTTGGGAGGCAAAGGCAGATGGATCTCAGACTTGGAGATCAGCCTGGTCTACAAAGCCTGTTCTAGGACAGCCAGGGCTACTCAGAGAAACCCTGTCTTGAAAAGCCAAAATCGGGGTGGGGGAGAGAGGACAGAGAGGGAGGAGAGAGAAGTTGAAAGCGATAGAGATCAGGAACTAAGCTGAAGTGAAAGCTTTCCCAGCTTAGCTGGTGCTCTTGATTGTCTGATTTCCA
Source organism: Micromys minutus (assembly GCF_963924665.1). NCBI lineage: Eukaryota > Metazoa > Chordata > Mammalia > Rodentia > Muridae > Micromys > Micromys minutus. Next base: position 4,787,510 of record NC_137985.1, on the reverse strand, counting down.
GGAGCACACCATGGACACAAGGTATTGTTATAGCCACTGGCTTAGAACCTGCTTTTCCTCTTGTTTGACATTAGTGAAAATGAGGTATAGCAAGGAAAGAATGGAAGTGAGGGTGCAGAGGCCAAGGTGGTCTTTAAGGGACTCAGCAGAGAGCTCTAGTCAGTTCTTAGTAACAGTCAAAAGACAGAATCTTAGCCGGTAGCTCCGGTGTGGCCCTGTGTGCAGTGACTGGAGGCTGGGTCAGACCTTATGCTGATCTGTTCATTTTAGACTCCTGAAGGACACACGTGGGGTTTGTCTAATTAAGGTCCAAAGACTTCTCTGTAAGGATTTTCCTTTAAGCATAACTCTCTTCCAAAGAGGGTTGCATTTGTGACCACCTCTATATTTACCCCAAATCACAAAGATCTCTAAGGTCTATTTTATGTAATGGTGTAGTCTGTTCCCACTCGGGTATTTCTATAAGGTAGCCCTGAGATACCATCTCCCCTCCTTCAGGCCACTGGGGTCAAGTCAATGAATTAACTGAAATCTTAGGAAGTTGGTTCTAAAGACAATCAGCTGATTGACTGTATAGTTCTGTATCTTAAGGATTGCCCTATGGCCAAGAAACCAGTAGGCTTATTGTTAAGTTGCCTGTTTTTGCAAAAGGATTCTTCCTTCCCATCAAATACAGGCAGAGCACAAAAGGGTGAAGGCCACACCTGTAGTATTCCTCTCCCACAAAGAAAAGGGTCTTCTGAGGCTCCTTGAGGTAGACAGCCGCATCTATTCGCTGCACATGCCTTGGGAACCCGAAGTCATAGATTGTCCGAGGAGGACCTTGCATCTGGAATCCTCGAGTGACCCAGTAGTGAGGACCTGGAAACAAAGGTCAGAGGCTACAATGATTCTGTAATACTCACTAAACACATTCCACTCACGAAGATCTCTATTCTGCATGTAAATGGGACTAGTTCCCGTGATTCGAATAGTAATAGACTTCAAACTTCCCCAAGGCAAGCCTACAATTATACTTTGGGAAAGCAGTAATATTGATACAATTGTGTCTTCTTACTCTTAATGACTTTATTTTTTCAACACATCTTTTGTTTATCATCACCTCCTCTCACTTCATATATGCATGAGGAAGAGGGGACAAAGTGACAGCTAATGATGATGCTTTTTCCTTAAGTTGACCCAGGAAAATGTATTAGCAAAACCTAACAGCTGTGTTTTCTGGGTCACTTTTGTGGCTATCTATTGTTGAGACGTATGTTAAAGAGTGGTGCCATTCCAGTCACTTTGCAGATGAGCAATGGAGTCATGGTAGTGTCTCATAGTCAGTCACAGTGAAGGGCTGAAGGCAGACACTGCATCCCTGAAGGGCTGACTTTGGAAATCACAGGAGATTATGCCCCACCTGCTGGTCTAACTCTGTAGCAGGATATCAGTGAACAGTAAAGGATCTCACTGGAGTGTACCATGCTGTTCTAAAGGAGAGGCTAGGGACTGGTTTTAAACTCCCTAGCCCCAGTCATATAGCATGGTGCTCGCTAAACCCAAAAGCTGGTGGACAGGTGATACAAACCATCATTTCTTTCATGGCTACAACAGTGCTGAGTAATATTCAGTGTCCAACTGAACCCAACCCCAGGATCATCAGAACGACACAGGTATGGTACTGAGGCCCTGACATTTTTTTTCTCGAGGGATCAGTAGGTACCTTTGAAGAAGAAAGCAATGCCTCGTTCAGCCACTTCATAAGCTGCATCCACATTGGACATGAGTTGGGGGAAGGAGCTGGTGATCGTGCTGGGCCGAATCCCAGCTGGCAAGTGCACATGCCTTCTCCAAAAAATCCTATTGGGTGGGCCAAAAGAAGTCATCAACAAGGATTGGTTGAGACCTTAGATTGCAGAGATTAAAATACTATAAGCCATATGGCAGAAAATATCATGAAATCCCCAATGGTGTTTGCCATGTTTTAGAGAGTAACACATTATTATTATTATTATTATTATTATTATTATTATTATTATTATTATTATTATTATTATTATTATTAAGACAGCATCTCATTAATCTCAGGTTTTCCTCAAACTCATTGAGGATGACTTTAAACTTCTGGTGCTTGCCTTTCCACCTCCTGTGTGCAGGGTTTCAGGGATGAGCTATCATGATGAGCTGGGAAGGGCTCTCAGAATTAGTACTAGCCAACGTACCCAATTTAGCATGGCTTATACTTTGATTTAGCCCTAAGGTGGGAAACATGGTTTTAAACAGTTTGTATATTACACTGTCCATATCCACGGACTGCTATGCTCTATATAGCTCTACCTATTTTTGAAAACTTTTCACAAACTAGTGGGTGAAAGCTTATGTTTGATAGATAATAAAATAATAGAACATAGCTTCAGACACCGGACCGGCGAGAACTGGGTGAGAATGGATTCCAACTAGCCAGGGGGCAGAGAGATCTCAGCAGAGTACGCAGAAAGTGTGCACCTGCCTGGCTTGATCCAGGGACCCAGGAACCCGGTGGCATTGGGTCCTCTGTTCCCAGCCAGTGGCTTCTGGGGTGTACAACAGGCGCTTGGACCATCTGCCACCAGGAACAGCAGAGATCCAGGGACAAAGGCCAGGTACAAGGGAAAGGCGAGAACCAATCACAGACAAGATGGCAAGAGGAAAGTGAAAGAACGTACCCCAGAGAAACCAAGACAACCTAGCAACACCAGAACCCAGCTCTCCCATCACAACAAACAGTGGAATGCTAAACACTCCAAAAAAAGAAGACTCAGACACGAAATCCTACCTAAAGATGATGATAGAAATCCTTAAACAAGAACGGGAGGAAAAGCATAAAAAATTAGAAGCTTTTAAAGAAGAAACAGGAAAAACATTCAAAGAACTAAAAGAACTAGAAGAAAACAGAACCAAAGAGATGAAGAAATGGAAGAAGGAATTTAAAACGGAAACGGACACAATAAAGAAAACACTAAAAGAGACAATCCTAGAGGTAGAAATCCTAAAAAAGAAATCAGGAGTCACAGATGCAAGCATCTCCAACAGACTACAAGAGATGGAAGAGAGAATCTTGGGGGCCGAAGACAACATTGAAAACATAGACAAAACAGTCAGAGAAGATGCAAAAACCAAAAAGCTCCTAAACCAAAATGTCCAGGAGATCCAGGACACAATGAGAAGACCAAACCTAAGGATAATAGGAATAGAAGAGGGCAAAGACTATCAACTAAGAGGTACAGTAAATATCTTCAACAAAATCCTGGAAAAAAACTTCCCTACCCTTAAAAATAAGATGACCACTAGCATAAAAAAAGCCTACAGAATTCCAAATAGGTTGGACCACAGAAGAAATTCCTCCCGACACATAATAGTCAAAACACCAAGTACCCAAAGCAAAGAAAGAATACTAAAATCAGTAAGGGAAAAAGATCATGTAACATATAAAGACAGACCAATCAGAACCACATCTGATTTCTCAGCAGAGACTATAAAAGCTAGAAGAGCCCGGACAGACATACAAACCCTAAGAGAGCACAAGTGCCAGCCCAAGCTGCTATACCCAGAAAAACTATCAATCACCATAGATGGCGAGATGAAGATATTCCAAGACAAAACTAAATTCACACAATATATGACCACAAACCCAGCACTACAACAAATTATAGGTGGAAAACAGAATACAATGAGGGGAACCACCTCATAGTAAAAACAAGAAAACTTCTAAGCAAGAAAACCAAAAGAAGAAAGACACACAGGTACAATTCATCCTACCAAAGCAACAATACCAGGAAACAGCAAACACTATTCTTTGATATCTATTAACATAAATGGACTCAACTCCCCAATAAAAAGATATAGGCTATCAGACTGGATACATAAACAAAACCCAGCATTTTGCTGCATACAGGAAACTCATCTCAGAGACAAAGAAAGACACTATCTCAGAAAAAATGTTGGGAAATAACCTTGGAAGCAAATGGCTCCATGAAGCAAGCTGGAGTGGCCATTCTAACATAGAATAAAGTAGATTTTCAACCAAAAGTTATCAAAAAAGATAAGGAAAGATACTATTTACTCATTACAGGGGAAATCTGTCAGCAGGAACTCTCAATCCTTAACATATATGCTCCAAATACAAAAGCACCCATATTCATAAAAGAAACCCTACTAAAGCTCAAAAAATACATTTCATCCCATACAGTAATCGTGGGAGACTTTAATACCCCACTCTCAACAATGGACAGATCATGGAAACAGAAACTGAATAAGGACACTGTAAAACTAGCAGAGACTATGAACCAACTGGAATTAATAGATATCTACAGAACATACCATCCTAGAGTAAAAGAATACAACTTCTTCTCAGCACCCCATGGCACCTTCTCGAAAATTGACCACATAATTGGACACAGAACGAGCCTCAATCGATATAAGAAGATTGAAATACTCCCATGCATCCTTTTAGACCACCATGGTCTAAGGCTGGTCTTTAATAACAACAAAGACAACAAAAAGCCCATATACACATGGAAACTAGACAATGCTCTATTAAACAATAGCAGGGTCAAAAAAAAAATAAAGAAAGAAATTAAGGATCTTCTAAAATTCAATTAAAATGAAAACACGACATACCCAAACCTATGGGATGCAATGAAAGCAGTACTGAGAGGAAAACTCATAGCTCTGAGTGCTTCCAAAAAGAAACCGAAGAGAGCATACACTAGCAACCTGACAGCACAGTTGAAAGCTCTAGAACAAAAGGAAGCAGATACACCCAAGAGGAGTAGACAGCAAGAAATAATCAAACTTAGGGCAGAAATAGACCAAATAGAAACGAAAAGAACCATTCAAATAATCAACAAAACCAAGAGCTTGTTCTTTGAGAAAATTAACAAGATTGTGAAACCCTTAGACAGACTAACTAGAGGGCAAAGAGAGAATATTTAAATTAACAAAATCAGAAAGGAAAGTGGAGAAATAATGACTGAAACTGAGGAAATTCAAGAAATCATCAGATCCTACTACAAAAGCCTATACTCAAGAAAGCTGGAAAATCTAGAGGAAATGGATGAATTCCTAGACAGATACCAGATACTAAAGTAAAACCAGTACCAGGTAAACCATCTAAACAATCCCATAACACCTAAAGAAATAAAAGCACTCATCCAAAGCCTCCCAACCAAAAAAAGCCCAGGTCCAGATGGGTTCAGTGCAGAGTTTTATCAGACATTTAGTGACGACATAATACCAATTCTCTCCAAAGTATTCCACAAAATAGAATCTGATGAAAAACAACCTAACTCATTTTTTGAGGCTACAACAACTCTCGTTCCTAAACCATGTAAAGTCCCTACAAGGAAAGAGAACTTCAGTCCAATCTCACTTATGAACACTGATTCAAAAATACTCAACAAAATCCTTGCAAACCAAATCCAAGAACACATCAAAACTATCATTCACCATGATCAAGTAGGCTTCATCTCTGGGATGCAGGGATGGTTTAATATAAGGAAATCCATCAATGTAATCCACCACATAAACAAACTCAAAGAAAAAAAAAAAAAAACCCACATGGTTATCTCACTAGATGCTGAGAAAACATTTGACAAAATCCAACACCACTTCATGTTAAAAGTCTTGGAAAGAACAGGAATCCAAGACCCATACCTAAACATAGTAAAAGCAATATACAGCAAACCAACAGCAAACATCAAACTTAACGGTGGGAAACATGAGGCAATCCCACTAAAATCAGGGACTCGACAAGGTTGCCCACTCTCCCCCTACCTATTCAGCATAGTACTGGAAGTCCTGGTCAGAGCAATTAGACAACAAAAGGAAATGAAAAGGATACAAACTGGAAAGGAAGAAGTAAGAACATCACTATTTGCAGATGGCATGATAGTGTACTTAAGCGACCCCACAAATTCCACCAGAGAAATCCTACAGCTGATAAACGGGGTCAGCAAAGTGGCTGGATACAAAATTAACTCAAACAAATCAGTAGCCTTCATATATTAAAAGGACAAACATGTGGAAAAAGAAATTAGGGAAAAGATACCCTTTACAATACTCAAAAAAAATATGAAATAACTTGGTATGACTCTAACTAAGCAAGTGAAGGACCTGCATGACAAGAACTTCAGACCTCTAAAGAAGGAAATCAAGGAAGATCTCAGAAAATGGAAAGATCTCCCATGCTTATGGATTGGAAGAATCAACATTTTAAAAATGGTCATCTTACCAAAAGCAATCTACAGATTCAATGCACTCCCCATCAAAATTCCAACCCAGTTCTTCACTGAGTTGGAAAGAGCAATGTGCAATTTCATCTGGAATAACAAAAGACCTAGAATAGTGAAATCCATCCTCAACAACAAGAAAACATCTACGGGAATCACTATCCCTGACCTCAAGCTATATTACAAGGCAATTGTGCTGAAAACTGCATGGTACTGGTACAGAGATAGGCATGTGAATCAATGGAATAGAATAGAAGATCCAGAAATAAGCCCTCATGTATATGTTCACCTGATTTTTGACAAAGGAGCTGTAAACATTCAATGGAAAAAGGACAGCCTATTCAACAAATGGTGTTTGTCCTATTGGCACTCATTGTGCAAAAGAATGAAAATAGACCTATTCTTATCTCCTTGTACAATGTTCAAGTGTAAGTGAATCAAAGATCTCCACATTAAACCAGGTACACTAAAACTATTAGATGAGAAAGTAGGAAAAACCTTAGGACTCATAGGCACAGGAGATTATTTCCTGAACAGAACCAATGGCTTGAGCTTAAGGTCAAAGATTGACAAATGGGACTTAATGAGATTGCAAAGTTTCTGTAAGGCTAAAGACACTGTCAAGAAAACAAAATGGCAGCCAACAGAATGGGAAAAAATCTTTACCAACCCCACGTCAGATAGAGGCCTAATATCCAAGGTATACAAAGAACTCAAAATGCTAGACATCAGAGAATTAAACAACCATATTAAAAAATGGGGTACAGACTTAAAAAAAAGTTTTCAATCGAGGAATATCGAATGGCTGAGAAACATCTAAGGAAGTGCTTGACATCCTTAGTCATCAGGGAAATGCAAATCAAAACAACCCTGAGATTCCACCTCACACCAGTCAGATTGGCCAAGATCCAAAACTCAGATGACAACAGATGTTGGTGAGGTTGTGGAGAAAGAGGAACACTTCTCCACTTTTGTTGGGGTTGTTAACTGATACAACCACTCTGGAAATCAGTCTGATGGTTCCTCAGAAAAATGGACATAATACTACCTGAAGACACAATTATTCTACTTCTGGGCATTTACCCCAGAGACGCTCCAACATACAACAAAGATACATGCACCACAATGTTCATTGCAGCTCTATTTATAATAGCCAGAAGCTGGAAAGAACCCAGATGTCCTTCAGTAGATGAATGGATACAAAAATTGTGGTACGTTTACCCAATAGAGCACTACTCAGCTATCAGAAACAATGACTTAGCGAAATTCTTAAGAAAATAGATGCATCTAGAGAATATTGTCCTGAGTGAGGTAACCCAGTCACAAAACAGACATAATATGCAGTCACTGATAATGGGATACTTAACCCCAGAAAGCTCTGAAGATTTCAGAAACAACTCACAGACTGTGTGAAGTTCAAAAACAAGAAAAGAATATATTTTAATTAAAATAGAACTGTATCACATCCCCCTTTCCTCCCTACAGCCCCTCCTAGTTTCTCTCCTATCCCCTCAAATTAATAGCCTTTTTTCTATATTATTGTTACATATATACAGATGTGTATGTATATGTACCCACAAATACTCAATTACAACCTTAAAAATGTATTCATATACTTTCATGCAAAAATGCTGAAAATTTGTACATTTATCTTCATTTTTTCAAATAAAAAAAAGAAAGTTTAGTGATGTTAGAAAGTTGTATTAGGTACATAATGGATGCATTCCAAGCATTATACCCTTAAAAAATGAACATAACTTCAGAAGATTTAAGCAAAAGATTAATTAGAATTGAACAAAGAACTCAAAACGCAACATCCCTGAATTGAGGCGTGTTGGCAAAGGACAATCCAGGACAGACAGAAACTATGTAATGAAGCAGATGGATACCAGTGTCTATATCTAATCTCTGATAAGGAAGGAAAACAGCAGAACTTAATAGGACTGACTAGCTGATAAGATATTTATTGCCACTGTTTGTCTTTGTGTGCCTGGTAGCTAACTCTGTGTAGTACATAATCAAGACTCAATAAACATTTGTCAGCTAATGCCAGAGGGTTTAACTGAATATGCTTGATCAATAAATTTTATAGTTTATGAAAATTTCCATTTTCTATTACTAGAATTCTAACTAATTCATTCAAATTGGGACTAAGTTTCTGATAGCCTTCTCTTGACCTTTGGTCCACTTGTCCTGCGACTCTGGGAGCAGGCAGGATCTTTTTATCTTGAGGTTTAACATAGTGCCTGCTACCTCTGATCCATGTTGTATAACTATTCTTTTAATTCTTCTTCTTTCTCCTCCTCCTTTTTTTATTTCTCTTCCCTTTCTTCCTCCTCCTTCTAATCTTCCTTCTTCTCTTTTGGCTGAGAACTGAATTCTGGATTGTGCTAAGTAATAGAGCTACCTCCAGCCTGGATGGGTTTTTCCCATGTATGACCTTTTTAGTTCTGATACAATTTTATAGGCATATAAAATAACAAATAAAACATTTACTGGTGATAAGCTACAAAGAATTTTGTCTGAATTTTAAATTTTTTTGGTAGAGATATAATTTTTGGCCATAGATTAAAACAAATTTGCCCTCTAACGAGCTCCTTGTTTATCTGATATAGACCAGACCAAAGATATACTGATTTAATACTTCCATAGGAAGAACATATTAACAATCTTTGTTTTCAATAAACTGTTATAAAAGTAGAAAGCTCTTCACATATAGTAATAACACAGAAATTCATAACATAAAATAGTCTCAAAAATGTATGGAATATCTGGCAATGTCCATGGGCACTGCATGCTATGATGGCATCCTCAGAAGAAGTTGTGCATGCTGTGTGTTCAGAGGCAAGGCTGTGGTGAAATTACACAGTACAGCATGAGCCTTGATTACATGGGCCGAAGTCTAACTACTAAGCTGGACTCCCAGGCTAGCAGAGAAAAGTGTAACTTCAATTCATTTCAACTAGCCCCTCTTGAACATGGTGAACAGGTCCCCTAAAAGAATAAAGAAGGCAGTGTGATAAAAAAGAAAGTATTTTATAATCTCTCATAGGCACTTGTGGTTATTTGTACTAATTTCAAAAAATACATTGTTACTCTACATGTTTAGTAATTGATGTTCTGTAAAATTTTCTGTAAGAATATTACTCTATAAGGTTGAAATATAAGTGTTTACCAGTACAGGTAAGGTTCCTTCTAAACTTGCTTCTGAAAACTTTGAATTAAATTCCACCACATTGTTGTTCTAGAAGACATTCATTTTGGAGTTCACTAATCAGTTGCATCAGAGGTCAGGAAATCAAGCATGCATTGTCTAGTTCACTGAAGCCAAGAAAGTGGAGCTTATCAAACTCAAACCTGGTTGGTATGAGGAGAGGTGTGGGTTAAAAGTAGTCGAGAATAAACATCACAGCTTTAGGCATTTACACCCATGTGAGGAGCAAGAGGATTCATCTGTATAAGCCACAACCCATGAAGACAAACGAGGGCCCATCCTTACTCAGAACAGAGCACACAGAGACAGAGAGCCAGAGACCTTGGTTTACCATCTGTCACATTTTTAATGCATCAAAACCAGTCTAAGCTAGCACACCGCCACCTGATCTCTTCTAATGTTGAAACCTTCACAGCTTTCGGCTGAGATGGCCCAGTGGTACAGAGTTCTGGCTGCTTTTCTAGAGAATCTGGGTTAAATTCTCAGTACCCACATGAAGCCTCACAGAGGATCTGACCCTCTTCTGGCCATTATAGGTACCAGGCATGCAAGTGATGCACATATATGCATTTAGGCATACACATAAAATAAAATAATCTTAAAATCAAGAAAGAAGAAGAAGAGGGAGCATTCCAGACAGAGTGTACAGGAGAGCAGCTTTCTTCTGGGGTAGGCATGCTTTTGTCCATCCCACAGAATACTGGAAAATGTGATTTCAAATATATGATCTAATGACAGTAGTTCCTGATTTTGTCTCTCCTTCCTATAGCATTTTCCATTTCTTTTTCTCCACTGGCTCCTTGTCCTGTCTTCAAATATCTTTGAAATCAGTAAATAAATGTAAAAAGGACAATGTATGTGTATGCAAAGAGGTCAGCGAGCACCTAGTGAAAGGGTAGCTGCCTGTACAAACCAAGAAAGGAGGCCCCAGAGTCAAAGCTGTCTTGGAGGTTCTGTCTTAGCTTCCAGAACTGTGAGAAACCCTGTTGAGATTTGAACTTTGGCTTTGTATTGTAATGCTAATTACCAGCCCTCAAGTCCTGGTTGTCCCCAAAGACCCAAGTGACTAATGCTGTATGATCTTTCCCCAGCGCCTACTGCTGGGCAGAATCAAGATAGGCAGGGTCTGGAGCTCCCAGGTTTGGCATCTGAGGAGAACCTTGGGGGGGGGGGGGGCTAAGGGGAAGAGAAGGAAGATGCTATGGGTTAGGTAAGTCATTAAAGCAAGGCCAAGAGGCCTGGTCAACTGAAGAGCAGCTCAGGCAGAACATAGCAAATTGTAATTAGGGATTATAAATGAGGAAATAAATTTTAGTAGCTTAGAGTGTGTATATCTGCCCAGCTCTAATGTTGATTAGGGCTTGTTATAATAGTAAAAGTTATGTGTCTCTAATCTGGGAACTGAATAATCAAGGGTGGGGTAGAAGCCCTGGATTGAGATTAAATATTTCTATAACAAAATAGACTCTGCTGTAAGTATCCTAGCCCTTACTGTGTTCTTATGGCAATCAGAGAATCAGAGCACAGTGATAGCTTCTGGGCAGAGGGGTTCTGGGTAATTTTATGATTCCTTCTCCCCCCCTCTTACCAGACCTCAAACTTAAGATCCTTTTGCCCAGCTCCTAAGTGACGAGACTGTAGACACATGCTACCACAGTCCAGCCTCTCTCTTCTAAATTAATGAAAAGTATTCTTACAGTAATAAACATATTTCTCAGAGCTCATCTCTTCAGGAACGCTCTGAGAAACCCAGGGCTCATCCCTGTTTCCTGACACAGCTCTGCCTCTTAGCAGGACTCTCGTCCCTGCACAGCACTTCCTTTTGAACTTCTGTCTTTCAGTGATTAAAAAAAAATGCTTGACAGTTTCTTGTATCCCAGGCTGGCCTCAAATTCACAAGAATGACCTTGAATTTCTAATTCTCCTGACTCTACCTCCCCAGGACTGGGATTACAGATATGTGCTACTATACCCAGTTTACAAGATACTAGGGATTTAAACCAGGGTTTTGTATGTTAAGCAAACACCCTACATAGCTACATCCTTGCCCTCACAATGTTTTTCGAATGTTTTCTTTCAAATGAGCTAAGGCAGAAATGCTTCCATAGTTTTTGACAGTATGGCAGTTCTTGGCACACAATGCAGACTAAATGGACACTTTTCCAATGAAGAAAAAGGTTACACCCATATTCTTGAGGTCTTCTGCCTATCCTGGTATCATTAAATTTCCTCCAGTAAAAGAAAGAATATGGGTGAATGTTACTCTGTTTCTATTTTTCTACTATGAAATTATGGAGGGCTTATGAGGACAACTGTCGGACTCCCTCAGAAGTCAGCATATGGGGCCAGATGATATTTATGATGACAGCTAATAGACACTGAAAAACTTGGAGACCTCCTGAAAAATGAGTTTAGGAAAAGCTTTTCATTAGAATTATCTACCTATGTATGTATTTATTTGATCACTCATCCATTCACCGGTCCACTTACCCAACCCCCAACCAACTATTCATTCATCCATCCATCTATCCTTCCACCTACTCATCCATCCATCCATCCATCCATCCATCCATTCATCCATCCATCCATCCATCCATCCATCCACCTACCCACCCATCCATCCATCCATTCATCCACCCAACCATCCACCCACTCACCCACCCACCTATTCACCTACCTACTCATTTATCCATTCATCCATCTATCCATCCACCTACCCACCACCAATTCACTGACCCATTCACCCCCCATCATCTTTCCACTCATGCATGCGTTCATCCATTCACTCCTCTAACTAGCTAATTGTCATTTGCCAGCTATTGAATGAGCTCTTACTGCACATCTCACTAGTCACATAATAACAAACAGTTGCCTGATAAACTTGGGCTGACAGTCTAAAGAACCCAACTTGTTATTTTTCAGCATATAATAAACAGTTGCTTGATACACTTGGGCTGACAGCCTAAAGAAACCAACTTGTTATTGTTCAGCTACATTCTTCTTTTTTTTTCCTACATGGAGGATTCTAGTCTCTATGCTCAAAGTAGTTCAAATAAACACTACAGCTGTTTGAAAAGCACTCAGAATAGTGCCCAAACCAAACCAGTAGTCCATCCACAGCTACTTGTGCAGTTGTATATCTACTAAGACCCCACTGCTCACCCTATTCCATGATTTTCAGCCACTGAGGCAATGGTGTTGGTTGATCATAGGCTGAGGCCTGAGAGCATCTTTGAACTTACCTATCCTTGAAGAACAGAAGCTCCTTTCCCAACACTGTCACTGCATCAAAGGATGAGCTGGAGTCACAGAGATCAGGGATGGATGGCTTGTGAGGTGGGATATGGGGCATGGTGGGCTTTCCTGGGAATGTTTTTCGGGGTCCTAGGGTTCAAAGTGCAAGATGATAACAGCAACTCAAAGCATGTACACACCTACTTGAGAGACCTGTAGAAGCCCAAACATGTCCCACTGCACATGACAATGTCTTAAGGAGATGGCTAGCCATGGTAGGCAGACCTGGGATTGAGTCTCAGAATCTCTAGTTATTAGTTGTGTGACAGAAGCAAATGATTTACCATCTTAAGGCCTTGGCCACATCGTTTATAAATTGGGAGGGGTCCTGGAATATACTTGTGAATATACTGTGAGACTTAAATAATACCTGAAAAACACTATTAAAACTTGATGACTACTGAAAAGTCAGCTTTGTCTATAGGAGTGGACTTTACTAAGTCAAATATGCTCCAATATGCAGGTAAATGGAAATTGGAATTAGTGGGTTGTAAAAAAATGGCATGGAAACCCGTGTGAATCTGGTAAGAGATAGGGCAAGGAGTGGGAAGTGAATATAATCAAAGTCATTGTATATGTATGTGAAATGTTCAAAAATTAATGAGAGTATTATATAAAATGTAGTTGCTATTTTCTTATTCTACATAATTAATTTGATACTTAAAAATATACTAAGATTTTCTACTGTTTTTAACCTTCAAACTGGAAGTCATGAAATGAGAGCTCATACAGCCTTGCTGTGCATGGGCGACAAGTCTGAGTGTGTATCAATTATGAGCAGCAGATTGTCTGTATAGTTGAATGGTGGGGGTTATTAATATCATGATTACCATTGTTAGGAAGCTCAGACCACCTATCTATAAATGGGTGAGCACATGTGGGTGCTTGTATGTGTGCATGCGTGCATGTGTTCATGCATGCGTGTGTGTGTGTGTGTGTGTGTGTGTGTGTGTGTGCATGTGAACTATAAAATAGAATCACTGCCTTTTATCTTCAAATGATTACATTTTTATTTGATTTGGAAAGTTAAGCAAATGGACCATTTCCTTAGGCTTTTCATGGCCAGAATGCTTTGGAAGGAACATGTAACAGCATCTTAAGAAAGATGCAACATTTTTAACTTGTAGATAAGCTCTTTACAGGCTGACAAAGCTGTGGTGGTAACCCTAGTCATCTTTATTTAAGCACTTTTTCTAACTTGGAGGCTGAATGCCTGTCACTTTCAGGGTTAGAGATGGTGAGGAGATCATACCATATAATGCTTGGATCCCTTTCACATCATCCTTGGGGAGATGAAACCTATAGGGGTTCTGGTACTTATAAGTTGGGTACATCAGCGCTGATGGGTCTGTGGAATGGCCCAGGCCCAGAGCATGGCCAAATTCATGAGCAGCGACGGTGAATAAGTTGAACCCTAAACAATATGAAAGAGAAAGCATCAACACAGGTTTTTGTTTTTGTCCTTTTCCCTTACAGGAGACTTCATGCCTCACCACAGCTGACTCTGCTTCCCATAACAGGTTTCAAAGGTTGGTAGGTTGTTCTAGCACCTGGCTCTCCTGACTTCAGTCTATTTAGTTTCTTCACCCTTTTGGGGTATGGAGGGAGGGGGAGAGGGAAATGTAAGACAAGCCACTTTGTCAGTTAAGTTCAACGGAGGGATAACAAAGGGCTAATAGTGGCAATGAAAGTTATAATAGTGCATCAATTTGGATTCTAAATTCTTGAATCATTTTCTGCTTCTACAGATGACTCCCTTTTTATACTATAAGTTGGTTTCATTAAAAAAAACCTCTCTATAGATATTGAACATAGTACAATGATCAAATTACCTTCTGCTATAGGCAGATTATAGGTGTACATACAAAGAGGAATTCAGTATAAAAAGGCTAACTTTCTGCTTAAAAATAAATCTGCTTTCATACAACTCAGTATTACACACATTTAACATTTTAATCTATGCTATGAAAAAACTAGGTTCAGAGAGTTGCAATAATTCACCTATGGTTACAGTTAACAATTGGTGGGACTAGGAATTGAGACTTTAATTTGATTAACATCAAAGCTGGAATCCTAATGACTATACCTGAGTGTGTGTGGGTGCACCAGCCTCCTTCATTTGTATGTCTCACAGGGGAGGTTTCTAGATGATCTGCATGACATTCTTGAAACTTCACACCCTCCCCAATTAAACTCCTTAGATGACTATTAATCTATTTCCTGGATTTATTTCCAAATAAAGTCCATTCCACATACACACACAGAGCCATAAATCTTGTACACTTGAATAAGAAGCAAGCTGTGAATTGGGAGGGACTGCTTCTGTAGTTTAAATGCTAAGAAACAGGCTAGCCCATAGCATCAGCTTGGGAGAGTCTTTCCCCCTGTGGTGTTCCCTTCTGGATTTTTGGCTTACTTGTTTTTCCTACCCAGCCTCCCTAGTTAAAGGGTGGCTTGGGACGTTGAACCTCAAGGTTTCATGATGGAGGCCCAGAAGAAGATACAATGTTTTCCAGGTTATGGTGAATTGTGCATATATACCATTCGTTCCCATAGTCCACTTCTCAGCATTGTCGAAATGTGTGTCTCCTCCCAGGCCTTCTCCAGGTGCAAATGCATGGGCCAGAGTCCCCCGAGGCCCATCAAATGGGTAGGAGTCCCCATGATCTAAGTAGAAAATATTGATTGAATTAAGGACTAGTAATTTTGGGGGTGGTGGTCACAAAAGGTGGATAACATTCTCAACTGCATTGACCCTAAAATGCACTTTTCAAAATTGATCTTAAAAGAATGATTTTTACGTATGTATTTGTATGTGTGTCCCTGTGAGAGTATTGCACATGAGTGCAGTGGTCAGAAGAGGGCGACAGATGTCCCTGGAGCTGGAGTTAGAACAGCGAGTGCTCTTCCAAGTCATCTCTCTAGCCCTAATATTCGTTTTTAAATATATGTTTTAAAAATGATTATAATATATATGAATTTTATATATGTTAAGAAACTGAAAAATAAAAAGGACTATTTTGTACTATGAAGGAGGCATTGCAAACTTGGTTGTAATGGTTTTTATTGCAACACACAGTGTATGGTAGACTAGCATGCAGATTACAGAAGGAGAACAGATGGAGGAACATTTGATAGCAACCCATTCCAGTCCACTAAATTAAAATATGATCTTGTTGGCAGAAAGAGCTTTCAAAACTAATTCTTTTGAGGGTCTTGTAAACTAAGTGTGTGCTTTCTGTTTGTATTGCACAATCTAATTTATGTGTCAACAATGTCTTTGTAACTTTGATATACATGCCTGTGTAAAGCCTATAAAGGTGAAGTTAGGATAATCTTAGCACCTAGAGAGTTCAGTGTTTTCTTCTATCATGTATAGTCAGCAGTATTATGAATTCAATAGAAAGAAAAAACATTTGATGAATGTGACAAAAGCTACTGTTCACAGTTTCTCAGATTTTTGGTGACAATTCCCATTTTTTTGTTACTTAAAAATTGGTATTTGTATTTTCATTTTATTAATTCATTAATTAATTTAATAATATTTACATTGTATGTATGTAAGTATGTATGTATGTACGTATGTATGTGAGTGGGTGCATATAGTGTTGTGTGGAGATCAAAGTATATCTTACGGGAGCTGGTTTTCTTCTACCGTTCAGGTCCCTGGGATCAAACTGGGGTGATCAGGCTTGGCAACAAGTACTCAACCCAAGCCATCCCTCTAGCCTTGTTTATTGTTTTTAAAGCCAGCATCCCAAATTCAATATGTTCCTTCTCAGGTCAAGATCAATTGTGATGCAGTTCAATTAGATCTGTGTGTTCTGAGGACTTATGATGCTTACCTGGTCTCTAGTCAGTCTTTGTGCTAGGAGTCAATTCCATGTCCCCTAAGCCTGCCTTGACTTACGATGTCCTACCATTTAAACAAATGCCCTTGGATGTATGCAGGAACAGGACTACTCTAGGCCATTTTTGAAGGCCACATGCATGACTATCTTGATCTCCTTTCCCTAACTCCTAACCCCTACTCTGCTCCACCCAACAAAATCAGATAGGAATCAGCCCAGGCTTAGAATATCTCCAGCACTCAGCAACAGCATCTGGGCAGGAGAGGCAGTGATATGTCAATGTCACCGTTGGAGAGAACTTCAGGGGCCTCTGGTTTCATCTATTTCCTGCATGCTTTTCTGCAAAGACTCAGAGCTTTACCAGTCATGTTCAAAGCAATGCTTCTCTGTAGCAGGGTGTGTGGGGGAGTGGAGGAGCAGACAGGTAGAGGCAAGCATCCCATGTCCTTCTCAAAGGCAGAGTTCAAGCATGGGACAGACACAAATGCTATCCTGTAGCTATTGTGTGTGTAGAGTTTCAGATCGTGTGGCATACAGGGGCTATCTCAGGGTTCCTGGGGAAGTGAATTCTTCAGTGGGAATTCAGGTAGGAGAATCTTGGATAATATGGAACCAGATGATATTGATCAAAGTCATTATGGAAAACTTTGAAGTCAGGTGGTCCCCTAACCAGTGGGAAAACTAAAGTGGACAGAACCTGTCTTGTCATGGGGTAGAGCCACAGTAAAAGTGCACTTCCATGAGTTTGTCCCACAGTGAAGGCCAAAGTGACAAACAATGCTGAGCTTGCTTCTGGCAAGATGTTGCCTTTTGCTATGGTCTTGGACTCTGCCCATCCCAATACTATGTGATGGGGTCCTGTGCTGACCATTCCATAAATGAATGCAAGGAGCAATTGGGGGCCATTCTCCTTGGCATTACAGATAGAACCCAAGAAACAATACAATACCTCCAGTTTCAAAAGATATCATGATATCTGCTTCCCCAGAGTTTATTCTAACGAAGTTCAGAGGGACAGCCGTACTCCATGCATGCAGGGCCATATGTACAGCCTTGTCCACCTCGGTGGGACTCATGGAAGGTGTATACTTAGAGACTCTGGACAAAGAAGACACAGATATTTACATTAGTGACTGATCCCAAACAGAGAAGGGGAGAACACTGCAGGCTGCTCACAGGCCACAGCCCCTCTGTTTCCATGTTATGGTACGTCTCTTGTTCTGAATCAGTGGTTCTTACTGTGTTTTGGAACAGTTTTAACTGTTTCATGTCACATAGGACACTAGGGAGAGACACAGAAGGCAGAGACACTTTAGGCTTCTGAAACCAGTATAGGTTGTTATTTGAGGTTTTGCTATAAATTCTTTATCAAAGGCCAAAGGAATTTCCTCAGGGTTAGGCAGTGGTGTGTGTGTGTGTGTGTGTGTGTGTGTGTGTGTGTGTGTGTGTATGAGCGAGACAGACAGACAGACAGACAGACAGACAGAGTTAGAGGGTTTTAAAAATTTAAATTTAAAAATTTTAACTAAAAAAGTTTTATTTTTATTTGATGTGTATTGGTGTTTTGCCTGCATGTATTTTGTATGTGCAATGGTAAGGAACACGAGAACATGGACAAATCTCCATGGAACTTGATTTGCAGATGGTTGTGAGCTACCTTGTGGGTCCTAAAAATTGAACCTGGGTCCTTTGCAAAAGCAGCTAGTGCTTTTAACTGTTGAGACATCTCTCCAGCCGTGTGTGTATTTTTCTTAAAGAGAATGTGCTAGCCCCTAGCTCACTGGGGTTGAAAAGGGGTTAGAACACTTCAGGAAGTCCCTGGCCAACAACACTGGAACATATAGTTCTTTTTTTTTGTTTTGTTTTTTTTTTTTTTTTTTTTTTTGGACATACAGTGTGCAGAAACCAAATTGGTGGATCTCAGAGCTCCTTCTACTCAGAAGCACAAGATGTTCAGCTTCTGCCATCAGCAGCAGAAGGACAGCAAGAGAATTTCACCTGGGGTTCTGGGCTGGGCTGCAATAATGGCTGCACATGTTTAGTAGCCAAGTTTGGAGCCCAAACAGAGGTTGCTCACACTCTCTCTAGCTTGGCCCCAGTGTCTTATACAGGCACTTGGCTAGTAGAAGGACAGAGGATCCTGTCTAAGGATACTTAGGGATTCTCAACTTTAGGATCCACAAAAACTGCCTAGCAAGATTGTTGAACGTGTTAGTCTAGTCCTGAAATTTTTATTTTAGCAAGTTTATCAAGTTCTCATTCAGGTGCTATGATTCCAGCAAGCATGCACAGTCAAAATCCCGGGGTGCTTAAAAGACAGAAAAGATGGAAAATTGCTCAGTTCTGGACTATTTAATGACATAAAAACATGGTATAACCCTGGTGCCATGAAAACCTATGATTTAGGACCAGGTTAGGCAGTCAGTACCATGCTATTCCCTTCTGTGATAGGCAGATTAACTGTATTCTTGAGTTGAAGATGAAAGTTGAGTCAGCCAAGATAAGGATGTGGAAAAGAATAATGCCAGAGAAGAAAAAGTAGAGAAAATCCTGACCCAGAGTCTGCAGAGTAAACAACACATGAGCAGATGGTAATCATAGGCAGTGCTCTTTGAAGACGCTCTCTGTGCTACACAGGGTTCTAGGCATCTTTAATGTGCTGTGTTATCTAGCCCTCACCACCTCAAGGAGGCCAGTAATGATGATGATCAAGGTCTGCATTTTGTGGTTAAACAGAGACCTTAGTGGAGCCTTCTGTCTGCCTTCAAAGCTGTGTGCATGAGTGCTCTGCTGTGGGTTTTTTATGTTTAATCATCTGGTGTTTGTTTCAAGATGCTATTCTGACATCCAGGAGCTGCAAAGTATCAAGACAGCCTCTAGGGTCTTGGAGAGGTGTACTGGTGCCAGGGGCTCATCTGCAAGGTTGAGAGATATGGGTTTCAGGTTGCTTTATTTACTATAGAATATTGTAAGTCTCCATCATTGCTTATAGTCATTTCTTAGCAACAAGCACACAGAGTTCTTGGGAATATAACAACTGACCCCACAGTTGCTGACATTGTAGTTGGCTCCCGGAAGTGGTTAGAAGGTTGCTGTGCACTAACCCTTGGGTGTTTGCTACAGCCCATCCCTTCCTCATCTCCTCATGCCATGCAGATGTGAGGATCCTGGAAATGCAACCCAATCAAATTCTGACGTCTCAGTAGCTGGATCTCACTGTTCAGGCTGCCCCAGTTGCCACTATTCTCCTTGCTGTGTCCTCCACTACAGTTTAAGTAGTGTACTGGGGTGTTGGAAGTCAAGCGTCACTCGACATGGTAGCCCAAAATTCAACTTTGTTGGTGGGGGCTCTGTTTGGATATAGCCTGATTTCTACAAAGCTCTAGCATAGAATCCAAAGTTACACCTATTAGGCCCGTATGTGGCTGGAACAAGACAGCCTCACCCATCTCTTTATCCCACTGAGGCTGAAGACACCTTGGTGACGCATATAGTCTAGGCTGGCTAGTGAATGAACCCTGGAAGTGGAGCAAGGAAGTCAGGAAATTTGCTTTCAATACCCAGAACCCAAGGAGGAAGGACAAAAATTCTATTGGGCAGGTCTCCTTGAACTAAACAGGAAGATGGAGAAGGTGAAGCAGTGCCGGAGCCTCAACCACAGTAGAGGGGGCTTGGAGCTGTGACCGTCTTTAAATCAGGTCAGGTTCTATGACTAGCCAAGTTGATAGCTCTTTCCACTGCTGCCTCAGATCCCATTTTGGAGTCACTTCTCTTCCCCTGTTTGCATGTCTACTTCTCCTTAAAGACCAAAAAAGAGAAAGAGGAGCTATTCACTCTTATAATACACAAATTGAGTGCTTATAATAGCCAAAGTGACTTATGGATGTGTGTGTGTGTGTATGTGTGTGTGTGTGTGTGTGTGTGTGTGTGTGTGTGTGTGTGTGAGCCTATTATTCCTCAGGAGACATCTATCTTGTTTTTCTGAGATGGTCTTTCATTGGCTTGAGCTGGTTTATTAGCCTAGCTCAGCTGGGCAGATTAAAAAGTTCTCAGTGCTACCAAGGTAGGTTCACTTTAAACTGTCCCTGGGTTGTTCCAAGCTGGTCAGACCTGTAAGGGTAGACAGCTATTCTGGGATTAGAGTTTTCACCAAAGACCTAGAGAGTTGCTATTTCTTTTTATGGCTCTTGAGGATTCTCCTTTACTACAGATCAAAAGAAAGAGACCTTGGACAGAAAAGAAGAGGGCAAGGTCCATCTTTCTCTTTGAATTGGGAAAGATGCAGTCTCATTACCTGTATGTCAAAATATTTTTTTTCCATTTCGGTTCACCCGGGAAGAGGCGGTAGTTAGCTACATCAGGAACTCCACATCGAGGCCTCTTGGTCACATCCATTGTGTCCTGGTCTAACTTCCCAGTGACTCTGAGGCCAAAGAACATTTGTAGCTCCTTAATCTTCCTGATCATGGGGTTGCTTTCTTTTGCCACCATCTCACCAACCTGGGGGCTTCCTTTCTTTGTATAATACTTGTCAAGATAGTCCTGAAATGGAGAGGCAGGCCGACTCATCTATGGCATGATTAGAGAACACTCATATTTGCCTAAGATCCAGGACCACATTCTTGATATAAAATAGGTCATATATTCTAATTAAAATAACTTATGATTATTCTTTAGTACTGAGACATGTGGACTTATTTTTCTTTCTCCCTCCCCCAGTTTTTGGGTATGTGTGTGTATACACAAGTGCATGTGTGTGCACTTGTTTGTGTGAGTACATCTGCAGACCACAGGTTGATGTTGGTGTGCCATTCCTATTTATTTTTTTTAAAACTTTTCTAGTATTTTGAGATAGGGTTTCTTTTTGTAGCTCTGACTGTTCTGGAACTCAAATATGTAGGCCAAGTTGGCCTTGAACTCACGGAAATCTGTTTGCCTCTGCCTCACAAATCCTGGGATTAAGGAGCACACCACCATTTCCTGGTTTGGTATGCCATCGTTAATCACATCATGTATGATGTGTAATATGAAATAAGTATTTTTTTCTTCAAGAGTACTTATGAGTGGCTGGAGAGATGTCTCAGTGAAGAGCACTGACTGCTTTTTCAGAGGTCCTGAGTTCAATTCCCAGCACCATGTAGTGGCTCGGGATCATTTGTAACGGGGTCTGATGCACCCTTCTGGTATGTCTGAAGACTGCTGTATTCATATACAGAAAATAAATAGTTCTTAAAAATAGAGTATTTATGCTTTAACCCTCTCATTAGAAACAAAGGCAAAAGGACAATATATAGGCTGAAGGGATTTTTTTTTTTTTCTGAGACAGGGGTTTTCTGTGTAACCTTGGCTGTCCTGGAACTTGTAGATCAGCCAGGCCTCAAACTCACAGAAATTTTTGCTTCCCAAGTGCTAGGTTAAAGGCATTTGCCACCACTGCCCAGTTTAGGCTGAAGATTTTAACAAGTTTGGTGTGTTGTGGGGTAACCTTTTTTCTCTCCTAGGGTGGGTTTCCTGACACAGGTTTGATACTCACTGAGGCAAAGAAAGCAAACCACACATTGTTAGACTTCTTGAATATCCTTTCTGTAAATGAGGCTTAGGGAATATTATGAAAGAGGAGGTGGAAAGACTGAAAGAGACAGAGTCCAAGGAGAAATAGGATGGAGAAGTGTCTTCTGGACACAGCAGGACCTCTGACTGTGACAGCTGGGACTGTACAAAGTCAAACTAGTCAACCTTCCACTAGGATGCAGTGGGAGCCCATGAGCCCTCCCTGGCTGAGACATTGACTAGTGATGCTGCTAAAGGAAGGAGAGTTGGGTTTCTTTAGAGGAATGCCTTCTGATAGGTTGACCATGTGCCAGTGGGTGACTTAGGTTCAGATGTTTCGAGAGAGAGAGAGAGAGAGAGAGAGAGAGAGAGAGAGAGATATGAATTTGGGCAAGAATCCTGAAGGAGTTCTCCTGAAGGGAGAAGTGGGGGATGAATATGATCAAAATACATTGAATACATACATGAAATTCTCACAGAAGAAACAGAAAAATATTAACCCCCTTTCCCAAATAATCAAGTGTCACCTTCAGGAACAGACTTCACAGCTTTAGGATACTGTGTTCACCACTATTGTGGATGGTCGGCTGAGATTATGGTATCCTGAGCTACATAGGGCTGCAGAAATGCAGTTGGAGGCAAGGCTTTAGTTTTACAGCAGGGGGGTTGTTTGGTTTTGTAGTGCTGGCATGAACCTGGAGGCTTTGACTTGCTCTGTAAATGCTCTACTACTGAGATATATTCCAACCTACAACAGGGGACTTGTTAGAAATATTATTATACATCATGTGATTCAAAATGAGGTACATCTTAAGATCATATTTTTGAAAGATAAGTATTTAAGAGCATATAAAATGTTCTCAATGAAGCAGTGACACAGAGTGAAAAAGAAGAGAAACCTCCATCAGATTATGGGAATTTCAGAGGTAAAGCACATGCAGTACATGATGAAGGGAGGTAGGGAGGTCTGGTTATTAGGGTTGGTTGTCTGTGGGTGGGGCAATCATAGTCGACTGTTACTCTTGCTGTAGTTACTGTCCATATTTTGTTTCCTATCTGGCTGTCCTGCCTATAAGAAGAGTTCGGTTTGTGGTGATCACCTCTTAAGTTTATCTTAGGAACTAGAGGGATGGTTCAGCAGTTAAAAGTGCTCGTTGCTCTTCCAGAGAACATGAGTTTGGTTCCCAAGAATCCAGGTTGAGTGGTTCCCAGCTGACTATAAAAACAGCTTCAGGAGATGTGATGACCTCTTTGTGAGTACTCACATATGTGGTATACTCTCACACAAACACATGCATATAAATAAAAATGAGTAGGTGTAGCTAAGATGAATCTCTGTGGGGAAGAGGACAGCTGCACTCCACTCCTAGGCCTTCACCTAGAGCCAGGAGTCCTGACAGTCAGGGAATTTGGCTGTGCCTTCATCTATGCTCAGGGGTTAATATGTTTGTTTGTTTTAGGATGAAGCTGCTTTGAGAGCTTCTTGTTTGTGCACAAGTTGCTGCCACAGCAACTTAAAAGTGACATTTCAATTATGTGCTTCCAAGAACAGAGGATAGCGAAGTGTGTCTAAGACCAGTGACTCAGAATTTCTGAGATTTTTCAGTTTCATGAATTTGTTCCCCTTGTTAGAGAATATGCTCTACTCAACCTTCTGTTGTGTGCATCATGAAATATGGTCGTAGAAGTGAGATGTTCATGATAAATTAAGCAAAGACCATATATACTGCTACTGTTAAAGTGACATAGTCATGAATAAGGAGGGGAAAGTCAGTGAGAAGATTACTACAGACTTAATAATCAAGGTAGCCTTTTTTTTTTAAAACAAACACTAGGTACCCCCCCCCAACAATGCCAAAAGCCCTTAAAAACCCTCAAACATTTACATGGTAACAAGATTTTATGAGGAGGGACACATGGTGACCCACTTCCACCCCTAGCTGAGGAGGGGGAGTCAGTCAGTGTTCTTAGTGTTGTGGTCCCTGGCAAGTTGACCATGCCTCCAGGGATGGTCCACACCCATGAGTATATGGGTGGCACTTAGTGACTTAGCGGGTTATTTATTTAAGAAAAATAAAGTTGGGGTGGGGAATATGGACAGGATCATCAAGGAGCTAGAGGCCGGGATGATGGATATGGTCAAAATATATTGTTTGCATTATAAAATTCTCAAAGAATATATAAAATTTTAAAAAAGAAACAGACAGATGAACCTCAAAACCAAAACCAGGTGCTTGTATGCTTTGCCAAAGTCTTGCCCTGGGCAATGGCCATCCATTTGGGAGCCAGAGACTAAAGCATTAGTGATGTTTACACACTGATAATGAAACTTGGGACATTTAAATTTTGATTGTATTTTTTATGTTTTCTGCTGTGAATCTACACTATTTTCATAGTAAAATGTTTTTTTCTTTTTCTCTAAAATAGGCATTGGATATCAAACCTATAGCTTTGAAAGTTTAAGGCTGAACTTAATAGATAGAAAAACAGTCAATTTAGTTAAATAAAGTCAGGAGTTATGCCTACTTAATGGAGGAACAGAACCTCGTCACCGCAATGACATCAAGGAGATGATGACTTAGAGATTTCACAAGGCAGATGTTTGGAGGATCGACATATGTTCTAAATTAAGGAGAGTCTAACCTTCTGGGGACTCTCTTGCCAGCGCTGTTGACAAGGCATCCTTTCTGGAGGCAAATGATCCATTTGGCACATAGAGGTACATGTGAAGCTGTCCTGCCCTGTGAGCCACCACTTCCATGCTCTGCCTTGTACCCTCTCTGTCTCCCCTGCTGCTAAAACCACTGTCATAACATTCTCTCTGGCTTCCTTTCTAGTGCTCAACAGATAGAAGTAATGGAAGCTAAGATGGCCCCTCTGCTGGCTGATGGTCACACTTCCCTGCCAACTTCTAAGGACATTTAGAAATATCCCTCCTGAGTGTAACTGGGCTAAGGAATGGCTGGGACATACTTTCTCCAACACTTTCCTTTATTCTTTCAATGAGTCATTCAAAGAGATTTGTAACAACTTTGACACTGTCTGAAAATCCATAGGTTCAAGTGCAGACTGCACCACAAACTTGCTGGTGCAATTATTTTAGTTTCTTTTACTCCATCTTTCTTGCAAGCTTCAGCATTCCCACCTGTCTACTGATGTATAGATCACACTAGTGTAAGGATTAACAAAAGCAATCGGTAAGGAAATGCTAACGTACACATTATCAGAAATATTTGTTTTGTTTTGTTAATTAATGTATTTAAAACATTTAAAAAAGTTTTGTATGAATATTTGTGTTCCTGGGTGATTGTACATACACTGTGTGCATGCAGGAACATACAGAGGCCATAAGATAATATTGGATGCCCTGAAACTGAAGTTGCAAGACAGTTGTGAGTGGCTATGTGGATGCTGACACATCAAACTCTGAGCCATCTCTTTAGTTCCTATTCATAACTTTTTAAAAATAAAGTCATGGAAATAGCATAAAAGCCAAAATGTTCTCTGATATAATGTTTAGTGAGAAGTAGAAGCCTACATTTTAAAATAATAACAATAAAAAATCTTTATCACAGAAAACAAAGTGGTACCAAGGGTCCTGGGGTCCAGGACTTTTATTTCCATGGTTTAATTTCTCATGACTACATGGTAAATGAGAATTCTACTCCTTTTAGAGGCAATTCAGTTGGCTAATTTAAATGTTATGGGAACACCATGAGATAGTTCCCATGTTACAATAGGCTGACTTAATGATTTTTGACTTCATAACAAGGTGAAAGTGCCGTTCTCTCAGTATAAACCACACTGTGAATTTCACCTCTTGGTCTTTCCAGGGCTTGCAGTGTACTATGAGGGGTTCTTCCTGGATCCCAAGCCACAGACCACAGACCTGAGCTGCACAGTAACACACTGCTGTGTTATTAAACAAAGGTAAGCTGTTTGACTCATGATATTTTGAACCTATGATGAGATTATCAAGACACAACAGCATCATAAACCAAGAAATATCTGAACTATTTAAAAAAGCAAACAAAACCCTTAAAATAGATAAATCTTTTACTGTAGGAAGAGGTGAGGTATTCTCTCTCTCTCTCTCTCTCTCTCTCTCTCTCTCTCTCTCTCTCTCTCTCTCTGTGTGTGTGTGTGTGTGTGTGAGAGCCACATGGTGACTATACCCAAGCTTTCTGCTTGACTTCTGCACTTGGGGATGCTTTTTTCAGCCTGTCCTGTCTCCAGTATTCTGCAAGGCAAGCTCTTTCTACAGTTCAGTTTTGTGCCAGATGTGGCTGTGTCTGAGAGGCTTCCTTGGACTGCTCACACCCCAGTCAACTCCTATCCTTTCCCACCGTCTCTTCCCACTTTCTCAAACAAGCTCGAGCACTCGAGTGACTTGTATACCTTCTAACTGCAACTTCCTGGCTGTCCTGCCTACCCTGCCCCATCAGTGCCACGAGAGCAGACTTTGACTGGTTCTCTTCACTCATGCTGTCCCCCAAGGTAACAGTAACAGAATATTACAAACAGAATCATGAGTTGTTTGCATTTGTGATTTGATAAGCTCACAAGGCTGTTGGATATTTCTGTAAGTTACAAGGCAATTCATAGATTGTTTCTAGTTTCTGGCTAGAGCTGTTTCATGTTTCTATCATGAGAGATCTGTCCTTATCTTTTTCCTTTGGTCTTGCTAGAGCTGATGCCTGGAGTCTCTGCAGCAAGAACCAGGTAACAAGATACGGACAAATTTTCATGACACGGAGGAGATAATGGGGACTAAGGAGGACTGGTTTACTTGAAGAGAAAGAAATAAAGATGCTCTAACAGTCTCCATCAACTATTTGGAAATATGCCTCTCTCCTCACCAACTGAATTCTGACTGGACAGACTAGGAAAGAAGCCTTCACCAAAACTTTCTGACCTCATTCCCATCTAGAATTCGGCCATCTTAGTCTCTCTGTGGCTGTAGCCAATGTTTCTGGTTTCACAGATGCAGTCAACCATTATAGCACAGGGTCCTATATGACCTGTCCAGGACTGGCTGGTACAATGACATTTTCCCCAAACCCTAGACTAGAATCAGAGCATCTCACTGGATGAGTTCTATTCTGGTAGAACACAAGCCAGTTATATGTGTTGAGAAGGGTGATCACAAAACATTATATTTTCTCAATTAGAGAAGCATTATTCTGTAGAGGAAAATTAGGAGAGAAAGGACCAAAGAGGATCCCAGTAAAAAACAATTTATCATTTTAGTTCCTGGAGCTACAATGAATTGAGTTCATCTACATATGGCTCTGGTCAAAGAGAGTTTGACTCAAATGAACACCTGTTGTTGATACCGGCACGTCTGTGGAACTGGGCATCTACTGTTGACATTGTCTATGGAAGTGGTGACATCGCCTATGGATAGTGGCATCTTTTATTAATTATATGCAGAGTTGCTATTGCAAATGCTCCCTGATTTTTCTCATGTTGTAAAAGAAACTGATTGACTGGAATGGGTGAGTGGCAAAACAATGGATGGGGACAGTCCAGTGTATATAGGTGACAGTCTAGTGTGCATGGGGACAGTCCAGTGTGCATAGGGGGACAGTTCAATGTATATGGGACAGTCCAGTGTGCATAGGTGACAATCTAGTGTGCATAGGGGATAGTTCAATGTATATGGGACAGTCCAGTGTGCATAGGGGACAGCTCAATGTATATGGGACAGTCCAGTGTGCTTAGGTCTCTAGACCTTGAGCCCAAGCTGGCCCTGGGTGCAGCTGGACAAAAGGACAGTAGCCCCAGGCAGAGATGGAATCACATGCAGACTGTAGTTTCCTCAGACTTTTGGCCCAGGTAGCACATCTACAAAACCCTTTCTCCATCGCTAGCAATTCTGTCATTAGAAATTCATTTCTACAGGTTAAGAACCACCAACTTCCTTTAACCAACTTCTCTGTATGTGGGATGACTTTCATCCATGGACTCTTTACAAAATCCTAGCATGGTTGGTTGTAACAGTCACTTCATACCATAGTCAGATGGGAAAGCCTACCAGGCAGAAAATAAAGTTGAGGTAAAAGTTGTGGAGACACACAGACTAGGGAGAAAAGATCTCAAACAAGAAGGAAGGATGGTCTATATTAATTCTAACCAACGTTACTTGACCATAAAAGTCACTTTTCAAAATATCAACATAAAACAACATAAAACACTTGTGGCTGTAAAGCACTCAGTGTTAAATTTTCAACCTGCCTCAGTCTTTATATTTCTGATCTTATTTTCCTCCAAATTATTGTTTTTGAGTTTTGTATGTTGTATAACCACACTCAAGTTCTGTATAATGCAAGCCACCTACCAGATATTTTGTTCAGCTATTAACACAGCCATGTAACTCATGCACCTAATAAGCACCAGGCAATAACTTTAGACAGCATGGCTCATTGGGCTTCTGTAGAGCTGCAAAACTATTTTTTAAAATAATAATTTTTGTTTACTTTCTTATTATGCCCTGTTGGGTGTTCTGGGTTAGGAGAGGGAAGAGGGGGTGGGGCAGAAAGTCACAAACCTGTGCGAGCTGGTAGTTGCTCCTGAAGGTCCTAGGGGTGGCTGCAATTAGGGTGGGGGCTGCAGAGGCAAACTTTAAAGCTGTGACAAGGAAAGCAAGGCCAGAGGCAGGTAGCACCTTCATCTCCTCTTGGTCGTTTGGTGATTGTATCAGCTTGTACCAGGGGATGGCAGACAGTGCACATTTGCACCCGGACCCAAGCTCCTTTTATAGAGTCACATAGGTCTGGGTCCTGCAAGTGATGATTCATGTCTCAAATGGTAATTACACGGGTTGGTTCTCCCCCTGATGATGGGGTAACAGCAGTGCACAGGGATCAAGGAAAACTTCATTCTTTGTGATTGACCAAATCCTAAAGAGAGAGAAATGGTTACTTTTAATGACACTTGTTAGCTATGTGAAAAAATTGGTGTGAGCTTGATGTATTTGAATCTCGTCCATTTGGTAAGTCTTACTTTCAAGAACCCCCTTTCCATTCTTATTACAAAAGAAGCAAGGGCTAGTGAGATGGCTCAGTGAGTCATCACTGAGTCTTTACTTGCACCCATAGGCAAGCCTGATGACCTGTGTTCATTCCCCAGGATCCACATGGTGGAAGGAGAGAAATAATGTTTACAAGTTGCCCTCTGAATTCTATATGCATGTTATTGCACCTTTCGCATCCCGCTGTAAAAGAATGAGTGAATGAATGAACAGGTCCAATTTAAAAAGACAAAAAAGTTAAATGATTGGAACTTAGTTGGATTATAATACAGTTGAGCTGTCCACACTTTCAAGTCAATCTTCAGCATCCTGTATCTCCTTAGAGGACTTTTATTTTGATTCAAGACTTCTCACTCACATGGAACTTGCAAATAAGCTAGGGGTTGTAAGGTTTTTTTTTTTTTTTTTTTTTTTTTTTTTTTTTTTTTTTTTTTGGAGGTTTCAAAACACTTTATTCAGAGGCTTGGGTAAGGACTGAAAAGACACAAATGATCATTGAGGCCTCCCTTTTGCTAAGAGCCATGCCTAGCTTTTTAACATAGATTCTGTGGGTGGAACACAGGTCCTCATGCTTACTGATAAGTGTGTCACTAACTGAGTCACTGCCTCAGTTATAGCAGGTCAGAAAGACTGAGATTAAATTGTAAGGTGTTTTCTAGCAGCGTGAGATTGGATAAATTATTTCATGTCTAGGAGCATTAGACAGATGCTCCTTTGTGTGAAAACTCTTCAGCAGTGCAGTGCAGCACTGGCTACAGGACAGTGTTTGCTGGTGCCACTTGGCATCTGGCATTCTAGGTCTGAGTTATTGATGAAGCCACTCTTGTTTGATTCAGTGAAAATAAAAAGCCAGGAATATATGTGGGTCATTTTACTTGTTATCAGAAGAGACCTGGCACAGTGGACAGCTCAGACAGAAAGGAGACAAATGTAACACCTGTGAGCTTGTTCCCCACCAAGTTCCTCACTTTTGACAGGAAAAGGGCTTTCCTTGAGTGGGCCACCAAGGGGCTGACAGCAGCTCTGGCCTCAGGTCTTCAAAACCAATGCATTTTTCAGCCAGACTGCTCATATATTTCTCCTTTTCTCTTCTCCTAACAAGGCCTTTGTACCCATCTTTGGGTGTGGCACACTTTGTGGCTTGCCCTGGCATGTACTCTGACTTGTAACCCTTTGCTCATCCCTGCATAAATTCGATGTACTTGTAGATAGTTTTCACTCAGAGCTTAATTTCTTTCTTTAAAATATTTTATTTCTGTTTTTTTATTTTTTTAAACTTTGGCAGTTCAGGTCCTAATTTTGACTCTTGTACATATGATCTACCAGGTCAATTCAGCTCTTTTGGTTGAGATATCTTTAAAATAGGGGAATGATGCCAATTTATAAAGCATGGGACAAATCTCGACATATTAGAGATTTAAGCATGGCGTCGGGGAAATGTTAGTGTATGTGAAGTCGGCTCTGCTGCTTTTTCTTTCAGTGCCTGGAAGCTGATTGGCCTTTAGTTATCACACTGGTGAGGGGAGGGATAGAAAACCAGGTCTCAGACTCTCAAGGTACAGTTCCTGGACCCACAGGGTGCCATCCTTCAAGAATGTGCAGGGAATACGTATGACCTCTCAGGCACCACAGAGTGCCTGCCACCTGGCCTGAAGTTTTGGAGATGAGACATGTTGGTCTGAGTCTTAATTTTAAAACAGTTTTTAAGTAAAAAAAATAAATCAAACTTTTATTAAACATTTTCTTAAAAATTCTCAAACAAATACAATGTATTAAGATTAAATCTGCCCTTTCCCAATTCAACTCCTTGAAGTGAATCCCCTCCCCGATTTTCCTGCCAACTTCATAGGCTTCCACTCTCTTCTTTCCATGATACACTGAGTGCAGGAGGTGCTATGTGCATGTGGATGTTGTGTGTGTGTGTGTGTGTGTGTGTGTGTATGTGTGTATGAATGTATGTGTATGCATGTGTGTGTATACATGTGTGTGTGTTTTCAGGAGGAGAAGAACAACTTGAAGAAATCAGTGATCTCTTCTTCTATCATGTGAGTCCAAGGGATCCAATTCAGGTCATCAGGTTTAGCTTAGCAGCAAGCTTCCTTACCTACTGAACCACATAGCTGACCTCACTCTAAGTCCTACATCTCCTTAGGCAGCCCTGATGTTAACGTTGGAGAATCATTGAATTGGTTGAGTGAGTGTAATCATGGGGTCTGACATAATAAACATATGAAAAAAAATCAAGAATATGCCAGTCCTGAGGATTATTCACAACTGTCTTTGCCCCCAGGGCTTTTTTACCATGACATCTATCATTTATAACTCATTTGTGAAGTCTGTTTTAAGGAACTTATCACCAATACCTCTTAAAGCCACACAATTACACACATTCGAGGTTACACTCACTGTGATCTCTTGTTGCTGCATTTTGATGTCCTTTGCTGAACGGAAGAGTATGGAAACTATACCTGTAGGATCTAAGGAACAATTGAAGTTTGTTACATACAGACATCATATTAACTGTATATTCTGAGATAAATAAATCACATCTCAAAAGAAAAAAAAAAGAAAACAGATCGACTATCATTTTTCAGCTAACTCGAAATATAAGCTTCTTGATTGTTTTATAGTGGGAACCACCTATATTTGTCTAATAAATAAATGAACATACAGATTAGCTATTACCTTTTTGTTTCAAAAAAGTAAAAGACATTCCAACAATCTTTTAACAAAATGTTAAGTCTTTATGGCTTCCATAGCCTCCTGTAACAGCTGCCAGGTATGAACAAGCAGGCAATCTTGACACTTCTTTACAGTGGCTTATGTTGCCTCCCATTTCTTTTCCAAAATATGTTCTACCACTTCATCCTGATGACACCAACAGAAAAAAATACAGAGAAGTCAGGCATATTAGCTTGATTTCTGTCACCATCAAAAACTGCTGACCAAAATAAATTCAGGGTTGGAAAGGATTTGCTTAGGCCATCATCATTGGGGAAGCTAAAGCAGGAACTCAGGGCAAGAAAGAAATGGAGTGGAGACCACAATGATCGCTGCTTAGGGGCTTGCTCTGCATGGCCTTCTGAGATGGCTTTCTTATACATCTTTTTGCCTCAGCCAAGCACAATCCAAAGTGGACTGACTGACATCAATCAAAAGAAAAAGCTCTATTACACATCATAGAGTGGATCATAGAGTAAAGTGGCATCAGACTCTTCAGTGGACAGCCCATCTTCCCAGGTGACTCTAGTTTGTGTAAAAATGATAAAAGTAAACAAGTGTCCCAGGGCTGCCATGGAGGGGTGATGTTCTGAACTTTGGGGGACAAGAGACAGAAAAAGATATTCTCATCTCTAGCATGTGAAAAAGTGTGATAAGTCCCACTTTGGAAGCAAAACTGGAGTAAAGTGATTTAGATACTTTTGGGAGGTTTTGATACCAACTATTCTCTCTTGCTATGTGTGATTCATGTGTGCATGTGTGTAAAAGGCATGTGTCCTGTGTGTATACCGGTGCATTTGTGCCCTAGAGAGTGTGGGGAGGCCAGCAGACAGGTTGTCTTGTCTGAAGCAGGGACAGCTTCTCTGTTGTTTCCTGCCAGCCTGTCAGCTCCCAGGAATTCTGCTTCTGTCTCTAGTCTCACTGGAGAAGTGCTGGGAAGCTGCACGTGGCTTTACGTGGGTGCTAGAGATTTGAACTCGGGTCCCATCCTTGTGCAGCAGACTCTCTACCCACTGAGCAATCTCCCCAGCGTTAAGGACTGTTCTAAGGCATGGAAGCAAGCAACTCCAGCACCCCTAGCAGAACATTCCAATTAAGTGCAAATGCCCTCAGGAAGGTAACAGTTGGCTTATGTAATTATGTCATTTTTATTTAACATGATTAAATTTGACTTCAGATACAATACCTTTGATCCTTCCAGAGAGTGAGACTAAATATTTTTTGTTAAATGTCTGTGTTTCATTTCTACATTATAAACTCTACAAACATCAGAACATTCTGTACAGGTAACAAGCAATGAGACCAGTTCCCTTCCAGAATCCTCCTCCACATCCTTCAGTAAACAAACACTATACTATAAGGGTTGAGGGAGCAGGTGAGGTGGCTCAGTGGATGAGGGTGCTGAATGGACATGCTCAGATGTCTTGGGCTGGGGACAGCTCAGCAATAACTCATTTGCCTATCATGTGGGAGACTGTGGAAAGGGACTGGTCCAAGCATGCCTTTGCTAGCAACACCGTCATCCTTCAACACATCATCTAGCTCAAAAGGATTTCTGCCTGTCTGCTTAGGTATGGGTTGTGTGTACAGAACTCACATGCATTGTAAACTTTATTCATACTCATAATTGATTCATATAATTATGTTATTTATTCCTAATGGTTACAATTTTATGATTTTGCAATGAGAAACAAACCTCTGAGGTTTTCTTCTCTAGGAATATGCAATAATAAAAAAAAAATTTTTTTTGTGATAGTATCTCACAGTGTGGCTTTGGTAGTCTAGAACTCACAGAGATCCACCAGCCCCTGCCTTTTGAGTGCTGGGGTTAAAGCTGTGCCCCACCATACCTGGGAAAATATTTCTTCTTATTCATATATTTATAATATTTATTGAGTGCCAATTGATTTTAAATATAAATATGAGACCTGTTTTTGTACCCGAGGAGCTTGGAGTTTAGGACAATAAGAAGAGACCAAGTGTGGAGAAGATCTTAGTTAAAAACTGAATCTTTGTGACAGAAAAGAGGTGTCTTTGCATCCTTACAACAAGTCACACCAAGAACCAGAAATGAAATTATACTTGGGTGCTATATTCCACTCTTAAGGATTTTTTGTGACAGTAACAATTAATAAAGGCAAACATGTTTAAATCATGCCTCCGGGCTATGAGGGTAGGGCAGCAGCAGGAGACAAGGTAGGGGAGGAGGGCAGAGACCTGTGAGTGGAGAATCCAGTTACTGCAGCAGGGAGGGAGAGGTCAGCAGTTACCTGCTGAGTGAACTTCTATAATAGGCCAAAGCCAGGATGAGAAGCTCTGGTCTGTACAGCAGGTCCAGTGAGGCTTCAGGCCACAGGGCTAAAACATAGGTAGCAAAAAAAGAAGGCAGCAGGTGGGCAGGAGGGACCAGTCCTGGTGTCACCACCGTAGCCCTAGGGTTGCCACAGCAGCAGTAGGGTTTATTTAAAGGACTTGGAGGAGGGACAGACTGAGCAACAACATCATGGTAGTTTTGTGTTGCAGACAGGAATGGTGTGCAATGGGAAACCACTAGAGGTTCTGGGAATGACATAATAGGTTGAGTCTATATTTCTAGAGAGATTGCTGAAAGGAGCTCAGAGCCTGGGCAGG
This sequence comes from Micromys minutus, assembly GCF_963924665.1. NCBI lineage: Eukaryota > Metazoa > Chordata > Mammalia > Rodentia > Muridae > Micromys > Micromys minutus. Next base: position 4,752,965 of record NC_137985.1, on the reverse strand, counting down.
AAAAAAGTAGAGCAGAGGTCAGGAGCAGCGGAGCAGTGGGATGAGTGGAACAGTCAGGCAGTTCCCAGTGCATCCAAGTGTAAGCAGCTAGCACTTTGTCCTCTAGAAGCCTTGGCCTGTGAGGTAGTCATCACCTATGTGAGGGCTCGAAGTTGGGTTGGAAACATGCTCATAACTGCCTATGCAGAGCGGAGGATATCAGAAATCCGATGAGAGCACACTCCCCATTGCCCAAACATTTTAGTGACTCAGTTCAAAATACAGACCTATTTCGGTACGAGAATCAGCAATTTCTGGAAGTTGTCAGTTTGTTTTTGAAAGAATCCTCCTGACCCCCCCATCTAACCATTGTGAAGCATTTGACACACCTTCAGTGTAATGGTGAGTGTGTCCTTCCAGAATTCTCATGTTGAAACTCTAACTTCCAGGGTGACACAGTTGGGACATAGGGACTTTGGAACTGATTTGGCCATAAGGGCAGAGCAATTGTGAGTAGTATTAGAGACCTTATAATGGGGCCCAGAAAGAAGCTTTTCCTCCTCTACTATGTGAGGATGTATTGGAAATATCAGTCTACGAGTCAAGAAGTCTCGTAATCTTAGGCTCTTGATCTTAGATCTCGAATGTGAGAAGTGGCTTTCTGAGGTTGATAAGCCACCCAGTTTAGGGTGTTTTGTTATAGCATCTTGGATAGACAGACCAACTCTAATAATCTCCTAATGCCAGGCAGGAAGGGGGTACTTAGAGAATAATGAAAGCATGTATCAAGGGACTCATACCAACGCATCAGAGTTCCCTCTGGCCCAATGTGGGAACATTAAGCATCAAATATATAATAATAGTGAGTTGCATTTCACTGAATAAAATACTAACTTAGGCGTGTGCACTTACAAACAGACAAACAGAAATGGGGAGAAGAGACAGCCTTAAAGATAATAGAAAGCTAGTGATCGAACTTTGCAGAAAATGATAGTTTCAGAAAATAAAAATTAAGAGACGGTCATAGTAACAGTGGAGTCAGAGGAATTCTAGAACACAGGTGCCAAACAATGCACTGGCAAAAGAAGAACAAAGGTTTTGTGGCTATTTTTTTCTGTCATATTCTGTATAAGAGTGCAAAAGCTGAGCTTAATGCTGAGATTATGGGACACAAATATAAATCAAGGAACATTCGGCAAAATAACTGGGCTATGGTTTGAAAATTATCAAGGTCATGAAGGGAGACTGGAAAGTTTGAAAATTCTCAGAAAATAAATTACAGTAGTCAGAAATATGATATTCCTGCAGATGCCATCCTGGTCTGAGATACTGAACAATAGACTCACTGCTATGTGGATTTATGAACATATAAAGTATGTTAGTACTTGGTAATAAGAGCAAGTAAGCCCTGAGTATGTTTAAAAATTTAATGTGTGTGCATTTTTGTGTATAGACATGTCTGTACTTGTACATATGTATATGTATGCAGGTGTGCATGTGTGTATTGGGATAAATTCTCTAGTCTGATGTGGCAGCATCTAGATATACCACAGTGTTAACTCCATCTACAAATTCTGTGATCTAGATGTCTCAGACTCTATCAATCCTTGGTAAGAGTGAAGGTTCATTTCTCAAGGCTCCTCCAGGCTTCTGTAGGTTGGAAGAAATACACAGAATGTCAAGGGCACACAATCAGCCCTTCCACTCATCTCTAGGGAAGCACAAGTAAGGGCAAGCCCTTCCACCAGCAGTCAGCTGGGCAGAGCTCCTGATCTTTCTTTGAGAGTACCATGAAGGCAGCTTATCAGAAGCTATCGGTGAAGTTAAAAAGATTCAGTTGGGCGAGGAGTGGGATAGAGGGAGCTGGAGCAAAAGATGGTTTCTTTGACGGAGACCAGAATTTCATTCAGCATACACTGTGAACAAGGCTGAAAATGAAGCATGAGGGACTGCTGTGGAGTTCAGTCTGTAGTGAGCTTGTGTAGCATGTATGAAACCATGTGTTTCATCCCTAGCACTGTGTAACCCAGGAATGGTGAAGCTGCTGCCTCAGCACTTGGAGCAGCTCCAGGTCTCTCTTTCCTACACAGCAAGTTGGAAGTCAGCCTGGGCTCCACCACTCAATCAATGAACCAAGCAAACAAGCAACAAACAAAAGTAACAATTATTGAGACAATTTGAGACTTACTTTTCAGTTTGCCATTGATTAGTGCCTATGATTACATATACTGTTTCTGCACAGAAAGGTAAAAACAACAACAACCCCCCCCCCAGATCTTTAAAATTAAATTCTGGGAAAGGAATATTTCAAAAATAGTAAAATTCAGACACTGGATTTTAACAGAATTGAGAAGTTAACCAAACATGGTATCCTGGACCTTTAACTCCAACACTTGAGAGCTGGAGGCTGAAGGACAAAAATTGGAAGCCAATAACTCCAGGCCAGTCTGAGCTATGTGAGAACCTGGCTTAAATGGGTAGAATGTCAGGCAACACAGATAAGTGCATTCTGAGGATCAATAAAGCGTACAGTGGATAGTAATGGTTTTGAAGAACTGTAGCTAACCAAAGGCTCCTTGTCTCAAACCATGTAATTATAGTCATTCAGGAGCAGGGGAGGAGGTAACCATGGAGCTTCCTACCCTTTGTTCCCAGCAAACAAAAATGTGTTTGCCATTCACCACTCTTCTTAAACTACTTTAATTTTTATGAAGGCAGAACCATAGAACTCCCTAATCTATAATCTGAAAGTAATTATATCAATAAGTCTTAAGACTCAAACAACGGGTAGCTAGAACTTCAGTTTCATGTTGTAGTCTAATTTTAAGAAATCATTTCACTAGCATCTAAACTAGGGTGATATTCCATTTAGGATGAGAATTATCAGTGTGTGCTGGAGGTGATGTTTTTATAAAGCAGTATCAGCAACTGCTTTTCAGAGTATCAGGATTTAAGTAGATCAAGTCTGCAATCTCTTGGATTACTTTTACTACAAGAAAAACCGATACTGTAAGCATGCAATCTCAGGTATGTTGTCTAAACTTTAGCTTCTTCCTTTGTGAAATGAGAATGCTAAAATGCACTCTGCTGAATCATGTGAATTACATACACACAGTCTGGAACATAGTAATTAATAGAGAGATTATTATAGGAAATTATGTTCATGTAACATAAAATTGTACTTTAACATTGAAGGGCTCTAGCATGGCAAACATGGCGCTGGCAGATTTTGCCTTCTGCCTTTCTTCTTGCTAAACTGTTAGATTACATTCCTAATGCTAGACCTCAATCAAATATTATCCCTTTATTTGACCAGACTCATTCCTGAGACAACACACCAAGGTTCAACTATCAAAATTCATTATTTGGCCAGCATGTGCAACCAGGATTTATCAACGTGCCCTGGCACAGACTCTACCCTTTCTCCTGAAAACCCACTTGTGCAGAAGCACTGTTCTTCTTTGCCTGCCTGCCACTTGCTGCTATTGCTGTCACTCATCTGGGGTAAGAAATCTTTGTGCAGAGAATTCTGTGTCTGGGTGTGTCCTGCACCAATTTCAGGGGAGCGATCATGTTAATTATTATTATTTTTTTTGGTATGTGTGTATGTTTCTATGTATGTACGTTATGTATGTATCTTCTTCATCATATTAAGGTACATTCTCCCCCTCAAAAATATTCTTTAAATGAAATAGGTTGGGTTTGATTCAAACCTCTGAAAATTTCCAATTCTAACTTGGTGCTAAAGTCAGGAGACGTTTATTCTCCCGGTATATTGTACCCAATACTTCAGAAGCAATGGGATCCTGACTTGCCTGTAACATGAATCTCCTGACCTTTCATGGTGATTTCACCAACTGAAAAGAGTTTCACACACACAGTTGTGGCAAGGAAACAGACATCTGCTCACAGTAGTAGACACTGGCTCGGATGACAGGAATTTTCCATCCATGGTGGGAAAATCATGGAAATGGCGGAGCTACCGCTGGCTTTGGATTGGTCCTATGGAAAATACAGTCATAGTTCTGAGGAATCTCAGATAAGTCTTTCTTTTTTAAAAACTTTATTTTAAAAAAGTTTTTAAAAAAGAAAGACAAAAGAAAAAAATTTAAACATTTTTGCATAAATGTATACAAATACAATTGTGTCAGTGCTTGGCATTTTTTTTTTTTTACTTTTTTTTAAGGTTTGACACTCTGCATTAAGGTCTTACTAGTTACAATGAGCAAAAAGTACATGTAAAACAGGATGTAACCCAAAATTAGTCAACGTTTTCTTGGTGTGTAAGGATTGAGCATGATGTTTTTTGTTTTGTTTTGTTTTCTTTTTTTCTTGAACTTCACACAGTCTGTGAGTTGTTTCTGGGGCAGTCCGAGCCTCTGGGGTTAGTATTCCACTATCAGTGACTGCATATTATGTCTGTTCATTTGTGACTGGGTTATCTCACTCAGGATGATATTCTCTAGATGCAACCATTTTCTTAAGAATTGGGTTAAGTCATTGTTTCTGATGGCGGAGTAGTACTCCATTGTGTAAATGTACCACAATTTTTGTATCCATGTCTACTGAAGAACATCTGGGTTCTTTCCAGCTTCTGGCTATTATAAATAGAGCTGCTATGAACATTGTGGTACATGTATCTTTGTTGTATATTGGAGTGTCTCTGGGGTATATGCCCAGAAGTGGCATAATTGGATCTTCAGGTAGTACTATGTCCAATTTTCTGAGAAATCGCCAGACTGATTTCCAGAGTGGTTGTATCAATTAACAACCCCACCAACAGTGGAGAAGTGTTCCTCTTTCTCCACAACCTCACCAACATCTGCTGAAATCTGAGTTTTGGATCTTGGCCAATTTGACTGGTGTGAGGTGGAATCTCAGGGTTGCTTTGATTTGCATTTCCCTGATGGCTAAGGATGTTGAGCACTTTCTTAGATGTTTCTCAGCCATTCCATATTCCTCAATTGAGAACATTTTGTTTAGCTCTGTGCCCCATTTTTTAATAGGGTTGTTTGATTCTCTGGTGTCTAACTTTTTGAGTTCTTTGTATACCTTAGATATTAGGCCTCTATCTGATGTGGAGTTGGTAAAGATCTTTTCCCATTCTGTTGGCTGCCGTTTTGTTTTCATGACAATGTCCTTAGCCTTACAGAAACTTTGCAATCTCATTAAGTCCCATTTGTTAATCTTTGACCTTAAAGCTTGAGCCACTGGTGTTTGGTTCAGAAAATTCTCTCCTGTGCCTATGTGTTCTAAGGTTTTCCCTACTTTCTCATCTAATAGTTTCAGTGTATCTGGTTTAATGTGGAGATCTTTGATCCACTTACACTTGACTTTGAACAAGGAGATAAGAAAGGGTCTATTTTCGTTCTTCTGCATGCTGAGTGCCAATTGGACCAGCATCATTTGTTGAATAGGCTGTCCTTTTTTCATTGAATGTTAACTGCTCCTTTGTCAAAAATCAGGTGACCATATACATGAGGGCTCATTTCTGGATCTTCTATTCTATTTCATTAATCCACATGCCTATTTCTGTACCAGTACCATGCAGTTTTCAGCACAATTGCCTTGTAATATAGTGATTCCCACAGATGTTTTCTTGTTGTTGAGGATGGATTTCGCTATTCTAGGTCTTTTGTTATACCATATGAAATTGCACATTGATCTTTCCAACTCAGTGAAGAACTGGGTTAGAATTTTGATGGGGATTGCGTTGAATCTGTAGATTGCTTTTGGTAGGATGGCCATTTTTAAAATGTTGATCCTTCCAATCCATAAGCATGGGAGATCTTTCCATTTTCTAAGATCTTCCTCGATTTCCTTCTTTAGAGGTTTGAAGTTCTTGTCATACAGATCCTTCAGTTGCTTAGTTAGAGTCACACTAAGGTATTTCATAGTTTTTGTGACGATTGTGAAGGGTACCTTTTCCCTAATTTCTTTTTCCACATGTTTGTCCTTTGAATATAAAAAGGCTACTGATTTGTTTGAGTTAATTTTGTATCCAGTTACCTTGCTGAACTTGTTTATCAGCTGTAGGAGTTCTCTGGTGGAATTTGTGGGGTCACTTAAGTACACTATGATGTCATCTTCAAAGAGTGATGTTTTTACTTATTCCTTTCCGATTTGTATCCCCTTGATCTCCTTTTGCTCTCTAATTGCTCCAGCCAGGACTTCCAGAACTATATTGAATTGGTAGGGGGAAAATGGGCAGCCTTGTCGAGTCCCTGATTTTAGTGGGATTGCTTCACTTTTCCCACCACTAAGTTTGATGTTGGCTGTTGGTTTGCTGTATATTGCTTTTATTATGTTTAGGTATGGACCTTGGATTCCTGTTCTTTCCATGACTTTTAACATGAAGGGGTGTTGATTTTGTCAAATGCTTTCTCAGCATCTAGTGAGATGACCATGTGATTTTGTTCTTTGAGTTTGTTTATATGGTGGCTTACATTGATGGATTTCCTTATATTAAACCATCCCTGCATCCCAGAGATGAAGCCTACTTGGTCATAGTGAATGACCGTTTTGATGTGTTCTTGGATTCGGTTTGCAAGAATTTTGTTGAGTATTTTTGCATCAATGTTCATAAGTGAGATTTGTCTGAAGTTCTCTTTTCTTGTAGGGTCTTTGTGTGGTTTAGTAACAAGGGTTATTGTGGCCTCAAAAAATGAGTTAGGTAGTACTCCATCTGATTCTATCTTGTGGAATAGTTTGGAGAGTACTGGTGTTATGTCCGCAATAAATGTCTGATAAAATTCTACTCTGAACCCGTCTGGACCTGGGCTTTTTTTTGGTTGGGAGGCTTTTGATGACTTCTTCTATTTCTTTAGGTGTTATGGGATTATTGGATTAAGGAATGGTTTACCTGGTCCTGGTTTAACTTTAGGATCTTGTATCTGTCTAGGAATTCATCCATTTCCTCCAGATTTTCCAACTTTGTGGAGTATAGGCTTTTGTAGTAGGATCTGATGATTTCTTGAATTTTCTCAGTTTCAGTTGTTATGTTTCCACTTTCCTTTCTGATTTTGTTAATTTGTATACTCTCTCTTTGCCCTCTAGTTAGTCTCGCTTGGGGTTTATCAATCTTGTTGATTTTCTCAAAGAACCAGCTCTTGGTTTTGTTGATTCTTTCGATGGTTCTTTTTTTTTCTATTTGGTCTTTTTCTGCCCCAATTTTGATTATTTCTTGCCGTCTACTCCTCTTGGATGTATCTGCTTCCTTTTGTTCTAGAGCTTTTAGCTGTGCTGTCAAGTTGCTGATGTATGCTCTCTCCATTTCTTTTTGGAAGCCCTCAGGGCTATGAGTTTTCCTCTCAGTACTGCTTTCATTGCATCCCATAGGTTTGGATATGTTGTATTTTCGTTTTCATTGAATTTTAGAAAATCCTTAATTTCTTTCTTTATTTCTTCTTTGACACTGCTATCGTTTAACAGAGCATTGCTTAGTTTCCATGTGCATGTGGGCTCTTTGTTGTCTTTGTTGTTGTTAAAGACCAGCCTTAGACCATGGTTATCTGAGAGAATGCATGGGAGTATTTCAATCTTCTTATATCGATTGAGGCTCGTTCTGTGTCCAATTATGTGGTCAATTTTTGAGAAGGTGCCATGGGGTGCTGAGAAGAAGGTGTATTCTTTTACTTTAGGATGATATGTTCAGTAGATACCTATTAATTCCAGTTGGTTTATAGTCTCTGCTAGTTTTACAGTGTCCTTGTTCAGTTTCTGTTTCCATTGGTGAGAGTGGAGTATTAAAGTTTCCCACTATTATTGTGTGGGATGAAATGTATTTTTTGAGCTTTAGTAGGGTTTCTTTTATGAATATGGGTGCTTTTGTATTTGGAGCATATATGTTAAGGATTGAGAGTTCCTCCTGACAGATTTCCCCTGTAATGAGTAAAAAGTGTCCTTCCTTATCTTTTTTTGATAATTTTGGTTGGAAATTTACTTTATTTGATATTAGAATAGCCACTCCAGCTTGCTTCTTGGGGCTGTTTGCTTCGAAGTTTTTTTCCCAACCTTTTACTCTGAAATAGTGTCTGTCTTTGTCTCTGAGATGAGTTTTCTGTATGCAGCAAAAGGCTGGATTTTGTTTATGTATCCAGTCTGATAGCCTATGTCTCTCTATTGGGGAGTTGAGTCCATTTATGTTAATAGATATCAAGGAATAGTTGTTTCTCTTTTCTGCCATTATAGCTTTTGTAGGTTGAGTTGTGTCTGTGTCTCTTTCTTCTTTTGGTTTTCTTGCTTAGGAGTTTTCTTGTTTATACTAGGATGTAGTTCCCGTCATTGTATTGGGTTTTCCACCTATAATTCGTTGTAGTGCTAGGTTTGTGGTCAGATATTGTGTAAATTTAGATTTGTCTTGAAATATCTTCATCTCTCCATCTATGGTGATTGATAGTTTTGCTGGGTATAGCAGCTTGGGCTGGCACTTGTGCTCTCTTAGGGTCTGCATGATGTCTGTCCAGGCTCTTTTAGCTTTCATAGTCTCCAATGAGAAATTGGGTGTGATTCTGATTGGTCTGCCTTTATATGTTACATGACCTTTTTCCCTTACTGCTTTTAGTATTCTTTCTTTGCTTTGGGCACTTGGTGTTTTGACTATTATGTGTCGGGAGGTATTTCTTTTCTGGTCCAACCTATTTGGAGTTCTGAATGCTTCTTTTATGCTTGTGGTCATCTCATTCTTAAGGGTAGAAAAGTTTTCTTCTACAATTTTGTTGAAGATATTTATTGTGCCTCTTAGTTGATATTCTTCACCCTCTTCTATTCCTATTATCCTTAGGTTTGGTCTTCTCATTGTGTCCTGGATCTCCTGGACATTTTGGGTTAGGAGCTTTTTGGTTTTTGCATCTTCTCTGGATGTTTTGTCTATGTTTACAATGTTGTCTTCAGCCCCTGAGATTCTCTCTTCCATCTCTTGTAGTCTGTTGGAGATGCTTGTTTCTGTGACTCCTGATTTCTTTTTTAGGTGTTCTACCTCTAGGATTATCTCTTTTAGTGTTTTCTTTATTGTGTCAATTTCGGTTTGAAATTCCTTCTTCTATTCCTTCACCTCTTTGGTTCTGTTTTCCTCTAGTTCGTTGAGTTCTTTGAGTGTTTTTCTTGTTTCCTCTTTAAAAGCTTCTGATTCTTTTTGCTTTTCCTCCCATTCTTGTTTAAGGATCTCTATCATCGTTTTGAGGTATGATTTTATGTCTGTGTCTTCTTTTTCTGGAGTGTTTGGCATTCCAATGTTTGCTGTGATGGGAGAGCTGGACACTGCACTGGTGTTGCCAGGTTGTCTTGGTTTCCTTGGGATATGCTCTTTCGCTTTCCTCTTGCCATCTTGTTGTCAGTGATATGTTCTTCCCTTTCCCTTGTACCTGGTCTGTGTCCTTGGATCTCTGCTGGTCCAGGTGGTGGATGGTCTGAGCCCTGTACTGCGCCCCAATGCCGCCAGGTGGGAACAGAGGTCCCAATGCTGGGTTCCTGGTCCCTGGGTCAGGCAGGGCAGGGGCATGCTTTCCATGAGCACTCAGCAGAGATCTCTCTGCTCCCTGGTTTCTCAGATCCCCCTCTCACCAGTCCTTAACCTTTGGGAACTGCTGGTCCAGGTGGCACATGGCCCGAGCCCTCGATCATGTTAATTATTATAACCACAAGGTATGCACCAACTATGAAGCTTTTCAATGACTCTTTCCTTTGACCCGAATCTCAGAGCTTGCTTAGTAACAAGTGTGTAGAGCATATACAGTGCTTTTTAATACTGTCTTTTAGCTCATGATTTTCTCTTTCTGAATCTTTATGATTCTAAACTTATCTTCTCCTACCCAGCACCCAATCATTCCTCTGAAAAGACACTTAAAGACAGAGGGCTTCCTGAGTCTCCCTCATCCTTCCTCTTTTCTGCCTTCTGTTCATCTCCCCTTCTCTGTCTCTTCTTCTTGGCTTACTTATACCGACAAGAGAAACAGACATCATGGTCTTATAATTTCACATTTCTCTCCGCTCTGGACTCCTCATACCCACAGGGCTTAACACAAAGTTCAAAGAGCAATTAACAAATATTTTTTCTAGCAAAAACATGACAGGAGTGTAAAGACATTGACCTGGAAATGAAAACACATTTTGCAATGAGAAGTATTTACTGCCCCTTCCCCCCAAAAGCCATGTTTTTTTTTTTTTTTTGAAAATGCTAATTTGAAGCTTCCAGCTGTTTAGGTGAAATATACAAGCCACATCAGCAAAAGTGGCGAAGCAGGCGATTTTAGAGACGGTAATTACATGTGAGGCTGCTTCTATTATAGCTCTGCAAGGTTAACCATGCTCTCCAGTCCAGCAAATGGCATAGCATCAGGGCTGAAAGGGTTCAAATGCCGCCAGTCATAGTGGCTAAGGAGATGAGAGTTGAAGCTTTTGCAAACACCTGCTTACCCTGTAGTTTTCTTTTAAAATACCCAAGTAAGGAAGGACACATCAGATCCAAACATTCTTCTATAAAGAACAGTAATAAGCCCGGTTGTGGTCATGGCTCAACAATGTGGTGTGTCTCCCTTTTCTGTTCCTATTGAGATTTTTTTTCTCTCTGATATTATTTTTTCTCTTTTAAAAACATCAATTTTAACTGCTTACTTTTGTATTAGGCAGAATGATTCAGAGATGTGTATGTTGTGTAAAAGTATGTTAGTAGTTTTGAACATGCACATGTATAGATACACTTCATGGAAGCTGCAGTATCAGGCATCATTTCTTAGGAACTATTCACCTTGATTTTGTTGTTGTTTAAGAAAAATAGTTTCTTGCATCTATCACAACGTGGTAACAGGCCGAGCACTAATTAATGTTTGCAGACCACCCTTCTTTTTTGAGACGTGTTCACTGTGTAGTTTTGGCTAGCCTGAACCTTGTTGTGCAGACCGGCTGGCTCAACTCACAGTCCATCAACTGCCTTTGTTTTCAGGGTGCTTGAGATGAAAGGGGTGTGCCATCACATCCTGCTGGTCTACCTTGCTTTTTTGGAGGCATGATCTTTCTGGGACTCTGGGTTGAACTAGGCTGTCTAGTTAGTGAGTCCTGTTCTCAGCTCTCTCCAGGGCTGGGATGTCAGGTTTATGGCACCAGGCCTGGCTTCTTCCAGGTACACATGCTTGTGTAGCACACACTGAACATGCTTGTCCCTTCATTTGAGCATGTACTTGTAGGAAATGGGTGGGTCTCATTCTTGACTAGAATATTAGCAAGTAATGTTTTACTCCCTAGCAGAGAGCGAGATGTGTCTTCATTACATGTTCATACATGCTTGAATAGTAACCTGAAGAGTAATTACTCTACTTCTTATTCCCTTCACCATAGTGAGCATTTCCCCAAAACATAACCTAAATTTTGTTTTCTTTTCTTAGTCCTCTGTGCAGGCCAGCACCTATCATCTAAGGTTAGACCCAGAACTGATTATAGTGTTCTAAAAAATGTAAGGCTAGTGCAGATTGTAGCATTTATGGATTGCTGGGCGCCTGGAGCCCACCAGGTGCCACAGTGGCTGAGCAAGCTGTGTTTGTCACTGTTGTGAGCATGGCCACCAGACTTGTTCTGAAATTCTTCTCTTCCTTTTTTTTTGTATTTCTAGGATTTCTATCTCAGCCATTTTGTCCTGCTTGTGGCAGTTCTTTTGTGACTCTAGGGGGCTGAAGGATTCTGGTGTTAGAGTAGTGCATATAGAGACTGTCTCACAGGCTCTCCTTGGTCAGGTCAAGATATATGAGTTTTCCCAATTCTGATCACTTGGTGAGGGCTTCCTAGCCTGTCATGACAAGGATGTTGATAAACATGATGACATAAGAACCATAGGAGGGCTCAGGGAACAGGAAGCAAGGCAGGGCAGGTTTTCAGTAGAGAGAACTATTATGTGGCACCCTATATCTGGCACAGAAGAGGAGAGGATACAGGAAAGCAAGGCTACCAGGACAGAAAAGTATATGAAAAGACCTTAGGGTGGAGAGACTGTGTTGGTGTGTGGCCACACTGGTACCTGTCTGAGCTGGCTAAGCACAGGGCAGGATGACTGAAGGAGGAAGGAGCAGGGTTTGTGTGTCAGCTACTTTTTTTGTTGCTGTAACAAAATCCCTGAAAAAGACAACTTAAGGGGAGAAAGGTTTATTTAGACTTGGGGTCTGAAGGCATGGTCCTGGAACAGTTCTTGTGTCAAGGAAGGAATGGTATCAGGAATAGGAGATATAACCATACCACATCCAGTCAAGTAGAAAAAAAAGGTGAACACTTTGGTTCAGCTTGCTTGCAGTCTAGAACCATAGTCTACCCATGCACAGGTGAAGAGTAGGCCTTCCTTCCTTTTTTATACTTCTCTGGAAGCTCTCCCACAGCCATGCCCAGAGGTGTTTCTCCTAGGTGACTCTAAGTATAGTCACGTCAATAATGTGTGTCTTTTTTATTGTTATATTGGATATTCTCTGTATTTATATTTCAAATGTTATCCCCTTTCCTCCTTTTCCATCCCACTCCCCATCCCCTAGTTTCCATGAAGGTGCTTCCACTCCCAACCAGTCATGAGTTACCTCACTCAGGATGATAGGTTCAAGTTTGATCCAGTTGCCTAGGAATTTCATAAAGTCATTGTTTTTGGTAGCTGAGTAGTAAGTACTCCATTGTGTAAATTTACCACAATTTCTGTATCCATTCCTCTCTTGAAGAACATCTGGGTTCTTTCAACTTTCTGGCTATTATAAACAAGGCTGCTATGAACATAGTTGAGCATGTGTCCTTGTTAGATGTTGGAGCTTCTTTTGGGTATATGCCCAGGAGTAGTATAACTGGGTACTCAGGTAGTACTGTGTCTAGTTTTCTGAGGAACCAGCAGACTGATTTCCAGAGTAGTTGTACCAGTTTACAATCCCACCAACAATGGAGGAGTGTTCCTCTTTCTCCATGTTCTTGCAAGCATTTGCTATCACTTGTACCCCATTTTTAATTAAATAAATAGGGTTATTTAATTCTCTAGAGTCAAACTTCTTGAATTCTTTGTATATATTGGATACTAGCCCTCTATCAGATGTAGGATTGGTAAAGATCCTTTCCCAATCTGTTGGTTAGTATTTTATCTTTTTATCAGTGTTCTTTGCCTTACAGAAGCTTTGCAATTTCATGAGGTCCCATTTGTCCATTCTTGTCTTTAGAGCATATTCCACTGGTGTTCTGTTCAGGAAAATTTCCCCTGTGCCTATGTGTTCTAAGATCCTCCCCATTTTCTCTTCTAATAGTTTCAGTGTAACTGGTTTTATGTGGAGGTAGGTCTTTGATCCACTTGGACTTGAGCTTTGTACAAGTAGATGAGAATGGATTAATTTGCATTTTTCTGCATGCTGACTGCCAGTTGAACCAACACCATTTGTTGAAGAAGCTGTTCTTTTTGAAAAAGATTTGTTTATTATATACAAGTATGCTGTAGCTGTCTTCAGACACACCAGAAGAAGGCATCAGATATTACATATGGTTGTAAGCCACCATGTGGTTGCTGGGAATTGAACTCAAAACTTCTAGAAGAGCAGTCAGTCAGTGCTTTTAATCACTGAGCTGTCTCTCCAGCTCGAGGCTGTCTTTTTTTTTTTTTTTTTTTTTTACAATGAATGCTTTTAGATGCTTTATCAAAGATCAAGTGACCATAAATGTGTGAGTTCATTTCTGAGTCTTCAGTTTTATTTCATTGATCTATCTGCCTGTCTCTGTACCAACCAATTAGTAACATTCAGTTTTTAATCACAATTGATCTATAATACAGCTTGAGGCCACGGATGGTTATTCCCCCAGAAGTTTTTTTGTTTTTTGTTTTTTGTTTTTTTTATTGTTGAGAATGGCTTTTGCTATCCTGGGTTTTTTATTATTCCAAATGAAGTTGTAAATTGCTCTTTCAAACTCTATGAAGAATTGAGTTGGAATTTTGATGGGGCTTGCATTGAATTTGTAGATTGTTTGTATTAGGCAAGGTAGCCATTTTTACTATGTTGATTCTTCCAATCCATGAACATGGGAGTTCTTTCCATGTTCTGAGATCTTAAATTTTCTTCTTCAGAGACTTGAAATATCGTCATATAGATCTTTTACTTGCTTGGTTATGGTTACACCAAGATATTTAATATTCTTTGTGACTACTATAAACATTGTCAGTTCTCTATTTTTTTTCTCAGTCTGTTTGACCTTCGAGTAGAGAAAGGCTTCTGATTTCTTTGAAATAATTTTATGTCCAGCCACTTTGCTGAAATTGTTTATCAGCTGTAGAACTTCTCTGGTGGAAATTTTGTGGTCACTTAAGTATACTATCATATCATCTGCATATTGTGATATTTTGACTTCTTCCTTTCCAATTTGTATCCCTTTGACCTGTTTTTTTTTTTTTTTTTTTTTTTTTTTTTGCTGTCTGTTTGCTCTGGCTAGTACTTCCAGTACTAAATTGAATAGGTAAGAAGAGAGTGGGTAGCCTTGTCTAATCTCTGATTTTAGTGGTTTATCTGATCCTGATTTAACTTTGGTACCTAGTATCTGTCTAGAAATTTATCCATTTCATCCAGGTTTTCCAGTTTTGTTGAGTATAGGCTTTTGTAGTAGGATCTGATGATTTCTTGAATTTCCTCAGTTTCTGTTCTTATGCCTCCCTTTCATTTCTAATTTTGTTTATTTGGATACTGTTCCTATGCCCTCTCCTTAGTCTGGCTAAGGGTTTATCGATCTTGTTGATTTTCTTAAACAACCAGCTCTTGGTTTTGTTAATTCTTTGTATAGAATTTTTTTGCTTATATTTGTTTGATTTCAGCTCTGAGTTCGATTATTTCCTGCCATCTACTTCTTTTTGGTGTATCTGCTTCTTTTTGTTCTAGAGCTTTCAGGTGTGCTGTCAAGCTCTTATTGTATGATCTCTCCAGTTTCTATTTGGAGGTGCTCAGAGCTATGAGTTTTCCTCTTAGCACTGCTTTCATTGTATCCCATAAGTTTTGGTATGTTGTGCCTTTATTTTCATTAAAATTTGAAAAGTATTTGATTTCTTTCTTTATTTCTTCTTTGTTGTTTTTGTTGTTATTGATGACCAGCCTAAATCCATGGTGATCTGATAGGATGCATGGGATCATTTCGATCTTCTTATATCTGTTGAGGACTTTTTTTGTGACCAATTTTATTGTCAGTTTTGGAGAAGGTACCATGAGTTGCTGAAAAAAAAGGTATATTTTTTGTTTTATGTTGAAATGTTCTATTGATGTTTGTTAAATCCATTTGATTCATAACTTCTGTTAGTTTTGATGTGTCTCTGTTCAGTTTCTGCTTCCATGATCTGTCCATTGATGAGAGTGGAGTGTTGAAGTCTCCTACTATTATTGTGTGTGGTACAATATGTGCTTTGAGCTTTTGTAAAGTTTCTTTTATGAATGTGGGTGCCCTTGCATTTGGAGCATAGATGTTCAGAATTGAGAGTTCATATTGATAGATTTTTTTCATGCATTTTTGATAACTTTGGGTTGAAAATCTATTTTATTCATTATTAGAATAGCGATTCCAGTTTGTTTCTTGGTTAGAATTTTTTTCTTAGTTTTTCTTGTTTCCATGCTTGTCTGCTTGGACAATTTTTTCTCAGCCTATTATTCTGCAGTAGTGTTTGTCTTTGACCCTGAGATGGGTTTCCTGCATGCAGCAAAATGCTGGGTCTGCTTTACCTATCCAAAGTGTTAGTCTATGTCTTTTTATTGGGAATTGAGTCCATTGATGTTAAGAGATATTAAGAAAAAGTGATTGTTATTTTTGTTGTTAGAGGTAGAATTATGCTGGTGTGCTTTTCTTCTTTGGTGTTTGTTGCAAGATTAGTTTCTTGATTTTCCTAAGGTGAAGTTTCCCTCTTTGTGGTGAGGTTTTCTATCTATTATTATTTGTAGAGCTGGATTTGTGAAAAAATATTGTGTAAATTTGCATTTGTTCTAGAATATTGTGGTTTATCTATTTATGGTCATTGAGAGTTTTACTGGGTATAGTAGCCTGGGATGGCATTTGTGTTCTCTTAGGGTCTGTATGATGTCTGTCCAAGATCTTCTAGCTTTTATTGTCTCTGTTGAGAAGTTTGGCAAAATTCTGATTTGTCTGCCTTTATATGTTATTTGACCCTTTTTCTTTACTGCTTTTAATTTTTTTTTTGTTTTGTGCATTTGGTGTTTTGACTATTATGTGTTGGGGGAGTTTCTTTTCTGTTTCAATCTATTTGTAATTATGTAGGCTTCTTGTATGTTCCTGGATAGCTCTTTCTTTAGGTTATAGAAGTTTTCTTCCATAATTTTGTTGAAGATATTTACTGGGACTTTAAGTTGGGAATTTTTTTTATCTCTTCTATACCTATATCCTTAGTTTTGGTCTTCTTACTGTGTCCTGAATTTTCTGAATGTTTTGGGTTAGGAGTTTTTTGCTTTTTGCATTTTCTTTTACTATGTCAATATTTTCTATGGTATCTTCTGCATGTGAAGTTCTCTCTTCTACCTCTTTTTTTTCTTACAACTTTATTTAAAAAAGAGAGATACATGTCCAGATTTTTAAAAGAATTTTAGCATAAAACTATATGAATATATTTTTGTCAGTACTTAATTTTTTAAAAGGCTTGATAGTGTGCATTGGAATCTTACTAGTTACCATAAGCATAAAGAACATGTAGAACGGACTGTAACATGGAAATAGTCAGTTATCCTGGTGTGCATAGATAAAGCATAATGATTTTTAAATACCAAAAATAGCCACAAGGCTATATTCTTAGCTCTTGAATTATTAATGAATTAAGGTCTAGGTGTATCACACTTTGAGACAATGCTATACACTCCCCCCCTAAGGACTGTGGCTTTCACTTTTTGGCCTTTTTTTTAAGCTTCATATGGCCTGTGAGTTGTTTTTAGGGTATTCAGAGCTTTCTGGGGCTAGTATTCAATAATCAGTGACTGCATATAATGTCTGTTTTTTGGTGATTGGGTTACCTCACTCAGGATGATATTCTTTAGATACATCCATTTTCCTAGGAATTTCATAAAATCATTGTTTCTAATAGCCGAGTAGTACTCCATTGTGCATATGTACCATAATTTTTGTACCCATTCATCTACTGAAGGACATCTAGATTCTTTCCAGCTTCTGGATATTATAAATAGGGCTGCTATGAACATGGTTGAGCATGTGTCCTTACTGTATGTTCAAGCATTTCTGGGGTATATGCCCAGAAGTGGAATAACTGGGTCTTCAGGTAGGACTATGTCCAATTTTCTGAGGAACTGCCAGACTGATTTCCAGAGTGGTTGTACCAGCTTACAACCCCACCAACAGTGGAAGAGTGTTCCTCTTTCTCCGAATCCTCTCCAGCATCTGTTGTCATTCGAGTTTTTGACCTTAGCCATTCTGACTGGTGTGAGGTGGAATCTCAGGGTGGTTTTGATTTGTGTTTCCCTGATGGCTAATGATGTCCAGCACTTCCTTAGAGGCTTCTCAGCCATTTGATATTCCTCAACTGAGAATTTTTTGTTTAGCTCTGTACCCCATTTCTTAATAGGATTGTTTGATTCTCTGGAGTCTAACTTCTTGAGTTCTTTGTATATATTGGATATTAGACCTCTATCAGATGTGGGATTGGTAAATTTCATTTCCCACTCTGTTGGCTGCCATTTTGTTTTCTTGACAGTGTCCTTGGCCTTACAGAAACTGTGCAAACTCATTAAGTCCCATTTGTCAATCTTTGACCTTAGAGCACAGCCACTGGTGTTCTGTTCAGGAATATTTTCCCTGTACCTATGTGTTCTAAGGTTTTCCCTACTTTCATTTCTAATAGTTTCAGTGTACCTGGTTTAATGTGGAGATCTTTGATCCACTTGCACTCAAGCTTTGTACAAAGAGATAAGAAAGAGTCTATTTTTATTGTTCTGTATGCTAAGTGCCAGTTGAACCAACACCATTTGTTGAAGAGGCTGTTCTTTTTCCATTGAATGTTTTCAGCTCCTTTGTCAAAGATCAAGTGACCGTATGTATGAGAGTTCATTTTTGGATCTTCTATTTTGTTCCATTGATCTACCTGCCTATCTCTGTACCAGTACCATGCAGTTTTTAACACAATTGCCTTGTAATATAGCATGAGGTCAGGGATGGTGATTTCCACAGATGTTTTCTTGTTGTTGAGAATAGATTTTGATATTCTAGGTTTTTTGTTATTCCAGATGAATTTGCAAATTGCTATTTCTAACTTTATGAAGAATTGAGTTGGAATTTTGATGAAGATTGCATTGAATCTGTAGCTTGCTTTTGGTAAGATGTCCATTTTTACAATGTTGATCCTTCCAATCAATGAGCATGAGTGATCTTTCCATCTTCTGAGATCTTCTTAAATTTCCTTCTTCAGAGATGTAAAGTTCTTGTTATACAGGTCTTTCACTTCTTAGATAGAGTCACACCAAAATATTTCATATTGTTTGTGACTATTGTGAAGGGTATCTTTTCTCTAATTTCTTTCTCAGCATATTTGTCCTTTGAGTAGAGGAAGACTACTGATTGGTTTGAGTTGATTTTGTATCCAGCCACTTTGCTGAAGTTGTTTATCAGCTGTAGAAGTTCTCTGGTGGAATTTTTGGGGTCACTTAAGTATACTATCATGTCATCTACAAATAGAGATATTTTTAATTCTTCCTTTTTTATTTGTATCCCTTTGATTTCCTTTTGCTGTCTAATTGCTCTGGCCAGGACTTCCAGTACTATGTTGAATAGGTAGGGAGCGAGTGCTCAGCCTTGTCTAGTCCCTGACTTTAGGGGGATTGCTTCAAGTTTCTCATAGTTTAGTTTGATGTGGGCTATTGTTTGCTGTATATTGCTTTTATTATGTTAGGCATGGACCTTGTATGCCTGCTCTTTCCAAGACTTTTAACATGAAATGGTGTTGAATTTTGTCTAATGCGTTCTCAGCGTCTAGTGAGATGACCATGTGGTCTTTTTCCTTGAATGTGTTTATATGGTGGAACACATTGATGGGGTTTTGTATATTAAACCATTCCTACCTTCCTGGGATGAAGCCTACATGACCATGGTGAATGATAGTTTTGATTTGTTCTTGGATTCAGTTTGCAAGAATTTGGTTGAATATTTTTGCATCAAGGTTTATAAGGGAGATTGGTCTGAAGTTGCCTTTCCTTGTAGGGTCTTTGTGTTGTTTAGGATTGAGAATTATTGTGGCTTTGAAGAATGAGTTGGGTAGTGTTCCATCTGACTCTATTTTGTGGAATATTTTGGAGAGTATTGGGATTAGGTCGTCTGTAAATGTCTGATAGAATTCTACACTGAAACCTATCTGGTCCTGGGATTTTTTTGGTTGGGAAGCTTTTGATGACTGCTTCTATTTCTTTAGGTGTTGTGGGATTATTTAGATGTTTTATTTGGTCCTGGTTTAACTTTGATATCTGGTATCTGTCTAGGAATTCACCATTTCCTCCAGATTTTCCAATTTTGTTGAATATTTTCTTTTGTAGTAGGATCTCATGATTTATTGAATTTCTTCAGTTTCAGTTGTTATGTCTCCACTTTCATTTCTGATTTTGTTAATTTGGATACTCTCTCTTTGCCCTCTAGTTAGTCTGTCTAAGGGTTTATCAATCTTTTTAATTTTCTCAAAGAACCAACTCTTGGTTTTGTTGATTTTTTGGAATGGTTCATTTTGTTTCTATTTGGTTAATTTTTGCTCTGAGGTAATTTCTTGCAGTCTACTCCTCTTGGTTTATATGTTTCTTTTTGTTCTAGAGCTTTCAACTGTGCTGTCAAGTTGCCAGTGTATGCTCTCTACAGTTTCTTTTTGGAGGCACTCAGAGATATGTGTTTTCCTTTTAGTACTGCTTTCATTGCATCCCATAGGTTTGGGTATGTTGTGTTTTCATTTTCATTAAATTCTAGAAAAGCTTTAATTTCTTTCTTTATTTCTTCTTTGATGATGCTATCATGGAGTAGAGCATTGTTCAGCTTAAATGTTTATATGAACTTTCTGTTGTCTTTGTTGTTATTAAAGACTGGCATTAGACCATGGTGATCTGAAAGGATGCATGGGAGTATTTCAATCTTCTTATATCTATTGAGGCTTGTTTTATGTCCAACTATATGGTCAATTTTGGAGAAGATGCCGAGAGGTGGTGAGAAGAAGGTTTATTCTTTTGTTTTAGGATGAAATGTTCTGTAAATGTCTGTTAATTCCAATTAGTTCATAACCTCTGCTAGTTTCAGTGTTTCCTTGTTCATTTTCTGGTCCCATGATGTGTCCGTTGAGGAGAGTGGAGTGTTGAAGTCTGGCACTATTATTGTGTGTTGTGCAATGTATGTTTTGAGCTTTAGTAAGGTTTCTTTTATGAATATGGGTGCTCTTGTATTTGGAACATATATGTTCAGGATTGAGAATTCATCCTGATAAATTTTCCCTGTAATGAGTAAAAAGTATCCTTCCTTATCTGTTTTGATAACATTTGGTTAAAAATCTACTTTATTCGATATTAGAATGGCTACTTCACCTTTTTTCTTGGAGCCATTTTCTTGGAAGTTTTTTGTTCCCAATCTTTTACTCTGAGATAGTGTTTGTCACTGAGATGAGTTTCTTGTATGCACCAAAATTCTGGATTCTGTTTATGTATCCAGTCTGATAGTCTATGTCTCTTTCTTGTGGAATTGAGTCCATTTATGTTAACAGATATTAAGGAATAGTGATTGCTGTTTCCTGCTATTTTTGCTTTTAGAGGTAGAATTATGTCTGTGTGTCTTTCTTCTTTTGGTTTTCTTGCTTAGTTATTTTCTTGTTATTTCTAGGATGTAGTTTCTTTCTTTCTGTTGGGTTTTCCATCAGTTATTCTTTGCAGGGCTGGATTTGTGTTCAGATTATGTATAAATTTAGTTTTGTCCTGGAATATCTTGGTCTTTCCATCTATGGTGATTGAGAGTTTTGTTGGATATAGTAAACTGGGCTGACATTTGTTTTCTCTTAGTGACTGTATGATGGCTGTCCAGGATCTTCTAGCTTTCATAGTCTCTGTTAAGAAGTTGGGTGTAATTCTGATTGGTCTGCCTTTATATGTTACATATCCTTTTCCCCTTACTGCTTTCAGTATTCTTTGTTGTTTTGATCATTATGTGTTGGGATGAGTTTCTTTTCTGGGCCAATTTGTTTGGGGTTCTATAGGCTTCTTTTGTGTTCATGGTCATCTCCTTCTTAAGGGTAGGGAAGTTTTCTTCTACAATTTTGTTGAAGATATTTACTGCGCCTTTTAGTTGATATTCCTTGCCCTCTTCTATTCCTATTATCCTTAGGTTTGGTCTTCTCATTGTGTCCTGGATCTCCTGTATGTTTTGGGTTAGGAGCTTTATGGCTTTTGCATCTTCTCTGACTGTTTTGCCTACTTTTCTATGTTGTCTTCAGCTTCTGAGATTTTCTCTTCCATTTCTTGTAGTCTGTTGGTGATCAGCATCTGTGATTCCTGATTTCTTTTTTAGGTTTTCCATCTCCAGAGTTGTCCCTTTTTTTTTTTTAATTGTTTCTATTTCCATTTTCAATTCTTTCATCTGTTTGGTTGTGTTTTCCTTTTTTTTTTTTTTTTGCGAGAGTTTTTTGTTTCCTCTTTAAAAGCTTCTATTTGTTTATGTGTGTCCTCCTGTGCTTGTTTAAGGGAGTTTATTCATGTGCTTCTCGAAGATCTCCATCATCATTGTGAGGTATGATTTCAAGTTTGAGTCTTCTTTTTCTGGAGTGTTTGGCAATCTACTGCTTGATGTGGTGGGATAGCTGCGTTCTGATGTTTCCAGGCTGTTTGGTTTCTGTTACTTAGGCTCTTTCATTTTCCTCTTGCCATCTTGTTATCTGTGATTATACATGGTCTTGTTGTCAGTGACTGGCATCTGTCTCTCCTGTGGATCTGAGAGCCAGTGGACTCAGAATGAAAATTGCTTCTGAGTGTTTGGCCTTTAGTGGGCAGGCAGTGAGTTCTGTCAGCAGTGGCTCAGCTCTGTCTTTGTGGGCTCAGGTGTGGGAGATCTTATGAGGCTGTTCTGGGAGCTCAACCCTCTGCCCACAGATCCTGAGTACTCCTGGCAGGAACTCGTTCTCAAGGCGAAAACGGACCCTTTTCCAGATATCACAGTACTCTCTGCTCTCTGAGAACTCCTGGTGTGCTCTCCCTGGGCCTATGTGTCAAGCTCCCCTCTGGTCCAGGTGTATAAGGGCTTGTAGAGCTGAACTTCAAGCACTGCCTTTCCAGGCAGACTCAAGTTCTCACTGACAAAGGCCTGTGCCTTACTGTGGGCCTGTTCATTCAGTCCACAAGCACGGGCTTTTCGGGCGGATCCCGAGTCCCTCTTCCAGAGGCCTGGCCTTTACTGTGGGCCATGGTGGCACCTTTTCCATGAGCTCTGCATAGCCCTCTCTGTGCTTTGGTTACTCACAGCACAATCTCACCAGGTCTGTGTCCCCGGATCTCTGCTATTCCAAGTGTCAAAGGGCCTGTGCCTTTGGTCTATCTTCTATACCTTGTATTCTGTTGGTGATGCTTACATCTATGACTTCTGATCTCTTTCCTAGGTTTTCTATCTCCAGAGTTGTTTCTTTTTGTGATTTCTTTATTGTTTCTGTTTCTTTTTTTTTTTAGATTCTGGATGGTTTTGTTCAATTTATTTACCTGTTTGCTTGTGTTTTCCTATAGCTCTTAACGTGATTTTTATGTTTCCTTTTTAAGTGCTTTTTCCTGTTCACTGTGTTCTGTATTTCTTTAAGAGAGTTATTCATGTGCTTCTTGAAGCCCTCTATCATCATCATGAGGTATGATTTTAAGTCAAAATCTTGTTTTCCTCCTGTGTTGAGATATTCAGTTCTTGCTGTGGTGGAATAACTTGGTTCTAATTTTGCCAGGTTGTCTTGGTTTCTGTTTCTTAGGTTTCTGTGCTTGCCTCTTGCCATCTTGTTATCTGTGATATTAGTTGGTCTTGTTGTCTATTACAGGAGCTTGTCCCTCCTGTGGGCCTGTGAGCCTGTGAGCTTAGGAGTGAGAGTGCTCCTGAGTGATCAGCTGTGTTTGTGCTGGTTGTAGGTTCCAATGGCAGTGGGGCGGCGCTAGCTCTGGGTGGAGATGGAAACAGTAAGAACAATGTATGTCTTAATTTTTTTTGTTTTATTTTTTAAATTTATTCTTTGGTAATTTCATACATGTGTATAATTCTGGTCCCATTCAATACCTGTCTGTCTCTTTTTCTTCCCAACTTGTTTTAAGAAGCTTGATAAAGAGAAGAAGTACTTAGATTCTTTAGAAAAGTGTGTGACATTATTGCTACTATTTTAGGAGATGGTATTTTAACCTGATGTAAGAATTGAAGGTTCTGGGATTCTCGTAGGTAACTGTAGAGATAGGCCAATAGAGAAGATAGTGGCCTGAACTAGAGAGAATGGCCAAATCTGAACAATAACAATTATTAACAGTGTGACACAGTGAGATGAAAAACCCTCTGCTTTTATCATTCTTACAATGTCAATTATGAGCCAAGATTCTACTGTCAGAGTGGGGCTAGTGAAGGAAGCACATGGGGGCAGTGGTGTGGAGGTAGGGGCATAGAGATAGGGTCACAAGAGGTGGGTTCATAGAGACAGGGGCATGGAGGCAGGGAGATGGGGGGCAGGGCTCAAGGTTTTCTGATTCTTGGACTGCTTAAGAATAAGTACTATCTAAAAGTGAAGAGACTGGCCTTCCAGGGTGTCATACTCCTGTCCTTTTGTGTTCTGGAACCCACTAGACTTTCTGTAGGAAATCAGGTGATTCCCCATTCTCAGCATAGACCACAGCCTATCCCCATGTGACCTGTGTGCTTTGAATGGGTCATAACTAGTGTCTGAATCAAGAAGAAACAGAGACCCAACACTGTGTAAGAAGAGGCTGGGTTATAGTTGAGACACTGAATCAATCATTCAAAGTACTACAAAACAGAATAAAACCTCACACATAATAAAACTGAAACAAAAAAGAATTAACTACTAACAAATTAACTTGCTGGCAGACATCCTGTCAGACAAAACAACAAGGGGTCCTAAACTACATTCTATGAAGCATAATTCAGGGAAGGAGTCATTTTAGGGTGAAAGGAGTTGAGCTGGGGCATACAGTAGGTCCCTTAGTGTCACTGTGGAGCACTAAAGGGCATCTCTGTAGGGACAGGTTTTTCCAGGGATCAGCAGTTGAGTTGCAAGAACTCATGGCTTAGTCCTGTCTTGATAAGTACACACTGCAATGTACTTTCACAATCTTCCTTTAACAGCAGAGCAACACTCTGTTTACCATTTATTAAGTATGCAGGTACTCAAAGAACAGACTTTAACCTTTCAAGAGGAACTTCATTAGCCACTTTATTGAAAGGCAATTAGATTGAAGATGGGACAAGCTGTTCACTACCAGCTGCTATGTGGTAGAACTTGAACTGAATTTTGGATTTCTTACAGGACAAGTTCTCAGTTTATTGCTGTTGCCCAAGCTTGGTGCTGTTTCAGTGTTTCTCACTTCCAGTGAGATTTCAATAGTTTAGTACCTTGTGGGATGTTGTTTGGCAGGAAGTTCTTTTTGTGTTTTTTTTCCCTTTTTATTAAGAATAGGTTCTTTTCTCATACCATATAATCTGAAGACAGCTTCCCAGCCCCTCTCGCTACTCTTTCTGGTTCCTTCCCACATCCTTTCTCATCTGGATCTACTCTCTTTTTGTCTCTTATTAGAAAAGAACAGGTTTCTAAGGAGATGACAGCAAAACAAATATAACAAAATAAAATAAAAACAATCACGTCAGAATTGGGCAAATCAAGCCAACAGAAAAGGAAAAAGTCAACAGCGGGTACTAGAATCAGAGACAGCGGGTACTAGAATCATTCACACACTCAGGAGACCAGCTAACATACTAAACTGATTTGCCCAGTTGCTTTAGAGCTTTCTTTTCCTAATGTTCCTCACCCTCATTGTCTCCCTGAGCACTGGGCAAAGAGATTTGACGGAAACACCCCATTTAGAACTGTGTGTCCCATGGTCTCTCCCTCCACCTCATAATGTGGTCTTCACCTTGGTCTCTGTGTGTTCCCATCTGCAGGAGAAGGCCTTTCTGATGATGACTGAGCAAAGCACTGATCTATGAGGATATAGTGTATATACACTGTGAGTATAGCATTAGTAGTCATTTTATTGTTACTTTTTTCTTTTAAGATCAGTAATATTTAGTTTTATCCTAGGTCTCTGGGCCATCTAGTTCCTGGGTTTTGGTCACTCAAGCAGAGTCAGACATGGGTTGCACCTTATGGAGCAGGCCTTAAGTCAGACATTTGTTGGTGACTCCCACAAAATTTGTGCCTCCATTGCTCTTCTATTCCATACCATTATATTCCAAGGGCATATATTCCAAACAGGTGCTGGGCATCTGTGCTCCATTTATTTACACAGAGGCTTTTCATAGATGCAGAACAGTCTCGTGAGAAACACAACTGAGCTCCCATTGATACCAAACTCCACTAACACATTACAAAGGGTTTTGCAGGTGGGACATGTTGTAGAGAAAAGATCTTTTGGTTGGGCTGGTGCTTTTGTTTCTTTCTTGGTAGCTTTTTCAGAAATGTCTAGTCCTCGTAGTTCTAACTCTTCTAGAGGTGTGTGTGTGTGTGTGTGTGTTTGTAAGTATATATGTGTGTCTGTGTGTGTCTGTGTGCACATGTGTGTTCATATGTCTGTGTATATTGTATATTTGTGTTTGTCAGTCTGTTTTTCTCTGTTTCTATCTGTCTGTCTCTTGTTCTCTCTCTCTCCCTCCATCTCTCTCTCTCTCTCTCTCTCTCTCTCTCTCTCTCTCTGTGTGTGTGTGTGTGTGTTTGTGTGTGTATGTATGTGTGTGTGTAATATTCACCTTTTTTTTTTTGTTTTTTTTTGTAGTCCATGTAACCTACCTAACTCTGTTAGTGGAGTTTGGTATCGATGGAAGAAGAATTATTTTTCTTATGAAACTGTTCAGTATCTCTGTGAAGATTCTGTGTGTATATATAACTGGAACATAAATTTCCAGCACCTATTTTGCTGATACTCTTGGAATATAAGTAAAGGGTATATGGATTCCTAACCTAATATTAACTGGGAACCAAGATGAACAAGTATGCAGACAGCCTTTCTTCAGCCTTCTGGATGGCATCTTTGCCATTCTATCTTTAAGACACTTGAATCTTTGCTTGAAAGGTATATTTTAACATGGAAACATGGTTATTATATCTCATTTTCCGTCTCTCTCACTCCAGGCCTTCTAGTTAAAGTTAGGGCTCAGCTCCTTACTTCTATTGAAACTGTAAATTTCAATTCTCTTCCTCTTCCTGACTTTTCTGCATGTAGAACCTATCACAATATACTACACTTGTCTTATTTTTTCTCAAAGTAAGGATTTCATTTTAAAGACAGGCACCTGAATGTCAGAAGTAGCTGTCTTGGAATGGGGAACAGGGTTTTTCATTACCACGGTCGTTTCTTCCTTTGTACTTTCCCTGGTTTGTAATCGTAACGATCTCTCCAAAGCCAGGCTTTTTGAAATGGAGATGGATGCCATGGAGCATGTGACAAATTTTGTTTATTTTTTTTTTTTATTTTTGATATTTCAAGACAGGGCTTCTTTGTGTAGTTCTGCTTGTCCTGGAACTCACTCTGAAGACCAGGCTGGCCTTGAACTCAGAGATCCATCTGTCCCTGACTCCCTTGTACTGGGATTAAAGGCATTTTACTACCAGCCTTTAGTGTTATATCAAATAGATGTACAATAAAGTAGAACCCTGAAAGCAGAGCGCATGTGCTCAGAACTAGTGAAACAACTCAGCATAAAGGTGTTCGCGGCAAAGCCTGAAGAGCTGTGGACCATCCTGTGGACTGTATAGTGGTACACTCACACAATTAAACAAACAGCTGTAAAACAATTTAAAGGATTAAAATACCATGGCCTTGAGACCAAGTGGGTGACTAATCACCCCATTTTCTAGAAATTTCTTCTGTTTATCCCAGGGCACATAAAACGTCACAGTGGGAATGGAATTCTGGAATTTTGAAAGAAATTGAAAACTTTCCTTGAAAGAAAGCTCTGTCAGAAACTCAACTGTCTCTACTTCGAAGCCAGTTTCTGTGGGAGCTCTTTGTGTGCGTTTGGTGTGGGTGTTCTGAACACCTTGATTTTTGCTTTGTTCTTGTTCTTTTGCTGTAAGTCTCATCTGAATGCTTTTCTCCCCATCCTCTCTCAGCTGGGCTCTCCAGCTGACTCCTGGGGGATACCAACAGCTCCTGTAGATAGTGTTCCCTTTTATTTGCTCTCTCAGTGGGGGATCCTGCAGCCTGCTTTGCTGGTTTGATGATGCTTTGTTGTCTGCTGCTCACTTTTTATTATTTTACCTGTTGCTTTTTCTGTATTTAATGAATGTATTCACTCAAAGCTGAGAATGGCTATTGTAGATTATTGTCCATAAAATAGCACAGAAGATTCTCACACCTGATGTAGATGCCACAGTTCCTCATGAGGATGAATGACGACTATCCACTGCAGCCAAAAAGAGAGAAAATTCAGCAAGCAGGAAGGCACATTGGGCCAACCCTCTCGAAGCAAGATGCAAGTATCCAGAGTTTCTTCCCGGTTGTAGTCACACAAAATGTCCTTCAATCAGCCATGGGCAAAAGTGAGCTGGTGTTGATCAAGGAGGCTCATTACACTTAATAGCCAGTTTTTTTGTTTTTATTTCCTTTTTGCTGGAGCTCATTGAAATGCCCCATGTGTCTGCCTCTGTCTGGCATCCCAAGCCCCCAGCGTTCAGGCACATAGGAACAGGGAGTTATTCTTCTCAGTTAGTGGTTGGAACCATCTCAATTCTATGCCTTTTGGAGGTCAGTCAAAGTCACATTTCATAAGCAGGGACTTATTTTACTTTGAAGAAGACTAATTTTATTTCAAACTCTCTCTCTCTCTCTCTCTCTCTCTCTCTCTCTCTCTCTGTGTGTGTGTTTGGTGTCGAGGAGTATGTGTGCACATGTGAGCTCAGAGCCCAGAAGAGAAGCTAGAATTACAGGTAGTTGGAAGCTTTCCAACATGGGTGCTAAGAACTGAACTCAGGTCCTCTGCAATCACAGGGCATACTCTTAGCCTAAACCAGCTGCCTCTCAGGGTAGCTCTGGGCTCTTTCTTCTGTGTGGCTCATTAGGTTTATTTAGGGCTGATCTAGCCCATGGAGGAAGGTCCCATGATACTCCTTTTAGTGTTTTTGGAGAAAGCCCAATTGTTCTAGAAACCCCTTTCTTTTTAACGGTGGGAAGAACAAACGAGCCTCAGAAGAAGAGTCAGTAGTTATAATAAATTAAAAGCAATTCTTCAAATGGGCCAAATGAAAATCTTGTTTATAGGGGCACCACAACTTGATCCAAGCAAGCGTGCATAAAAGCTCTCTTACCACAACCCTCCATCTGCCCTAAGTACGTGTCGGAACAGGAAAACATGCTTGTGCAGGAGCCTGGCACACACTTAGAGGATCCTGCGGCTGCCGACCTGCCTAAGTGCTGACCGCAGGGTAATGTATGGTTATCACACCAAATAGTGTCTACGTGCCAGGACCTTATTGTGTCTGGTTCCGACAGAAGGTTCCTGTTTCCCACCTTCTCACATGGATGCCCTATTTGGCACTTGGTCTGTCGGCCTTTGAGTTGCTTTACTGATTGCTTTTGGTTTCAGTGTAGGATTCTGTGGGACACTCTGCAGATGCTAACCCCAGTTCCATTTACCAGCGAGGAAAGTAAGACAGAAAATAAGGTAATTGTGTAAGCATAAAGTGAGCATAATAACGGACCTCAGGTGCAAGCCTCCAGAATCCCCAAAGGCTTAGACCACCCTAACTTTTAAGTCCAACTAGAAATTTTCACAAACCGTTACGGAAAGCAACCAATGTGAGTAGTTCCTGAGGTAGGCGTACAGGATGAGTAGGGAAGGTGGACTCAGATTTCCTGAACTTACATCCTGAGGCAGGTAGCTGAAGGCATAGAAGACTTAGTTATGCAATCACCTAGGGGAAAAAAAGTTCAGGAAGATAGGACCATTTGAAGAAAAAGTTCCTATTGTTCTTCTGAACAATCCCTTACACCACAGCCTTGAATGGCTGGCATGAAGGATTTCCGAATTTCCGAGTTACTAAGTAAACAACCTTTGCAGGATTCCTGAATGCTTGGGGAAGCTCTGGCTTGGAGATTTTAATTTCCCGCCTTTAGCTCAAATGCCCGGGGTGTGAGTGTCATCTAGTGGCGCAGTGAGGAACTACACCGAGAAAGAAAGTCGCTCTCAGCTTAAGGTTCCTCAGTGCAGCTATCTCCCAGCATTCACTCTGGCCTGTGGAGTTTTGGCTACAGTAAGATGGCTTGATAACCTTATAACGAAACGTGGAGAGCTTTATTATAAATGCTTTTGGATGGACTTGTTTAAACTGAATTTGAATTGAGCTAGAGAGATGGGCTCTGTGGTTTCAGAGGTCCTGAGTTCAATTCCCAGCAAGCACATAGTGGCTTATAACCATCTGTAAGAGTGTCCAATGCCCTTTTCTGGTGTGTCTGAAGATAGCCACAGTGTTGTCAAATAAATAAATAAATCTATCTTTAAAAAAAGCTAAGTTTGAATAGTTAACTTTGAACATTTGTAACTATTTACACTCAGGAAGTTTCTGCTATTTGAATTAGCAGCTTTCTACCTTTTTGGCTCCCATATCTACATGGACTCTAATAATTTGAATATTTGTTCTTTTTAAAAATGTACTTTAGGAGCTTGAGAGATGGACCAATGGTTAGGAGCACTGACTGTCTTTTCAGAGGTCCTGAGTTTAATTCCCAGCAACTACATGGTGGCTCACAACCATCTGTAATGGGATCTGATGCCCTCTTCTGGTGTGTCTGAAGACAGCAACTATGTACTCATACATAAATACATTGTTAAAAATGTACTTTAATTTTAATCATGTGTAAATATGTGTCCAAATGCTGGTCTTGCACATGAATGCTGGTGTTCTTGGAGGCTGGAAGAAGGCATCTTATCTCCATAAACAGACACTTTGAGATGCCCCGTGTGGACACTGGGACATGAACTCAGATCCTCTGCAAGACCAGCACCTGCTCTTGGCTTTGGACCATCTCTCTGGCTCTGGATATTTGCTCCTTTCACACTGTTCCAACGTTGCTGAAATTATTCTTCCTCTACTGCCAACAGGTTGTAAACCTGTGCCACCATGTCTGCCTCTGGATTTATCAGTACTTTTCTATTTAGCCTATCCCATTGTTTAAAACTCTCTAAGAAGTGTTAAATTTACTTGAATTTATTTTTCTTACTTAATACTCCCTTCTGTATTATTTTGACAAGTTCATACATCTTTTTTAGTGTTGAGGCTCCCATATAAGCCACCCTCCATGCTGTCTGCGTTCTCTACAGAGCCTTATACCTGTGCATATCTATACTGTTTCCCTCGTGAAGAGACGGTGTCGAGAAACCCAAAAGGCATGGTAGGCTAACAACAACAGAACAATGGTAGGCCCCACAATAACATACAAGGAAAGATTTTCTTCAGTCCCTCTCTCCTCCTCTATCTACTCCTCTTTCCTTCTCCCTTGCTTCCCTCCCTTGCATGCCTAGGACTGGAACTGTTTCCATAGGACTTTATGGGAAGACAGAAAGGAATCCCTCTTGGGTACTGATTTAACACTCTGAGATCAGCAGAGCCCAGGTACCATCTGGCTGGAGCAGTGATCTCTATCTGCCCAGAATTTTCTCACAATTAGATCTTCACATGAAGAAATGCTTTAGCTAGGAGACACACATCTGTCATGGTTAGGGAATGAAAGGGTAGAGTCATCCCGTACCATGTCTCATAAAGTTTTGCATTTTGTTGCTTGACTGAGTGTTCTTCCTAGTTTTCTCCTCTTTCCCTCTCTTACATTGGTATGTGACACCTCACCTTTCTGGTAGTAATGTGTGCTGGCCAAAACCTCTTAGCAATTTACAGGTGATCTAAGACATCTCTACTATGTATTCTGTCTTAGGGTTTCTATTCCTGCACAAACATCATGACCAAGAAGAAAGTTGGGGAGGGAAGGGTTTATTCAGCTTACACTTCCACATAGCTGTTCATCACCAAAGGAAGTCAGGACTGGAACTCAAGCAGGTCAGGAAGCAGGAGCTGATGCAGAGGCCATGGAGGGATGTTACTTACTGGCTTGCTTCCCCTGGTTTGCTCAGCTTGCTTTCTTATAGAACCCAGGTCTACCAGCCCAGGGATGGCACCACCCACAATGGGCTGGGCCCTCCCCCCTTGATCACTAGTTGAGAAAATGCCTTACAGCTGGATCTCATGGAGGCATTTCCTCAACTGAGGCTCCTTTCTCTGTGATAACTCCAGCTTGTGTTAAGTTGACACAAAACCAGCCAGTACATATTATTTCCTCAAATTTGGTGAGGTTGTAACGTATCTAAACTATTTTGTGAGCTTGTTTTCAGCAGAAAGAGAATGTAATATCAGTTCACTATTACCTTAAACCTTTTTTTTTTCACAAGTATATAGAAATCTATGAGGAAGAAGACAGTGGCAACAAGTGGCTTCTATTGAGTGTTAATTATCAGTATAATGGCATACACTCTACATTGTTCTAGTTTGGTTCATGTCTTTGTTCATGTCTTTTCTCTCTGCCGTTATTAGTTCAGACCTCTTCAATCTTTAGAAATGTCCTCTGCTCTAGGTCTACACACCCCTCCTGCCCTCCAGGGACCACCATTGTCCCTTTTAGTCTGTTCTTTAAGACTCTCTATAGATATATAAGGATATGTAGGTTAATAATGATTGTCAACACAACAGGGTATCAGATGAGCCATGAGGCATGTCTGGAACAGGGTTTCTAGACTGGGTAATTGAAATGGGAAGACCCAGCCTACATGTGTGCATCACCCTACTGCAGACTTGGTTTCAGGCCAATTACAGCACAGTGCTGAAACACCTGTTCTGAAGACCAGCACACATCCCTCTCTGTTTCCTGGCTTCATCTGCAATGTGATTCGCTGCCTCAAACTCCTGCTACCATAGAGTCTTTAATCCCAAATAAATCCTCTACCCTAAGTTGCCTTTGTAAACCTACCACAAAGCCTACTCACAAAGATCTGACTCACAAAAGCTTAACTTTTTCTGCCCTCTCTCTTTTCTCCTCCCTTCTTCACCTTCCCCCTTTTCTTTCTCCATCCCTTACCTCACTCAGCACTGGCCTAAGCCTGAGCACTTTCCCCCCAATTCCCCTCTTTGAAATGCCTGTTCTTGGTTGCTTTCTGGGTACCTGTTTGCTGAACCTCCATGGCAGACTCAAAGGAGCATTTCCTGCTCCTTCATGGAGATGAAAACTCACATCCCTAGGTGGGTTTTCTTTTAAACTGCAGCACAATTGTCCTCAAGCTCTCGATAAAAGTTACAGTGCAGAAATAGCCCACAGGTAAAGGTGCTTGCACCAAGCCTTGTGATTATCCATAGTAGCCAATTTGTGCATATGTGCTCAAGTGTATCTGCAGCATAAGTTTCTGGGATGAACAGGAAGTGAAGCAAAAGGCACATTTCTTTTAATTGTCCACCAACTACATCACCACACTTCATATCTATGTTAACAGAGCAGGAAATGCCTTTAACCTTTCTCCTGTTCTCCTCTTCAGTAAAAACAAATGAGTTGTTGGGGCATGGCTGAGTTGTAGAGTGTACACTTTATATACCCAGTGACCTGTGCTCATTTCCTTAGCACTAAAAATCAAAACCCCCAAACCTCTAAAGCCATGAGAAGTTCTTTGAGAATTAAAAGAATCGTCGTGCTTTTTATCTTGATTCTTGAACTCTGAATGAAACTGGCCCTTTCTACTGGTCATGAAAAACAGGCTTCTGTCATGTGACCACTGATTTTATTGGCCTGCGGTCATCCTCGTGCTGATCTTAAAAGACCTTTTCAACATTAAGGAAAGAAAAATCTTTTTCCGTAAGAAGTTTCCTTAATGTTTTGTCTTTATAGGTTTGCTTTCCATGTAAAAATTTAAGTTTTATTTTACCAAGTTATCCTTTTACATGATGATCTATGGGGTTTGTGACTCAGGCAGGAAAAAAAAGTTTAAGATGCTTTCACAGGTCTTCTTTTGCTATTTTAGTGCAGTAACCTAATCCCAGTTCAGATCTTATTACTCCAAGTGTAGTCTGGATGATCTAAGGAGGACCATCCTTTTAGAGCCCCTGATCCCACTCAGGTTCTGGAAATAAGCTCATTTCCCCCTCTCCCTGAAGGTTACTTGTTCAGGTGTTTGGTCACACAACAAGAAACTAACAATGTCATCCTTCACCAGACCCCAAATCTGAAACAGAGAAATAGATCAATGACAGCCCTTCTGTAAGAAGCATAAACTTGGAATTGTCTCACTAACAGGTGCGTGCTGTCGCACTTCCAGCTAGCCAACCCTAGGCACTGTGGTGAGAAGATGCTCCCTATCCTTGGACTATTGTAATAAACTTTTTTTCCAAGATATGTATCAAACTGATTTAATGAGGACTCACAAACTTCAGCCAGAGCCCAAATCTAAGGGCCCGGTAGCCAATGGCCCTTTCTGAGCAGGATACTTCACAGTGCTCTTTGCTCATTCATCCAGGGCTCCATAGTCTCGGCACATCCAAAACTGGACCCCTAACAACTGTTGTCTGTGGGGTTCGGGTGCTATTTGTAAAGGAGCAAAGTGAATGTGAAGCAGGCTTCAACTTCATAAATACATGGCAGAAAGCCAGAGAACTTCGCATAGGAGACTAAATGGGTATAAACTGGTTACCTTCATCTAGATTCTGAAGTAAAATTTATGGAATGATATCCAAAAACAGCCAAAGGACTGGGGCCTCCCCATCCAGAGTCAGAGCCAAGAGCAGCTGACTCAGCTATTGCTTCTCCTCTGTCTTCTCTGAGCTTTACCATAGTAGCTACAATGGAGTCAGGGACAAAGGGGACAAAATTGATGGAATAAAATGGCACCAATCAGAGTGTTTGCAAAGTCTGACCTCCAAGCCAACAACACTCAGAACTTAGGGCTCTTCACTGTGACCTTAGAAAGTCAATTTGTCAGTTGATACAAGCTTACAAGGTTAGCACTTGAAAGACTGAGTGAGGAGAATTTTAAGTTTAGGGCTAGCCAAGGCTTCATGGTGAGACTCTGTTTCCAAACAACAGCAATAGCAGTAATAACAATGGGGGGAAGAAACTCAACTAAGGGAGTGGTAAGGCATATTCTGGCTTTAAGTTCCAGAGGCCATGGTCCATGGCTTTTAGATGTGTAATAAGGAGAGAGCCTGCAGCTGTAAATCTGCTCACATCATGGCAGCTGGGGAGGAAAATAAGAGAGAGAGGGGATGGGGAGAAGGGGATAGAAAAGCTGGGGTCCTAATATCTTGTTCAAGGGCATTTTGCTGTTGTAAGACCCGAGGAGTCTTAGCTCAGGAGCTTGACCCACAGAACACAATTAGACGATAGACCTCTGTAATAACAAGAGGTTTATAATTCCATGTACATGGGGTTGCTCAAGCGGAACAGGGGAGGAAAGGGGGGAGAGACTTTGGCAGTAAGGTTGTTGACAATTTGTAGTTTTCTTTGGAATTCAGTACAGGGTGGGGGAGGATGGAGAGCTGTTCTTAAAGCAGTCATTTTTGTTTTGTCTTAACTCAGCTTGGTCAGTATTGCTTGACCTGTCCACTGAAACTTTGTTTTAACATTTTCAGAACCTTGTTTATATATTTCAAAACTTTGAGGGGTTTTGTCCTTGTTTTGTTTCTCAGAATTGGGTGATTAGAACATTAGCTAATTATGACATTCGTCAGGACCCTATCTAGTGGGTCAAGTGGCTATCAGTCAGTATATTCTGTGGTTTTTCTGAGAATTACTCTGGGCCATTGTTTTTATTTTTCAGGCACAGGCAGGATCTCATAGTCTTGGGATAACTGGAAAGTCTCTGAGTCTGACTTCAGCCATTTATGTGTCTTTAGGGCCTCAAATCCTAAGAATGGTGTGTTTTGGAAAAGTCTCAGAGCCCCTAAAAACTTTGTTTTTTACATCATTGCCAATGATGTAAGTTGCTTCTCTTAAAGAGTATATACACATACATATATACACATGTATGTGTATGTATATATACAAGTATATATGCCTATACATATATATGGAGATATAAATATGGAAATAAAGGATATACATACATACATATGTGTGTGCATGTGTGTGCGTGTGTGTGTGTGTGTGTGTGTGTGTGTGTGTAGAAAAAGAAGTTTTGTATTGGGTTTATAGATGCATATGTTGTCTGGCTTTGAAGCAAGCCTTACTGCATGAGAATCAGAAACTGTCGTCATGTGGACAGCTGTGCTTATTTAAAACAACTCTCTAGGTAACTTGGACACACACACATACACACACACACACACACACACACACACACACACACTCACAGCCATTTCAGAATTGAGCAGAGAAAAGGAGTTAGGGGGCAAACAGTGCTCGGGAATTTACTAGACATCTGTCAGACCCCACCCTCCCAAGATTTCGACTTAATTGCAAAACAATTAAGTCCTTCTTTTCTGTTGATTCTTGCTGCATTGGTGATTCAGAATCTCAACTTTAAAACAGTTAAATTTGGAAAGATGCACCCTATTCACCTTAGTGAGGTGAAAGCCACCAGCTTCTAAACTGTGGATTAAGAAGAGGGCTAGGCAACCCCAGGTCAATCCCTGCACTTTCTAGGGTCAACCACTTTAGCTGGCTCAACAGCAGTCAGGGAGGGAGAGTCTTGGTTCTTCCTAGGACCGCTAGACGGCAGCACTAGACTTCAGCTTCCACATGAAACAGGAAGCCTGCACAGCCAGGCTCTGCTGTCTGGTACCAACTTCCAGCTTTCGATGTTTCATAATCCTTAGAGTACCCTGTGAGGCAGTTATGCCTTAGGTATTAAAATTTATATGTACACAGTGTGGGGCGCTGCCTGCACATTCTCCATTACAAGATGGCTCTGACATCTGGCTGGAGTTAGCAGTAAACAAGTCATGTGTGCACGCGCTGGGTAACTTTCCACTCCTTGAGCTCTGCCTCTCCCGTGGCGTCATATGACCTGATGAGTTTCAACCAATCAGGGGGCTCCACGTCCAAGGCAAGGACTGATTCCTATATAAGGGGACGGGCTAGATAGTTTGGGGTCTTCGCTTCTACTTGATGTAAGCTTATGCTCTGCCTCTCGAGAACATTAAAGCTATACCGCAGAAGAATCCTATTTCGTGTGCCGCGTCGTTCTTGCAGGCGAGACGGTTGCGCGGGACAACACAGTATCCTCTTTTTTAGACTACATAAAGCAGTTGTTTATTACCTTAAAGTTCTCAACCATCATTTATACTGTGTAGGCTTGTGCTTATCTGAACAAACACAAGGGATATTGAAGACACATGCAAGCCATGATTTACTTCTTTGTTTCACTTCAACACGTGTTGCAGTAAACACCCTGACAAGAAGCAAGTTGGGGAAGGGAGGGTTTATTTGGCTAACACTTCCAAGTCATCGAGGGAATTCAGGGGAAAGCAGGACATTGAAGCAAATGGTGAAGGAACATGGCTTGCTGGCTCACTCACAAGCTCAGCTAGCTTTGTTCTTAATGACCTGCCTAAGGGTGGTGCCATGCACAGTGGAGTAATCTGAGCAATGTCTCACAGACATGCTTGCAGGCCAATTCTCAATGGAGGCTTTTTTCTCAGAGATAACTAGGACAGATACTGTTCTAACTATAGAGAAGCCAAAGATACATCTCCTATAAGGTGTGTGTGTGTGTGTGTGTGTGTGTGTGTGTGTGTGTGTGTGTGTGAGCGTGCGCGCACATGTGAGTGTGCAATAGAAGCTAAAACAAATAACCTGCAACAGAAAGAAAAGTATAAATTGAAGGCAGAGATTGTCATATAGGAAGGATTTGTGGTCAAGAGAAGATGTCCCAGCAAACAAAGAATGCAAAGACAAGCCTCATCTTTGCCATTGGTGAACATACAGCTTAGTTTTTTTCTCTGTCACCAGGTGGATGAAGAACTTCTGTGTTTTCTTCCTTTCTTTGAAAGGTTAAAAACCACACAAGATCACAGACATGCAAAGAAGTTAGTGAAATACAATGTAAAAAGCACAGTTTAATATTTCCACAGTGTGGTTCCGCTCAGAAACCCATAGCACAGCTCTCAGTCATTTGCTCTGTGAGAGCAGGGTGAAGCTTCTGTAGTGCTGTTTTACTGTTTCTGAGGTGTGGAGAACTGTTTGTTCACTCCAGGGAGAGTTAATGTTAGACTAAAGCAGTGGTTCTCAACCTTCTTAATGCTGGGACCCTTTAATACTGTTCCTCACGTTGTAGTGACCCCTAACCATAAAATTAGTTTGTTGCAACTTTATAACTATAGTTTTGCTATTGTTATGAACCATAATTTAAATATCTGATATGCTAGGCCCCAATAGGTCATGACTCACAGGCTGAGAACCATTAAAGAACTCCATTCATGTCAGCATTGCAAACCAGCTTAAGACTTACAGGGGTGTGGGTGAGGAATTATTTAGAAGAGTATGGATGACTACAAACAGAGGCATCACTAAGAAGTTCTGCCAGAGCATGGATGAAGAAGAGCCTTGGATGGTGTTAGTGTTCCTGCTCCCGTTCTTATCTTTCCATCCCCTGTATACTCTGTGACCCCAGAAGCCAGGTGCAGCTGCTGAAAACACTGGCATAAGAGGCTGTACAACTGAACTCTTGGGCAGGGGTGAGCAACCCTCCCATTTACTTCTATAAGGAAAAGCTAATTGTGGGTCCTGTGAGGCTCTGTGAATGTGGGCAAGCATAGCTGTATTGACTGTAGGTAACACTGGCTTGTCACGGTTGGAGAGCTGAGTTCCATAGCTCGTGGGTTCTTCAGAACCTCTTTGTTGATTGCCTTCTGCAGGAATGTCTTCATGAGTGGACCTTGGTGTCAGGGTCAGCATCATCTGGGTTGCCACTGCTTGTCCTTTGCAACATTAGAGGATTGCTTAATTGGAAATGCAGTATATTTCTCTTTTCTTTACACACATTGAGAAAAGAAACCATAGCAACAGTGAAATCAGAACACTGTGAAACATGTTGCAAAAGAGCCTAGAAGACATTGCAACAGAGCCTGCTGGGTTGCGCTGCAAGTCCACCAGCAAACAAAAAAGTCA
The DNA here is from genome assembly GCF_963924665.1 of Micromys minutus. Lineage (NCBI taxonomy): Eukaryota > Metazoa > Chordata > Mammalia > Rodentia > Muridae > Micromys > Micromys minutus. The sequence goes on along the minus strand of NC_137985.1, from coordinate 4,714,683 downwards.
GTTTTTTTTTGAACAACTTTATTTTAAAAACAAAGATAAATGTACAAATTTTAAACATTTTTGCATAAAAGTATATGAATACATTTTTGTCAGTGCTTGGCTTTTTTTTTTTTTTTTTTTTTTTGCAAAGGTTTGATAGTGTGCATTAAGGTCTTACTAGTTACAATGAGCATAAAGTACATGTAAAACAGGATGTAACCCATAATTAGTCAAATTTTTCTTGGTGTGTAAGGATTGAACATAATGTTTTTTTCTTTTCTGTTTTTTTTTTTTCTTGAACTTCACACAGTCTGTGAGATGTTTATGGGGTATTCAGAGTGTTTTGGGGTTAGTATCCCATTATCAGTGACTGCATATTATGTCTGTTCTTTTGTGACTGTGTTATCTCACTCAGGATGATATTCTCTAGATGCATCCATTTTTTTTTTTTTAAGAATTCCGTTAAGTCATTGTTTCTGATAGCTGAGTAATACTCCATTGTGTAAATGCACCATAATTTTTGTATCCATTCATCTACTGAAGGACATCTGGGTTCTTTCCAGCTTCTGGTTATTATAAATAGGGCTGCTATGAACATTGTGGTGCATGTGTCTTTGTTGTATATTGGCCTGTCTCTGGGGTATATGCCCAGAAGTGGAATAACTGGATCTTAAGGTAGTACTATGTCCAGTTTTCTGAGGAATCGCCAGACTGATTTCCAGACAGGTTGTACCAGTTTACAACCCACCAACAGTGGAGAAGTGTTCCTCTTTCTCCGCATTCTTGCCAGCATCTGCTGTCATCTGAGTTTTGGATCTTGGCCAATCTGACTGGTGTGAGGTGGAATCTCAGGGTTGTTTTGATTTGCATTTCCCTGATGGCTAAGGATGTTGAGCACTTCCTTAGATGCTTTTCAGCCATTTGATATTCCTCAATTGAGAACTTTTTATTTAGCTCTGTACACCATTTTTTAATAGGGTTGTTTGATTCTCTGGTGTCTAGGTTTTTGAGTTCTTTGTATACCTTGGATATTAGGCCTCTATCTGATGTGGAGTTGGTAAAGATCTTTTCCCATTCTGTTGGCTGTCGTTTTGTTTTCATGACAATGTCCTTAGCCTTACAGAAACTGTGCAATCTCATTAAGTCCCATTTGTCAATCTTTGACCTTAAAGCATGAGCCATTGGTGTTCTGTTCAGGAAATTTTCCCCTGTGCCTATGTGTTCTAAGGTTTTCCCTACTTTCTCATATAATAGTTAGGTGTTTTGTTTTGTTTTTTGTTTTTGTAGAAAGAAGCTTGGTGAGTGGGGTCTCCTGTTATTCCAGGGACCTATCTTTTAGGTCCATTTGGCTTATAGCATCAGTTAGACCAGCATTATACCTGCCTATTAGTGAGAGTCTGGTATTGAAGTCTTCTACTATCAGTGTGTGAGGTCAGTATCTGATTTAAGTTGTAGTAGAGTCTCCTTTATGAACTTGGGTGCTCTTATGCTTGGTGCATAGATGTTAAGAATTGAAATGTCCTTAGTGGAGTTTTCTTTTGATGAGTATGAAGTATCCTTCCCTATCTCTTCTGATTAGCTATGGTCAGAAGTCTATTTTTTCATCTATTAAAATGGGTATACCAGCTTGCTTCTTGGGTTAATTTGCTTGGAATATCTTTTTCCATCCTTTTACCATGAGGTGCTGTCTATCTTTGATGTTAATGTATGTTTCTTGGAGGCAGCAGGAGGATAGATTTGTTTGAATGCAGTATGCTAGTCTGTGTCTTTTTACTGAGGAATTGAAGGTGTTGATATTGAGAGTCATCAAGGAGCAGTATCTATTGATTCCTTTTATTTTCTTATAATGGTGTGGGCTTCCCAACCATTTGATTTGCTGGTCTCAAACAACTTATATTTTTTTGGTTTCTAGGATATGGTCAACATGATTGGGTTGAAGTTTTTCTATTAGCTCCTTTTGTAGAGATGAAGTCATAGATAGATTAGGCACTGATTAAACTGTTTTTATTCTGGAGTGGTTTTTTTTCTTCATTAATTGTGATTCAAAGTTTTTCTGGGTATAGGATTCTAGACTGGCATCTATGGTCTTAGAGATTATAGAATATCTCTCCAGGCCTTCTGGCTTTTAGAGTTTCCACTAAGAAGTCAGGTGCAGTTCTAACAGGTCTGCCTTTATATGTTGTTCGGTCTTTCTCACTTAAACTCTTAATATTCTTTCTTTGCTCTGTACATTTAGCATTTTGATTCTTATGTGGTCAGGGAACTTTCTTTCTGGTTTAGTATGTTCATAAACTTCTTGTACTCTGGTCATTATCTCTTAATTTAGGTTATGGAGATTTTTTTCTGTGATTTTATCAAACATATTTTCTGTTCCTTTGATCTAGGTTTCTTTTCCGTCCTCTATTCCCATTATCATATTTTTGGTATTTTCGTAGTGCCCCATATCTCCTGGATGTTTTGTGCCTGGATGTATTTTATATTTAACTGAAGTATCCAATTTTTCCTACATTGTTTTCATTACCCAAGAGTCTCTCCTCTGTTGCTGAGGCTTATCTCTGAGGTTTTTGTTTGATTTTTCAAATCTTTCATTTCTAGTTTTACATCATTTTTTAAGTGACCTATTTCTACTTTCTGTCATTATTTTTTTCTGTTTTTTTATTCCACTATTTGTTTGTGTTTTTACAGAACTCATTAAGGTCTTTATTTATATATGATTTTAAGGTCCTTGGACATATACTAGCTATTTTGAAGTTTTTGCCTTTTGCTTTGACTATATCATGGTTCTCAGGGCTGTAGTAGGCTACTGTGCTCTGGTGGAGACATATATTGTCTTGGTTTTGATGATTGTGTATTTGAGTTTCTGATGATTGTGATTGTAGGTATAGATATGTGGTCTTGTTTTGGCCAGAAATGAAAAGTGCAAGACAATTCTGAAAATAAATGCACTCCCTACTTTATTGATTAAATTTAATATTGTAAGCAGAAAAAAGTGAGCCAAAAATGAGCAGATCAGAAGGTTTAAATCAAATCTGGCTTTCTGGATAAGGAAGCCATAAACCCTAAGAGAATCACAAATTGAGGCCAAATAGGACACTTTGCTCTGTGAGCTGTCCTCACATGTGAAGGCTCATTGTTGTATCTTGTTTGTAGTGTTTTTTTAAAAATTCATTTTGTATAGGTTAGACTCAGAGTCATTTGAATCAGTAGCAAGTTGATTCTTGTTTCTCTATAACTTTGGATAGATCATTGTGTGATAAGTAGACAGAGAACTAAAGTTTAAGACGTTTTGACTAGCATGCTAAATATAGTGCTTAGGTTTTTCCCCAGTGCCTTCTATCCACAGCCAGTATCTGAAGAGTTTACTCATGCTAAACAGTGGAAAGGTTACAATAAGTTTCTCTCTTTGCTTTCAAGGTAGAGAAAATTTAAATATGTCCTTTATTAATTAATTTTTGATTTGTTTGACTTGCTCAGATCTTCTGAGAAAACAACTACTGTCAGCACAGTCTTCTTCAGGCTTCTTTTCATACCTGCTCACATGGGACAAAGAACGTGTTGAGTTCTCTATACCTATTTTTTTTTATTTGATACATTCTCAGTATATCAGCCCAACAGAAACAACTTTGGCTGATAATCTCCTAACTTCTGGATGAGAAAATGTACTCAGAACTAAGTATTTTACCTCGAGGACAGGAGAATACAGCCTGATTGCATGAGCTCACTAACTCAGTCATGCTTTGTAGGACCAAGGGAAATGAACTTTTTATCTGCAGGTTCAGGTGATGCCCACATGTCTTGAGCATATGTATTTCTTATATATGAGATCATGTGCACAAAGCTCAATTTATTATTATATAAGAATAATTAAATACATTGGGCAACGTTTGGACATCTAGAAGGAACATCTCTTTCCTATTCTAGTCCCTTAATTGTTAGACACTTGCTTTAAGTGTAACATACTTTCTATCTTACCTAGGCTCTTCAGCCTACTTCTGGGAGGTGAAATGGCTTATTTAATTAATGAGTCCAAAGTGCTTATGGGATGAGGGATGCAGTTTACTGGGCTTCTTAACTGGGCTCCAGAGGACCAAATACAATGCAGTCCTAATGATTGGATTAAAACTTGGCTTTAGTGTTTAGTTTTAAGACATGTTTTACTTTTTCATGTTTGCAAAGCATTAATTAGACTTAAAATAAGTGAGAGATTTTTTTCTTATATAAAACCCTACTGTTAGAAGAATCAGATACTCTAACTGGTTGGTAACTGGTTACCCAGCTGAAAAATAGTAGAATTAAGAATTTGCTGTTTAAAAATGTGACTTAACTATTTTACTTATTTTCATTTCATTTTAAGCATATAGCTGCTTGCTTGCATGAATGAATATCTGTGTACTATGTGTGTGCAGTGCCCTCAGAAGCCAGAGAGGGCATCATATTTCCCTGGGCTTGGAGTTATAGACAGTTGTGGACTACCCTGTGGGCGCTGAGAAAAAACCCTGGGTCCTCCGAAAGAGCAGCCAGTGCTCTTAACCCTTCAGTCATCTTTACCACTCTTGAGTCTTTTTGAGGCAGAGTTCAGGTTAAAAGATTTGTTTTGATTTATTTGTAGCATTTATTGTTAACTATATTTTTGTCAGCACATGAACAGTACTGAAAATAAGCAAGCTTATACTTTTATGATGTAATATCACTGTACCAACTGAATGTACTTTTCCTTTGACACTGACATTGAATGATGAGTTTAAGGGTTCACTACACAGGAAATAAGTGTTAGTTTTCGTAACTTGGATGATATTTTTCACCTTGATGTCATACTCAAATTGCCTCGACCCATAGAAAAAATAGAAGAAGCCTAGAAGGAAAGAGGTGTGGTGAGTTATCTTGTACAACACAAACTTTTCCCCTGCATCATGATTTTATGATCATAGAATCAATATCACTGTGAAGAAAAATGATACTGTAGATACTGTAGTTTGCTTTCAACGCACTCCATGGGAATCACTTAGGAAAAAGCCAACACAAGTATCAAAAGGTCTCTGAGTGCGGTAGGAAGTCCTTGGCTCTCATGTTCGATTTCAACAAGGTATCACAATGAGGGGGAAAGAAGAGCCATTTGAGTTTGTCCTTGAATTCACTACCCTTATTTCTATAGATGTGTAACATATGTATCTATTTCAGGTTTTTTGAATTCTGTTTAGAGATCATGGAGATAATTAATTCAGCATTCAAATGTTTTTAAAAATTATCATTATGTGTGTGTGTGTGTGTGCATGCGTGCCATGCCATGGTATGTGTGTGGTGGTTAGAGAACAACTTTGTGGATTTGGTTTATCTCCATCTCCATGTAAATTTTGGTCATTAGCATGTACTGCTGAGACCTTTACCCACTAAACCCTCTCAATGGTCCTTAAACAATTGTTTTAGACTATGAGTTATTTGATGGCCCAGGCCATTGTGTTTGAAAATCTTGTATCTGGACATTGTGTATTAAGTTGCCTAAGATTCTGGGCTGAGGGATATAGCACAGTGACAGAACATTTGCATAGTACAAGAAGAACTCTCAGCTCAACTCACAGTATAGCTAAGAACTTTAAACTAAGCAAACCCCAATCAACCAACCACCAACCAACCAACCAACCAACCAACCAACCAACCAACCAACCAAAAAACCAATTGCTAAACAATTTTTAAAAATTTCCTGGGTCTCATCATAATCTCACTGCCTAAAATACTTGAAGCATAGTTTTTCATAAATGAACTCCAAGCTAGCTATCTTAAACTATATATGTATAAGTTATGAATGTATATAATATATATGTATGTATGTATGTATATGTCTATGTATACGTTTAGAAATCATTCATCTTGTGAGTTTAGTTTTCTTTCACATATTTGGGGCTCTTTTAGATCTTAGATCAGGATAACTTAAATTAATTTTAGTACTTTCTGCATAGAGTAAAATAGCATCTCAGAGTTCAGTTCCGAACTTTTTGGCTCAGCTTGATAATGTCTACAGGGGTAATGTCTATCAACCAGTCTATGTACTTGAGAATGGTAACACTCTGCTAAAATCAAATACTAGCTCTTTGTGCTGTCTTTTATTATAGTGGAGGCATTGGCACTCACCGTTACGTTGGAAAACAGCATCCACACGGAGGCCAATTCCTGGGAAGTGCTTCACTGTCCTCTGTGGGAATCCTTTGTCCATTGCTTGTGCAATCTCATCATACCTGTGTGCAAAGATTTCAAAGACTTTTTTCTTTTCGATATCTGTTTGGTGAGCTTAATCTCTCTACTACCCAGTTTAGAGTCATTATGGGAACTGAGCAGGCCTGGTAGAGAAAAACATCTAATTGGGCAAATGATAAATAGGGCCATGGTAGAGATCATGTTACCGTGTGTGTGTGTGTGTGTGTGTGTGTGTGTGTGTGTGTGTGTGTGTGCTCAGATGCCACTGCATCCAACTTTTGACGTATTTCTGGGAATGAATTTATGTTCTTACAATTGTAAGATACATGGTTTATTGACTGAACCACCCCCCCAGCCTCTACTTACCATCTCCAAGGAAAAGGGCCACAGTATCTGTCAGAGTACTTCCTGAAGAACTGTTAAATCAAGTGGAAGCTCACCTTGTACCTCTTCTAGATTCTGACTGGCTATGCTTCTGCCATTGACAATTTGGTCGGTATCAATATTCTTATTATTTTTATTGTTTTTATTTAAGCTGGACAGAGTTTATTAGATTCATTCAAACATCTTAGTTTGATAAGTGTCATATACTGGATATTGCCTTTAACACAGTTCACTCTGAGTTTGTAGATTTGTTTTGTTTTGTCTATATTGGGGTAATGCTGTCATGGATATATTTCTCTCTAATCAAACAACAGAGTTACCTCCAGCACCAGATGCCAACAAAAAAGAAGGTTTTCCTTGTATTATGATCACAGATGGCTGCATCAATTTTCTTCACTTGTCTTGGAAACCCGAGTGTGTGGATGGATTTGGGGTAATCAGTTAAGACAGAATCCCCCCTTATCACCCAGAAATGCTCATCTAGAGAGAGAAAGGTCTATCATCAGATATCTTCTGCTCTGTGTCTTACAGGGAGAAAGAGATGACTTGTGAAGTTTGAAAATAATTGGAAACTCAGTTTCTCTCAGCACTTAGTCCAGTAACCTCATGCCTCAATTGTGCTTCTTTTCTTGCCCTATTTATTTTTATTTGCTAAGTGTAACACTCCTATAAAAGGGAACATAAAAGTGAGATAGGTTGTTTGAAAAAAAGAATGGACTTGTATAGTTTTAAAAAATGATTTATTTTTGTGAATGGATATTTTGTCTACATGTGTGTTTGTATATTATGTATGTGACTGGTGTCCATGAAGGCTAAAAGAGAGCATCAAATTCCCTAGCACTATTGTTAACCTCCATGTGGGTGCTGGGAAAACCCAGGTCCTCAGAAAGAGTAGCCAGTTCTCTTGACTGCTGACCAGCTCTCAGCTTTTATAGTTTTTCATTACAAAAGTTTAGTGAATTTTGGATGATAGAAATTGTCACAACCATAGAAAGAAACCTATCTGATTGTCACTTATGAGGGGGAACCTAAATTAGGGGAGAAACCCTGTCCCAAAATGCATGATTAAGACTGTATTTTACAGAAATACTCATTGTCTTTTTAGAAAAGAGGAGGAAGAGGAAATGTGACTGACAAATTTACCTTTAAAAACAAAGACTTCATCTCTGGGGCTTTCACAGGCAGCCTGAAGATCAGCTGGCAGGGATGGCCAGAAGGAATCAACAAACTCAAACTCAGCACCAGTCATATCTGAGTAGATCCTCCATAAGTCCCTGTGTCAAACACAAAACCCTTCATAGCTTCTGCGTCCACCAACAGGTTTCAGTTTTAGGTTTGTGGTGTGTGGTACATACATGTTCACATATGTGGAGGCACACATGTGAATGCACGTGTGTGCCTATGTGTGGAGGTTGCAGGTTGTACTTGGATGCCTTCTTGAGGAAGAGTTTCTTGCTGATGTACTGATACATGCCCAGAATCTGCCTTTTTAGGTGGGTAGAAATTCTAAATTTTAGTATATGGAGGATTTCCAGGGTATAAATACTTCCAACATAGATAGTTTCAACAAGATGTGAACTGATGTGAAAAATTCCCCAAAGTTTAACACTAGGCTCCTGAAATCTGCTATAAATTGACTTTAAAACACTTTTCAGATTAGTGTTCATTTGATCAAAAAGTTATTGAAAATAGACTTTATATCATACTCTCTGGTAATTTAAATCTGCTGTAAGGTTTTGTTTTGTTTTGTTTTTTGAGACAGGATTTCTCTGTGTAGCCCTGGCTGTCTTGGGATTTACCCCATAGACCAGGCTGTCCTCAGACTCAGAGATCTGCCTGCCTCTGGGTCCCAAGTTTGGGAAATAAAGGCATGCACCAGTACTACCCAGATATATTTGCTTTAAATATTTAAAACTAATTTGCCAAGCAAATATGAGATGTGTGGTTCTAGTAAAACATTTATATTGCATGTGCATTTAAAAATGTGAATGGCACATGCTCTCACAGAGACCAGGAGCCCCTGTTTATTCCGAGTTCCTTTAAACAAAATCTTCATAACAAGTTGGGTGGCAAGGGAATAGGTTTACCTGCTTTTAAAGAACATGACTTCCCTGTGGAAGGTAGTGATAGCATCAAAAGTCAAGTTGGGGTCACACACATGGGATTCAGTGTTTCTGTTTGGTTTGGTGGGTACTTTAGGTGGACTTCCTTTAGTGAGAAAAGAAAAGATTATTCAGAAGGTACAGGAACTATGTCCTCACCAGCGTCTTACCTAAGTACATGTTTGCTTCACAACAATATTTCAGGAATCAACCCTCTCAGTTTCCTCTCTGAGAAGCTTTCTGTTTAGTTACCATACATGCAGCTCCACAATGCTACTCACCGTAGATGGACTGGATCCCATCAATATCATCCTGAGAAAGTGGGTATTTGTTAGGATCCAGGGAGACATAATTGGGGAACATCAAGGCTGTTTGATCATTGGAATGGGAGAGCCCCAGAGAGTGACCAAATTCATGAGCAGCCACGATAAACAAATTGAATCCTTGATAAAAGCAGAAAACATGACTGTGTGTTGGTGAAGAAATTTAACCCAGGAGGGAGATGGCTTGAGACTACACACTCAGAAATAAGTGCCGTCACACAGCCCTCTGACCTTTCTTCCCAGCCTTGAGTTTTCTCTCATTTACCCTGGGCCAGCCACTTCATAACACCTTCATCTCTTATGTGCACTAAGTTCTTTTTTATACCTGTCTTAAGACTTCCATCCCTTTTATGTTTTCCTGTTGAGACAGGGCCTCATGTATCTCTGTATCTTAGTCAGGGTTTCTATTCTTGCACAGAGAAGCAAGTTGGGGAGGAAAGGGTTTATTCAGCTTATACTTTCACATGGTGTTTATCACCAAAGTAAGTCAAGACCTTCAAGCAGGTCAAGAAGCAGGAGCTGATGCAGAGGCCATGGAGAGATGTTACTTACTGGCTTGCTTTCCCTGGCTTGCTCAGCTTTCTTTACTATAGAACCCAGGTCTACCAGCCCAGGGATGGCACCACCCACAATGGGCTGGGCCCTCCCCCCTTGATCACTGGTTGAGAAAATGCCTTACAGCTGGATCTCATGGAGGCATTTCCTCTACTGAGGCTCCTTTCTCTGTGATAACTCCAGCTTGTGTGAAGTTGACATAAAACCAGCCAGTACACTCTCTTTGGCCTCCAATCCACTGTATAACCAAGGATTATCTTCACCTCCTGATCCTTCAGCATTGACTTCCCAGGTGCTGGGATTACAGGCATCACTATCACACCCAGTTCATTCCATACTGGAGATTGAACCTTATGCACACCAGAAAATACTCTTTCAGCTGAGATGTATCTCCAGCTCAGTGGATTCATTTTTATTGCTCAGTCAGGGTATGCTCTCTACAGCTCTCTTCCACTCCAAAGCTGTATAATACAATGGACAGACATCAACAGGGACAGATGGAAACTATTTTTGAACTGCTCACCTATGCAGAGCTTATTTTAAGGCTATATTGATCTTATTTCTTGGAAAACCCAGCCTTGATAAACTTAGATTACAACTCTGTCCTCTTAAAGAGTTCATCTCACACACCCTTTTCAGTAGAGGGCTTGAAGCAATGCACGGAGGAGCAGTTAACACTAATTGGCTAAGGATAGTCAGATGGAGAAATCTTCCATTTCTGCTTCTGGATATGAAAGAGAATCATGTTAAAAAAAAGCTTGCCAATCCTGATTCTGGCAAGTGCTTAGGCTACTTTTTACAATTGATTGAGCACACACATGCAGGCTTTGTACCATGATGGAAACCAAGAAAATGGTGCTTATCCCTCAGTGGATGATACACAGAGAAGTGTTCACCCCACCTCTCAGATTTGAGTGCAGTGTTTCTCCTTCACCCCAGTCCGTAATGCTAACTCACGTGGCATTGGTCACAGCTCATCTCAGATTCCCACTGTTGCCTGAGGCTTAGCCAGCACTGACCTCTAGATCTGTCTCAGTAGTACTTGGGAGAAAAAGAGCTTCTTGTGCTCCAGTGGATAGAGTGATCAGGGTGTGTCTATAGAAACTAAAACTGACACGCAAGCAGAGTGTTTGGACTCATGGAGTCAGGAATGATCTGCAGCGTTGTGTGCTGCCCATAGGAAGGCCATGACCTATATACTTCCTGGGATAAGGAAGGCCGTGACCTATATAGTGCCCTGGGATCATGGAGGCCAGATCTCCTCCCCAAATTGTTGAATTAGTGACAGGAGCAAAGGGTAGTGAGAGACAAGGGTTACTGAGTCTTCTCTCTGCTTAATAAACACAGCATTACTATAGTGAAAGTTGGGTGTTTTGTTTAAAAAGTAACAGTTCACTGAAGCTGGAGAGATTGGTTAAACACTTATGGGCACCAGCTGATGTTCCAGAGGATATGAGTTAAATTCCTAGGACTTGCAAACTCTTATTCCAGGGGATCTGCTGTGCTCTTCTGGCCTCTGAAATCATCAAGCATACATGTGGTACACAGGCATACATGCAAGCAAAATATATACATCACACACACACACACACACACACACACACACACACACACACACACACACTCTCACACACACACACACACTCACACACACACACACACTCACACACACACACACACACTCACACACACACACACACACATACTCACACACACACACACACACACACACACACACAAACATGTTCAATGCTGTTACGTCCATCAAAGAAATAACATCAACTTAGTTGCCTTAAAGGACTAGATCAAATATAAGAACTAGGGTCTAATAATTTGCAGATTGGGGGAGGTGGTTAGTTGAGAAATTCTATGCTTTCAAATTGATCTTTATGGGAGATAAACCCACAAAATATTCCTTAACTCCAGGCTTTAACCCAGTGTTCTAGCTCTGGATGACTACAGCCATTGATTCAGTGTGCAGCCTTCAACTGAATGTGGGGGTTAAAGAAACACACAGGATTGCAGAGGCTGCAAGGATGGAACTTTTGAGCAAATCTCTGGGGTTCACATAACACACGTTGCACAGCTTTGTGTACATCGTGGACCAGCAGGACTGTGGAAATTAGTAGCGCTGTGTTAACTGTGTTAAGTAGTGCATGAGCAAATGGAAAACACTGTTCTTAAACCAGGATTACTAACATGTGAGAACTCCAGATGAAGACTATGGGAACACAACCATTGTTAATGGTTGTAAGTCACCCTGGTAGTGTGATCTGATGATATAGAATACTATGTGAGAAATTGGGGAATTTGGATGTGAAAGGCAGATAACTGTACAGATGACTGTTTTTAGATTTATACAATTTTCTTACAGTGAAAACTAGTCTCACCTTTCCCATCCTTGGCTGTCCATGTTTCATCTTCATCAAAGTGGGTGTCACCACCTAGACCCAGACCAGGAGGAAAGGCATGGCCGAGTACTCCCAGAGGACCATCAAAGTGATGAGGACACCAGCCATGTACTGAGAAACAGTTGAAGGGGAGAGAGGTCAGCTTCCTGTGATCTTAGAAGTCACTTCCCCCACTTCCTCACTGCAAGCCTTACCTCCTGTCCTGAAACCTCTCATTACATCTGCGACCCCCTTGGATATCCTGGTGAACATCAGTGGAGTGACCTTGCTCCAAACTTGTAGAGCTTTCTGAGTAGCCTCATCCACATCAGCTCGTGTCATATCAGGAGTGTAGTTCATTATTCTGAAAAAAAAAAAGACAACATCACAGGAACTGTGGCTATGGTAGTTATTTAGTCACCGACTGTAGTGACTTGTAGCTTTGTGCTGTTCTCCAGCTTTATTTAAATGAGACAGTTTTACCTATCCCAACTTGGAATTTCCTTTCTGATGCTGCAATAACACTTCAGACAAATGCAACTTACAAGAGGAAAGGGTTTGTTTGGTTTACACTTCCAGCTCACAGTTCATTAGTAAGGACTGAGGCACGGTGGAAGAACACTACTTGTTGGCTCACTCTCAGGCTTATGTCTAGTTAGTTTCCACCAATGTCTGTGCCTCTGAGTATTTGTATATAAACTACATGTCTGTGGGGACCTGCAGAAGTCAGAAGAGAGCATGCATTTCTTCTGAACTGGAGTGTCATAAGGTTTCAAGCTGTCATGTGTGTACTGGTAATCAAACTTGGGTCCTCAGCAAAATTTCTTAACTGATGAGTCATTTCCTTAACCCCTTAGCTTACTTTTTTTCATTAAATCTCTAGTAGATTCTTATCCATAAATAACTGAGTATATATCATTATACTGGAACCCACCTAAGATATGAGATTTGGTAGCTCTAAAACACACGCACATGCACACTACATGCACACGTACATGCACACGTACATGCACACATCTCAAACACCTTCCTACACATGCATGCATGCTTGGCTGCACACATGCACACTTTCACCCTTACCAACACTCACACCCTTCCCAACTTTCTACACACCTCATTATGCCTCCAGGGCAATGTAGCAGATGGCAGTGTCTTGAGCTCACATGGGAGAAAAAAAGCCTAGAGATTGGAACCTATCTTCTGGAGACAGTTTCCTCTTCAGCCCTAGCTACAGGCACTAGCCTTTCAATTTAGTTTCTTTGTGGTTGAGACGGCAGCTGTAATGCTGCCCACAGCATAGGTCTAATGTGTGGGTGGGACACAGAACTCACAAAGTGCTATGTACTTCGGATGTGTCAGTTAGATAAGCCATCATTGTGGTTGCTTTTTGGAGATTAATTATTTGGGTTAGTTCATGTAAGTCATGTAAGTTGGCAGAAACAGTACCTGTAAGTAAGGTTGAATTTTCTCCACCCAGGGAGTGTGTAGCCATATTGCCCCACATCCGGCACCCCACACTTGGGCATCTTTATGATCTCAAGAGTGTCTGAGCATCTTCATAATCTCAAAAGTGTCTGAATCCAGTTTTCCAGTCACTGTCAATCCAAAAAATTCCTGCATTTCTCGAAGTTTTCCATCCAAGAGATTCCTGTTCTTGTTTTGGACAAGATGACTCCCTTCTATTTCAATCGAGTAATACTGGTTGAGATACACCTGACAGGAAAAACAAGGAAACAGGCTACAGGAGAGCAAATTTCCTCAAATAAAGCAAAGTCGCCTGAAGTCTCCTTTGGCAGCAGGAAGGATAAGAAGGAAATAAATTGAAAGGGGATGAGAAAGGCAAGATGCCGAGGGCAAAGGAAGGAGTTCCCCCTTCTCCTCTTTGATCTCAGGGATCAGTTGTTTTATGAGTGACTAGAATTAGCCAAACCACATACCCATACAATAACTAAGGGCAGCCACTTGGCTTGTTAGGTGCAGAGAAGGTTTACATATTTGTACTGTTCCTTCCATCTTGATATGCTCTTGAAATTCCAGGAGACATCAGAGATGTTTATCTATTTTGCAAACTTACTCTATTTAACCTTAAAATTAGACACATGGAAAGGATCTGATTCTTCTGAGAAACCCTGGGACTCTGCAGGAATGTGTTGTCTTGGAAGGTCCTGAAAGAAGTTGTAAAAGGCATGTTTTATTGCTTGTTGCTGTTAGCATGCATTGAGATCCTACCTGAGCCAGGTGATTCTTCTCCTCATTTTTGTCCTTTCTGTCTGGAGAAAATGCAGAGGAAAGTGTTATAAAATTAACCATCAGAGGCAGAAGAGGCTTCATTCCTGTCTATTCAGTTAAAGCTTGTTTCTGCTTGCATGACACTTAGAAAGCTGACAGTGAGATGTGGCATGAAGTAATCACTTAATTAATAACAGCAAAGCACACTTGCCACAAAGTGTCTCATGATTTCGTTTTCCCCTTAAATAAACTTGGATTTTGCAACCAGAGTTGGTGATTGTTTATCTAGCATAAACAGAGCTCACAATAGCAAGCCCCCAAATTATTCTACTCTTCTCAAAACTGGTAGTCTTCAAACATATGCTGTTACAAATTTGAAATAATTTTATTTGGCAGGAAACACTAGCATATCTTGGGAGTGTGATGGAAAGACATGATGGAATCAGTATTAGTTTAGGTTAAATAAGTACTGTACTGCGATACTATAGTATATCAGTATATACTATACTGATATCTCTATCAGTTCTGGAGATCCTAACTTAAGTTCTAGCCTCCAATGGCAAGTGTTCTACCCACTGAACAACCTCCTAACCTCTATATCTTTAATTCTTTTTTTAAACGACTTTATTTTGCAAAACAAAGATAAATGTAAAGATTTTAAACATTTTTTGCTTAAAATTATACATTTTTGTCAGTACTGTTTTTTCAGACATTAAAATAAATTTTACATAAAACTATGTGAATATGTTTTTTAGTCAGTACTTGATTTTTTTCAAGGGCTTGACAGTATGCATTGAAAACGTACTAGTTGCAATAAGCGTAAAGTACATGCAAAACAAAACGCAACATGGAAATAGTCAAAGTCTTCTTGTTTTGTGAATATATGTATATTTTTTGTTTTCTTTATTTCTTGGACTTCATACAGTCTGTGAGTTGTTTCTGGGGGAGTGCAAGCCTCTGGGGTTAGCATCCCACTATCAGTGAGTGCATATTATGTCTGTTCTTTTGTGACTGGGTTATCTCACTCAGGATGATCTTCTCTAGATGCAGCCATTTTCTTAAGAATTTGGTTAAGTCATTGTTTCTGGTGGCTGAGTAGTATTCCATTGTGTATATGTACCACAATTTTTGTATCCATTCGTCTTCTGAAGGACATCTGGGTTCCTTCCAGCTTCTGGCTATTATAAATTATATCTTTAATTCTTATGAGAACTGGCTAGTTAAATCTGAGTATTTGTTTGTTATTATTGCTCATTATAGTATTGTTTATTTGAATGCTTTTTGTAATGTTTATTTTAAGGTGATGATGTTAATCATTATTTTAGAAATGATTTGTTTTTTATATCCTGAGCAGTTTATAACTCCTCTCTCCTCCGTATGTTAAACAATTCTTATATGGACTGTTTTTCTTTTCTACCAGAATTCTCTCTGGTTTCTCAGATTTTCTTGTTTGATCTCTGTTTATCACATTGCCAACTCTCAAATGTTTGATGACTCTGTGTTGTGTAATCTGTTTGGAACTTCTGGAAAAGAAATGCATCTGGAAGCTGTTAATACCCAAGGAGGAGTCTGGGGAACTGAAGACCTTCCTTACAAGAGGCAGGGTGTGTCCCAGGGTTCTATGGGTTGTGATGAGATTTCATTGAACACAACAGGAAAATGCACAATAGCAGATAGTTAATAAAACTAACATGGACGTTTTTGTTATGCAAGGGCAGCTGAGGTTTGGTCTGTAGCTTCTAGAATCAATCACCTCATATCATCTGGGGCTATGTAGTTTCTCAAGAGATAGCCATTGCACCTACATTGCAGGCAGCATAAAACAAGGAAGGAAGAGAAATACAGTTCTTAATATCCTTTGAGGAACCTCATCCAATAGTTAGCTTACAAATTTTGGGTGAGATTTAGGTACATGCCACACCTGTATGCAGGAAGGCTGTAAAGTCTTGGTTATGTACAATGACAACACTGAAACTGGCTTGCAAAAGAAGCAGAGAATGTTGGGGCAGCCACACTGAGGATTCTGCAGGCTCAGCATCTGTAGACTTGCTTTTCCTAGCTGGCTAAGTTTCTCCGGAGCAGAACCCCTCAGGTCCCTACATCCCATCTCCTAGATGCATGTCTGGTAGAACACATTTTTTTGACGCCTTACGCTACTCCCCTCAGCACACCTCTGATTTATGCAATTTGCTTACTTGTGAGAAACCATGAATGTCTGTGCTTGAGATGGCAGGGAGTTATGGCTTAGAAGTTTAGGAATTAAACACCCCAGAAATAATTATCTCCCATTAGGGCCTGAGAAATGGCGAAGAATTTTCCCACCTCCATTGTAGAGTGGCCTGTGGGGTTCTCAATAGGTGGAAGCACAAGCCAGATCTCCATAGCAGAAGCCTTGTTGACATTCACTTAGCACTATCTGCTCTCCCTGCTTCTCCTTCCTGCAGAGAGTGCACCTGGAATCATGCTGCCCTCTCAAAATAATTGCATCAGGGTCTTTACTTAGGCATTACTTTTGAATAAGCTAAAAAAAAGTAGAGAAATATTGTTCCTTGAAATCTAAGTTTGGCTTATTGTGTCTGTGCTTACATACATTTGATAGTTAGACAATGCCCTTTATGCTTACATACATGTGATAGTTAGACAATGCCCGTGGCTCTGAAGTATGGTGAACAAAACAGCAGGAACTAAGCTCTTACCTCAAAATGTAAAGCAACTTCACAAGAGCAGCTCACAGAAGTGTCTTGCATTTAAAAACTGTCATAGCAGGAAGTTTTAGAAATGTGTCATTTGAGGTTAATTGTGACTGACAGTGAGATAGGTAGCTCTGGTTTTCTGCACTCACCAGTTTGAAATCTCAAAGGAGAGATCCAGGAGGGCAGCGAGGAGGTGGCCTCTCCTGGTACTGTGCTGGGAAGTGCCTCAGGGTCCACAGAGGACCTTTGACTTGACTTTGTGTTTGTTTCTTTTCTTTCCTGTTTCCTTTTTTAAATTATTATTTTATTTATTTACATGTCAAATGTTGCCCTCTCCTTGTCTCCCTTCCATTTGCCTCTGAGAGAGCATCCCCACCCAGGTGTCTCCCCCCTACTCTGGGCATCAGGTCTGTACAGCAGTAGGCTCATCCTTTTCCACTGAGACCAGACAAAGCTACTACATAAGTACTTGGGACGAGGTACCAATGCATCCTGAACTTCACGGTGGCATTTTTTATTTTGGTTACTGTTGAGTTTTTTTTTTTTTTTTTTTTAATTCCACTATCCAGGACCTCACACATGCTAGTTAAGTACTCTTCTTCGCAGCAACACCACCCAGTGGTTTTAAGGGATATACTGTGTCATCTTTCTGCTGCTTCTCTAACAAAGAATACAAATTCAGTAGAGTAGAATAACAACTTTATTTTTTCACAAAAGCCAGAAAACCCACATCAGCAAGTTTCTCAGTTCTGGAATCTTCTCCACCTGCCTCTGGTTGGGAAGTTATTGGCAAATAGCCCTAGCGATGGTCTCTACAGTCTCTGGTTCTCTTCGCTTGCACTCTCCTATGCCTGTGTCTCTGCATATTCTCCCCAACACTCCCCAGAGTAAAACATGCTCGTCAACTCTTTATCTCTGAGTGACATCACATCCCTTGTTCCCTTATATAAGAACATACATAAGGGCTTAGTGCTCATCCTAATCCTGTTTAACATTATCTTGTCATTTATGTATAATTCATTATATCTTCAAAGACTCTGGTTCCAGATAAACAGCTGGGGTTAAAATTTCACTGTACATCCTCTACCCCCACAGCACGTGGAAGGGTATAATTCAACCCACAATACATACATTTTTATATTTTTCCAAGGGAGGAAATAACAGCAAATTTTCTGTACAGATAATCTCTATGTGTTTATAATCCTCATGCATAATACAAATTCGATGCTGGATTTTCTGTTTGAAGAGATATAGGAATGTTTGAAGCTAGATAAGCAAGTAATAAAACAGGAACTTTAGAAGGCATAAGAGCAGCTAATGAAATAGTGAAGATTAAGGTGACTAATGGCTTACTCTCTCTGTGGTGTGGTCACTAACCAGGGACGGAATGTGCAGAAGTCAGCCGTGGCCTGAAATGGAAGATTGCAAACACTGGTTCTTTGTGAAGGGCTGCAGCATTAGTTATGATTGAGCCAAGTCTGTCTGAGCAGGACACGTGTGATGAGTATACAGACCAAGCTTCCCTTTTGTATTCATAGGGTGGATGGGAGGACATTCGACTTCGTTCAGCTCTATGAACAGTTAAGCCATAAGTTGCTTCTTGCAACTCTAGTGACTCTGTGACTGACAAGACTGAATGCAAAATATTGTGGTCCATTGAAGAAGACAAAGAAGGCTGTAAGAAAAAGTCATGTATTTAAGTTAACACATAGATCTCAGCTCTCACCAAGATCTCACCAAACAAACCAAATGTGCTATAGAAAAGGAAATCTACTATTTTAAAATTTTAAACAATTTTTTCCCCCACTTACAATCCTGTAGGACAACTGCATCAATTCTGCAGTTTACTCCTGGGAACATGCTTGCTATACTTTTGGGGAAATCTGGGTCCATGGATTTTCTTTGATTGTCATATCTAAAGAGAACAAAATATCACATGGTTTAAAAACAAAATACAATATGGCATTTTAAAAAAATTTGTATAAGTCATAAAGTACTCTCTTACACATGTTCACACTGAGTCTTCACTGTGTCCTATTGGCTGAGCTTAGGAATGCTCTACCTAAGGGTATTTTGTTTAGAAACATAGAAATGCTATTGATTCTAAAACAGCATTCTCATTGTTAATGAAGGGGTTATTTCCCAGAACTAGAGCCTATATTTTCTAAATAATTTGCTTAACTAGTAAAATAAGCATAATTATGTATATTGTGTACATGTGTATATAATGAAAATAAATGCATTTATTAATATTTTTCTTGGCATGTAATGAGCTTCATTATGACACTTTCCCACATAGATACATTGTTTATTTATATTCATGTTTCCCCTTTCCTCCCTTTTAGTCCACCCACCTGTCTTCTTACTCCCTACAGATAATTCTTCTCTTGCTTTCATATTTTAATAAGTTTCTTTTGTGTACCAAATTCTGTAAATGATATGGAAAATACTCATTTGGGAATATCATAAGTGAACTCATAGTAACAATCAACTTACTTCTCCATATTTTGCCCAAGAGCATTATGAGAGTGTGAAACAGCTCATGATATAGAATCCTCAGCACATTTGTGTAAGCATCTTATGTGATAAAAAAATCAAGAAATTAAAAACTGGTGGCAACATTAGCCTCTGATAAAGACTGAATTCTCACTAAGCTGTCAAAACATGTAGATGTCTATGTTGACATTTTGTACATAGAGCAGAAAAACACATATTTCAGTTTTAATGGAAAAACCTTATTCACATCACCTCCAGCATTGGTTGTTTACAAAGAAATATGTCTTCCCACTATAGGAAACAGCTGCATCAATGGTTTGGACACTCCTTGGGAATCCATAGTTGGATATATCTCTGGGGTAACCTTGTTGCAGGTCATAGCCACTAATAGCCCAGTACTGTCTGCCTGCAAACAATTCAGAGAAAATCCTTAACAAAGTTCTGCATTTTTTACAATATAATATACAGCACTTTGTTATCCCAAAGTAATGAGAATGGAGTAGATAATCTGAGAAAGACAAGGGCATCATAGTGGAGCTCTGGATGCAGTCGTAGTCCTAATAGTTCTTCTCTGAATCTGAAAAACATTAAATGTTATAGCCTAATGTTCATGGTTTCCAAACTAGAGGTCTTCACTGATGTGACTTCTATACAGAAACTAAATTACAGCCTTGTGGTATCTTACAAGATCATATCTAGGATGAGGGCAGAGAAATATTGAAGACTGTCTCATGCAGTTGCATTTGCTTAGGACAATATTAAGATCTAAATGAAGGGTCACCTTGTGCAAATTTACTCAGTTGTTGGTGACCATGGTGGGACTTAGGGCTGGCTAGCAGCATGCTCTTCCTGGCTAGTCCATTCTGAAAGTGCTGTGGAACAAAGACATTCCCTGTCCTGACCATTAGGAAGAACAGAAGGAGAAGGAGACAATAGGACGTTACCTTTAAATAGGAAAACTAGGTCTCTATCAAAATCTTCATAAGCAGCCTGAAGGCCATTGGGTATGAATGGCCAGAACAGAGATATGAAATTGAGGTCAACTGTTCTCAGCTGAGGATGTCGTCTCCAGAAATACCTAAAGGAACACAAGGACATGTACAGAGACAGATATACAGAGGGAAGTGGGGAGATGGAGAAGGACATGGACAGGAACAGACAGAGCTGTTACTTTCTGTGATTCTTGGCTCGAAATGACCCTTGCATGGTTTCTGCAATACATAAATGTGTAACATGCATGATTCCTGTAGGACCAAAGTTTTGGTAGTGGTATTCATCTGATGAGTCCTTGACAGTTTAGATCCCAGTTGGCATCACACCCTCTTCTTACCCCGACAAACCTAACTCGATTAGGGTCTTTCAGCGATTAATAGTTCTAATGCTGAAAGACTTTAACCATAGCAGGGATGCTTGTGGATGTTTGATGCTTTAGTCCCCCCACTCTCCTGATGTTTCATGACAACCAGAAAACACTAAGAATTCCAAAAATATGCCTGTGTGTTGAGTCAAAAGGAAAGCTGTTTCATTAGAAGCCAGTTTTAAGGTCCGACTAACAGACTTGTACAAAGGCAGGACAGCTCATTTTTATACTTGTCTGTAAAGAAGTAGATCTCCCCACGGAGTGTGGTGACAGCATCAAATCTCAGGTGGGGGTCACAGGCTGTGGGTGTGCTTGGTCCAGTAGGTTGGATGGGGTTGTTTGAAGGTCCTGGGAATTGAAATGATTTAGTAAGCAGAAGTGCCATGATGCTGTAGGAAGGCAGAGGGTCTTTTCATGAACAAAAAGTCACTAGCCAACTCCACAAGACACAGTAGACTCTGTAAATATGATACTTTTAAAGGCTTGGTCTATTCACAGGAGTAATGATGATGTCTACTTAAGCTGGAAATGCATCTGAATCTGATGCTTCTTTTTAACTTCTAAGCCATCCTTCTTTCTCCTGATTCCCCTTTCTGCCTTTTGGTCACCGAGAATCCACTTCCTTGTTCCTTAACAACATCCAAATGCAATGATAGATCTCATAATAGTCTTATATCCTATAGCATAAATCTTACTCAGTTTTAAAAATAAAAATTGACATTTTAGCTGGACATAGCAGCACAGGCTTTGAAATCCCAGCACTGTGAACACTGAGACAGGAGGATTGTAGATTTGAAACTAGTCTGGAAACAGAGTGAAAAAATGTCTCAAAATATTAAATAAATACACAATAATTTATATTTTTATGCATTATATTATCATGAAACAAAGGATTGTACTTGTAATTTAGAAATGCTAGAGCATCAACAGAACTGGAAACATTGGCCAGCAAAGAAAGTGGTTGCTGGCATATGTTGGGGAGTTGGGGATTTGAGTGAGGTTCCTTATTCTTAGCAATTTTACTGTGAGGAGATTCCCTAACATGATACCTCATACTCTTGATTTATAGAGCAACCCCACCCCAAGAGGAGAAAGCTCTTTCTCCTCACTGGGCTTCTGTCAGTACTTTAAAGTAGCAGGAGGACAAGAGGGAGGAGTCAGAACTCCTGTTGGTCCTCCACCTTCCTCCACCACAAATTATACTTCACTGAACATTTTTGACAGGCCTTAAACATGCCTGCTTAGGAATCTATGTAAAGTATTTTTTTGTAGATTCTTTCACATGATTCTGGAAGGAGAGTTGTTCTATGAAAAGGGATAACCATGTTTTTTCAGAAAACACGAAATTGGAAAGCATGAAAATGGAGGAGGAATGCCCCACCATTTAGAGATAACGGTAGGAAAAAACCTGTGTACATTTTCCCAAGTCTTTCTGTGCTTTTCTCCTCTCCTCTCCTCTCCTTCCTTCCTTCCTTCCTTCCTTCCTTCCTTCCTTCCTTCCTTTTCTTCCTTTCCTTCCTTCCTTCCTTCTCTCTTTCCTTCTATCTCTCTCTTCTTTCCTTTCTTTTTTCCTTCCTTCCTTTCTCCTTTTATTTTCTCCATCTCTACTTTCTTTCCCTCCTTCTTTCCTTGAGACCAACTCTCGCCACATAATTTAAGCACACTTAGATTCCTGGTTCTCCAACTTCAGACTCCTGAATGCTAATATTACAGATACAAGCCCAGAGGCCTATACTCTAAACTCTACTTTAGGGCAGAAGTAGATCTCTAATAAATTAAACACCAAGATGTAGCAAAATCACATCAGAGGCTCAGCCCCTCTTTTGCCAACACCATAGTTATTACCGGCAACTTCAAGAAATTTATTTGAGCTTCCTTTCCAGATAAAACCCAGAGACTCCAAAGGAGAGATACTTGCATGCTGGACTTGATGAGGCCAATTCTCAAGTCCTATTACGCTCTACCATGTTGTCTATGTGACCTTACCATAGATTGTCTGAATGCCATTGATATCATCTTGAGGTAGTGAAAAGGTGCTGGGTTCTCTGTAAGCATAGTTTGGGTACATCAAGGCACCAGGGTCAGTGGAGTGAGAGAGACCCAAGGAATGTCCAAATTCATGAGCAGCCACAAGAAACAGGTTGTAATCTGAAATGCAAGAATAGATGGTGAATGCTCTATCTGGCTCCACAGGTGGTAAAAATATGATCTCAAAGGATATGATCTAGAGGCCAAAACTTCCACAGGAAAAAAATCATATATTTGTTTTTTTCCTTTTATCTTCAGGCATCTAAAGGACAGTGATTAGGAGGCATCAAGGTAGAAGACACAAGCTTTTTATCATATTTCAGAGACTTATAAAGTCTGTCTTTATTCCAACTCCATTTTATGAATGTGGCAACTTGGTGAAATGGTGGCAGAGCTATGGATCTCAGGATAAAAGAATCCTGTTTCTCTTGTGCTCTCACATCCTGACTGACCTCACACTCATTGGCAGAGTCTCCATGGAAGAGTCAGAGAAGAGCCTGATTCTCAGTGCAGCAGCTCAGACATAAGGCTGATTGAACACAGAACCTCTCATCTCCTCAGGCAACCCAGCTCTTCCTGTCAGGAAGCTCCTGCAAGGTGTCTTATTGCACAGATACACATTGCTGAGAAAAGGGCCCTCAGAAGTTAGGCTACTTGAATCAAGAATGTGTATGCTCTTTGAATAGGCTACCTTTTCAAATGAACCCCAGTACTTCAATTTCTCAAAAGATGTGAAGAACAGGCCTTGTCAAACATTAAACTTAGGGCTAGTGAGACTAAGAGACTGGGGTCAGAAAACTTCATGCTTTAGGAGCTAAGTAGTCTCTGCCTCAACCTGGCAATGGAGAGTACACGTTGACAAAGACTAGATGTAACTAAATGAACGTGGCCTTTCTCAACCCAACCTTGTTTGAGCAACTGGAACCCAGGCAGGGTTTGGGTGTAGTTTTCAGTGTTCACTTTCCTGCCTGATAAAATGTAAGTGCTTCTATCAGAAATCTTGTGTTAGGAAGTTAATCTTGAGTGAAAATATATTGGAATGTGAATGGTCTGACTTGAGGCTGCCATGTGAAGATGCATCAAAAAGGACTTTAACTCCGGTCTTTCCAGCACCCTAAACAGCTAAGGAAGTTCACCAGTTACTTCATTTCTTTTCTCCCATCACAGTGCACATAGATTTAGGCACTGCAGTGAAAAATAAGGCCAGCATTAGATTTTGATTAAAACAACAACAACAACAAAACAAAAATAAAAAACTCTTAAGGTGATTTATCTGTAAGTAGCAAAAGGTATAAAAGATTTGTGAGTTTAAGTTCTACAGTAATATGAGTGTATGTGTATTTGTAAATACACATGCTGACTCTATGGTGGGAAAGATGAATTTAGAAACTTCATGTGAAGCTAACAGTGACCCACTTACTGTTATTATTTCGAGTCCATGTTTCTTCTGAATCAAAATGAACATCTCCTCCAATACCCAGGCCTGGTTGATAGGCGTGGGCAAGAATTCCATTGGGTCCATCAAATGGAGAATTGTCACCATGATCTGAAATGAGATGGCTTGTGGTTAAACCTTTGCCTAATGTCTCAGGTTAAGTAGAAAAAGCAAATTTGTTTTGAACCTACCTCTGGAGACAAAAGCAATGTTGATGTCTGCTTCTCCCTGTAGGGTCTCAGTGAAGGTCAGGGGTGATACCATACTCCAGATTTGAAAAGCTTTCTCAATTTCTGTTTTCACTTCTGCCATTGACAGCTGTGAGATATAGTTTGTCATCCTTTGAAAGTGAGAAGGAGCAAGAATAGTTTGCTATTATTAGCAACCCCTTTGAACTACATACACCATTTTGGAGTAAGTCACATATGGAATGCACCACTACTTTGAAAGAGTATCAGGAGGGGTGCACATCTCAGGGCTGGAGACAGACTGGAGTCTGGACAAGTAACTACTTGTCTTTAAGCCTCAGAGTCCCTGTTCATAAGATGATGATACAGTAAGGTCTCCCTCATAAGTAGCTGAAGAAATTAAATATCCTGGAAGCGAGTTGGCAGGTTAAACTTTAGACTACACAGAAACTGAACGCTATCACTCCTGTTACAAAGATATACAGAAGAGGGCTAGATTCTCTTTAGCAATGATTAAACTTATTTTGGACTTAAAGGTGAGTGACTAGAAGAGACAGTCTCGTGTCACCATGGTCATTTTAGATCACTGAAGAGAAACAACATGGTAAGTTTTAGAGTTGAAATCAGGGCTCTCTGCTTTCTCAGCCTCCAGCTCACACTCCACTCATTCCCATTCAGAAAGGGCAGGGTGTTTGTACATTGCCTATAGTGTCTTCCTAGTTCTGCAACCATTTCTGAAGTCTCACAGACTGTCAGTCATTAGCTGGGTAGATGAACCTCCAGAGTCTAGGAATGTCACCTGTAGGTCAGGTTAGTGTGTGTCCACTTGGGGCTTCCTGGAGTTAGCATGAAATCACCAGAGTCAGGCACTCCACAGCGAGGCCTTTTCATTATCTCCATGGTAGCTGCATCTGGCTTCCCTGTCTCGGCCAAGCCGAAAAAGTGCTGCATCTCCTTAAGCTTCTCTGTGATCACTGTGGCATTCCTTGAAGATCGAAATTGATTGCTTGGTAAGTGGTAGAATTTTCGTAGATAATTCTGATAAAACAAACACATTAGGGCACTTGATGTGAAATTGCTCTGGACATTTTGCAATTCTTTCTAAATTGCCACAGAGTGTAAACCAGGACCTAACAGACAAGGGACAATAACAGAAATTGTGGGTTGGGATAGTGTGTTCGCTCAGTGGGTCAAACCTGGCAGGCCAAGATTGATCCTCACCACCCATATGGTAGAAGGGGAAAGCTGACTCTTATAAGTTGTTTTCTGACCACCACATGAGCACTGTAACAAGCAATTCCCTCCCATACTCATGAAATAAATGCATTTAATTAAAATACTTTGTAGATTGGTTTTTAAAAGAACAATGCCTGTAGAACATTCTCTGCATTTAGTGAAATGTAATGAATTTTTGCATAAAAATAGAAGTCTTTCAACAGGGTGGGAATGAATCCAAGTTACACACAAGCTGCTTCTATACAGTTATCAGTGTGACATTATCGTCATCATCATCATTTAATTAGCACTGGTTTTTGGTTACTATTGTTTTTATATTCGATGAAGTAATGTAAAAATGAGGACTTCTCTCCTGAAAGACCATTGTTTATTAAATGGAGAGAGGGTTTAATCACCCTCACAGAAAAATGGAGGCACCAAGAACCAAGGGGAAAGTGACAGTTCAGGTTCTGGCTTACTGCAGTGGCTCTCAAATGAGAACATCATTTAAAATGTTTGGGGCAGCAGCAGCATTTCATTCACCAAGGTAAGATCTGGGAAGCCAGTCTCATTCACAAGTGTTGACATGTCAACCAATGGTAATGTCTCTTTACCTTGCCACCCATAACCTATGTGTGCATACTGTGCACTGTATGTGGCTACAGAGAGCAGAGCTTGCACTTTGGGATGTGATGTCTTTGGGCAAATAACAGCACTGACCTTTGTCTCCAACATGGAAAAAACAAGCTTTTCCTCACAGTTATTGTGAGGCTTAGAAGAGCAGTGTCTGCAGAGTAAACCCAGCCCTCTCTCAGTATGAACTTAAAGGCTTCTGTGCCAGTGACAAAAATGGCCAGGAGAAGAAGAGCAAGAATGATGCTTTCTGGAAATTTAACTATAAAGAAAATTATGAACAAAAAATTGTGATCACATTCTCTTGCATAAAAACCCTGGCCTTTTTTATCCTACAAAACAAGAGAGATGTGATCAGCTTTGCCTTTGTGATGCTTCCAAAATCTAACAGTCTATTTTCATTCTATCTTCTATATATGATAGTATTTTTGGTTGCAGAAAATTTCCTTACAGGAAGCAGTTGGCAGGACATAAATGGACCTCCCTGAAGCCCCCACCATATTTTTAGTGTTGGGATACCAGCAAGTATTCTATCAGTCTAGTACTTATCTATACAGCGTGGAACAACTGGGTGACAGGCTTACTGGAAGAGAAAAACATTAGGCAAGGAACTAAGTTCATTTTATAAATAAATTCTCTCTGGGAGGACCCCAGCTGCACCTGGCCTGACAGTCATGTTTCTAGCTTTAAAGCTCCCAGCTGCTTCCACAGCTGCATTTTCCAGAGACAGTTCTTGCCCCCTTGGAGTCTTCAAAGCCCTAGAAGGTGATGCTGAGCCTCAACAAAGCCATTCAGAGAATCTCTTTCTGGCCTCCTGGACTAAAAAAGAAAACAAAAACTACCTTCTAAATTCTGTGGCCATCAGCAAATCACCTGTGATCGACAGCTCATTTACCTCAGCAGTTTTTATATTTTTCTCTTCCAGGTCTTCAGGAGGCACTGGAAAGGCCTTGGCAAGCTGTGTGTGGATGAAGAGCAGAAATGGAAGTGTCTTCAATTGAAGCATGATCTTATTTTCCAAGACAAACTCTCCCACCTTCCTCTGCTTCTCTGGCAAATGCCCTAAAGCTCACAGCATCTCTTGCCAAACACTGTTCTTGTCTGGTCACTTATAAAGCTGCATCTTGAGCAACTGCTGCCTCGACAGTGTGAAGTAACATAGTTAACCACACTCGAGAGTTCTTCAATGTTAGAATGTGATTTGGAGCCTAGGAGTGAAAGACTCATTCAACAAAACAAGAGGATAAGTTGCTACTCTTGCAAACTGACAGGGTGAGGTGGCAGATTTAGTGGTTACAGGCTTCCAATTTTTGTCTGTGTGTAATAAGGAAGTTGTACTATTTAATCAGGGAAATATTTTTTTTTTTTGTCTTCAAAACAAGATTTATTTTTTTTTTAACATGAAAATACATGGAAAATACATTGGTCTCTTATCTGTTACAAATAAGACTCAAATTATTAATCATAACAAGAAGTGTTTCTTGAGATATTTCCATCTACACAAAAGACTAACAGCTTATTATTTTTTTAAAGATTTTAAACATTTTTTGCTTAAAATTATACATTTTTGTCAGTACAGCTTTTTCAGACATTAAAATAAATTTTACATAAAACCATGTGAATATGTTTTTTAGTCAGTACTTGATTTTTTTCAAGGGCTTGACAGTATGCATTGAAAACGTACTAGTTGCAATAAGCGTAAAGTACATGCAAAACAAAACGCAACATGGAAATAGTCAAAGTCCTCTTGTTTTGTGAATATATGTATAGTTTTTGTTTTCTTTATTTCTTGGACTTCATACAGTCTGTGAGTTGTTTCTGGGGGAGTGCAAGTCTCTGGGATTAGCATCCCACTATCAGTGAGTGCATATTATGTCTGTTCTTTTGTGACTGGGTTATCTCACTCAGGATGATCTTCTCTAGATGCAGCCATTTTCTTAAGAATTTGGTTAAGTCATTGTTTCTGGTGGCTGAGTAGTATTCCATTGTGTATATGTACCACAATTTTTGTATCCATTCGTCTTCTGAAGGACATCTGGGTTCCTTCCAGCTTCTGGCTATTATAAATAGAGCCGCTATGAACATTGTGGTGCATATATCTTTGTTGTGTATTAAAGTGTCTCTGGAGTATATGCCCAGAAGTGGAATAGCTGGGTCTTCAGGTAGTACTATATCCAATTTTCTGAGGTATCGCCAGACAGATTTCCAGAGTGGTTGTATTAGCTTGCAACCCCACCAACAGTGAAGAAGTGTTCCTATTTCTCCGCAGCCTCACCAGCATCTGCTGTCATCTGAGTTTTGGATCTTGGCCAATCTGACTGGTGTGAGGTGGAATCTTAGGGTTGTTTTGATTTGCATTTCCCTGATGGCTAAGGATGTCGAGCACTTCCTCAGATGTTTCTCGGCCATTCGGTGTTCCTCAACTGAAAATGATTTGTTTAGCTCTGTACCCCATTTTTTAATAGGGTTATTTGATTCTCTGGTGTCGAGCTTTTTGAGTTCCTTGTACACCTTAGATATTAGGCCTCTATCTGATGTGGTGTTGGTAAAGATCTTTTCCCATTCTGTTGGTTGCCGTTTTGTTTTCTTGACGATGTCCTTAGCCTTACAGAAACTTTGCAATCTCATTAAGTCCCATTTGTTAATCTTTGACCTTAGAGCTTGAGCCATTGGTGTTTTGTTTAGGAAATTTTCTCCTGTGCCTATGTGTTCTAAGGTTTTCCCTACTTTCTCATCTAATAGTTCCAGTGTATCTGGTTTAATGTGGAGATCTTTAATCCACTTACACTTGAGCTTTGTACAAGGAGATAAGAACGGGTCTATTTTCATTCTTTTGCATGTTGAGTGCCAGTTGGACCAGCACCATTTGTTGAATAGGCTGTCCTTTTTCCATTGAATGTTTACTGCTCCTTTGTCAAAAATCAGGTGACCATATACATGAGGGCTCATTTCTGGATCTTCTATTCTATTCCATTGATCCACTTGCCTATTTCTGTACCAGTACCATGCAGTTTTCAGCACAATTGCCTTGTAATATAGCTTGAGGTCAGGGATAGTGATTCCCGCAGATGTTTTTTTGTTGTTGAGGATGGATTTCGCTATTCTAGGTCTTTTGTTATTCCATATGAAATTGCACATTGATCTTTCCAATTCCATGAAGAACTGGGTTGGAATTTTGATGGGGATTGCATTGAATCTGTAGATTGCTTTTGGTAGGATGGTCATTTTTAAGATGTTGATCTTTCCAATCCATGAGCATGGGAGATCTTTCCATTTTCTGAGATCCTCCTCAATTTCCTTCTTTAGAGGTTTGAAGTTCTTGTCATACAGGTCCTTTACTTCCTTAGTTAGAGTCACACCAAGGTATTTCATAGTTTTTGTAACTATTGTGAAGGGTACCTTTTCCCTAATTTCTTTCTCCACATGTTTGTCCTTTGAGTATAGGAAGGCTACTGATTTGTTTGAGTTAATTTTGTATCCGGCCACTTTGCTGAACTTGTTTATCCACTGTAGGAGTTCTCTGGTGGAATTTTTGGGGTCACTCAAGTACACTATCATGTCATCGGCAAAGAGTGATGTTTTTATCTCTTCCTTTCCGATTTGTATCCCCTTGATCTCCTTTTGCTGTCTAATTGCTCCAGCCAGGACTTCCAGTACTATGTTGAATAGGTAGGGAGAGAGTGGGCAGCCTTGTCGAGTCCCTGATTTTAGTGGGATTGCTTCAAGTTTCTCGCCATTAAGTTTGATGTTGGCTGTTGGTTTGCTGTATATTGCTTTTATTATGTTTAAATATGGACCTTGGATTCCTGTTCTTTCCAGGACTTTTAGCATGAAGGGGTTTTGGATTTTGTCGAATGCTTTCTCAGCATCTAGTGAGATGACCATGTGATTTTGGTCTTTGAGTTTGTTTATATGGTGGATTACATTGATGGATTTCCTTATGTTAAACCATCCCTGCATCCCAGGGATGAAGCCTACTTGGTCATGATGAATGATGGTTTTGTTGTGTTCTTGGATTCGGTTTGCAAGGATTTTGTTGAGTATTTTTGCATCAATGTTCATAAGTGAGATTGGTCTGAAGTTCTCTTTCCTTGTAGGGTCTTTGTGTGGCTTAGGTACGAGGGTTATTGTAGCCTCAAAAAATGAGTTGGGTAATATTCCATCTGATTCTATCTTTTGGAATAGCTTGGCGAATATTGGTGTTATATCCCCAATAAATGTCTGATAAAATTCTGCACTGAACCCGTCTGGACCTGGGCTTTTTTTGGTTGGGAGGTCTTTTGATGACTTCTTCTATTTCTTTAGGTGTTATAGGGTTATTTAGATGGTTTACTTGGTCCTGGTTCAACTTTGGGACCTTGTATCTGTCTAGGAATTCGTCCATTTCCTCCAGATTTTCCAATTTTGTGGAGTATAAGTTTTTGTAGTAGGATCTGATGATTTCTTGAATTTCCTTAGTTTCAGTTGTTATGTCACCACTTTCCTTTCTGATTTTGTTAATTTGGATACTTTCTCTTTGCCCTTTAGTTAGTCTGGCTAGTGGTTTATCAATCTTGTTGATTTTCTCAAAGAACCAACTCTTTGTTTTGTTGATTTTTTCAATGGTTTTTTTTGTTTCTATTTGGTCTATTTCTGCCCTAATTTTGATTATTTCTTGCCGTCTACTCTTTTTGGGTATATCTGCTTTCTTTTGTTCTAGTGCTTTTAGCTGTGCTGTCAGGTTGCTGATGTGAGCTCTCTCCAGTTTCTTCTTGGAAGCACTTAGGGCAATGAGTTTTCCTCTCAATACTGCTTTCATTGCATCCCATAGGTTTGTGTATGTTGTGTTTTCGTTTTCGTTGAATTCTAGAAAATCCTTAATTTCTTTCTTTATTTCTTCTTTGACCCTGCTATCCTTTAACAGAGTGTTGTTTAGTTTCCATGTGTATGTGGGCATTTTGTTGTCTTTGTTGTTGTTAAAGACCGGCCATAGACCATGGTGATCTGAGAGGATGCATGGGAGTATTTCAATCTTCTTATATCGATGAAGGCTCGTTCTGTGTCCAATTATGTGGTCAATTTTTGAGAAGGTGCCATGGGGTGGTGAGAAGAAGGTGTATTCTTTTACTTTAGGATAGTATGTTCTGTATATATCTATTAATTCTAGTTGGTTCAAAGTCTCTGCTAGTTTTGCAGTGTCCTTGTTTAGTTTCTGTTTTCCTGATCTGTCCATTGGTGAGGATCTTAGGGTCTGCCTGACGTCTATCCAGAATCTTTCACCTTTCATAGTCTCTGCTGAGAAATTGGGTGTGAATCTGATTGGTCTGCCTTGGTATGTTACATGACCTTTTTCCCTTACTGCCTTTAGTATTCTTTCTTTGCTTTGGGCACTTAGAGTTTTGACTATTATGTGTTGGGAGGAATTCCTTTTGTGGTCAAACCAATTTGGAGTTTGGTAGGCTTGTTTTATGCTCATGGTCATCTCATTCTTAAGGGTAGGGAATTTTTCTTCTATGAGTTTGTTGAAGATATTTACTGTGCCTCTTAGTAAATTTTTTTCACACTCTTCTATTTTTATTATCCTTAGGTTTGGTTTTCTCATTGTGTCCTGCATCTCCTGGACATTTTGGGTTAGGAGCTTTTTGGTTTTTACATCTTTTCTGACTGTTTTGTCTATCTTTTCAATGTTGTCTTCAGCCCCTGAGATTCTCTCTTTCATCTCTTATAGTCTGTTGGAGATGCTTGCATATGTGACTCCTCTTGTTTTTTAGGTTTTCTACCTCTAGGGTTGTTTCTTTTAGTGCTTTCTTTATTGTTTCCATTTCCATTTTAAATTCCTTCTTCCATTCCTTCATCTCTTTGGTTCTGTTTTCCTCTAATTCTTTGAGTTCTTTGAATGTTTTTCTTTTTTTCCTCTTTAAAAGCTTCTAATTCTTTATGCTTTTTCTCCCGTTCTTCTTTAAGGATCTCTATCTTCACCTTGAGGTATGATTTCGCGTCTGAGTCTTCTTGTTCTGGAGTGTTTGGCATTCCGCTGTTTGCTGTGATGGGAAAGCTGTGATCTGGTGTTGCCAGGTTGTCTTGGTTTCCCTGGGGTATGTTCTTTCACATTCCTCTTGCCATCTTGTTGTCAGTGATTGGTTCTTGTCTCTCCCCTGTACCTGGCCTGTGTCCCTGAATCTCCGCTGTTCTTGGTGTCAGATGGCCTGAGTGCCTCTTCTGCACACATGGGTTGCTGGGTGGAAACAGACACCCTAAGTCAGGGTCTCTGCTCCTCTGAACCAATGGGGGGGCGCACTTTCCAAGCACTCAGCACAGACCTCTCTGCTCCCTGGCTACTCGGATTTCTGTTTCACCAGGCCTGTGTCCCTGGATCTCCTATAAGTGCAGTTCTTTACCTGCATGCTGAGAGTCTAATTTAGGACATCGTGTTTGTGCGGCAAGCACTTTCCTAACAAAGTCATCATCTACAGATGATGGTTTGGTCCCCACACAAAGCCTGCTTTGTGACAAGCCACTTTGGCACACTGTCAGGCAGCAGTGGTGGGTTAAAAACAGAGGTCTTAGAGGTGTGGAATTTTTTCCCAAGATGATCAAAAAATATTCTTAAAATATTTCCCTGCTCTTTTTCCTCTTCCTCTCTTCGCCCGGACTTGACCCCTGCCCTATCCCGTTCTATTAAACCTCTCCACGTGGAACCGTGTTTGGTGTGGTCTGTCTGGGCCTAGGCGAGAAATCTAATTTACAACAAGGGGAAGATGATATAGAAGGAGTACAAAGGAAGGGTGGGAAGGAAAGAATGAAAATGAAGTGGGCAGATGTAAAGAGACCGGCAAAGTTCATGTCACTGTGGATCTAAAATACTACCGAACGACTGAAGTGAATCTTTTCAGCCTATTTTTCATTTTAAAACCTTACAACTTGGAGGACTTCAGGACGCAGAGCAGAGCCTGGCCCAACCACCAGCCGGAAAGACGGCTTGTACAGGCTGAGCAACTGTGACCGGGAACAGATCTTAGGAACTTCTGTTCCCACCCGGAGACGACTTCAGGACGCAGAGCAGAGCCTGGCCCAACCACCAGCCGGAAAGGCGGCTCGTACAGGCTGAGCAACTGGTGAGTGGGAGACCTAGGCTGCGAGGGAGCAGAGGGATCTCTGCGGAGTGCACACGGAAAGGGCACCCCCTGCCCTGACCTGCCCTGTCCTCCCCGATCCAGTGACCGGGAACAGATCTTAGAAACTTCTGTTCCCACCCGGAGACGACTTCAGGACACAGAGCAGGGCCTGGCCCAACAGCCAGCCGGAAAGGTGGCTCAGAGAGGCTGAGCATCTGTGACCAGGAACAGATCTTAGGAACGTCTGTTCCCACCCGGGGGCGACTTCAGGATGCAGAGCAGAGCCTGTCCCAGCTGCCACCCGGAACCTGGGCTGCTGGGGAGTAGAGAGATCTCTGAGGAGTGCACACGGAAAGTGTACCAGGGACACAGACCAGATACAAGGGAAAGGCAAGAACATATCACTGACAACAAAATGGCAAGAGGAAAGAGAAAGAGTATATCCCAAGGAAACCAAGACAATCTAGCAACACCAGAACCCAGCTCTCCGATAGTAGCAAACATAGGAATTCCAAACACTCCAGAGAAAGAAGACACAGACCTGAAAACATGCCTCAAGACGCTGATAGAGTTACTTAAACAAGAAAGGGAGGAAAAGCAAAAAGATTCAGAAGCTTTTAAAGAAGAAACAAGAAAAACACTCAAAGAACTCAAAGAACGAGACGAAAACAGAACCAAAGAAATAAAGGAATGGAAGAGGGAAATTAAAACAGAAATTGACACAATAAAGAAAGCGCTAAAAGAGATAACCCTAGAGTCAGAACACCAAAAATAGAAATCAGGAGTCACAGAAGCAAGCATTTCCAACAGATTACAAGAGATCGAGGAGAGAATCTCGGGGGCAGAAGACAACATTGCAAACATAGACAAAACAGCCAGAGAAGATGCAAAAAACAAAAAGCTCCTAACCCAAAATGTCCAGGAAATACAAGACACAATGAGAAGACCGAACCTAAGGATAATAGGAATAGAAGAGGGAGAAGAGTATCAACTAAGAGGCACAGTAAATATCTTCAACAAAATCATAGAAGAAAACTTCCCTACCCTTAAGAATGAGATGACCACGAGCATAAAAGAAGCCTTCAGAACTCCAAATAGGTTGGACCAGAAAAGAAATACCTCCTGACACATAATAGTAAAAACATCAAGTGCCCAAAGTAAAGAAAGAATACTAAAAGCAGTAAGAAAAAAAGGTCAGGTAACATATAAAGGCAGACCAATCAGACTCACACCCGATTTCTCAACAGAGACTATGAAAGCTAGAAGAGCCTGGACAGACATCATGCACTCCTTAAGAGAGCACAAGTGTCAGCCCAAGCTGCTATACTCAGGAAAACTCTCAATCACCATAGATGGAGAGACAAAGATATTCCAAGAAAAAACTAAATTTACACAATATCTGACCCCAAACCCAGCACTACAATAAATTATAGGTGGAAAACCCAATACAAGGATGGAGAGTACATCCTAATAAAAACAAGAAAATACCTAAACAAGAAAACCAAAAGAAGAAAGACACACAGGTACAATTCTACCCCCAAAAGCACTAATAGCAGGAAACAACAACCACTATTCCTTAATATCTGTTAACAAAAATGGACTCAGTTCCCCAATTAAAAAATATAGGCTATCAGACTGGATATATAAACAAAACCCAGCATTTTGCTGCATACAAGAAACTTATCTCAAAGACAACAGACACTATCTAAGAGTAAAAGGTTGGGAAAAAACTTCCAAGTAAAAGGCCCCAAGAAGCTAGCTGAAGTGGCCATTCTAATATCGAATAAAGTAGATTTTCAACCAAAAGTTATCAAAAAAGATAAGGAAGGACAGTTTTTACTCATTACAGGGAAAATTGGTCAGGAGGACCTCTCAATCCTTAACATACATGCTCCAAATACAAGAGCACCCATATTCATAAAAGAAATCCTACTAAAGCTCAAAAATTATATTTCATCTCACACAATAGCAGTGGGAAACCTCAACACCCAACTCTCACCAATGGAGACATCATGGAAACAGAAACTGAAAAAGGACACAGTGAAATTAGCAGAGGTTATGAACCAATTGGAATTAATAGATATCTACAGAACATATTATCCTAAAACAAAAGAGTACAACTTCTTCTCAACACCTCACAGCACCTTCTCTAAAATTGACCATATAATTGATCACAAAACATGCCTCAATAGATATAAGAAGATTAAAATACTTCCTTGCATCCTATCAGATCACCATGGTCTAAGGCTGGCCTTTAATAACAACAAAGACAAAAAAAGCCTATATACACATGGAAACTAAACAATGCACTATTAAACAATAACAAGACCAAAGACAAAATAACAAAAAAAATTTAAGGATTTTCTAGAATTTAATAAATGAAAACACAACATAACCAAACATATGGGATGCAATGAAAGCAGTACTGAGAGAAAAATTCAGAGCTCTGAGTGCTTCCAAAAAGAAAGTGGAAAAAGCATACACTAGCAACTTAACAGCACAGTTGAACACTCTAGAACAAAAGGAAGCAGATACACCCAAGAGGAGTAGACATCAAGAAATAATCAAAATCAGAGCAGAAATTGACGAAATAGAAACACAAAAAAAAAAAATTCAATGAATCAACAAAACCAAGACCTGGTTCTTTGAGAAAATTAACAAGATTGATAAACCCTCAGCCAGACTAACTAGAGGGCAGAAAGAGAGTATCCAAATTAACAAAATCAAAAGGAAAGAGGAGAAATAATAACTGAAACAGAGGAAATTCAAAAAATCAGCAGATCCTTCTACAAAAACCTATACTCAACAAAGCTGGAAAATCTGGGGGAAATGGATGAATTCCTAGACAGATATCAAATACTATAATTAAACCAGTACCAGGTAAACCATTTAAATAATCCCATAACACCTAAAGAAATAGAAGCAGTCATCAAATCGCTCTGTCTCAGTTAGCATTAACTATCAACATAATACAGCTTAGAATCACCTGGAAATGGAGTTTAGCAAGCAAGAGAGACCCAGAAAGCAGCATTTCTATAAGGTTACTACCTTGAATTTTTTGTTCCGATATCCCTCAGTTGATGGGCTGTGACCTGAGAATATAATCTAAACAAACTCTTTCCTCCTGCAGATGTCTTGGTCATGATGTATTTTTTTGCAGCCAATAGGATAAAACTGGAGCACATAATATGTCCCCTTCATCTCTGACCTCCATGTGATTGTTAGTGACATAGCCCACTTGTTTGCTCTGTCCCTGAACTCAGCATACACAGCAATTATGACCATGCTGATCCTAGAAAGAATATCTGAGCCTGAGCTTTACTGTCTACAAACTCTGAAAAATGAACACAGTTTCTTAATGTCATAAAAAGAAAATAAAGCTTTATCTACTTGATATTAAAAGTATAAGTGTGTAGTAAGCCCTTTGTGAATTACACTATTAAAATTTTAGCTATTATCTGCTGACATTAAATATTTTCATGTTATTAGACTATATAAAATCTAGCTTGTGTGGTTTCTTTCTGGTGCCATATGTCTTAGTTAGGGTTTTATTGCTGTGAAGAAACAGCATGACTTTAGAAAGGAAAACATTTAATTGGGGTTGGCTTACACTTCAGAGGTTTTGTCCTTTGTCATTATGGTGGGAAGTATGGTGTTATACAGTCCGATATGGTAATGGAGAAGGAGCTGAGAGCACTATAGCTTGACCTGTTGGTAACACAAAGAGAATGTCACACTGGACATGACTTGTGCTTCTGAGACCTCAAATCCCACTCTGAGTTATATTTTTTTTTCAAAAGAACCCCACACTTACTCCAACTTTCTAATAGTGCCACTTCTCATGGATGTATGGAGACTATTTTTATTTAAACCACAACAAAAATCTCACTTGTATGAAAAAAGAAGACCCACATCAGCAGAAGCACATAACAAGAGTGTGCAAGCTACACATGATTGCCATCGGTTGCTAGATAACTTTACAGCCACAGGAGAGTGGGCTAGCAACAGGAAGCTGAAGTTGTCTTGACTCTGTGAGAGAAAGGGAGAACTGTAAACTCTACATTAGCGTTAAATATCCCAACATCCATATGGCTTGGTTTTCCTGAAAATAAAATGGCAACTTCCAAAATCAGTTTTTGGAGGGCTAGATGAAGTAGAGGTAATTACATTGCTACATTAATGAACATCATTCAGTGAATACTGATTCATCTTAAAATGGACAAACATCTTTAAAAAAACAATCAGCCAAATTCTCTCATGTACGAGGGATGGTAGAAACAAAATCCAGAAATGTCTGTTTCTTAAAAAAGTAGACAAGAGAAGTGATCTGTGAAACCAGATGAGGTCATAGGAAATGGGTTTCAACTTCTAAAAGTAAATTTCCTGAGG
This sequence comes from Micromys minutus, assembly GCF_963924665.1. NCBI lineage: Eukaryota > Metazoa > Chordata > Mammalia > Rodentia > Muridae > Micromys > Micromys minutus. The sequence goes on along the minus strand of NC_137985.1, from coordinate 4,677,001 downwards.
AAACAGTTTCTTGAGGAGGCATGATTTAAATAGAAATATCTTTTAGTTGAATACACATTATGAACCACATAGTACATCATCTCCTGTGTAAATTTGAAACCTTGTTTACAGAGAGAGCCACATGTTCAGAAATTCCCACACCATTATCATTGCCATGAGCTAAGTATTGAGTCTAAAAGTAAGTGGCAAAATGTCATGGTTTCATGAAAAATACTCCCTATGGACAATCCTAGACGTCTAAAGCTGAGCTCTGGGCAAGCTTGGGGTGATTCTCTCTTATTGTGAAAGCCACACCAATCTGATCAACTGCAAGTAAACTTCTGGATACTCAATGCATGTCTGAGGCTATAGTAAAAATAATTTGTAATGGACTCAAAATCCTGGGCATTCTAGTATCTATTTTATTTGAGAAATTAGGTCTATGTCCTTTCCTCTTAAATTTGGGTCAAATCTGTAAATATTTTGACAAGAATAAGAAAAATCAAAGTAGTGCTTAATGCTGGCAGCCTTCGAGTAGGTTGCTTTTGAAATGCCTCCTGTCCTTGGGAGAAGGCAGACTTGGCTGAAATCACACACCATGAGGAAATCAAACTGTGAGGAATGAGGCAGCTGCAGTCTTTCCAGTTGTAAATTGGTTGTCAGACATGTGAGCAAAGAAGCCAGAGAGAGATGAGTCTGTTTGTGCTAACCATATGATTGTGATCATGTGAGCCAGAACCCACAGCTGGACAGCATCAGCCACAATAACATAAGTTATTAGTTTGCAGCTATGAGTTTAGAGGGGCATCTCATTGTTATTATTTCATTATTATATAGTAAGAACCTGGCTTAAGCATTAAGAAGCCAGGTCTGTCCTTATCTGTACACCGAGTGCAGCCCTGTTTATCTATTGATTGGTGGAGGGGTTGCTGTTGGCTCATAGTAGAGGAGCTTTGGGACATTTGCTAGCCAGTGAGCTATGTCTTTATTTTTATTTTTGAATATTGTAACTATTTTCTTTTCTAATCTTTTAATGTATGATGTATGTGTGTGCATGTGTGTGGGGCATGCATTTGGAGGTTAGAGGACATTAGGTCTTGGGCGGCTCCATCTTTTATCTACTGCCTTGAATGTGTTCAGCTTTACATGGATTCTTGATATCTAAGCTCAGGTCCTTGCTCTTGGGTAGAAAGCTGTCAGTCACCATGCCATTTCCCCATACAGTATTTTTGCTCCGAGTGTAAGTCTTGCTCTGTACTATACCTCAGGCTGATCTTCAACTCCCAGTCCTCCTGCAACATCTGAGTATTGGAATCACTGGCATGCTCTGTCAGACCTGGTTCTTTATTTTTAACCTATAACCTGTTAGCTTCAAAATAGATTTGGTGTTGAGATAAAATGATCACAGACTGAATATGTTAAACAACTCATTAATAATTTAAAGTGGGGAACCTTGAATGAATTTGTTTTATGTATTATATAAAATTTCATACTCTCAACTATTAATTGAAAGTTGACTGCTTCAATTTTTTTCCCTCAAACATGTAAGCTAAAAATTTCTTTCTTTCTAGACTTTACGGAACATGTTCTTGGAATTTCCCAGATACAGTCATCTGTATTTCAGTCATCCAGAGTTTTCAAACCGTGGCTCATACAGGTTCTTGTGACAGTCTTTCTCTCCAGACTGTGTCCAGGAAAGCCCCACTCATTCTTTATGTTAAATATCACCTCCTCTCTAGGCTCACATACAGTCCACCCATCTATACAACAATCACCAATTAAGACAATGGTTACAGTGGAACATGGTCAATATTTGGAAAGCACTGGGCAAACAGTTTCCTCAAAGCCAGTAGTATAAAGAGGAAATATCAGTGATTATGGAGTTGTTGTAGTTGAGGGAAGAAGGGTTCTTGTAATTGAGTTGAAGATTTGTAGTAATAAAAGTGCTATGAGAAAACCTGAACACCCTACCTCATTTACTTGCCCAGTACTCCCAGCTCTCCTGGTCCCAGTTGCTGAATTTCATTGTCTCAATCAAAATTACCTCTTTTCTAGTAACAGGCATGATGTAAGTTTTGCTGTACCAATCGTCCAGGAATATAATTGGCTTCTAAACCTGGCTTTTAGTAGCTTGAGTAGTAAATGCACATAGAACAAGCTTCTGAGAGTAGAGGGCTCTAATGCCTTTCCTGTCTGAAATGGTTATCTTTATGAACTATAAATTAATATTATCGAACATATGGTCTTTGCTGGCACATGAATTACTTGCTGCTATCTTATAATGGGGTTCATACAAAAGTAGAGAACAAATACTTAAAAAGGCGGACACAGAGCAGAGCCTGGCTACCTGCCAGGCTGAACAGCAGCTCATAGAGGCTGAGCAACTGCGATTGGGAACAGAAAATTAAAACTTCTGTTTCCGCCCGGAGGCAACTTCCGGACGCAGAGCGGAGCCTGGCTACCTGCCAGGCAGAACGGCGGCTCATAGAGGCTGAGCAACTTGTGAGTGGGAGACCAAGACTGCAGGGGAGCAGAGAGATCTCTGCTGAGTGCACACGGAAAGTGCACAACGTACCTTGCTTTGCCTCGCCCTGCCCGATCCAACGATTGGGAACAGAAAATTAGAACTTCTGTTCCCACCCGGAGGTGACTTCCGGACACAGAGCGGAGCCTGGCCTACCTGCCAGGCGGAACGGGGGCCCATAGAGGCTGAGCAACTGCGATTGGGAACAGAAAATTAGAACTTCTGCTTCCACCCGGAGGCGACTTCCGGACGCAGAGCGGAGCCTGGCCTACCTGCCACCCAGATTGGCGGCTCATAGAGGCTGGGCGACTGTGATTGGGAACAGAAAATTAGAACTTCTGTTTCCACCCGGAGGCAACTTCCAGACACAGAGCGGAGCCTGGCCTACCTGCCAGGCGGAACGGCAGCTCATAGAGGCTGAGCAACTGGTGAGTGGGAGACCTAGACCGCAGGGGAGCAGAAAGATCTCTGTGGAGTACACAAGGAAAGTGCACCCCCTGCCTTGCCCTGCCCTGCCTTGCCTGATCCAGCAAACAGAAACAGAACATTGGAACTTCTGCTCACACCCGACGACTCTGAGGCATAAAACAGGGCTCGACCCATCTGACACCTCAACCAGTGGAGAACCAGGGTCACAGACCAGATACAAGGGAAAGGTAAGAACATATCACTGACAACAAAATGGCAAGAGGAAAGAGAAAGAGTATATCCCAAGGGAACCAAGACAATCTAGCAACACCATAGCCCAGCTCTGCCATAACAGCAAACATCGGAACTACAAACACTCCAGAAAAAAAAAGACACAGACCTGAAATCATGCCTCAAGACGCTGATAGAGATACTTAAACAAGAAAGAAAGGAAAAGCAAAAGATTCAGAAGCTTTTAAAGAATAAACAAGAAAAACACTCAAAGAATTCAAAGAACGAGAGGAAAACAGAACCAAAGAAATAAAGGAATGGAAGAGGGAAATTAAAACAGAGATTGACAAAATAAAGAAAACACTAAAAGAGATAACCCTAGAGTCAGAACACCAAAGAAAGAAATCAGGAGTCACAGAAACAAGCATTTCCAATAGATTACAAGAGATCGAAGAGAGAATCTCGGGGGCAGAAGACAACATTGCAAACATAGACAAAACAGCCAGAGAAGATGCAAAAAACAAAAAGCTCTTAACCCAAAATGTCCAGGAAATCCAAGACACAATGAGAAGACCGAACCTAAGGATAATAGGAATAGAAGAGGGAGAAGAGTATAAACTAAGGGGCACAGTAAATATCTTCAAAAAAATCATACAAGAAAACTTCCCTACCCTCAAGAATGAGATGACCATGAGCATAAAAGAAGCCTTCAGAACTCAAAATAGGTTGGACCAGAAAAGAAATACCTCCCGACACATAATAGTAAAAACATCAAGTGCCCAAAGTAAAGAAAGAATACTAAAAGCAGTAAGGGAAAAAGGTCAAGTAACATATAAAGGCAGACCAATCAGACTCACACCCAATTTCTCAACAGAGACTATGAAAGCTAGAAGAGCCTGGACAGACATCATGCACTCCTTAAGAGAGCAGAAGTGCCAGCCCAAGCTGCTATACCCAGCAAAACTATCAATCACCATCAATGGAGAGACGAAGATATTTCAAGACAAATCAAAATTCACACAATATCTGACCACAAACCCAGCACTACAATGAATTATAGGTGGAAAACCCAATACAATGAGGGAAAATACAGCCTAGTAAGAACAAGAAAACTCCTAAACAAGAAAACTAAAAGAAGAAAAAGACACAGACACAACTCAACAAAAAAAAAAAAAAAAAAAAAAAGCAATAATGGTAGGAAACAGAAACAACTACTCCTTGATATCTATTAACATAAATGGTCTCAACTCCCCAATAAAGAGACATAGACTATCAGACTGGATACATAAACAAAATCCAGCCTTTTGCTGCATACAGGAAACTCATCTCAGAGACAAAGACAGACACTATCTCAGAGTAAAAGGGTGGGAAAAAAACTTCCAAGCAAACAGCTCCAAGAAGCAAGCTGGAGTGGCTATTCTAATATCGAACAAAGTAAATTTCCAACCAAAAGTTATCAAAAAAGATAAGGAAGGACACTTTTTACTCATTACCGGGTAAATCTGTCAGGAGAAACTCTCAATCGTTAACTTATATGCTCCAAATAAAAAATCACCCACATTCATAAAACAAACCCCACTAAAGCTCAAAAACTACATTTCACCCCACACAATAATAGTAGGAGACTTTAATACCCCACTCTCACCAATGGACAGATCAGAGAAACAGAAACTGAACAAGGACACTGCAAAACTAGCAGAGACTTTGAACCAACTAGAATTAATAGATATATACAGAACATACTATCCCAAAGTAAAAGAATACAACTTCTTCTCACCACCCCATGGCACCTTCTCGAAAATTGACCACATAATTAGACACAGAACGAGCCTCCATCGATATAAAAAGATTGAAATACTCCCATGCATCCTCTCAGATCACCATGGGCTACGGCTGGTCTTTAACAACAACAAAGACAACAAAAAGCCCACATACACATGGAAACTAAACAATGCTCTGTTAAAGGATAGCAGGGTCAAAGAAGAAATAAAGAAAGAAATTAAGGATTTTCTAGAATTCAACAAAAACGAAAACACAACATACACAAACCTATGGGATGCAATGAAAGCAGTATTGAGAGGAAAACTCATAGCCCTAAGTGCTTCCAAAAAGAAACTGAAGAGAGCTCACATCAGCAACCTGACAGCACAGCTAAAAGCACTAGAACAAAAGGAAGCAGATATACCCAAAAAGAGTAGACGGCAAGAAATAATCAAAATTAGGGCAGAAATAGACCAAATAGAAACAAAAAAAACCATTGAAAAAATCAACAAAACAAAGAGTTGGTTCTTTGAGAAAATCAACAAGATTGATAAACCCCTAGCCAGACTAACTATAGGGCAAAGAGAGAGTATCCAAATTAACAAAATCAGAAAGGAAAGTGGTGACATAACAACTGAAACTAAGGAAATTCAAGAAATCATCAGATCCTACTACAAAAACTTATACTCCACAAAATTGGAAAATCTGGAAAAAATGGACGAATTCCTAGAGAGATACAAGGTCCCAAAGTTAAACCAGGACCAAGCAAAGCATGTAAATAACCCTATAACACCTAAAGAAATACAAGAAGTCATCAAAAGCCTCCCAACCAAAAAAAGCCCAGGTCCAGACGGGTTCAGTGCAGAATTTTATCAGACTTTTATTGAGGATATAACACCAATACTCGCCAAACTATTCCAAAAGATAGAATCATATGGAATATTACCCAACTCATTTTTTGAGGCTACAATAACCCCCGTACCTAAACCACACAAAGACCCTACAAGGAAAGAGAACTTCAGACCAATCTCACTTATGAACATTGATGCAAAAATACTCAACAAAATCTTTGCAAACCGAATCCAAGAACACATCAAAACGATCATTCATCATGACCAAGTAGGCTTCATCCCTGGGATGCAAGGATGGTTTAACATAAGGAAATCCATCAATGTAATCCACCATATGAACAAACTCAAAGACCAAAATCACATGGTCATCTCACTAGACGCTGAGAAAGCATTCCACAAAATCCAACACCCCTTCATGTTAAAAGTCCTGGAAAGAACAGGAATCCATGGCCCATACTTAAAGATAATAAAAGCTGTATACAGCAAACCAACAGCCAACATCAAACTTAATGGCAAGAAACTTGAAGCAATCCCACTAAAATCAGGGACTCGACAAGGCTGCCCACTCTTCCCCTACCCATTCAACATAGTACTGGAAGTCCTGGCTGGAGCAATTAGACAGCAAAAGGAGATCAAGGGGATACAAATCGGAAAGGAAGAGATAAAAACATCACTCTTTGCCGATGACATGATAGTGTACTTGAGTGACCCCAAAAATTCCACCAGAGAACTCCTACAGCTGATAAACAACTTCAGCAAAGTGGCTGGATACAAAATTAACTCAAACAAATCAGTAGCCTTCCTGTACTCAAAGGACAAACATGTGGAAAAAGAAATTAGGGAAAACGTACCCTTCACAATCGTTACAAAAACTATGAAATACCTTGGTGTGACTCTAACTAAGCAAGTGAAGGACCTGTATGACAAGAACTTCAAACCTCTAAAGAAAGAAATTGAGGAGGATCTCAGAAAATGGAAAGATCTCCCATGCTCATGGATTGGAAAAATCAACATCTTAAAAATGGCCATCCTACCAAAAGCAATCTACAGATTCAATGCAATTCCCATCAAAATTCCAACTCAGTTCTTCATGAAATTGGAAAGATCAATGTGCAATTTCATATGGAATACCAAAAAACCTAGAATAGCGAAATTTATCCTCAACAACAAAAAAACATCTGCGGGAATCACTATCCCTGACCTCAAGCTATATTACAAGGCAATTGTGCTGAAAACTGCATGGTACTGGTACAGAAATAGGCATGTGGATCAATGGAATAAAATAGAAGATCCAGAAATGAGCCCTCATGTATATGGTCACCTGATTTTTGACAAAGGAGCAGTAAACATTCAATGGAAAAAGGACAGCCTATTCAACAAATGGTGCTGGTCCAACTGGCACTCAACATGCAAAATAGACCCTTTCTTATCTCCTTGTACAAAGCTCAAGTGTAAGTGGATCAAAGATCTCCACATTAAACCAGATACACTGAAACCATTAGATCAGAAAGTAGGGAAAACTTTAGAACATATAGGCACAGGAGAAAGTTCTCTGAACAAAACACCAATGGCTCAAGCTCTAAGGTCAAAGATTAACAAATGGGACTTAATGAGATTGCAAAGTTTCCGTAAGGCTAAGGACATTGTCAAGAAAACAAAATGTCAGCCAAGAGAATGGGAAAAGATCTTTACCAACTTCACATCAGATAGAGGCCTAATATCTAAGGTATACAAAGAACTCAAAAAGCTAGACACCAGAGAATCTAATAACCCTATAAAAATGGGATACAGAGTTAAACAAAATGTTCTCAGTTGAGGAATATCGAATGGCTGAGAAATATCATAGGAAGTCCTTGACATCCTTAGCCATCAGGGAAATGCAAATCAAAACAACCCTGAGATTCCACCTCACACCAGTCAGATTGGCCAAGATCCAAAACTCAGATGACAACAGATGCTGGCGAGGTTGCGGGGATAGAGCAACCCTTATCCACTGTTGGTGGGGTTGCAAACTAATACAACCACTCTGGAAATCAGTCTGGCGATACCTCAGAAAATTGGACATAATACTACCTGAAGACCCAGATATTCCACTTCTGGGCATATACCCCAGAAAAACTCCAACACACAACAAAGACACATGCACTACAATATTCATTGCATCCCTATTTATAGTAGCCAGAAACGGGAAAGGACCCAGATGTCCTTCAGTAGATTAATGGATACAAAAATTGTGGTATATTTACACAATGGAGTAATACTCAACTATCAGAAACAATGACTTTATGAAATTCTTAAGAAAATGGATGCATCTAGAGAATATCATCCTGAGTGAGATAACCCAGTCACAAAAGAACAGACATAATATGCAGTCACTGATAATGGGATGCTAACCCCAGAGGCTCGCACTGCCCCAGAAACAACTCACAGACTGTATGAAGTCCAAGAAATAAAGAAAACAAAATAAAACAAAACAAAAATCTCTATACAACAAGAAAACTTTGACTATTTCCATGTTACATTTTGTTTTACATGTACTTTATGCTCATTGTAACTATTAAGTTTTCAATGCATACTATCAAACCTTAAAAAAATCAAGTACTGACTAAAAAATATATTCATACAGTTTTATGTAAAATTTTTTTAAAATCTGAAAAAAAAGTACTGACAAAAATGTATTGTATAATTTTATGCAAACAATGCTTAAAATCTGTACATTTATCTTTGTTTTGTAAAATAAAGTTGTGAAAAAAAAAGAATTATTCTTGCATCTCTGGGATGAAGCCTACTTGATCATGGTGAATGATTGTTTTTATGTGTTCTTGGATTCAGTTTGCAAGAATTTTACTTCGTATTTTTGCATTAATCTTTATGAGGGAAATTGATCTAACATTCTCTTTGTAGGGTCTTTGTGTGGTTTAGTAATGAGTGAATTGTGGCTTCAAAGAATGATTTGTGTAATATTCCCACTGTTTCTATTTTGTGGAATAGTTTGGAGAGTATTGCTTTTAGGTCTTCTATGAAGATCTGATAGAATTCTGCACTAAATCCATCAGGTCCACAGCTTATTTTTGGTTGGGAGGCTTTTGATAACTGCTTCTATTTCTTTAGGGGTTATGGGGCTGTTTAGATGGTTTATCTCATCCTGATTTAAATTTGGTACCTGGTGTCTGCCTAGAAAATTGTCCATTTCCTCTAAGTTTTCTAGTTTTGTTAAGTATAGGCTTTTGTAGTAGGATCTGATGATTTCTTGAATTTCTTCGGTTTCTGTTGTTATCTCTCCCCTTTCTTTCCTAATTTTGTCAATTTGTATATTCACACTGTGCCCTCTAGTTAGTCTAGCTAAGGGTTTATCAATCTTGGTGATTTTCTCAAACAACCAGCTCTTGGTTTTGTTAATTTTTTGTATAGTTCTTTTTGTTTCTACTTGGTTTATTTTTGCTCTGAGTTTGATTATTTCTTGCCGTGGACTCATCTTGGGTGTATCTGCTTCTTTTTGTTCTAGAGCTTTCAGGTGTGACCTCAAGCTATAAGTGTATGCTCTTTACAGTTTCTTTTTGGAGGCACTCAGTGCCATGAGCTTTCCTCTTAGAACTGCATTCATTTTATCTTATTAGTTTGGGTGTTTTGTGCCTTCATTTTTGATAAATTCTAAAAAGTCTTTGATATCTTTCTTTATTTCTTCAATGACCGAGCTATTATTGAGTAGAACATTGTTTAGCCTCCATGTGTATGTGGACTTTTTGTTGTTTTTGTTATTATGGAAGACCAGCCTTAATCCATAGAATACATGGTATTATTTTGATGTTCTTTTATCCGTTGAGGCCTGTTTTGTGACCAAATATAAGGTCAATTTTGGAGAAGGTGCCATGAGGTGCTGAGAAGAACGTATATTCTTTTGTTTTAGAATGAAATATTTTATAGATGTCTTTTAAATTCATTTGGTTTATAACTTCTATTAATTTCTGTTGCATTAAATATTAAAAAAATAATACACAGTTTATCTCTTTACCAGCTCTGATTTCTCGTTCTTCAGGTTTGGTTTTATTTTGGAGCCGCACACACCTCTGGAGCCCAGTTTGAGCTGCCACCATGGCTTAATTCATCTGCACAATTCCCTTTTCTGGGTGGTTTTCTACTGATTGTGCTCTGCTTCTGTCCTGTGGATTTCTGAACCCTCTAATCCCACACAAACACAACCCTACAGCCTGATAGCTTTTCACACAGGTTTATATATTCAATTCTCAATCCACAAACCCTCTATACCACAAGATTGCTTCAAATAGAGAAAGATACAAACTTCCCTTCTATATGAGACACTAGACCTGTAAAATCCTTAATGTTTATAGCTATTTAACACTATTAAATCTCACCTGGGCCAACCTGGTCCTTGGGAAGCTCCATGGTGCCATGATTTCTAACCCTGTCCTCTCTTCTTCTCACCCCTCATCCCTCTCTACTTCCCTCGCCCTGCCCAGTCACAGGCTTCTGTTTATTTTACTAATTAAAATGAAAAGTTTCAGTTGGAGTCATGTGACTAGCCAGCCTCTCTTGGGGATGTGGAATTAACATTACAAATAGCTTCAGGATAATCTACAGGTGTCACTTTGTCTCTGTTCAGTTTCTGTATTCACTATCTGTTCATAGATGAGAATGTGGTGTTGAAGTCTCCCACTATTATTTTGTGTGGTGTAATATATGCTCTGAGCTTTAGTAGAGTTTCTTTTATAAATGTGGATGCTCTTGTATTTGGATCATAGATGTTTAGGATTGAAAGTTCATCTTGATAGATTTTTTTTCCTTGATGAGTAAAAAGTGTCTTTTCTTGTCTTTTTTGATGACTTTTGGTTGAAAATCTATTTTATCTGATATTAGTATGGCTACTCCAGCTTGGTTTTTGGCGTCATTTGCTTCAAAAGTTTTTTCCCAACCTTTTACTCTCAGGTGGTGTCTCATACACACACACACACACACACACATACATACACACTACAACACCTCAAAGACATGGATACACAAAAAACTACAGCAGACACATGTACAAACCACACAAACACATTCCCCAAGCTTCCCACACAGACATATACATACCATACACACAGTCAAATACCACATTAAAAATACCACATATATATGCTACCCATCTATACCCCTCACAGATACACACCACACATGAACCACACAGGCATATAAGTCACACAGATATATGCACACATAACACACACATACTATAAACATTCATGGACTATATTACTTCATTATACCTACTGGCAGATCACCGTTTAGATGTTCAGTACACAGTGTACTTAATGTTTTGAGCAGGAATTACTCTAGGAAGAAAAGAATGGTTCAAAAATAAATATCTTTATTAATAAAATACCCATGGGAATGCATCCTCCCACCTACTGCACTAAGTTTCCACTTTTGTGCTCAGGTGAAGCTCTGTGGCTCATTAAGAAAGACATATGCTGGGCTCATCTTAAGCCACAGAACATGCAGGAACAATTAATAATTCTGACCCATAATAAATTAGGTGAGAAATCATGAGACTATTTTACAGGGTTGTATATGTCTTCTCATGATCATCAGCACAGCAGCCAGCTGTTGCTCTTCAATGTGTGTATCACCGTCCTGGCATTGGGGTCAAACTCAAACTGTGATGATCCACAGAAGAAATAAAAAAATCCTGTAAACATAGATAAGAAAGATAATGACACTTCTTTAAATCAACCAAATTTATGACATGACTAAGAAAGGGCATGGGCTGAAGTAAGAGGTTGTATACTAGGTGACTTTGCCTGACTCTGAGATGCATGATTTGCATAATTTAATCCATTGACTGCTTCTTATCCAAAATGTTTGCCCAAAGTGAATGAAGAAAAACTGAAAATTAGGAAAGTTTAAACATTTCTCCCAGCCAATAGTCCTAATAAATGGCAGAGTAAGGATTTCATTTCATTTCCCTGCCTCTGAAGTCACTATGCTAAAACACCAGAATATACTAGTTCTACACAGAATCCAAGAGATTTTTTAATATCATAGGGTTTCCTCCTTTCTTTACATCTCTTAAATCACAGTGTGACATTGAGAGACCCATGGCTTCAGTTACACATGTAGCAGAAGATAGCAGTGTCTGGCATAAATGTGAGAAAGAGGCCTTTGGTCCAGAAAGGGCATGTTTTCACAATGTAGGGGAATGACAAGATGATGGGGTGGAGAGGGTGATTAGGAGGGAGTGCACCTTCATGAAGACAAGTCAGAGGGAGAGGGGAGGGTAGTGGGGTGGGGGAAGGGCATAACATCTCAGATGTAAATAGAAAGAGTATCTAATAAAGAAAGAAAAAAAAACAAATCACAGTGTCGAAGGCAACAAATCCATGAGAACAAGACAATAATGAAGCTTATCCAAAGTGTTTTGAGAGAGTTGCTTTAATAACAATGTTACTGGTATTCTGGTTATCATAACTGAAGCCCAGCAGATACCCCAGATATGCCCTGAGAGGCTGTGAGTGAATGTTTAATAAATCATAAATCATTACAAGTAATCAAATTTTCTCCTTTGAGCATGTGGAAGGAACCTATTATCTATTTCCTAGTGAAGAATGTGAATAATTTCAGACTAAAACAGGAGCCCAGACACAGTTGATGGAAAAGGCAAGAAGACTTGGTGGAAAGTACCACCAGCTACCAGCCACCAGCCAGAGCAGTAGGACACCTGTCCCACAGTTGGCTGTATCTCATACTGACACAGTGGTCAGAGACACAATGGCTTCACTTTGAGAATGTCTAAATGTTACAGAACAGAATCCTGAAAATTAACAAAACCCCCAAAACTTTAGAAGAAATTTGCACCAATTGCACAGTTAATATTTTCAGGATTTAAGTAAAATAGACACAAGGCAAATGGTTTAAAAGTTTTTCATTTCTCACTTCATTATTGATATTATTAACCTCATCATATTTTGATCAATCAAATTTATGTGCACTTTGGTCAGTTTTAGGAAATATTAAAATGTTGTGGGCAAAAATTTGTTGTAACAGTTTTATATGGCAGTCTAAGAAAACTTCAAAGAGCTCAGCATAGACTTAACTGTGATACCATAAGACCCAAAATATGTTGATGACATAAAGAGTTTCTTACCAAATGCATGTAACACAGCATCAACGTGTGGCTCAATTCCTGGAAAGTCATCTGTTATCAGCCTTGGAAAGCCTTTATCCATAAGCTGTTTTGTCTCATCAAATCTACAGCAAATGAAAAACAATTCGGATCCACACCATGGCAGGTCCCGTCATACACAATGTGTTGCAGTGCTAACAGTCCTGTGTAGGGTTCTGTGTCAATTTTTCAAACTGTGCAATACTAAATATTTTTTGTATGGGAGGGGCATTATAACATTTGAACTTCCTGGACTTGCAAGCATTTCTCATATAAAAATGAATGATCTCCCAAAACAGGGACATCATGATAAGGTCTATAGAGATTCCATATATGTACCATTTTTTAGGCCCAGACATACATTTCCCATGAATCTACCTGTCATAAATGCATAGAATACATATAAATAGTAGATGAAAGCTAAGTTACAGCATTTGGCTAAAAACAGACTCTTGGTTTGTCCTGGTAGGGACTCCAGTCTGCTGCACCAGGTTGTATGCACAGCAGCCTTATGGTGAGGGACAGTGGCATAAGAAAGCAATGTGCCTGTGGTCCTCCAGGTCACTATCCCTCATGGCCAGTGATGCACACTCAAAAAGCCCTTTGCATTTGTCAAGTTTAACCATGATACCGTCTTTTGGTTAATCAGAGAATCTGAGGTTTGGGAACATTAGAGGATACACAGCTATTCTTAAAAGAGAAAACTAACCTCTGTAATTGTGCTCTAAGCAGAGTTTTCTAATGTAGCTCACCTCCAGTATTTGTCCTCTACAAAAAAGTACGTCTTCTTCTTCTCTTTTTCAAAAACAGCTGCATCAATCTTTTCCACGGTGAGAGGAAAGCCAAGAGTGTGGATCCCCTTTGGGTAACCTGCTTGGACCTCATTTCCTCGGACTGCCCAGAACTGACTTCCTGTTGAATAACCACAACCAAGACCTTAAAGGATTTATTTATTAATGTGAATTTGTTGAAGGTCAGATTTGTTTAAAATGCTCATTCACAATTACCAACTGTGATCTCTTCTCCTTCCAACAGAACATCTCAAATTTAATACAACAAAGAGATTTCATAGTGCAAAGGAATTGCAATAAGTTTTCTTTTAGCAAAGTTCAACATTTGTATAGTTTTTACCTTTAAAAATCAGAACACTGTCCTTGTTATGAGCCTCATAGGCAGCATCTAAGCCTGAAGGAAGAGAAGGCCAAAATGTTGAAATCAGATGAAACTCCGGCTCAGGATTCCAGTGGGTTCTTCGCCAGAAGTACCTGTAATACATGAAAACCACAATAGTCTTTCTCTTTAAAAATACTGAGCATGGAGGAACACAGTGTTTTACTTGGTGCTGATTCATCTGTTTGCAGCATTGTGTACTGGATTGTTCTACATGTGATTCCAGGCAACAGATACAGCCTGCGTTGACAGGAACATTCCCACTGTTGCAATAAGATCACTCAGATTCCACTCAGAAGTATGTAAAATATTATATATTTTAAGAATCCACTAATATATTTAAAACGACATGTATCTTTTAAAATGTGAGCACCCTGGAAGTCAGTACAAAAAATTGGTGGCAATGGAAGAGTTTTTTTTTTAAATATATATATATCTTTCGGTACAACTTGAATATTGTACATGCACATTTATCACTTTTTCTAAAATGAATTAATTGAATAATAGCACTTTCTAGCAAAAATAAAGATACTTGTCTGGTTCTAAAGGTGGCTGGTGATTTCAGAAGTTCTATGAGATATGATGTATTAAAAAATGAAAAATAAAAATGAGACAAACTTTCTTGATTGTAAGAATCTTATACTCTACTGGCCAAAAGTCATCTTCTGGGTGTCTAAACAAAAATATTCTGGACAATGCCAATGGGATTATATTTTTGGAGTTGTTTTCCCCTCACTATACCTTATTTGGTTATTTTTCTACCTTACAGATATTTTACTTACATATTACCTTTTCTTATTTTGTGTTCTTGGAATTTCTCTGTATGTGAATGTATGTGTCTCTGACTCTGAATGTATGTCTTGTTCTTTTTCTTTTTTTTTGTTTAAAATACACTATAACACAGAGCTGAATGATTTTAAAACATGCCAGAAATGTACTATTATATATTTCATTTATTACATATAATCTCATGTTTACTTTTCTTTCTGAGCATTGAACATGTTTTTGTCTAACCTGTCTTTAAAGAATAGGAATTCCCCTCTCAGCATACTGACTGCATCGAAGGACAAAGAAGGATCACATTTGTCTGGGGTCTCAGGTCTTACAGAGACCGAGGACACAGGACCCACTGTGGCATCAAAGGAGGGATGAACTCCTGGAGGGAAAAGTTTAGGAGAAGCAAATGTCAGTAGGTCAGGGATGCATGTAACAATTTACAAACTATCCAAACTTCTTCATGGTGTTCTGAGATGAAACAGTATGTAGACATTTGATCCCAGGGCCACACACACACACACACACACACACACACACACACACACACAGAGAGAGAGAGAGAGAGAGAGAGAGAGAGAGAGAGAGAGACATACAGACACACACACATACATACATACATACATACATACACACACAGACACATACAGACACACACACACACACACATACATACACACACATACACACACACACACACACACACACACACACACACACACACACACTGTAACAAAAACAAAGCTCTCCCAAAGACTCACTGTGCCACCTTCTTAAAGAGCACTGATTAAAGCAAGGAAGCTAACGAAAACCACCCTAGGCCTCTTCTTCTTCATGCTTACCATAGAGGGACTGAATACCCTCTATATCATCCTGAGAAAGGCGGAAGTGAGCTTGGCCCGTGGAGAACCTGTAGACTGGGTACATTAGAGATTCTTTGTTGTCTGAGTGAAAGAGTCCCAGGGAGTGGCCAAGTTCATGTGCAGCAACCAGGAATAAATTGGTTCCTGTTTGAGAAACCACAAATGTTCAGAGTGTAATAGTTATTATTCCACAAACAAGTTCATATTGCTTATGCTAACCACAGAATGCATTCTTGTTTTTTCCTACTTTGTGAGCTCACTGACTGGCATACTGCCAATAGTCACATGTTTACAGTTGACTTAAAGTCAGTGTATAAGGCAGTGTTTCACTAACTGCTCTATAATTATCCTCTTGGTTAAGATAGCTCTTCCTGTATTTACAGTGGTAAGTCCTGTTTACAAAGAGATTTCTTTGGCTGGACCAAAATTATTCACATGTCAAGAAACAGCAATCTTTGTTGTCTATAAACCAGAAACTATTGTTAAGATTCAATAACAAACAAGTTTTAACCACAGTTTAAATCAGTTACAAGATGTTTATATGTTCTTTAATCTCTGAAGTAACAAAACCACAGAGAATTTTATTCCCACTATCAACATTTGATTATCATAAAGATCTCCTTAAGAGAAGTTAATGGAACAAATAAATTTACAGTACATCACATGCATTTATGAAACTGCCAAAAATTAAATTTTAGAGAAAGAAATAAACACCCTAGTGCCATAGGAACACCACACTCCTCAGTATGAACAGAAACATCTATTACTGGTTTTTGCCATAAACATAGCTGGACTCAGACTTTAACGGGTTCTGTTGGCATTGAGAATCAAACAGGGGTTCATGAAATTAAAGAAAAGAAATGTTGTTCAAACAAAATCAGATCATATCTCATGGCACATGCTACAGGTCTGCCTAATTAGTAAAGACTAACTTTAGTTAATGTTTGCTTCTTTGAGAGTTCAGGGCAGCATGTAGAGTCTCAATTCACTCAATGGCATTGATTCATTAAACACTACTCCTCTATTATGAGAGTAGTGAACAGTGGTGAACAA
Organism: Micromys minutus; assembly: GCF_963924665.1. NCBI lineage: Eukaryota > Metazoa > Chordata > Mammalia > Rodentia > Muridae > Micromys > Micromys minutus. Next base: position 4,660,228 of record NC_137985.1, on the reverse strand, counting down.
ATTACATTTAAACCTTGTACAAGATCCTGAATTGTGGAAAGAATGTTGAATGGCACTCACTGTATTAAACTTGAAAGCAAAGAAAGATTCAGCTTACATGGTTCATTAGGAATGGTTAGGTGAGTAGGGCTTCAGGTTCCACACAGCTAATCAGAAAGCGCAGCTAGCAGGACATTTCACTTGAGACTTGCTCTGGACAATAAAGTTATTCTTAGATAACTTATATCTGACTTCATCCTACCTGAGGGTCCCAGTGACCATTTCTCATCATCATCGAAGTGAGCATCTCCATAAAATCCAGGGCCAGGTGGGTAGGCATGAGCCAGACTCTGTCCTGGGCCATCGAAAGGGTAAAAATCTCCATGTTCTGATGAAAAAAGTACAGAAATATAAGTATTATAATTTTCTCTAGCCCCTTTTCAGAAAGACAGCACAGGGGCTGTGTGGTTTGACTATTGATTTCTCTCAAAATTTAGTTTTCTAAATGTAATCTTCTGTCTGATGGGAATGCTAGGCAGTCATCACCTTTTGTCAGGGAGTGAGTCTTTATGTGTGCTTAGTGCCTGGGTGAAAGAAGTTGGAGGGCCACTTGGCTGCTTTTGTCACAGGAGGTAACACAGGTGCTATCCAAGAACATACCAGATTGAGTCTGCCCACCCCTTTATTTTGTATTTCTCAGGTTCTGGAATTAGGATTGATACTTTTGTGTTTTTACAGATTTCCCAATGTGAGGTATTTTGTTTAAATGGCTTGAACAACCAACCCAAACCCCAGATGAATGACTATACATCTGCATTACCTCCAACTACAAAGGAGATCATTATGTCAGCCTCTCCTTCAGAGATCCTAGAGAATGTGAGTGGGGTCACCTCCTCCCAGACCTTCAAAGCTTTCTCAATGGCAGAATCCACACTCTCTCTTGGCAAGTCTGGTGTATAATTCACAATCCTGAATGAGAGAAATTCAAGAAGGTAACAGTTGCTTCTGTGATGCTTCTGACACATTTTTAATGCTGTGTGAAAACTCTGGAGATGTTACCTGTAGGTGATGTGGTTTTTATTCCATTTAGGTGAACCTGGAAAGGTACTGAAGCCACCAATGTCAGGAACACCACATCTTGGCTTGTGCATCAGCTCCATCGTGTTGAAGTCCAGCTTCCCTGTCATCTCCAGCCCGAGGAACTTCTGCATTTCTTGAATTTTTTTGACAACAGGACTATTGTCCTTTCTTTTGAAAATATGTTTCTCATTTTTTCCAAAGTTGTAGTATTTTTCTAGGTATTTCTAGTGGAGCAACAAGCATGGTTATAAAAAAGTTGCTATGAAGTGTAAACAAATCTCAAGATCTATTTCACTTATTCCCACTTTAGTGAAAGCAGATGTGGTGCTTTGTTTGATGTTTTCTTGCTAAGATGCCTTACCTTATGGTTTCATTGCAATTTGACTTGCTACCAAAGTAAGGAAGTTGGCATAAACGCATGGGTGCATTAAATGGACAGATCTAAGGTTTCCATTCCCATTATTAACACAAACCTGACAATGCTAAGCATTGTTGGATAAATTCATTTTTTTCACAAATGAAAAATTAAAGTATGCTTGGCTTCTTGATGTAGAGATAAATATTATGCCTTTCCTCTTAAAGTATTTTAAATTACATAATTCTAACACAGGGGCAATCTCATCCATTTCCCAGTCCCCCCACATATGATCTTTCTGTTTTTATTCACCCCGAGTAACTTCCCTTCCTTCCTTGCCTCTTTACTTTTTTTGTAAAGATGGAGTTTCTACCTCTTACACTTTAATATTTTTCAACACAACTTCTAATTAACTCAACTACTCCTGTTGGAAGACCAATGGGTCTTCAACCTTGTGCTGAAGTGTATCCCCACCACTGATTACCTGAGCAAGATCCATGGTTGGGTGGCCTTGTCTCACTGCCCTGTGTGGAGAATATGCTGAGCAGATTGGCAAGCACAGCAGCATCAGAATGGCCAGCGGCTCCATAAGACAGCTTTTACTTTAAAAAAACGATCCTTCTTCCTGTCTTGCATATCTTCCCTTTAGTGGCCACTCTTTTATAAGGAGTCAGTGTTTAGGTTACTAAGCATGACTCACATGGGTACAATTTTTAATCTGAATGACTGCAAGCACATTCATAAGACGGAGAGAGAACAGCTTACATCAGGGAATCCCTCAACTTACTAAACCTGAAAGAATGCTTAGTCTCAAGGATGTGGCTTCTGTGTTTATGAAGCGGAAAGGGAACTGAGTGGGTAATTAGTGTTTGTAAAATATTTGGATATTTTGAAAGCAGTGTAATTTTTAAAAATATGCCATAGGCTCACATACACGCAGGCAAGGACTGAACAATTTAATGTAAAGAGATTTCTATGTGACTGTGAGTGCTGCTGTCTACATAGCTATAATGGCAGAAACTCCATTGCTCCTGTTTTTGGGTAAGAGGCATTAACCAATTTTTGATTTTCATGTACTCTAAGAAAGCAGTCAACAGGAAGGAGGAAATGTACAGAGGTGAGAGCCTCAGGGGCCCACCCACTCTCCATTTCAGAATGATCCCTATAAGTTTATACTGGCTCCATAAAGACTTTTCAAATGGAAATTGGTTAATTGCATATTAAATGAAAATACTCCTTCTACCTCTGTCCTCCTCTTTGCTTTTTAATTTTCATTCTTTTCCTTTCCCTCAAAATACAAATGAACTAGATTGAAGGTTACAATAAATTTCCAGTTCTTTCTCTTCATAAACCTTTGCTAATAAAAAGCATTTTCATCTCCTCTCTTGACCAAGCAGAGTGTTCTTCAAATACAGAAAGCCTGTAGGTAAGTTAAAATTAAGTTCTTTTAAAAGAAACATTTTATTTTATTTATGCATATGTATACATGTTTCTGTGTGTATATTACAGGTGTCTGTAAGTGGGCCCAGAGGCTAGAAGCAGGAGTCAAATCCTTCGAGCTGGAATTAGCAGTGGTTGTGAGCTGACTTTTGAGTATTGGAAACTTGAGCAGGACCTCTGGGGGAGCAGAAAGTATTCTTAGCTATGGAGCTGTCTCTGCAGCCCTAGAAGTCAGACTCTTTATATAGAGGTTAGAAGCTGTGAAAATGTTTGAAGTGCATTTTTCTTCCAGAGAAAGAAAGTAGTCCTACCATATATAAAGTATAGAATTTCAAATTAGTGGTATAGTAACAAAAATGTAGTGGTGACTTTTTCAGTACCATCTACAACCTTACTAGAGAGGTAAACATGGCAGAAGAGACCTCTGTAAACTGGGAGGCTCTAAGGCCTTTGAGCCACAGCTTGGGTGAGGGATGTGTGCCCTGGGCCAGCCAAATCAACTTATGGCTTAGTGTAGGCTAATAATAAGACATAGATAATATGTCAACCTGAAAATCAGAGAGGCAAAGAGACTGACAGACCAAGACAAAGTCAGCTAGACTTGAGCAAGTATGTAATTTCATCCCATGATTGCTTTCCCTATGGTGTGGATAATCCTGCACAAGGTGTTGGTTTTTATGTGTACTTCAGCAGGCAGCTAGCTCCTTTTCATTTTTTCCCTCCTTGCTATTTTTTTTGTTTTTTGTTTTATTAGATACTCTGTATTTACATTTGAGATGTTATCTCTTTACTCTACCCACTCCCAACTCCCTCCCCCTCCAGTTGCCTTTACAAGGCACTCCTTTCTGATCCCACTCTCCACCCCTTTGCCTTGTCATTCCCCTACACTGGGAAAAAAAGCCCTCTCTAGAACAAAAGCTTCTTTTTTTCTTCTTTTCTTTTTTTACAACTTTATTTTAAAAAACAAAGATAAATGTACAGATTTTAAGCATTTATTCATAAAAATATGTGAATACATTTTTGTCAGTACTTGATTTTTTTTAAAGGTTTGATAGTATGCATTAAAATTTTACTAGTTACAATGAGCATAAAGTACCTGTAAAACAAGATGTAACCTGAAAATAGTCAAAGTTTTCTTGGTTTGTAAAGATTAAGCATAATGTTTTTTTTTCTTATAACAACAACATTTAATTGGGGCTAGTTTACAGGTTTAGTGTTTCAGTCCATTATCATCAAGGCAGTAGCATGGCAGCATCCAGGCACATACCATACAGGAGAAGCAGAAAAAAAAAAAAAAAAAAACTATGAATTCGAAGGAAAGTAGAGAGGAGGCATGAGAGATGGCTCAAGGGAAGAAGGGGAATTGGGGGTGGGATAAGTATTATAATTAAATAATCTCAGAAGTAAAACATTTTTTAAAGAAATTGGAAATGATCCTTCAAAGACCTTTCTATATTAAAAAATTGTTCTTTCTTTTTTTATAAATTGAACAACTTTATTTTATTAAACAAAGATAAATATGCAGATTTTAAGCATTTTTTGCATAAAAGTATATAAATACATTTTTGTCAGTACTTGATATTTTTTAAAGGTTTAATACTATGCATTAAAATCTTAGTAGTTACACGAGCAAACTTGTTACTTTCAATGGTCTATGTATGACTAAGTTTTTTGCTTTTATTTTTTTTTAAACGACTTTATTTTACAAAACAAAGATAAATGTACAGATTTTAAACATTTTTTGCTTAAAATTATACATTTTTGTCAGTAATGTTTTTTCAGACATTGAAATAATTTTTACATAAAACCATGTGAATATATTTTTTTCGTCAGAACTTGATTTTTTTCAAGGGCTTGACAGTATGCATTGAAAACCTAATAGTTACAATAAGCGTAAAGTACATGCAAAATAAAACGGAACATGGAAATAGTCAAAGTCTTCTTGTTTTGTAAATATATGTGTACGTTTTTGTTTTCTTTATTTCTTGGACTTCATACAGTCTGTGAGTTGTTTCTGGGGGAGTGCAAGCCTCTGGGGTTAGCATCCCACTATCAGTGACTGCATATTATGTCTGTTCTTTTGTGACTGGGTTATCTCACTCAGGATGATCTTCTCTAGATGCAGCCATTTTCTTAAGAATTTGGTTAAGTCATTGTTTCTGGTGGCTGAGTAGTATTCCATTGTGTATATGTACCACAATTTTTGTATCCATTCGTCTTCTGAAGGACATCTGGGTTCCTTCCAGCTTCTGGCTATTATAAATAGAGCCGCTATGAACATTGTGGTGCATATATCTTTGTTGTGTATTGAAGTGTCTCTGGGGTATATGCCCAGAAGTGGAATATCTGGGTCTTCAGGTAGTACTATATCCAATTTTCTGAGGTATCGCCAGACAGACTTCCAGAGTGTTTGTATTAGCTTGCAACCCCACCAACAGTGGAGAAGTGTTCCTCTTTCTCCGCAGCCTCGCCAGCATCTGCTGTCATCTGAGTTTTGGATCTTGGCCAATCTGACTGGTGTGAGGTGGTATCTCAGGGTTATTTTGATTTGCATTTCTCTGATGGCTAAGGATGTCGAGCACTTCCTCAGATGTTTCTCGGCCATTCGATGTTCCTCAACTGAAAACGTTTTGTTTAGCTCTGTACCCCATTTTTAATAGGGTTATTTGATTCTCTGGTGTCTAGCTTTTTGAGTTCCTTGTACACCTTGGATATTTGGCCTCTATCTGATGTGGTGTTGGTAAAGATCTTTTCCCATTCTGTTGGTTGCCGTTTTGTTTTCTTGATGATGTCTTTAGCCTTACAGAAACTTTGCAATCTCATTAAGTCCCATTTGTTAATCTTTGATCTTAGAGCTTGAGCCATTGGTGTTTTGTTCAGGAAATTTTCTCCTGTACCTATGTGTTCTAAGGTTTTCCCTACTTTCTCATCTAATAGTTTCAGTGTATCTGGTTTAATGTGGAGATCTTTGATCCACTTACACTTTAGCTTTGTACAAGGAGATAAGAATGGGTCTATTTTCATTCTTTTGCATGTTGAGTGCCAGTTGGACCAGCACCATTTGTTGAATAGGCTGTCCTTTTTCCATTGAATGTTTACTGCTCCTTTGTCAAAAATCAGGTGACCATATACATAAGGGCTCATTTCTGGATTTTCTATTCTATTCCATTGATCCACATGCCTATTTCTGTACCAGTACCATGCAGTTTTCAGCACAATTGCCTTGTAATATAGCTTGAGGTCAGGCATAGTGATTCTCGCAGATGTTTTTTTGTTGTTGAGGATGGATTTCGCTATTCTAGGTCTTTTGTTATTCCATATGAAATTGCACATTGATCTTTCCAATTCCATGAAGAACTGGGTTGGAATTTTGATGGGGATTGCATTGAATCTGTAGATTGCTTTTGGTAGGATGGCCATTTTTAAGATGTTGATTTTTCCAATCCATGAGCATGGGGATCTTTCCATTTTCTGAGATCCTCCTCAATTTCTTTCTTTAGAGGTTTGAAGTTCTTGTCATACAGGTCCTTCACTTCCTTAGTTAGAGTCACACCAAGGTATTTCATAGTTTTTGTAACGATTGTGAAGGGTACGTTTTCCCTAATTTCTTTCTCCACATGTTTGTCCTTTGAGTACAGGAAGGCTACTGATTTGTTTGAGTTAATTTTGTATCCAGCCACTTTGCTGAACTTGTTTTTTTTTTTTTTTTTTTTTTTTTTTTTTTTTTTTACAGACTCAGCAGATTGTCTTTATATATTCATGCATCTAGAGTACAATGTAACAACACCAATACCAATAACAAAAACAACAAAAACAACAGCAACAATACCATCAATTTAATGAGTGGGGGAGTTGCAGAGAGAATAGAGAAAGGAAAGGAAATATTTAACTCCATTTTTATTAAAAATTAATTAGTTTAACCAAATTAAGAATAAGATACAGCAGAAGTGAGAGGTTTGGAGTGTCTGGAAATGTAGATTTTTTATTTGGGAAGACATATGCCCTCAATGTAGGTGACCTGATAGAAGAGTTACAGCAAGTGAATGAGACAGAAGCATCAAGTCTCTTCCCGAATTTCCTCTGAAACTGATTTTTACATATTTTATTAGCATGCTTTGTTATATATAGCTGAGTTACATTATGACATTTTATTAATGAGTACAATACATTTTGATTATATTCACCTCCTATTACCTTTTTTCCCCCTTCCAATCCCATACCTTTTTATTTTCTTATTATTGTTTTGGAGATACATCATGGCCTGTTTATTCTATTGCTTAACAGGCAGCAAACAGAGTTGGCTGCGTCAGGGTGCAGTAACCTAGTGCGGGTGTCTTATCGTTTCTATAAAACACCACAAAAAACTTGGCAAGAAAAGGATTTATTTCCATTTATAACTCACAAGTTACATTCCATGGCTGAAGGAAGTTGGGATAGGAACAAAAACAGAATGAGAACCTGGGGATAGGAACTGGTGTAGAACTCAGAGAAGAAGGTCTCATACTGAGTTGCTCCCCAGGACTGGCTTAGCCTGCTGGCTTACAGCACCTAGGACTACCTGTGTAAGGATGGCTCCACTCCCTGTGGGGTGCACCCTCACATTAATTATTAATCAAGAAAATGCACCACATGCTTGCTCACAGACTAGTTTGGTGAGGACATTTTTTGTCCAATTACAATTCCTTCTCCCAAATAACTAGCCTGTATCAAATTGACATAAAATGTAGGGAACACAAAAGGTAAATAGCAAATAACTATCCTAAAGATCAGCTGTTGGAACACCAAAGAGATCTTCAACTACAATCTTTTTTCCCCATCTGCTTTGATTCCAGAAATAAGAAGTCTGAGACTAATTATTTATTAATAAATGCTTAGATCATAAGTCCAAGCTTGTTCTCTGTTTAGCTCTTATTACCCCTTTTATTTTATTTTAAGTCAAGTTCAGCTAAATGGCTGGTTTGCTCTCCTCATATCCATCTCCTCACCAACCCCACCCCCAACTCCTTTGACTATTTCCCCAAATCCTCTCTTTCTGCCAGATGTCCCACCTCCTATTTCTTGCCTCAACTCATTGGCCATAGGGTTTTTTCTCTGCACAGGTGATGCTTATATGAGAGACCCTCCACACAGATCCTCATCCTTCTGTCGCATACGCATGACAGAATTACACTTAGAGAAGAAAATGTTGTTTCTTTTGGGAAATGTTGAGGATCACTGTAGTGGAGCACAACTGGGTACCCACAAGAAGATTCACACGTGTAGTTGGGGTATAATCACAGTGTCGGCCTCTGGCATCAGCTCTCTTTCACTGGCCCATGCACTAGTCATTCAGTTGCTCTAATACTGGCTAATAACTCATATTATTATGGTTCTTTTGTGTAACATTGTTCTTGGAAAGGTCTATGTCTCTAGAAAGTGCCAAGTTAACTCCTCCTCACGGAGGTGTAGAAAGTTGGTCTGTTGCTTTACAGTCGGCCTGACTATATTGTTCAATTTGTCTGCTGCTATTTACCAAGGTATCAGACTGAAATTCATTTCCACAAGAGACTTCATTCTTGCCTTGTATCTTTTGTGTATCTTTTTTATTCTATTTTTTTCTGTATACACCTTTTCAGCAGTTCACAATATAACAACTCAGTCTTCTTCTTCTTCTTCTTTTTTTTTTTTTCTGGAAGTAAGGGAAAAGATAAAGTAAACTTTTAACCACACACCAGAGCCATGGTGTCCAAAGCAATTATCACTAGTCATCTGTAGTTACAACAATAAAATAATACAGGCATTCAGTTCATTAGCCACCCTAGATACAGCTAAAGATAGAACAAGAACACTGAAATAGGTTATTTAATATGGACTCTGCCTTAAGAGCAAAGCAAGGAACTTTTAACCTTTAGAGTACCAAGGGGGAAAATGTACACACATCTCAAGCCTAATTGAATTCTTATGTAGATACTACCTTAAGATATGACTCATAAACAGAAAGCATTCATCTCTTATATCAAAGGCAAAATAAAAGCATCCAACTCTAGAGACTAGAAATAGATGCCCTAGTCTCTAGTGTTCTCCAATACCAATGTTGAGCATTTCTTTAGGGGCTTCTATGCAATTTTGTATTCCTCAGCTGAGAATTCTTTTTTTTAACTCTGTAGCCCATTTTTTAATAGGATTGTTTGATTCTCTAATTTCTTGAGTTCTTTGTATATATTGGATATTAGCCCTCTATGAGATGTAGTATTGGTAAAGACCCTATCCCAATCTCTTTTCTGTCATTTTGTCTTCTTGACTTTGAAATTTCATGAGGTCCAATTTGTTGATTATTGATCTTAGAGCATAAGCCATTGTGTTCTGTTCAGAAAATATCCCCTTTTCCTATGTGTTCTAAGCTCTTCTCCACTTTCTCTTCTATTAGTTTCAGTGTACTTGGTTTTATGTGGAGGTCTTTGACCCACTTGAACTTGAGCATTGTACAAGGAGATTAAAAGGGATTAATTTGCAATCTTTTGCATGCTGACTACAAGTTGAATCAACACTTTTTATTGAAGAGGCTCTTTAGTCTTCCAGATCCAATCTCCAGGCTCCTCCCAAGTGCGGCAACAGATCACCAGCTGTTGCTTCCTTGCCCAACCTACTTTTCTGTTGGATCCTACAGACCACCCACTCCTCCCTCCCCCTAGTTATCTCTGCATCCCATCTCCAATAACAGCAGGCATTCCCTATCAACACCCTAACCATGGAGGCCATTATACTCTGAAAACCCAGAAAGAAAGCAGAAACCAAGGGACAAAACTCCCATCCAACAAAGGCAAACTAAACAGCACCAAGAACTCTAATCACACCGAATTTGGATGCATAGACACCTGCTCAAGAGCATGATCAATAACACGCAGGGAAACATGTCTTTACTAGAGCCTAACAACCCTACCACAGAAGACTTTGAATATTTTAACGTATCTGAAACACATGAAAAAGACCTCAAAACCAAACAGATGAAGATGGTAGAGGTATATAAGGAGGAAATAAATAAATCCCTTCAAAAAATTCAGGAAAACACAAGGAAACAATTGGAAGAAACAAATTCATTAAAGAAGGCCAAGAAGAAAAAAACAGTTGAAGGAAATGAACAAAACTATTTAAGACTTGAAAATTAAAATAGAAGCAATAAAGAAAACAGAAATTGAGGGAATTCTGGAAAAGAAATATTTATGAATCTGAACAGGAACTACAGAAACAATCTTCACTAATAGAATATAAGAGATGAAAGAGAGAATGTCAGGCATTGAAAACATGGTAGAAGAAATGGATACATCAGTCATAGAAATGTTAAATTTAATATTCTGTCCAGGAAACCAGAAACACTATGAAAAGACCAAACCTAAGAATAATAGAAATAGAAAAAGGAGAAGAATCCAAGGTCAAAAACCCAGAAAATATTTTCAATAAAATCATAACATATTTTCTTTTTCTTTTTTTTTTTTTTTTTTTTATGTTTTTTAGTCGGTACTTGATTTCTTTCAAGGGCTTGACAGTATGCATTGAAAACGTACTAGTTGCAATAAGCGTAAAATACATGCAAAACAAAACGCAACATGGAAATAGTCAAAGTCTTTTTGTTTTGTGAATATATGTATAGTTTTTGTTTTCTTTATTTCTTGGACTTCATACAGTCTGTGAGTTGTTTCTGGGGGAGTGCAAGCCTCTGGGGTTAGCATCCCACTATCAGTGACTGCATATTATGTCTGTTCTTTTGTGACTGGGTTATCTCACTCAGGATGATCTTCTCTAGATGCAGCCATTTTCTTAAGAATTTGGTTAAGTCATTGTTTCTGGTGGCTGAGTAGTATTCCATTGTGTATATGTACCACAATTTTTGTATCCATTCGTCTTCTGAAGGACATCTGGGTTCCTTCCAGCTTCTGGCTATTATAAATAGAGCCGCTATGAACATTGTGGTGCATATATCTTTGTTGTGTATTAAAGTGTCTCTGGGGTATATGCCCAGAAGTGGAATATCTGGGTCTTCAGGTAGTACTATATCCAATTTTCTGAGGTATCGCCAGACCGATTTCCAGAGTGGTTGTATTAGCTTGCAACCCCACCAACAGTGGAGAAGTGTTCCTATTTCTCCGCAGCCTCGCCAGCATCTGCTGTCATCTGAGTTTTGGATCTTGGCCAATCTGACTGGAGTGAGGTGGAATCTTAGGGTTGTTTTGATTTGCATTTCCCTGATGGCTAAGGATGTCGAGCACTTCCTCAGATGTTTTTCGGCCATTCGGAGTTCCTCAACTGAAAAAGATTTGTTTAGCTCTGTACCCCATTTTTTAATAGGGTTATTTGATTCTCTGGTGTCGAGCTTTTTGAGTTCCTTGTACACCTTAGATATTAGGCCTCTATCTGATGTGGTGTTGGTAAAGATCTTTTCCCATTCTGTTGGTTGCCGTTTTGTTTTCTTGACGATGTCCTTAGCCTTACAGAAACTTTGCAATCTCATTAAGTCCCATTTGTTAATCTTTGATCTTAGAGCTTGAGCCATTGGTGTTTTGTTTAGGAAATTTTCTCCTGTGCCTATGTGTTCTAAGGTTTTCCCTACTTTCTCATCTAATAATTCCAGTGTATCAGGTTTAATGTGGAGATCTTTAATCCACTTACACTTGAGCTTTGTACAAGGAGATAAGAACGGGTCTATTTTCATTCTTTTGCATGTTGAGTGCCAGTTGGACCAGCACCATTTGTTGAATAGGCTGTCCTTTTTCCATTGAATGTTTACTGCTCCTTTGTCAAAAATCAGGTGACCATATACATGAGGGCTCATTTCTGAATCTTCTATTCTATTCCATTGATCCACTTGCCTATTTCTGTACCAGTACCATCCAGTTTTCAGCACAATTGCCTTGTAATATAGCTTGAGGTCAGGGATAGTGATTCCCGCTGATGTTTTTTTGTTGTTGAGGATGGTTTTCACTATTCTAGGTCTTTTGTTATTCCATATGAAATTGCACATTGATCTTTCCAATTCCATGAAGAACTGGGTTGGAATTTTGATGGGGATTGCATTGAATCTGTAGATTGCTTTTGGTAGGATGGCCATTTTTAAGATGTTGATCTTTCCAATCCATGAGCATGGGAGATCTTTCCATTTTCTGAGATCCTCCTCAATTTCTTTCTTCAGAGGTTTGAAGTTCTTGTCATACAGGTCCTTCACTTCCTTAGTTAGAGTCACACCAAGGTATTTCATAGTTTTTGTAACTATTGTGAAGGGTACCTTTTCCCCAATTTCTTTCTCCACATGTTTGTTTTTTGAGTATAGGAATGCTACTGATTTGTTTGAGTTAATTTTGTATCCGGCCACTTTGCTGAACTTGTTTATCAGCTGTAGGAGTTCTCTGGTGGAATTTTTGGGGTCACTGAAGTACACTATAATGTCATCGGCAAAGAGTGATGTTTTTATCTCTTCCTTTCCGATTTGTATTCCCTTGATCTCCTTTTGCTGTCTAATTGCTCCAGCCAGGACTTTCAGTACTATGTTGAATAGGTAGGGGGAGAGTTGGCAGCCTTGTCAAGTCCCTGATTTTAGTGGGATTGCTTCAAGTTTCTCGCCATTAAGTTTGATGTTGGCTGTTGGTTTGCTGTATATAGCTTTTATTATGTTTAAGTATGGGCCAAGGATTCCTGTTCTTTCTAGGACTTTTAACATGAAGGGGTTTTGGATTTTGTCCAATGCATTCTCAGCGTCTAGTGAGATGACCATGTGATTTTGGTCTTTGAGTTTGTTTATATGGTGGATTACCTTATGTTAAACCATCCCTGCATCCCAAGGATGAAGCCTACTTGGTCATGATGAATGATCATTTTGATGTGTTCTTGGATTCGGTTTGCAAGGATTTTGTTGAGTATTTTTGCATCAATGTTCATAAGTAAGATTGGTCTGAAGTTCTCTTTCCTTGTAGGGTCTTTGTGTGGTTTAGGTACAAGGGTTATTGTAGCCTCAAAAAATGAGTTGGGTAATATTCCATCTGATTCTATCTTTTGGAATAGTTTGGCGAGTATTGGTGTTATATCCTCAATAAAAGTCTGATAAAATTCTGCACTGAACCCGTCTGGACCTGGGCTTTTTTTGGTTGGGAGGCTTTTGATGACTTCTTCTATTTCTTTAGGTGTTATAGGGTTATTATATGGTTTACTTGGTCTTGGTTTAACTTTGGGACCATGTATCTGTTTAGGAATTCATCCATTTCCTCCAGATTTTCCAATTTTGTGGAATATAAGTTTTTGTAGTAGGATCTGATGATTTCTTGAATTTCCTCAGTTTCAGTTGTTATGTCCCCACTTTCCTTTCTGATTTTGTTAATTTGGATACTCTCTCTTTGCCCTATAGTTAGTCTGGTTAGGGGTTTATCAATCTTGCTGATTTTCTCAAAGAACCAACTCTTGGTTTTGTTGATTTTTTCAGTGGTTCTTTTTGTTTCTATTTGGTCTATTTCTGTTCTAATTTTGATTATTTCTTGCCGTCTACTCTTTTTAGGTATATCTGCTTCCTTTTGTTCTAGGGCTTTTAGCTGTGTTGTGAGGTTGCTGATGTGAGCTCTCTCCAGTTTCTTCTAGGAAGCACTTAGGGCTATGAGTTTTCCTCTCAATACTGCTTTCATTGCATCCCATACGTTTGGGTATGTTGTGTTTTTGTTTTTGTTGAATTCTAGAAAATCCTTAATTTCTTTCTTTATTTCTTCTTTGACCCTGTTATCCTTTAACAGAGCATTGTTTAGTTTCCATGTGTATGTGGGCTTTTTGTTCTCTTTGTTGTTGTTAACGACCAGCCGTAGCCAATGGTGATCTGAGAGGATGCATGGGAGTATTACAATCTTCTTATATCGATGGAGGCTCGTTCTGTGTCCAATTATGTGGTCAATTTTCGAGAAGGTGACATGGGGTGGTGAGAAGAAGGTGTATTCTTTTACTTTGGAATAGTATGTTCTGTATATATCTATTAATTCTAGTTGGTTCAAAGTCTCTGCTAGTTTTGCAGTGTCCTTGTTCAGTTTCTGTTTCCCTGATCTGTACATTGGTGAGAGTGGGGTATTAAAGTCTCCCACTATTATTGTGTGGGGCGAAATGTATTTTTTGAGCTTTAGTAGGGTTTGTTTTATGAATGTGGGTGATTTTTTATTTAGAGCAAATAAGTTAAGGATTGAGAGTTCCTCCTGACAGATTTCCCCGGTAATGAGTAAAAAGTGTCCTTCCTTATCTTTTTTGATAACTTTTGGTTGGAAATTTACTTTATTCGATATTAGAATAGCCACTCCAGCTTGCTTCTTGGAGCTGTTTGCTTGGAAGTTTTTTTCCCACCCTTTTACTCTGAGATAGTGTCTGTCTTTGTCTCTGAGATGAGTTTCCTGTATGCAGCAAAAGGCTGGATTTTGTTTATGTATCCATTCTGATAGTCTATGTCTCTTTATTGGGGAGTTGAGACCATTTATGTTAATAGATATCAAGGAATAGTTGTTTCTGTTTCCTGCCATTATTGCTTTTTTGGGTTGACTTGTGTCTGTGTCTTTTTCTTCTTTTAGTTTTCTTGTTTAGGAGTTTTCTTGTTCTTACTAGGCTGTATTTTCCCTCATTGTATTGGGTTTTCCACCTATAATTCGTTGTAGTGCTGGGTTTGTGGTCAGATATTGTGTGAATTTTGATTTGTCTTGAAATATCTTCGTCTCTCCATCGATGTTGATTGATAGTTTTGCTAGGTATAGCAGCTTGGGCTGGCACTTGTGCTTTCTTAAGGAGTGCATGATGTCTGTCCAGGCTCTTCTAGCTTTCATAGTCCCTGTTGAGAAGTAGGGTGTGAGTCTGATTGGTCTGCCTTGGTATGTTACATGACCTTTTTCCCTTACTGCTTTTAGTATTCTTTCTTTACTTTGGGAGCTTGATGTCTTTACTATTATGTGTCGGGAGGTATTTCTTTTCTGGCCCAACCTATTTGGAGTTCTGAAGGCTTCTTTTATGCTCGTGGTCATCTCATTCTTGAGTGTAGGGAAGTTTTCTTCTATAATTTTGTTGAAGATATTTACTGTGCCTCTTAGTTGATACTCTTCTCCCTCTTCTATTCCTATTATCCTTAGGTTCAGTCTTCTCATTGTGTCTTGGATTTCCTGGACATTTTGGGTTAGGAGCTTTTTGTTTTTTGCATCTTCTCTGGCTGTTTTGTCTATGTTTGCAATGTTGTCTTCTGCCCCCGAGATTCTCTATTCGATCTCTTGTAATCCATTGGAAATGCTTGCTTTTGTGACTCCTGATTTCGTTTCTAGGTGTTCTGACTCTAGGGTTATCTCTTTTAGTGTTTTCTTTATTGTGTCAATCTCTGTTTTAATTTTCTTCTTCCATTCCTTTATTTCTTTGGTTCTGTTTTCCTCTCGTTTTTTGAGTTCTTTGTGTGTTTTTTTTTTTGTTTCTTCTTTAAAAGCTTCTGAATCTTTTTGCTTTTCCTCCCTTTCTTGTTTAAGTAACTCTATCAGCGTCTTGAGGCATGATTTCAGGTCTGTGTCTTCTTTTTCTGGAGTGTTTGGAGTTCCGATGTTTGCTGTTATTGGAGAGCTGGGCTCTGGTGTTGCTAGATTTTCTTGGTTCCCTTGGGATATACTCATTCTCTTTCCTCTTGCCATTTTGTTGTCAGTGATATGTTCTTACCTTTCCCTTGTATCTGGTCTGTGACCCTGGTTCTCCACTGGTTGAGGTGTCAGATGGGTCGAGCCCTGTTTTATGCCTCAGAGTCGTCAGGTGTGAGCAGAAGTTCCAATGTTCTGTTTCTGTTTGCTGGATCAGGCAAGGCAGGGCAGGGCAAGGCAGGGGGTGCACTTTCCTTGTGTACTCCACAGAGATCTTTCTGCTCCCCTGCGGTCTAGGTCTCCCACTCACCAGTTGCTCAGCCTCTATGAGCCGCAGTTCTGCCTGGCAGGTAGGCCAGGCTCCGTTCTGTGTCTGGAAGTTGCCTCCGGGTGGAAACAGAAGTTCTAATTTTCTGCTCCCAATCACAGTTGCTCAGCCTCTATGAGCCGCCGATCTGGGTGGCAGGTAGGCCAGGCTCCGCTCTGCATCTGGATGTCGCCTCCGGGTGGAAACAGAAGTTTTAATTTTCTGTTCCCAATCGCAGTTGCTCAGCCTCTATGAGCCGCTGTTCTGCCTGGCAGGTAGGCCAGGCTTCGCTCCGCATTCAGAAGTCGCCGCTGGGTGGGAACAGAAGTTCTAATTTTCTGTTCCCACTCGCTGGATCGGGCAGGGCAGGGCAAAGCAAGGTACGGTGTGCACTTTCCATGTGCACTCAGCAGAGATCTCTCTGCTCCCCTGCAGTCTTGGTCTCCCACTCACCAGTTGCTCAGCCTCTATGAGCCGCCGTTCTGCCTGGCAGGTAGGCCAGGCTTTGCTCTGCATCCGGAAGTTGCCAGTTGCTCAGCCTCTATTTATAATGTTTTTTTATTTTTTTTTCTTGAACTTCATACAGTCTGTGAGTTGTTTCTGGGATGTTCTGAGCTTTCTGGCGTTAATATCCAATTATCAGTGACTGCATATTATGTCTGTTCTTTTGTGACTGGGTTATCTCACTGAGGATGTTATTCTCTAGATTCATCCATTTTCTTAAGAATTTCCTAAAGTCATTGTTTCTGATAGTTGAGTAGTACTCTATTGTGTAAATATACCACAATTTTTGTATCCATTCATCTACTGAAGGACATCTGGGTTCTTTCCAGTTTCTGGCTACTATAAATAGGGATTCAATGAATATTGTGGTGCATGTGTCTTTGTTGTGTGTTGGAGTTTTTCTGGGGTATATGCCCAGAAGTGGAATAACTGGGTCTTCAGGTAGTATTATGTCCAATTTTCTGAGGAGTCACCAGACTGATTTCCAGAGTGGTTGTACTAGTTTAAAAACCCAACAAAAGTGGAGAAGTGTTCCTCATTCTCTGCATCCTCACCAGCATCTGCTGTCATCTGACTTTTTGATCTTAGCCATTCTGTTTGGTGTGAGGTAGAATCTCAGGGTTGTTTTGATTTGCATTTCCCTGATGGCTAATGATATCAAGCACTACCTCAGATGCTTCTCAGCCATTTGATATTCCTCAATTGAGAACTTTTTGTTTAGCTCTGTACCCCATTTTTAATAGAGTTGTTTGATTCTCTGTTGTCTAACTTCTTTAGTTCTTTGTATATTTTGGATATTAGGCCTCTATCAGATGTGGGGTTAGTAAAGATCTTTTTTCAATCTGTTGACTGCCATTTTGTTTTCTTGGCAGTGTCCTTAGTCTTACAGAAACTTTACAATTTCATTAAGTCCCATTTGTCGATATTTGACCTTAGAACATAAGCCATTGGTGTTCTGTTCAGGAAATTTTCTCATGTGCCTATGTGTTCTAAGATTTTCCCTACTTTCTTTTCTAATCATTTTAGTGTACCTGGTTTAATGTGGAGGTCTTTGATCCACTTACACTTGAGCTTTGTACAAGGAGATAAGAACGGGTCTATTTTCATTCTTTTGCATGCTTAGTGCCAGTTGGACCAACACCATTTGTTGAATAGGCTGTCCTTTTTCCATTGAATGTTTATGGCTCCTTTGTCAAAAATCAGGTGACCATATATGTGAGGGCTTATTTCTGGATCTTCTATTCTATTCCATTGATCCACATGCCCATCTCTGTACCAGTACCATGTAGTTTTTAGCACAATTGCCTTGTAATATATCTTGAGGTCAGGGATAGTGATTCCTACGGATGTTTTCTTGTTGTTGAGGATGGATTTAGCTATTCTAGGTATTTTGTTATTCCAGATGAAATTGCAGCCCAGTCACACCAGACCTGTGTCCCTGGATCTCAACTGTTCCTTGTGGCAAATGGCCTGTGTGCCTGTTCTCCAAAAGCTTCTTTTCACATTGATACCAAACACTGCCTACTATCTTCAGCTACATAAGCAATTGGATCCATATGTCTCTCAAAGTATGCACAAAGGTTCGTCTTTTACTCCATGGGAGTTTTGGAGTATTTAGTTGGTTGATAATGTTATCTTCCCATGAGGTCACAACCCCTTTCACATCCAAGAAAGTTCCTTTTCATTTTATTCCTGGGTTATTAACTGATAGAGTTTGTTAGCTGGGCAGATTTCTAACTGTCTCCGAGGTGCTGAGTTGACTCCATCTGAGATGCCTCATGTTCTTTTGAGACAATACTTTGTTGGTGATGACCTATCCTACTGATTGTTTTTGTGGATCAGAGAGCTATGGCTGTGACTGTGGTTGACTAACCATGAAACGGTGTACCTCCTTGGAGTGATTTAGGTGGATAAATGAACTCTACTTTAGGCCATCACACCTGAAGGAGATTAGTGATTTGGGGCTATGGAATCCTGGTTATTTTTAAGTAAGTTATTATTTGTTAAATGTGATGAATATTTATAGAGTAAAGCAAGCAGGCATATGCAGTTCATTAAGACAAGGTGCAATCCTATAACAGAGCTTCTTATATGTGAGATTTTTGACTATGTGTTATTTTAAATCTGCAGAACAACCAGAAAAGCTTGAGATTAGACTCATAAAAACTGAAGATTGATCTCATGGAAAGCCAACTAACCATACTTATATGCTGATCAGAAACTTAATGGCTTCTTGGGGTCAGTGGATTAAGGGGGCATAAATGGATCTTCCTGGGAAGGGTAGAGATAATAGATATAGTCAATGAACTGGATGCCGGTGGGAGTGGGAACAAAGGGATCAGCTGGTGGGGAAGGGAGAAATACTAGGAGAAAAGACAAAAATTGGGGGCCATTTTGGGGGTGAATTAGAAACCCAGTGCAGTGGAAAACTCCAAGAGTAATCCTAGCAAAAACTGCTAGTCACAGAGACATGGAGCCTGGATCAGCCATCGTCTCTAACCAGGTAATGTGCCAAGGAGAAACTGGGGGCACCAATCCAGTCACATAAAATTCCACTTACAGTTTGTCCTGCCTGCAGAGTGTTCTGGAACCAGAGCCTAGCACCAGAAACTTCATCTAGCAACTGATGGGAGCAGATGCAGAGTTCCACAGAAGAACACTAGGTGGAGCTCTGGGAATCCTGCTGAGGAGGCATAGGAAGGATCTGAGGAACCAGAGGGGTCAGGGACACACTGGGAAAACATGTACCACCAAATCAGTTGACTGGGACTGAGGGTGACATACAGAAACCAGGGAGCCTGCAAGGGACTGACCTGGGTTCTTTGAATATATGATATAGCTGAAGGGTAACTTGGTGTTGTTGTGGGAATCCTAACAATGGGAAAGGATGGAGTTCTTCTGACTCTTTTGCCTACTTGTGGGACCCTTTTCCTTCTACTGAGTTGCCTTGCCAAGTCTTGATGGGATGGTATGTGCCTGGTCTTATTGTAGCAATGTTTGTTTGATGTCCATGGTTGGCTTGCTTTTCCTGAGGGGAGGCTGGATAGGGGTGTATCTGAAGGAGAAGAGAGGTGAGGGAGAGACAAGGTGAGGGCAGGGAGGGGACTCTTTAAGGAGTATGTAATGTATGAGAAGAATAAAAATTTTAAACAATAGAGCAACCTTGGGGATGGTGGCAGAGGAGGTAGCTCAGTTTACTTACTTGCAAGCTTTAGTTGCTCTGTAAAACTGTGATTGTAATTACTGCAGTGGTAATGTAGGTGAGAATCTTTGGAGTTCACTGTCCAGCAAACAGTCTCATGAGTTCCAGGCCACTGAGAGATATTGTTGAAAGAAAGAAGGAGAGAAAGAAAAACAGACAGATGGACAGAAAAGATAAAAGGCACACAAAGAATAACTGAGTTGCTGTCTGATTCCCACAGGCCTGTGCACTTGGGCTCACAGGCATATGCACCTAATACACCAGTATGCACTTTTTAATATGCACCTTATACTCTTAGAGAAAATTAGCCTCTCAGTCTTCCCAAAGACCTGAGTCTAGTGTAGGGTGCTTCGGTTTTATGTAATGAATCCAGTGGAAGTTCCAGTCTCCCTGTACCTTCTGGCTGATAACTCTACACTGTGAGACAGAGATTTTTTTTTAAATTAACGTTTATTTGAAATTACTCTTCCACATGTATTTCAGGATCCTATACAATAACCCATGTAACCAATGTCCCAATACCAAAATTCTAACAGCAAGTTATACAATTGTTCTAGGTAATAAATAAAGGTTGTCCTTCAGTGATTAAGGGAATACTTAAGTTTCCGTAAATTTAACATAAAGACCACACTTTAAGTTTATAGGTTTAACATGTAAATTCAATACAACATGTCTTATAGGAATTACAAGTTTTTAATTTCTAAAAGGTGACTTAATTTTTAGATTCAAAGTTCTCTTCAAAGGAAATGTCCCACATTTTTTCCTAGAGCTTCAAACTTTCTACATTCAACTATTCAACTGTTCCATGCCGCTCCAGACAAACCTGACATGACTGACCTAAAGTGTTATTTATCTTCCACCAAAGCTTAAAGAGCAGTTTGTCATAACCACAGACTTCTAATGTCTACTACAATATCCATCAGAAAAAGCTTTCAAAAGATGGTTTCTTTCCTCACAGTAAGAAGTTGGCAAAGAAGCACAAAGCATGGCGCTCCTTTTTACTCAAGATGTCCAACTACTAAAAAGACAATCACACCTTTAAGAGTATAACAAAGGGTGGGAAACAGCAACATGACTGCCCATGAATAGATTAAAATAAACCAGGTTTTTGTTGTTGTTGTTTTTTTTAAAGGACTGGGAAGCAATGGAAACTTGGAAATCCAAAAATCAAAAAGAAGAAAAAGCAAAGTCCTTGGGCACAATCACTCCAGTATCAATAGCGTCTTGGGCTATAGGAATGGGATCTTGATCGTGACCTGTAGCGACTGTAGTAAGGAGAGGGCGACCTTCTTCTGTACCGGTAATCATAATCTTCATATCTATCATAGCCTCGATCATATCCTCTATCGTAGTAAGAATCTCGTCGCCTGCCACCGCCACCACCGCCGCCACCACCACCTCCTCCTCCACCACCTCCACCGCCGCTATGAGTTGGTCTGCCCATGTAAATGCCTGGCGTAGGTGTGTGTGCTCTCTTGGTGATAGAATAATCCACGCGAATTCTTCTACCATCCAGCTCCATCCCATTTGCTCTTTCCATAGCCTCCTTAGAGTCATCTATCCTCTCAAAATACACAAAAGCAAATCCATGTGACCTCCCAGTTCGCTGATCATAAACAACATTAACACCACTCAGAGGTCCATATCGAGAAAACACTTCACGAAGATCTCTCTCTGTTGTATACAGACTGAGGCCAAATACTCCCAGGCAAGTGTTAGGATCTGGGTTTGCCCTGATGCCAGTGTGCCTTCTGCGGTTAGACATCGGAGAGTGACTCCGGCTCCTCCGCCGCCTATACTCTGGTGTATAGGACCTACTTCGAGATCGTCTCCTATGAGAGTGCCACCTGGATCGAGTGTAGCGTCTATGAGAATGCCTCCTTGACCTTGACCTGGATTTTGATCTTGATCGAGAATGGGATTCAGAATGTTTGGAAACCCTTGATGGACTACGAGATCCTGACCTGCTCTCTGATTTTACACGAGCAGGAGTTCCAGTTGGAGATTTTGACTGAGAGCGAGACTCTCTGCCCTCGAAGTTGTTCTCCTCTACATCACTCATGTTGGCCAGGTGCTCCGGAGAACTAAATAAGAGATATGTCTCGGCTCGGGGGCCGACGGCCTAGTCACCGCGCTGTTTGGACTGTGGGGAGGAAGAAGGCGACAGCTACAACGGCCGGTGCGCTCCACTCCCACTAGTTCGCACGTTCAGGCAAAATGAGACAGAGATTTTAATCTCTGCCATATACCATGGATCATTGTTGTGACCATGATGTGAATTGTCAGGGAAACAACACATCTAAAAACTTCTGGATTTCTTTCAGAAATACCAACCCAATTTATAGGTACCTAATTCAGTACTTTCTTTACTGTCCAGCTTTGCCACACATATCATAGCCCACTGCTCTTAAGAGCAACTCTGAGTACATTGCCTTGGCACTTGATAATTAACAAGGATCAAATGCTGTGATTTCTTTGTTTTATGAGACATGTCTTACTGTAGACATGATTTAACCTCGTCCCAGAAATGACCTGTTTATTTTCTGAACTCAGTAAGAGGTAGTCAGCACTTTTTGGGAAGTGTGATCTTGTACAAATTCTTCCAGGGTCAGAGCAGGCTGTGCTGCTCTACACTGACTTTGTGAACTTTAAGATTCACAGGTTTGGCTACACACTATTGAGCTGGGCAGTGTTCAGCTTTGCAGTTATATCCTGAATTGATTTTGACAGCTACCATTTCTCCACTCTCACTTGGGCCATAACTTAGAATTTCTCACTTCTGCATACAACACACTGGCTGCTAAGCACCTTTAACCCTAGCAGTGTCCAGAAGTACAATGTTGGGAAAATGTCACTCCCATTTGCCTAAGTGATAAAGCAGTAACAACTTAGAAAAAATCTTTCCTGTTTTGCTTACTTTGCCTTTAAGCCATGTTTAGACTTCTTGCCTGGAACAAAGTGAATAGAGAACCCACTCATCTCTACCTAGAACAAACTCTGCAGAATTATAGAAAATTTGGGTAGACTCATTTTCTCATGAGAGTATTTCATACTGTTTGTTTTCCATTGTCAATGAGACAAACAATAATAAATTGGGCTTTACAATCAGGAAATAACACAATGAAATAGAGAATTTATAAACCATTAGTGATTTTATTTAAGTATCAAGTACTTTTGGACAGGAAATGTCTCTTAGCTGGGGATGGAGGGCACTGTAGAATGCCCAGCATGTGAGAATCAAAGGTAGAAGACTTCAGAGTCCACTGTTCTGTAAAATCCTGTCTTAAGCACCAAAACCAAAGGAGCAATGTGTTTCCTCCTGAGTACCTATTCCTGTGTTCGGAGTCAATTTTATTTTGGTAAGAGCTTTTTGGTTGACTGTCGTCCCTCAAAGAAGATGTCGAGGATCACAGTGAGAGTCATCCACTGTACAAATGCCTTTCTTCAGTGACTCATCAATCATGACATGATCTTCTTAGGCTACTAATTGTGATACTAAACTGTTTTAGTTCATAAAATATTATACTATAAATTATGAAGTTTTACAGAATAAAATTAATTTGTACTTGGTAGCTCTGTGTACCAGCTCTTCTGGAAGGTAAAAAAATTAACAATATTTGGCTCTTCAGAAAAATTATCTTCTTTAAGATCATGGAATATGTATTTCCATTAACTTGGTAACAGCTTGCCAATATATTTAGCAGTTGAACCAGGTACTAGAATCTCGGGATTCATCAACTCTTCTTATTTGGAGGTTAAATCTGTGTTGAACTGTTTGGTGAAAGAAATAAAAATTTTCTGGAAATAAAAAAGATATTATATAATACATGAGGTTTCCAGATATCAGCTCAATCCTGAGTGCTGCATGCCATCAACAGTATGCATATTTTTTATGTCTGCCATCCAGATAGCACTGCTATTACTTTTAATAATTAATAAAACCGAGAAAGTACGTTTATATTCTTACCTCCTTTCTGGAAAACATCATCAACTTTATTGTCAATTCCAGGAAAGTCTTCTGCTATTAATCTAGGATAACCTGGATCCATCAACCGTGTATTTTCATCATACCTGATCAAAAAGTGGTTAAAAGTATCAGCACCTTTGACTAAACATGAGGGTTGCTTAAAATACTCATAGAAAACATAAGAGCATAGATGGCATAGAAATGTTTGATTCTTGAGAGTATAAAAGAATGAATTGGGTGAGGAAATGTAGAATGTTGGATATATCAAAATATTCTTAAGGTCCTTCTAAAATCCAGTGAACTACATTGATATTCTCTTAAAGTAAAATACTTTGTTAATGGTAAATTTAGGCCAAAGTAGTTTAAGAAGTTGATTGCCCTTTCTCCTCCACCTTTCCATAGCATAGAATAGCGAGACGGGCTCATTGGATTTCCTGTACCAGCAAGTACTTTGTAATGCCTACTGGTCCATGCTCAATGGCCACAGACATTTATATAAAAGGCAGTTTGACAATGCCATTTGAAATTCATTTAAAAACCTTTCTGTATAGAAACAACTGGCACCCTCATTTTACTCATATTTTAGTCTTTACCTCCAGTACATGTTGTCTACAAAGAAGTAAGTTTTTCCAGTCTCTTCCTCACAAACAGCAGCATCAATGTGTGCCACATAGCTGGGGAAGCCAAAGAAGCTGTGGATGTCTGTGGGGAATCCTCTCAGTACACTCTGTTCTCGAACAGCCCAGACTTTATTGCCTGCCAATCAAACACTACACATCAACCTCCTTGTCTACTTTTTCAGCTAAGCTTCACAATCTAAAACAGTGTCCTAGCTACAGACTGAAACCACGCTAGGAAAGAGCTTGGTGTCTTCTTTTCTGTTGAATGTTGACATCAGGACCCAATCTCAAAGCAATTAAACGAGTTTACCTTTTGTTTGATTGTTGTGTTTTTGAGACAAGAAACTTATATTGAAATCTAGTTTTGTCTAGAATCCATTGCATAATCAGGCCTGACCTCCAATTTGCAGCAATTCTCCTGCCTCAATCTCTTCACTATTAGGAATAAAGGCATGAGTTTCTAAGCTTAGTTTATATGAGATTTCTTTTCCTTCCCAGGCCATTCTAATCTGTAAAACACATTGAAAATTATCTCTTGTTCCCTCACCCATTGCAGTTGAAGTTTCATTCCAAAGCCATACCCTCAAACAACTATAATTTTTAATCCATTTCTGTAGATGTGTAAATTTATGCAGATTCGACTGACATACACAATGATTTCAAGGAAAAAGCTCTGAGAGGACAGGCAGAGAAACATGTTTCTACCACTTTACTAGGAGAAGTCAGTCAGCAGTACCTGGTTGGACTACTTGCTAATGGATTCACCTTCTCTCAAGAGGATTCTTGACACCACAATGGGGGTCTAGGAAATTGCATACACAAAATCATATTTTGTAGAACTGGCTCATGACACTCAGTTTTATTTCTGAGCATTTCCAGGCATATGGAAGAAGATTAAAACATAGGAACTACTTCAAAGGTCTTAAGTCTAAAGATCTCTGGTTATTTACATCTTAATAAAAAATGATGCTGAGTACACAATATAACTTAAATAAGCTGTTGGGCTCCCATGAACTTACTTGGAGAAGCTTGAACATTCAGAAGTCTGTGCAGTGAATGTAGATAATACCCTTTTATCTCAGTCCAAAAGTGAATGAAAATTTAGTTTATAAAAACCAAAAGTAACAATGAGAAACATTACCTTTGAAATAGCGGACTTGATCTATCATACTAGCTTCATAAGCAGCATCAAGTTTACCTGGCAGATTTGGCCAGAGAATACCTATCAAATTGAGCTCAGCTTCTGGCATGAAGTTATTTACACGAATGTAGAACCTGATTCAAAAGGAAGAGAAAGTGTGGCTGTCAGTGGGTCACCCAGCAATCTTCAGCCTCTTCTCCCTGGAGTGATCCTGTTAGCAAATGTCTACTGTCTCCCTGAAGGAGGGGTCAGGGATGGTTTCTGCTTGACACACTTATTGATTGATGGAAATACTCATGCTGTGGCAATTATTGAGCCTGACAGTAACACATCACATGGGATCCCAATCTCTTGGAGACACAAATGGCATACCAAACTGAAGGATAGAAGGAATAAAAGGTATTGTGAATACGAGTGGACGAGAGCAGAGCAGTTAGTGCTGTCCAGGCATGCATGAAGCTCTCATTTGAGCCTCCGGACTATTTACAGCATTCAGTGAGGGAGATGCTAAAGCAATTCTTTATCTTTATTACTGGTGGTTCTAGTATAATTTAATTTAACTCTTATATTAGCAGTGACTCACAGTCAATTTTTATGAACCTTCAAACTATATAGTTAGCTTTGGTGAGCCATAAGGTGCAGGCTGTAGAATGTGGCCAGCTGCAATAGAGCATCCTGTGCTAACATCCTGTATTTAGAGAAGGTATCTCTTAGTATGTGAGGGTGCGTGGACACTCCTGTGGATATCCAAACCCAGGGAAAATTAAATCCATCATAGGAAGCATAATTTTTTAATTTGTGAGGGTATTACCACTGGCCCCTCTACAACCCCAACTTTTTCACACAGCCAGATATTCCACATCCTTCACCAGCATCTAGTCCAGTAAGTCTTCCTGATCTCTTCAACTTCTACAATCTAGCCTGGGTGCAACATCCAGCATCCCAGTTAAGTCTATTTGCACCATAAAATTTAGACTTTTGCTACAACTCTACTATTCAGCCCATATGCCCCACCAACACCACATTCAACTTTTCACCCAACCAGGCTTATACTCCATCCAGGCTTAGATCAAGAGAAACAGGATATCATAATTTAAATGTTAATTATACATAACAAAGAAAGGTTATTTAAATTTTCTAGGGAAAAAGCACAAGCCACATATGAAGAAAATTTATTAATAACACATGTCTCAATGTAAACTTTGAAAACCAGAAGATCCCACACCAATATATTTTAAATTCTAAAAACATTTGGCAGGTAGTCTAAGTTAATACAGCCAACTAAACTATCCACCTTAATTGAAGGAGAAAGAAAAAGGTTCCTTGTGTATTCCAAGCTTTTAGGCTAATATTACTTACCAGTGAGTACATACCATGTGAGTTCTTTTGGGGCTGGGTTACCTCACTAAGAATGATATTTTGTAATTCCATCCATTTGACTCAATTTCATGAAGTCATTGCTTTTAATAGCTGAATAGTATTCTATTGTGCAAATGTACCACAATTTCTGTATCTAGTCTTCTGTTGAAGGACATATGAGTTGTTTCCAGCTTCTGACTATTATAAATAAAGCTTCTATGAACATGGTGGAGCATATGTCCTTGCTATATGTTGGATCATCTTTTGGGTTTATGCCCAGGATGGGTATAGCTGGGTTCTCATGTTCAATTTTCTGAGGAACTTCAGAATGATTTCCAGAGTGATTTCACCAACTTGCAATCCTACTAACAACAGAGGAGTGTTCCTCTTTCTCCACGTCCTTGCCAGCACCTGCTGTCACCAGAGTTTTTGATCTTAGCCATTCTGACTGGAGTGAGGTGGAATCTTAGGGTTGTTTTGATTTTCATTTTCCTAATGACTAAGGATGTTGAACATTTCTTTATGTGCTTCTCAGCCATTCAGTATTCCTCAGTTGAGAACTTTTTGTTTAGCTCTGTACCCTATTTTTAATAGGGTTATTGGATTCTCTGTAGTTTAGCTCTTAGAGTTCTTTGTATATATTGGATTATAAATCATCTATCAGATGCAGGATTGGTAAAGATCTTTTCCCAGTCTGTTGGTTGCTGTTTTTCTTATTAATAGTGTCGATTGCCTTATAAATGTTTTGCAATATTATGAGATCCCATTTGTTGATTCTTGATTTTAGAACATACACTATTGGTATTCTGTCCAAGATATTTTCTCTAGTGCCCATGTGTTCAAGATTCTTCCCCACATTCTCTGCTATTAGTCTGAGTGTATCTGGTTTTATTTGAAGGTCCTTGATCCACTTAGACTTAAGTTTTTTTTTTTTTTTACAAGGGAATAAGAATGGATCAGTTTGCATTCTTTTACGTGATGACCTTCAGTTGAACCAGTACCATTCATTGAAAATGCCATCTTTTTTTACACTGGATGTTGTTAGCTCCCTTGTCAAAGTTCAAATGACCATAGGTGTGTGTGTTTATTTCTGAGTCTTCAGTTTTATTACACTGATCTACCTGCCTATCCCTGGACCAATACCTTGCAGTTTTAATCACTATTGCTCTGTAATACAGCTTGAGGTCATGGATAGTGATTCCCTCAGAAGTTATTTTATTGTTGAGAATAGTTTTTGCTATCCTGGGTCTTTTTTTATTCCAAATGAATTTTCAAATTGGTCTTTCCAACTCTATGCAGAATTGGCTTGGAATTTTGATGGGGATTTCATTGGATCTATGGATTGCTTTGAGTAAGATGGCCATCTTTCTATATTAATCCTGCCAATCCAAGAGTATGGGAGATATATTTCATCTTCTGAGTTCTTCAATTTCTTTCTTCAGTGACTTGAATTTCTTTTCATACAGATCTTTCAATTGCGTGGTTAGAGTCACATCAAGGTATTTTATATTGTTTGTGACTATTATGAAGTCATATTTGTCACTAACTTCTTTCTCAGCCTCTCTATCCTTTGAGTAGAGGAAAGATACTTATTTGTTTGAGTTAAATTTATATTCAGCTACCTTGCTGAAGTTCTTTACCAGGTTTGTGAGTCCTCTGGTGAGATTTTTGGGTTGCTTAAGTATACTATTATATCATTTTAAAATACTGATATTTTGACTTTTTCCTTTCTAATTTGTATCCCTTTAACATTCTTTTGTTGTCTAATTGCTCTCACTAGGATTTTGAGTACTATACTGAGTCGGTAGGGAGAGAGCAGACAGCCTTGTCTAGTCCCTGATTTTAGAATTATTGCTTCAAGTTTCTCTCCACTTAGTTTGATGTTGGCTACTGGTTTGCTGTATGTTGATTTTAGTATGTTTAGATATGGGCTTTAAATTTCTGATCCTACCAAGACTTTAACATGAAGAACTGTTGAATTTTGTCAAATGCCTTCTCAGCATCTAATGAGATGATCATCTGTTTTTTCCATTTAGTTTGTTTATATAGTAGATTATGTTGATGTATTTCAATATATCGAACCATTCCTGCATTCCCAATATAGAATATATCTTAAATTAATGAGCATTTACTAATAAAAAGTCAGCTATCTCCAAAGGAGTCTATTTTGGGATGCAAAGTATGTAGAGCAGTAAAATGCTAGCACAAAATGAACTCAATAACAACTGGGAGGTTCTCTGTTTTCTAATGTTTGACAGAGTGTTTTTTTTTAAATCTTCTTCTTCTTATTATTATTAAGTCCAATAAGCATCATTATTTCTGGATTTTGTGTGGTTAGAAGGTTTTTAATGTGAAGGGATGTGTGTATGTATAAGTCTACATTACTATCTTGCAATTTTGGCTCTTTTCATCTATTTGTTTGTTTTGTCTGATTTCAAATTGTTTACATTAGTTTTATTTCATTTTATCTTATTTTAGTATAATTTTTTGATCCCTGTTTGTTTTGTTTAGAGTGACTTAACTGGGTAGATTCTGATGGGAGGAAAATGGACAGAATCTCAGAGGAATTGGGTGAGGGAAAATTGTTTTTAGATTATATTGGATGAAAAAGTCGGTTATTCATGAAAGGTAAAAAGAAGCAGAAAAAAAGAAAAAGAAAAATGTTCCATGATATAAACAACCTAAGAAATTCTATCTAAAAACCCAAATCTAAAGAAAATATACAAAACAGTATTTTGGCTGAAGAGAGATGTTGGGTAAATATGAAGCCATAATTACTAAAATACATTATGTTATTGGGAACATGAACAACCACAAATATCAACAACATGACTACAATTAATACACACACACATACATGTACACCTGGAAATTACACACCAATATGCCTGATGAATATAGACTCAGAATACAGAAAAGAGAATGCAAACACACATTAAAAACAGTTATACACTATAATCAGTTTGACTTTATCTCTGAAATGGAGAGTTGGTTCAATACATGTATGTCAGTAATTTCAATAAATCACATAAGCGAACTTAGCAAAAAAATTACATTATCATTTGAATGGCTACACAAAAATCTTTTCAAAATTCACCATGCCCTCATAATAAATGTCCTAGAGTATGTAGGACTAAAGTGAATACACCTAAATACAACAATATACATCATTCCATATAGAGAAAAATTTGAAGCAATTCCACTGAAGTTGCGATGAAAACCAGGAAGGCCCACCATCCTACCCACTGGTTCACACCATGTTCATAGTTCTCAGTGGAGCAATAAGTCAGGAGAAGAAAATTAAATCTATTTGTTGATGGGTTGATATTATACATTAGAGATCCCCAGAATTTAACCAGAGAACTTATAGAAACATTAAATAAATTAAGAGCATTGCAGGATACTGAATCAACTCACACAAATCAGTAGCTTAGCTTTACACCAACAGCAAACATATAGAGAAGGATAAACTCCTATTCACAATAGCCTCAAAGAAAAGAAAATGTCTAGGAATAAACCTAACCAAGAAAGTGAAGGACCTATAAAATGAAAGCTTCAAACCTCTTTAGGTTCCACACACTAGCTGCAAGTCCTCATTGCTGAATTTTAATTTCTATTTAGCTTATTATACAAAAAGAAATCAAGATGGAGCCTAATGTGAAGTCTTCACCCACAGTATCTTTGGTACAGGAAGAAATCTTTATGGTACCCAAAGAGAAACGTAAACATCAACCTAACTAGCTGAACTATAACCTACTAGTTGAAAATCTTTTGAACTACAATGGTGTACTCCTGACTACAAGATATGCAAGAGCAATGAGGACACAAAGCTGTGAGAGGAACCCAACAATATCTGATTTGACTTAGGGCCCACTCTACCATATAACACATCTATACCCATCGCTGCTTGGTTGACCAAGAACCAAAGATTATATAAGCCAGTGATCTAAAGTAAAACAAAATTCTCTCTCTCTCTCTCTCTCTCTCTCTCTCTCTCTCTCTCTCTCTCTCTCTCTCTCTCTCTGTGTGTGTGTGTGTGTATGTGTGTATGTATGTGTATGTAACAATCAATAAATTGAAGCTTCCTCCAGTAGCAAATAGAAACAAATACAAAGAGTCATGGCCGGACAATATGCAAAGAGTGAGAAACCATAGAAAACTCAGCTCTAAATCAATGTACTTCTATCTACTCATAAAAGCTCAAACTCTCAACTTGGTGTAAATTCTATTCAAATTGATTCATTTGAACAATTCAAACATATTCAGTATTTTTAAAACCTTTTAAATTCATAATGTGTCTGGCTCTATGACTAATAAAATAAAAGCTAAAATCAACCAACCAACCAACCACACAAACAAACAAAAGCCCTTTGTGTGACTGAAAGTTATAAAATTTTGAGTTGAATAAGCAAACAAAAAAAATTACTGTGGTCTAGAAGGGGACCAGAATGCTTTCAGCTCAATACACTGACAGCAAATTGTACTTCCCTCATCTGAGGAGGGATTCATAGCATCCTGGCTGTTCTCTTCTGCCTGGGGGAGAGTCAGAACTCTTCCAGAAATGGCTTCTTGCCTTTTCTTCCATGATCCTCTAAAGGACAAAGGGAGCCTTCAGGTGCAGAGCCAAGATGAAGAAGGACTTAGAAGGCCATACATAAATACATACATACATACATACATACATACATACATACATACATACATACATTCATACATGTATATTGTTGGGAAAAGTATCTTTTATCTTCATCATTGCTTTACTGCATTTTTAAATAGTTATTTGCATTATTTGGGAACAAAGAAAAAATAGATATTTCCTTGATTTTTATAAAAAAATAAACTTCATATTTGATAAAACTCTTAAACAATTATCTTACCTTCCCAAAAATATAATACAAAATATTTCCAAAATAATAAGGTCAATAAGTTAAGGATCTAGAGACTAACAGACACATACAATTGCTGTTGTGCTGACTCCCAGGCACAAAACCAAACCAAACCAAAAGTCCTTTGAAGATGCTCTAGGTTTTCTTTTGCGAGTCTTATGGATTCAGAATTATAGTCATTTGCCAGTCAAAATCTATAGAATCAAACTGACTGTCTACAAATAAAAAATATTGCTGGCTCTGATATGTGAGTGCTGGGTTTGGCATGACAGTGATGATTATTGCTGCATGAGACAGGCACTATACAAGTATGCAAATAATGCACAGCACTGAGTGCCCGGGACTCCAACTACTGTTCCATGATGTTATCTCCTGACAGCTGGCATGAAGATTAGTGCTGCCCTGGCCCAGGAGGGAACAGCCCAATGAATACCAACTTAGAACCAGTGCCATTGGCACATTGTAGAAACTTGTACATGCACACAAGTGTACATAATGTACACACATACAGGCCCTGGTCACTGGTAATGATCACAGGAAACTATGACAAGGATTGGAAGAATAAACCAATAAGGCACCAAGACAAATGATTTTTGTCCAACTTAGAAAACTTCAAAATGTGAGGAGGGAAAAATATAAAGTTAAATTAAAAAAATAAAATCAAACTGTCCTAATATCTGTCCATTAGAGTCATTGAGGATTTGTTTCTTCCTTTAGACTATCTAAATCCTCATCCTCTTGTCTGTGAAGCATCCCAATGCTTAGCGGGGTGAGTGGGGTAGCCAAAGGCATGTGCCCTGGACCTAAAATCACCACAAGTCCTCTCAGCTACACAAAGTTGGCAGTACAGAAGTTGCTGTTATCCTTACAGATATAAATAGTGGGGGAAACCGTGAGGTGGGAAGAAAGGGTAGCCATTGGAAGGCAGCTTCCCTCTTCCCTCCCGTAGGGCCAGACACTCTGGGTTGGCTTCAGGGAAGCAGTTCAGTTCTGTTTTCTTTGTCTCTGTAAAGTTATGGAAGATGAGAAGGGGAACACAAACAGAGAACAGATAGCAAGAGGCTTCTGAAGCTCCTTCCAAAGGCATTCCTCACATAGTCCTCACTCTGGCAGCACATTCATTACAACTCTCCCATCATTTCTAAAGGGTATTAATTGGGTTTTTTTCTTTTTTATTTTTTTTTAGCTTTGGCACACTGTTAAGATGGAAAAAAATCATTCTAAAAATGAATTAAATTACATTTATCCATGTCATCCCACAACTTTTAGATACTCTTTATGCCTTTCTAGATTCTTCCAGAATTTTCCATTTTCTTTGTGAGAAGGGAACTGACTGGGGAGGTGGGTGTGCAGCAGATTCTGGGAAGACTAAACAAGGGAAGAGGTCTCCAAGATAAGAAAAGAACCTCATTTGAAAAACAGAAGTGGTACTGAGTCAGTACTGAGGTTTCCCCAGAAGGGGCTCCATAATACGAAGCATAAGACATTCACAGATTTCTGCATGTAAGTGTCCAAGGTCTTGTGAAAGCCATTCAAGTTTTAATTCTAACTCAAGTGAGCAAGGGTATGGTTTTTACAATGTGAACATCCTCTAAGTGCTTAATTCCCAGTGGGAATTCCACTTAGTACCTGGAACATTAAGCTGGCTCAAGCTTAGCTTCCTCTATTCTCACCCCCCAGGCCCAGTTGCTGCAAATGAAAATCGGGATGCTTAGACTCCAGCTCCTTTTCTTGGGAAGCTTTGTGAAATTTGACTTGCTTAGCCATTTTAGCTCCCTAAATTCAGTCCCCTCTCTGTATTGTTCATGGTACTTTCTGGCTGATGTCCTGCCATTTCCCAGTAACGGCCCACACTCTTAATGAATGAATAGGTAAACAGGATAGGAAAGCAAACAGACACTTTTAATGGCAGAGAAACTGTGAGGAGTTTCTATATACAGGCTAAAAAAGAGGAGGAAAAGAAACCAGATCTCTCCACCAGTAGCTTTACACTGTTTTCATATTACAAACCTTAAGTTTGGAAAATAAGTGACAGTGATCTCCCAAGTTTAAAGCCAGATTTTCCCCAAAGCAGCTACACCATACCCTAGTAGTCCTAAAATAATCAATACTCCAAACTTATGCTTTGTAATATGGGAAATGTATCTTAAAATGACTTTTCCTTTTAAAGTAACATCATTCATCAAAACACAGATTAACACACCTAAAACCTGTTCACATTGAAAGGCAGGAGATTAATATGTATTATTCCACCCATGAGCTCTGTGTCCTCAGAGGAACTCTTTTTATACTGCCCTAATCCATAAAGTGACATTATATTCTCTATAGTGATATTATCTCTGAACCAGTTGATATAATGCATGTGAAATTCAGTCAGTATACATTATAATAAAGAAGAAAAGGGGAATGAAAAAGAAAGGGGGAGAAAGAGAAAGAGATGGAGAGGGAAGGAGGGATGGACAGAGAGAGAAAGAGAGAGGGAGAGGGAGGGAGGAAGAGAGAGATAGGGAGAGAGAGGGAAAAGGCAAGGGAGAGGGGGGAGGACAGAAGGGAGGTAAGAACTGATGGAGAATGAGTGAGAGAAAGGAGAAAGATGGAGAGAAAGAAGGAGTAGAGAAGGTATGGAAAGAGTAAGGGAGAGAGGAAGAAGAGAAGAAGGAGGAGGAAGAGGAGGATAAGAAGAAGAAGAAGAAGGAGGAGGAGGAGGAGGAGGAGGAGGAGGAGGACGAAGAAGGAGAAGGAGAAGGAAAAGAAATGTATGCAATTGTTACCTTGTAGTGTAAGGCTAACACATGAGCCACATTCGTGGCTTAAATTAGTGAATAAAGGAAACAATAAAGATCTTACCTGCCTTTAAAGAACATCACCTCACCCCTAAATGTAGTTATCGCGTCAAAGGTTAGATCACCATCACATGGGTTTGGTGTTGTTGTACCTGTTGGCTGGACAGGATTTGGGGAAGGCCCTAAAGAACAATAGTAAAGAGCTGGAGTTAGTTTCCATGGTTCTGAAAGGCCACCTATTTAGATTACAAAAATGCCCTCGACTGTGCAGCTAAGGTTGGTTCACTTACCATATAAAGACTGGATGCGATTAATATCGTCCTGGTTTAGCACAAAATCTTCCATGTACCATGTGTAGCTAGGGAACATTAGTGCTCCTATATCTCTAGAATGAGTGAGTCCAAGGGAGTGGCCCAGTTCATGAGCCGTAACATAGAACAGGTTGAAATCTAGGACAAAGAGATCATTGTAATTATTAAAAATCATTTTGAGATATCATTAAGGAAATAATCTTCCAAGGTGAAGATTTACATCTTCTTAGTAACTTTTTGAACTACATATATGCATGAACAGTGTTTTCCAGATGGTGAAAGTATACTTTAACTAGTAAAGAGGCACAGTCAAGCCTACACCCTAAGGTTAAATTTTACAATAGAGTTCTCACTGACTTAAGGTCCAGCTGAGATGAGTTCATGTTAACCCTGAGCTGGGACAAGCTCCTTCTCAGAGGATCAATGAAACTCTGCTAACAATTCATACTTCTTATTTACAAAGCTGATAGACACTTGCTGTTGTGAAATTTGTAAAGTACACTGAAGTGTTACAAAAAACCTTTTTGTTCAGTTTTCCAAATTTAATAACAAATTTGTTAAATTTTATTGCATCCTTTCTGTAAGGAAAATTTGGGGTCTGTAAGTATGACTGTGACATTAAACATTTTCTTTCTTCTGAAAAGAAAATTTGTCATTTTCTTTGTTTATTCTATTCGTTTTTTGTTTATGTGAGCGTGCTCATACATACACATGTAAATGTATGTATGCTCACATTTATGCATGCAAGCACAGTGTGTACTTGGGATGCCTGTGCAGAAGGGAGAGAACAACTTAAAGGACTCAGTTTTCTTCCACTAGGCAGGTCTTGAAAATCAAAATGAGGATTTCAGATGTTGCATCTTGCCAGCTCTCTGAATTTTTTTATTCCTGCTTATTTATTTTATTTATTCTCATACAATATATCCTGACTGTACTGCAGCTTTTCTGCCCTTCACTCCTTACAGCCTTTTCTTGACTTACTGTCTCTCTCATGTCTTTTCTGTTTCCATTTAAAAAAAAGCAGGCTTCCCATTGATATCGACAGCACAAAATGCAGAAAGACTAAGCACAAACCCTCTTATCATGACTTGATGAGGAAATGTAGCAGGTGATTAAAGCCCCTGAGCAAAGGCAAAAGAGTCAGAGACACTCCTAACCCCACTGTTAGAAGTCCCACAAACATCTCAAGCTAAAGAACCATAGGTTTTATGCATGAGACCTAGCACACATAAGAGAAGTTTCAGTGACCCATTTGCCACCAGGAAGATGATATGCAATCAGAAAATACTCCTGTCCCATGCTTCTCAGTGTGTTAATAATTCTCTGGTGGTAGATTATCTGCTTCCATAAATGCATTCTATCCATTAAATAACCCAACACTGCAATGAACTAGGAAAGGCCAGGTAAACTGAAAGAAGAAGCATCAGTGAACTTACTCTCACTGCTGTCAGTCCATCTCTCATCAAGATCATAATGAACATCACCTCCCAATCCAGGGCCTGGCTGGAAAGTGTGTGCAAGTCCATAGTTAGGTCCGTCAAATGGGTTATTGTCACCATGGTCTACAAGAAACAAAGATTCAACAAAAGGCTCATTCAGTTCTCACATTAGTTAGCTCAGAGTTTCGTTGAACAGTCAGTGTAATTCCATCCAATGTGGTATTATTTCCCTCCTCAGCCTCACAAAATCAATGTTCTTCAACAAGGAACTCTTCCTGAAAAGCAGAGGAGATAGAAAGGCAAGGTGGGGATAAAGAGTTTACCTCCTCTGTGGAAGGAGAGCACAATATCTCCTTCCTCCTCAAAGACCCTTTCAAAGGTTAGTGGTGTCACATCACTCCAGACTCTAAAGGCTCTCCTAATGGCATCTTCCACAACAGTTCTTGGCAAATATGGTGTGTAGTTTAAAATGCTAAGAAAAATAAGGTGGAGATACAGTGTATCATGTTTTTTCTGTTCCAGGAGTGTAGTTTTGCCCTCCTTTTGATACCCCATCTAGTTACCTGTAAGTCAGATGTGTTTTAGTCCAGTGAGGATTGTTGTGAGTAATAGCATATGGGGCCACATCAGGAACCCCACACCTGGGCTTCCTCATAACTCTCAGGGTTTCAGGATCTGAATTCCCAGTCACTTTCAGCCCAAATAACTGCTGCATTTGCCTCAGCTTTTCTGCCATCACCTTCTTGCTATTCACATTTTTAGCTTGCATGTCTTTGCCTAAATTGTAGTTTTCCAGGTATTTCTGAGAAAATATGACATTAATGAACTATTAGGGGCTGGAGACTGTTCATCAGTTAAGAGGACTTACTGCTGACAGAGAGCACAGGCTCAGGTAATCTAAGGTTCTGTTGGCCTCTACCCATGGTGGATGTACACATAGCATGCACATTCATAATCATAATTACGAATAGGAAAAGATTCAGTCATTAAAACACTAAAAGGAGAAATGGCTCTCATGTTTAAAAAATGATATCCTGACACTTTAGCCAAAACAGAGAATTACTTTTCTAGCTTTGATTAGCTTTTCCTACCCTCAGTACCCTACTTACTTTAGAACAGAGATCCACAGCATTAACTACTGAAAAGTGTGAAGTTTGTGCCAAAACAAGATTTGTAGGAAAGGTTCACACTCTTGCACAATCCCACTTATAGAGGGAGTTGCCCCTCCTTGCTTGAGTCCCCTCTTCCCCAACCAGAAAGAGAAATCTATATTTGGCTATATACATTTTTGAGAAGGTTACATTTCTGGTAAACACCATTTTTCTAAGACAAAAATCCATTTTATAAATACCATCT
The DNA here is from genome assembly GCF_963924665.1 of Micromys minutus. Classification (NCBI taxonomy): domain Eukaryota; kingdom Metazoa; phylum Chordata; class Mammalia; order Rodentia; family Muridae; genus Micromys; species Micromys minutus. Next base: position 4,622,909 of record NC_137985.1, on the reverse strand, counting down.
GGCTATAATCAAAGGATGAAAACTGAAGACTACATGTACAATGTAGTATTTATTTACCCAGACTGTCTCCACATTTTGCTGGACTTTGTCCTGAAAAATGGGGAAACTGTATGAGCTGGTACCCCAGAGAAGCAACAGGAAAGGAAGGCTGGGCATGCTGAAGCTTTACTCTGGGAAAGTTCACCAGTGGCCTCCTTCCGTTCTGCTCCAACATCTTATCCTGGAACATCCAAGTTTATATAGAGACTTCTACTTCTAGAAAGCCAGAGGCCATCTGACTCATGGGTGACAGCATCCTCTTCAGTAGCAGGGAGGAAATCACACACTTTGACCTTAACAGATAATTTAAGCTGGTTTGGTGTAACAATCCCAGGATAACATCCAGCAGAACATGTGCGAAATGGAGGGTCTTCAGCATTTAAACTGCTGTTTTCTAATTCATATCCATTGTATTTGAAAAAGGTTCCCTAGAGATAGCATATTCTAAGAATTTTGTGTGTGTCTGTATGTATATGTGAATATGTGTATTTGTGTGTGGTATGTAGGTATCATATATGTGTATTTGTGTATGTGTGTGAATATGCATATGTGTGAGTATATGGTATTTGTGTATTTGACTGTATATTTGCATGTTTGTGTGTGTGTGTGCGCAGGGGGTTAATATATGTTCACATGCTTGTGTATGAGTATGTACTTGAGGTTAGAATACAGCCCTGGTTCCTCTTCCTCAGTAGCTACCCATTTTAGTTTTGTAAATGGTGTCTCATTATTCTGAGCTTACCTAGAAGGTCACACATCTACAGTGCTGGGATGCTGAGATTACAAGCACATACCTTCATGTTTTACTCTTTCTGGATCAAAGTCAACCTTCTCTTTTTCCATATCCAGCACTTTTCCAGTTAAGCCATCCCTACAGTCCTCTGTGACCCTTATACTAAGCAGGTTTTGCTACACAGTTTTCCTGCTATCAGTGCACACCTTGCTTGCAGGCCAGAAGATGTGTTCACTGACCCCAAGTGACATCCAATGTTCAGTGCCCACACATCAGGATCTCTAGGGAATGCAGTATTTACTGGGTTTTTGAGGTCTCCTTTTATTTTTTTCAGAACTATGGTCACAAGATTGTTATAGTACCATGGCCTTTCTTTATGTTTTTCCAGGCTTAGGCTGAGAGAACCTGCCCAAGAAGAATTCTCATCCAAGTTGGGAGAGGAAGTATACAGACATACATAGACCCTGCTTATCAGAATCCTGGGACAAAAGGCTCCATTTCTGAAATCTGTCTAAATGTATAGGGTAAAACAGGGTAGCAATAGACTAAGTATGATTCTAGAGTCTTTGCTCACTCGAGGTAGGCAACTTGTGTTGATACCACACACACACATACACACACACACAGACACACACACAGACACAGAGAGAGACAGGAAGATAGAGAGAGAGAGACAGAGAGAGAGAGAGGCAGAGAGAGACAGACGTCCATGCATGAAATTATATGGTCATTCATTCAATAGGTCTCCCAGAGCCTCTCTAGCATAGGTTTGGTCTTCTCGTTGTGTCTTGGATCTTCTGTACAGTTTGGGTTAGGAGCCTTTTGGCTTTTGCATCTTCTCTGACTGTTTTGTCTGTTTTCAAGGTTGTCTTTGGCCCCTGAGATTCTCTCTTCCATCTCTGTAGTCTGTTGGAAATGCTTGCATCTGTGACTCCTGATTTCTTTTTTAGGTTTTCTACCTCTAGGGTTGTCTCTTTTAGTGTTTTCTTTATTGTGTCAATTTCCGTTTTAAATTTTTCTTCCATTCCTTCATCTGTTTGGTTCAGTTTTCCTCTAGTTCTTTGAATTCTTTGAGTGTTTTTCTTGTTTCCTCTTTAAAAGCTTCCAGTTCTTTATGCTTTTCCTCCTGTTCTTGTTTAAGTATCTCTATCATCATCTTGAGGTATGATTTCGGGTCTGAGTCTTCTTTACCTAGAGTGTTTGGCATTCTGCTGTTTGCTGTAATGGGAGAGCTGGGTTCTGGTGTTGCCAGATTGTCTTGGTTTCCCTGGGCTACGTTCTTTTGCTTTCCTCTTGCCATCTTGTTGTCTGTGTTTATATGAGGTCTTTTTTCAGTGATTGGTTCTCGCCTCTCCCTTGTACCTGGTTTGTGTCCCTGGGTCTCCAATTGTTCCTGGTGGCAGATGGCCTGAGCGTCTATTCCCTAAGCATGAGCCACTGGCTGATAACATACAGCCCAAAGCTGGGTTCCTTCTTCCCTGAACCAAGTAGGGGGAGGTAGGGGGCCTACTTTTCGCACGCTCAACACAGACCTCTCTGTTCCCCTGCTACTTGGATACTTGGAGCACCGTCTCACCAGGCCTGTGTCCCTGGATCTCCGCTGTGCCAGGTGGCAGATGGCCAGAGTGCCTGTTCTGCACCCAAGGGCCGCTGGCTGGAAACAGACAGCCCAATGCAGGGTTCCTGCTTCCCTGAATCAAGCAGGGGTGGGTGCACTTTCCGTGCACTCAGCAGAGATCTCTCTAGATCTCTCTGCTCCCCGGCTACTCAGAATGCCTTCTCACCAAGCCTGTGTCCCTGGATCTCTGCTGTTCCTGGTGGCGGATGGCCTGAGTGCCTGTCAGTTTTAGATTTCTATGCCTCTAGTCTAGCAAAATCCCTGACACATGAATATAATCAATAAATTATTGTCCAGTGGATAGATAGTTTAAAGATGACTGAGAACACACTGCATGCTGGGCATTGAGATTCAAATGCTACCGAGGGATGTGAATTCTTTTTAGTATTGTCCTTTGCAAATGAACTTCACCTTGTGGCACACATAGATACAAAATGAGTTCAAGACTATTTCTTCTTCTTGTTGTTGTTCTTTTTCATCTATGTATGTATGTATGTATATATGTATCATCTATTCACTTATTTATTTGAGACAGAATCCCATTTTTTTTCTTTCTTTTTCTTCCTTCTTTCCTTTCTTTCTTTCTTTCTTTCTTTCTTTCTTTCTTTCTTTCTTTCTTTCTTTCTTCCTTTCTTCCTTCCTGTTTTTCTTTCTGCCTTTCTTTCTTTTCTTTTCTTTCTGTCTTTTTTCTTTTCTTTGAGACAGGGTTTCATTATATAGCTCTAGCTATTCTGGAACTCACTATGTAGATCAAGGTGGCCTCAAACTCACCGAAACTTGCTTGCTTCTCAAGTTCTGGGATTAAAAAGGCATACAACTGTGCCCAGTACAAGATGATATTTTCACATATATACAGGATAGATTTGAGCAATGTTGATTGTTGAGACATGAAAAAACTGTGCTGAGGAAATATGCAAGTTAATGGGATAGTCTTGACTCCCTCATTTGTAAAATGAGGCATTCAAATTAGTTTGCTGTGAGTATATGATTCATTGTAGTTATTAAAAACCAGCCCTATAATATCAGAATCACCCTTAGCTTTTTCCATAGGGTATGACAGAAGACATAAGAAGTCTAGGTGGGAAGAATGCATGTTTTGTATTTCCCTGTAGTGATGCATCATGTGAGGAAGTGGTATATTTTCTTTATGAATGAATTTACTTACTATGGAGACAGAAAGTGTTACTTCCAGGGTAGAACATCTCAAGTGATGTATTTTTCAGCCCATCAGTGCCCAAGCTGCTAAGTACTTATTCTGGAAACAAACACGCAAACTACCATGATTAAATAAATGACATATCATCTTTATTAAATAAAACAAACCATATACACAAAGAAAGTTACTTGTCTGTGGTCCAGGAGTGCTTTCCCTCCTCTCCTTGTGACACAGTGTAAGCTAAGCAGTCCTTTTGAATGTCCTTGGACCACTTGAGGTTGACTGGTGCCACATATAGCTCCTGTTTGGTTTTGCTATAGCACATGTGAAGTAAGCAAACCAGTTCACAAAGACTCAGATGAGGAGCTATCAGCATCAAAACCTGCGATCCCTTTTTTGAATCTCTTTTTAACAATTAAACCAATATTTTGCTCTTCATATATGTGGGTCACTTTCTTTGCATTTGGGTCAAACTCCAGTAGTGAAGATCCACTGAAGAAGCAGAGAAACCCTCTGAGTGAAGATGAAAAGAGATTGTGAGTCACTTTCTTCAAAGTAGAAAATTGGGAAAGTAAAAAAAAAAAAAAAACTCAGTGAAAAGTAAGTGGAAAGCAGGATGAGTCAGCAGTGTGAGTCAGTGGAGTGTCACTACCTAGAGTGTTCCACATCCTGGGTTCAAACTGTTGCTCATTCAAGAACTCAGCAGCAACAATAAACAACAGCGTATCTCTGTAGTTTTACTCCATGCCAGGAACAATGTCAAGCCTTTAATAAAAGTCCTATTTTAACAGTTTGGTTGGTCAAGAGCTTTGTTAAGTAAAGCCAATCTCATCTTTCTGATAAAAGCAGTTGAAGTTTAGGCAGAAGGAAATACTTGTCCCATTATACTGTGAGGGGCAGGAGGAAGACCACGTTTCCCTCCAGCCTTTCTGCTTTCTGTCAAGGAAATAAAAATTCTTCTTGTTTGAAACTGTGATCTGTTTCCTTCCTTCCTAACCCCTCCTCATTCCTGTGCCATATTCTAACCCAAGGATATTCCTGGTCCTAAGGGAAAGTAGTCACCAGACCCTTTCCTGTTTTGCACTTGTAGCCTGAGCTGTCAGTAATGATCCCAGCTTTTATTCTCTTACTTTTCATAGGAAACATAATTTTTAAGTTCTAGCGAGTGGAAAGGTGAGTGTTTACAAGGAACCAGTGTTGTCTGTCATTAACGGAGTCAAGAAAGACAAAGCCTGAGACTGAGTGGTGGAAACAGATTGTGTAGAAAACACCTGTCAGCCTTACTGGGGATCCATCAGTGATGGGAGCTCACAAAGTGAGTCAGTGACTTGCCAGCACTTTGGTCTTCCACTTGTGCACAAGATAGAAGAGTTCTGTCAATCACCTTCATGAGTCAAAACAGCTCACCGGAGTAGAGCCACAATTCCCATAAAAGCAAAGGAGTTGAAATTCTTGGGAGGGAGGACAATATTGAGTTTTGTTTTAAACTCTTCTGTGCTCTCATACCACAGAGCATTTCAAGGGCCCCGTTGCCAACAGAGTAAGTGTCCTCTTACCAAATGCTTCAAATACAGCATTTACCTTTGTGTCAATGCCTGGAAAGTCCTCCACTATCATTCTAGGAAATCCAGGCTCCATGTATTGTTTCTTCTTATTAAATCTGCACAAAAGTATAGCTCAGCCACGCATGGTGGTGGGGCACGCTCCCCACACTTGTGAGCACTATGGAACTCTAGTGGCCTTTCCAAATTCTACACACAAATGTCAAGTTTACTTAGCACCCTGTGTTTCAAATAAGCTAAATTTTAGCTTATAAAACCATAACTTTGCTTCTTCCCTACTTCCTTCTGTGCATGTCCACCCATTCTCTTTCTCTCTCTCTCTCCTTCCCCCTTTCTTCTGGCAACTTTTCTGGCCTCTGTCCTTGGGGCCAGTGAACTGGCCATCTCCAGAGCAGTTTTTCAGTTAACATGCCTCTGATATAATCTTTATAAAAAAGCTTCAGGAGGAACTGGGAAAAGAGGAATACTGCTCGTTACTGTTTTTTTTAAGCCTGGACAAAAGAATCATCATCTTCTTTCAACCACAAGGGCATGATCATATAAATACACAACCATGTATATTCATGTATGTATGCATATCAATGCACATACATGTGTGGTGTGAGTTTTTGATCAGAAACACAATTTCTATGGCTTTAGTGGTTAAGAACACTTTTGCTGATATTTTCCTGTAACTAGAGTTCATCTCCCTGTACAAATTCAGGTGGATTACAGCTGCCTGAAACTCCAGTGTCAGGGAAACTAATGGATCCTTCTTCTAGCCTCTGTGGACACCTGCATGCACATGCAGATACTCACACAGAGAAATATCCTCATAAACAGAAATGGAATATTTGGGGCTGCAGTAATGGCTCAGCTGTTAAGAGCACTAGCTGCTTTTATGAAGGTTAGGCCCCCAGAACCCACACGGTGGCTCCCAACTGTGTGTAACTCCCACACAGAAAGAGGAGAGAGAGAGAGGAGCAAGAGAGACCAAGAGAGAGAGAGAGAGAGAGAGAGAGAGAGAGAGAGAGAGAGAGAGAGAGAGAGAGATGAGAAAGAGAGGAGAGAGAGGCGCTAAAAATCAAGTGAGGGAGTGAGAGTAAGAGTGAGAGAGGTGTGAGATAGGGAGAGAGAGAGTGAGAGAGAGAGATGAGAGAGAGAGGAGAGAGAGAGGAGTGAGTGAGAGAGAAGAGTGACAGAGAGCAAGACAGAAGAGAGAGGGAGGGAGAGATGAGGGAGAGAGTGAAGAGAGAAAAGCGAGAAAGCAAAAGAGAGAGAGGAGTGAGAGTGAGAGAGTGAGAGAGAAAGGAAGTGAGAGAGGAGAGAGAGAAGAGTGAGAGGAGTGAGAGAGAGAGAAAGAGAGATTAGAGATATAGAGGAAAGAGAGAAGCAAGGGAGCGAAAGAACCAGAGAGAAGAGGAGAGACAGAAGAGAGGGAGAGATAGGCGAGAGGGAGTGTTTGAGAGAGAGAAAGAGGAGCGAGAGAGAGCAAGATAGTGTGAGAATGATAGAGAGAGAAAGAGATGAAGAAAAAGATGAGAGAGTGAAAGAGAGAGAGGAGCGAGAAAGAGGAACGACAGAGTCCGAGAGAGAGAGAGAGAGAGAGAGAGAGAGAGAGAGAGAGAGAGAGAGAGAGAGAGAGACAGAGACAGAGACAGAGACAGAAAGACAGAGAGACAGAGAGAGAGATGAGAGAGGGAGGAGAGGAGTGAGAGAACGAACAAGAGAACGAACTGCCCCGCCGGCTCCGCCGCCCTACGAGACCCGCCCCAAGGCTGTTTCGTGCCTTACAAAGTCCGCCATCAGCTCAGCCTTGCTTTCCCGGTTTTTGAGAGTCCTGACAATGCCAGAGTTTATGCCCCTGTTGAATTTAACCAATTAAAAGAGCTTGCAAAATCAGTAAGGGAATATGGTCCAAATGCCAATTTCACAATCATGCAGTTGGAGCGACTGGCATTAAATGCCTTAACACCCGCTGATTGGCAAACCATCGCTAAGGCTGTCCTCCCTAGTATGGGTCAGTATATGGAATGGAAGGCATTGTGGCATGAGGCAGCGCAAAGTCAGGCGCGGGCTAATGCTTCTGCGCTTACAGCTGAACAAAGGAATTGGAGCTTTGACCTTCTTACCAGGCAGGGCCCCTTTTCGGCAGATCAGGCAAATTATCCATGGGGAGCCCAGGTGTCTGGTACGGCCATCAGGGCGTGGAAGGCGTTAAATAAGAAAGGGGAAGGAGGCAACCAGCTCACAAAAATTCTCCAAGGCCCCCAAGAACCTTTTTCGGACTATGTGGCACGAATGATGGATGCTGCGGGCAAAAGTTTTGGAGACCCTGATGCCGTGGGTCCTTTTCTAGAACATTTAATTTATGAACAAGCCTCCCAAGAATGCAAAAATGCCATAGCCCCTAGAAAAAATAAGGGCCTACAAGATTGGCTTAGAATCTGTAGAGACATTGGCAGCCCTTTGAGTAATACAGGACTTGCTGCCGCCATCCTACAGGCGCAGAGGCGGCCTCCCCCTACTGGGCGAGAACGCACTTGCTTTAATTGCAAAAGGCCTGGACATCTGGCAAGAGACTGTCAAGAGCCAAAGAAAGAACGTAAGGCTCCTACATTGTGCTCCAGATGTCAAAAGGGTTATCATACGGCCAATCAATGTAGATCGGTCAGAGATTTGAGGGGCAACCTCTTACCACCCCTTCAAAACTCAGCCAATGAGGAGCCAAAAAACGGGCCAGTGGGCCCCCGTTTCCGGGGCCCGCAAAAATACGGAACTCCGTTTGTCAAGGCCCAATCTCTATCCAAGGGGAGCCCGCAGCCGGACACTCAAGAATGGACTTGCGTGCCGCCTCCTCAATCTTAACTCTTACAAATGAGTATTCGCCCCATGTGAGAGACATGATGGAAAAACATGGATATCAAGAGGGATCTGGTTTAGGAAAATATGAACAAGGAGACCCACGCCCTGTTTCTCCACGGGCACACACTGATAAAACAGGTCTGGGTTTTTTCTAGGTGCTACTGGGGCAACACGACCCATTCTGTGAAATACAGAGGATCCGGTGTGGGTTCCCCAGTGGCCTCTTACCTCTGAAAAATTAACGGCAGCAATAGACATTGTAGAAAACCAACTTGCTCAGGGAAACATCGATCCCTCTACTTCCCCGTGGAATACCCCCATATTCGTCATCAGAAAAAGATCTGGAAAATGGCGTCTCCTCCATGATCTGAGGGCCATTAATAAACAAATGTCCCTGCTGGGGCCGTATTATGAATGATTTACCCCATGGCCCGAGAGTGGCACTCTCTATGGCTCTCTTTACATTGAATTTTCTAAATTTGGATGATGAGGGCCGGAGTGCTGCTGACAGGCACTGCTCCGAGCCAAAAAGGCCAAAAGAAATGGTAAAATGGAAAGATGTCCTATCTAACAAATGGAGAGGCCTGGATCCTATCCTTATAAGATCCAGGGGAGCTGTTTGTGTTTTCCCACAGACTGAAGAAAATCCACCCTGGGTCCCAGAGCGATTAACACGCACAATCACCCAGGAAGATGACTGTCCTCCAGCTTCTGCTGATGACAACGCTGGCGGGAATGTCTGCTCATGAGTATCGATGGGGGATAATGTCAACTTTCCCTTTTCCCATGCCGGTGATGTATAATGCCCAAATTTTCCCTCGGTTCTTTACTACGGATAGAGAACTAGGTTTGCCCTTTCTTCCCTGGGATTCACAGATAGAAAGGGTCATAGACAATAGAACTCATTATCTCCCTGGGAGCTTATGTTTTGTCCTTAATTCAACAACCCCTGGGTGCCTGGGGCTGCATGTTCAGTCTGTGTCTAATATTGTTAATGGTTGGGATAATAAGACCCATTGGGGCCAGATCTTCTATACAGAGCTTACTGGAACCTGGCCCCGCTCAAGCTATTCAGAAAACTTAAAGCAGCCAAAGTTAGCCCCGTTTTGCCGAGCAAAAAAGACATGCACCATATCTTACCCTGGTCGGGGTGCCAGTCGCGCATGGTAGGCGAGGTCGGCCCATATTTTTCCCTGTCCCCGCTCTTGTCAGATAACACAGGAAATGTGGTTAGCCTTAATGGTAAAGAAAACACAGGAGCCTCTGGTAGCCCATTTGATCTCTGGATCCTTTGTGGTTCTAACGGTAGCTGTTCAGACTTAACCCCAATGGCTATGATTTTGGGAGGTCGGGTGGGAAAAGGGAGTCTGATGTTCCCCAATAGCAGAGATAATAAAGCCAGCATTGGGGCCAGATCTTCTACCCACACAGAAAAGACATTTTCCCCCACTCCTGTGTGTGTTTGGCCCCCCTTTTTATGGATTTTGAGTAATACATCATTTAATGAAAGCTTTTCTGAGCTTGATTGTAGAATTCACTCCTGTTATTATGCTCTCTGTTGGAATGTTTCCGAGTTTTCCTTTGCCTTGGTGGCTCGTCTGCCAAGGTTTGTCCCCGTCCCTGTAGAAGCCCAGAGCTCTTTGACCCTCTTCAGAGAAAAAAAGAGACTTTGGAATTTCAGCCCTGATTGTGGGCATCATTGCTGCCACAGCCGTGGCTGCCTCTGTAACTGCTTCTGCCCTGGCGTTGTCCAGCACAGTACAAGCCGCAGCCACCATTAATGAACTTTCCTCCACTGTAACTACAGCCATGGAGGCTGGGCATTTGGCTTATACCCAAATCTAAGGAGGACTACTGATAGTCAACCAGCGTATAGATCTGGTGCAAGAACAGATAGATGTACTGTGGCAGATTGCTCAATTGGGGTGTGAAAACCGCCTGCCCGGACTGTGTGTGACCTCGGTCCGATATGAAAAATTTACTAAAGCTGCTAATCTTTCTAAGGCTTTGTCTCAGCACATTTTGCAGAACTGGTCGGTGGAGTTTGACCAGACCCTGAGAGAACTTCGCACGGCCATCCTGCAGATTAACTCCACACGCCTTGATTTATCGCTGACCGAAGGATTCGTCCCCTGGATTTCATCTGCGCTGTCCTACTTTAAGGAATGGGTGGGGGTGGGTTTGTTCGGGGTTTTGTTTAGCCTTGGACTTGTGTTTATTCTTTGGTTGCTTTGCAAATTTTACAATCAAACAAAAAGAGATAAGATGATGATGACTCAGGTGCTTGTCGCCCTAGAACAGGGAGCTTCGGCAGGCGTTTGGCTCGCGGCTCTGAAACAGTAGGCAGCCGGTCGCCGGCCTGATAGCTCTTGCACCCTCTGTGTCCTTAGACACACTGCACGAGCATGAGTGTCAGGCTTGAGCAGCCCAAGAGGGTTGTAGAGCAAAGGGCATCGCACAGAGAAGTCGCCCCCGCCTTCTCTGGGAGACAAGCCTTCTTGCAGAGGGTTGCCTGCCCCAGTGTCCCTCCCTCACAAAACGGCAGAGAGACCGGTCAGGGCCCTGTTAGGGTAACGTCAACAACCCTGACGGGGTGCTTGTACATAGTCTTGACCGCACGCAACTAATTGTGCGCCATGATCATTCGAGGAGAATGGCCTCTATCTCCACCCTCCGTTTTTTGGGTGTCCGGCTGGCCTTGTAATAAATAATAAAGGGGGAGATGTGGGGCGCCGCCCTACATGCCATTGCAAGATGGCGCTGGTTTTCGTTAAGGAACAATGGTAAATAACCAGAGCATGCCCGCCTAAAGCCTAGCCACGCCCCTAGACCCGGGTGCTCGCTTCTGACATCATATCGCATGATTTGGCCCTAGCCCATCAGGAGGCGCCACGTCCGAGGCGAGACAAAACCCCTATATAAGGGGAGGGTTTGGTGCACTCAGGGTCTCCGCTTTGTATAGCTTTGGCTCTCCCTCTCAAGAGTTATTAAAGCTTGCTACAGAAGGATCTTGTGTGTGCCGCGTCGTTCTTGCGGGCGAGACGACTTGCGCGGGACACATGGAACATTCTCTTTGCTGATTTTTCTCACTTAATGAAACTCATTCATTCCATAATGGAATTGTGTCTTTCACATAGAGTTATGGAGCCTTATATTAAAAACCCAATCTGAAACCCCTTGTTCTTTTCATAAAGTGTTCTCATTTTAGTAGTTTACATGATATTCTCAACACCTTCATAGTTCCTTTTAAATCTATTCCAACAATCCAGTGCTTTTGTAATGACCATCAAAATTATGCAATACTGTCACTATGCCTCACACTCTGCTAACATTCACTCTTGTTTCTCTTTTCAAATCAGTGCCTTTCATTGAATCAGGAATCTATGATATTTCAAATCCTAGCAGAGGCAATTTACCATTTAGGCAATGTGCTACTTCTTATTGCAAAGAGAAACACCACCATGATCAAAAACAAGAGGAAAGTGTGTTTTTACTTACGTACCTTGGTCACAGTACACTGACGAAGGCAAAGGCATGAAATTTGATGTAGGTATTCCATGCAAGTAAGTGGAATAATGCTGATTACTGGTTTCATGTCCATGCTGTCTGCAGCCATCTTTCTGATATTTCCCAGAACAATATGCCTAGAGTTGTCACTGACCACAGTCAATAGCGTCACCTTTAGTGAGGTACGTGGCTTACACACAAAAACAAAGAAAGCCATTCATCAATTGAGATTACCCATGTTCAATACCTTCAGGTTTGTGTAAGAAATCACTTTACACCAAAGTTTATTAATTGGTCTTACAATGGACAGTGCTGTCCTGTTTGTAAAATCAAATTGTATATTAATCAAAAATTTTCGATGATTAAGTACTACTTTCATTAAGACAAAGAAAAATAGGGTGAGTATTATCTAAAATGTTTATGTTATTAAAGGTTCAATGATTCATAAATTCTGTTAGTTTCACTGTGTCTCTGTCCCGCATCTCCGTCCAAGATCCATCCATTGATGATCGTGGGGTGTTGAAGTCTCCCACTGTTATTGTGTGCAGTGTAATATGTGCTCTGAGCTTTAGTATAGTTGCTTTTATGAATGTGGGTGCTCTTGTATTTAGAGAATAGATGTTCAGGATTGAAAGTTTATCTTGATAGATTTTTCCTTTGATGTGTAAAAAGTGTCCTCCCCTGTCTTTTTTGATGACTTTTGGTTGAAAATGCATTTTATTCTATATTAAAATGGCTACTCCAGTTTGTTTCTTGGGACCATTTGATTGGGAAAATTTTTTTCAACCTTTTACTTTGAGGTAGTATCTGTCTTTGTTGCTGAGATTACTTTCCTTTGTGCATCAACAGGCTAGATCCTGTCTTCATATCCATTCTGATAGTTTATGTCTTTTTCTTGGAGAATTGAATCCATTGATGCAAAGTGATATTAAGAAATAGTGATTGTTGTTTCCTGCTATTTTAGTTGTTAGTGGTAGAGTTGTATTTGTGTGCTTTTCTTCTTTGGTATTTGTTGCAAGAGAATTAGTTTTTTTGATTTTCCTAGGGGAAGCTTTTAACTTTGTGGTGGAGTTTTTCATTCACTTTTCTTTGTAGGGCTGGATTTGTGTGCAGATATTGTGTAAATTTGTTTTTGTCCTGGAACATCTTGGTTTCTCCAACTATGGTGATTGAGAGTTTTGCTGGATATAGTAACCTGGGCAGGAACTTTTGTTCCCTTAGTTCTGTATATCAGTTCAGGATCTTCTAGCTTTCATAGTCTCTCTTGAAAAGTCTGGTGTGATTCTGATCAGACTGCCTTCATATGTTACTTGTCCTTTATTTCTTTCTGCTTTTAGTGTTCTTTTTTTATTTCGAGCATTTCTTGTTTCGACTACTATGTGTCTGGAAGAATTTCTTTCCTGGTCTAGTCTATTTGGGGTTCTGTAGTCTTTTTGTATGTTCATGTTCATCTCTTTTTTTTAGGTTAGGAATGTTTTCTTCTATAATTTTGTTGAAGATATCTACTGGGCCTTTCAGTTGGGAGTCTTCACTCTTTCTGTACCTATTATCCTTAGGTTTGGTCTTCTCATTGTATCCTGGATTTGCTGCATATTTTGGGTGAGAATCCTTTTTTATTTTTGCATTTTCTCTGACTGTTTCTATGGTATCTGCTCCTGAGATTCTCTCCTCCATCTCTTCTATTCTGTCCATCATCTATGACTCCTGATGTCTTTCCTAGGTTTTCCAACTTCAGGGTTGTCTCCTTCTGTCTTTTCTTCGTTGTTTATATTTCTGTTTTCCGTTTCTTTACCTAGTTGTTTCTGCTTTCCTTTAGCTCTTTAAGTGATTTTTGGTTTCCTCTTTAAGGGTTTCACATTTTGTACATGTATTTCCTGGTTTTCCTTACTTCTTTAAGTGTGTTATTTATGTGCTTCTCAAAAAGATCTCCATCATCATCATCGTGAAGTATAATTTAAAGTCTAAATATTGTTTTTCTCATGAGTTTGGCTATCCTCTATTTGAAGTGTTAGGAGAACTGGGTTGTGATGTTGCCAAGTTGTCTTGGTTTAATTTTCTTAGAGTCTTGTGCTTGACTCTTGCCACTTTTTTCAAGGTGATAGAGGTGATCTTGTCTCTCACTGGAGCTTGTCTCTCTTGTGGGTCTGTGGGCCTGCTATCTCAAGAGTCAGACTGTTCCTGGGTGTTCGTCTCTCTGGGTAGGCTGTGAGTTCCAATGGCAGAGCCCAGTCCTGATGAAGCTGGGCCAGGTACAGCCTTGGGCCAGAAGTGTACTTTCTTAGTTAGGGTCACACAAAGGCATTTTGTATTATTTGTGACTATTGTGAAGGGTATCTTCCATAATTTGCTTCTCAGCCTATTTATCTTTTGAGCAGAGGAAGGCTACTGATTTGTTTGACTTCCTGGTCTGAACTCGGGGATCCCAATGAGGTTGCTAAAGAAAGGACCTAAGGAGCTTAAGGGGTTGCAACCTCATGGGAAGATGACAACATTATCAACAACCAAACTCTCCAAACCTCCCACGGAGTAAAACACCAACCTTTGTGCACACTTTGAGAGACCTGTTGATCCAGGTGTGTATGTAGCTGAATCCAGCGGTGTCTAGCAAAAATGTGAGAAAAGGCTTTTGGTCCAGAGAGATTAGCTTTTTCCAATGTAGGAGAATGCCACAAAATGGGGTTGAAAAGGGGGTCAGAAGGGAATGTACTTTTGTGAAGGGAAATGGAGGGGGAGAAGGGATGGGAACTGAGTGGGGTAAAGTGATAACATCACAAATGTAAATACAAAGTATCTAATGAAAAAGAAACATTTCTCCAAACATAGCAATCCCTGTAAACCCAACACACCCAAAAGCATGAAGTTGACTTAAAATCCCATCTCATTAAGGTAGTAGAGAATTTTAAGTATGGTGTGAATAACTTACTTAAGGAAATACAGGAAAGCACAGTTTAAAAGTTTGAAACCCTTAAACAAAACACAGATGGCTTATGCTCTCCAATCAAGAATCAACAAATAGGACCCCATGAAATTGCAAAGCTTCTGTAAGGCAAAGGACATTGTCAATAGGACAAAATAAAAACCAACAGATTGGAAAAAGATCTTTGGGTATCTCTTTCCCTAAGGCATTTTCTTGTTGGGTATCAGTGGGAGAATTTCTTGCTCCTTTTCAGGTTCAATGCCCCAGTGTAGATGAATGCCAGAGAGCAGAGGTATGAAGGAGTGGATATGTGAGTGGGGGAACACCCTAATAGAAGCAGGGAGAAAGGATAGAGAGATTCTAAAGGGGAAAACTGAAAAAGGAATAACATTTAAAATATAAATAAGGAAAATATTCAATAAAAATTTTACCACAAATTATTCAGGAAATCAAGTACTCAATGCAAAATCAAACTACGGTATAACAGGAAAAGAAGAAACTGAACATTTCCAGCTACAATATCAGAAAATACTCTCAATAAAGTGGAATATGTGGAAGGCTCCATTGGGCTCAGGTGGGAGAGCACTTGCAATGCTGTTCTGGGGTCTCAGCCATCTGTGGGCAGGTCCTGAGTCTTGATTGCAGTCACCCAGCCCTCTCTCTATGCCAGAAAAGACCCAATTCCCACACCTTCTAATATTCTTTAATTGTTTTACCTAAGCATAGCATGATAAAAGTACATTTAGTCCAACTTCCAAAGTCCCCAACATCAACAACGTTAAAAGTCCAAAGTTCAAAGTCTCTTCTGAGACCCATCTGATCACTTAACTGTAATCCTTGGGCTTAAGTCAGGCAACCAGCTGGGCAAACTCCAAATTCTGCCATCTCCATGACTGATGTCAAAGCAGTCTCCAGGTCTTCAACTCCTTTCCATCTTTGTTGACAGAAAGAAAGTGGTTTCTCTTGGGCTGGCTCCACTCCCTGTTAGCAGCTTTCCTTGGTAGGGACCTTGCCCCTCTGGCATCTGTAACACATTTGGGTCTCCAAGGCAATTTCAATGTTACAGCTTCTCATTTTAATGTCTGGGATTCATACATCATCTTCTGGCTTCACTTCTCAAGCTCTGGCTCCTGTAGCATTTCAAGGTCAGGTTGATCCACTACACTGTTGCTGTTGTTCTTGGTGATCATCCCATGGTACTGGCATCTCTAATATACTGGGGTCTTCCGTTGCAACTAGGCTTCAACAATATCCTCTCATAGGCCCCCTTCATGGTGCAAAGCCTCAAATCCTTTGTATGACCCCCTCAATCCTGGAATGTCAACTACACGTGAGGCTGCACTTTCACCAATGGCCTTCCATGGCCACTCACAGTCCCAAGAAGCAGCTGTTCTTCATGATGCCTTCTTGCCTTCAAAGCCAGTACCAGCTGAGTGATTCTTACACATTACCAAGTACAGCTTCAGTAATAGGTACAACTTTCACTACCTCTGGAACACAGTTTTTTTGTCCTCTCAGAAAACACTCCCCAGAAGATTTCACCTCAGTGATGCTGGTAACTTCTTTATCATTAGTAATTTCTTAGCTCCAGCTAACCAGCATCAATTGTCCCAGTAGACTCCTTTTCCTCTTAAGTGTAATGCCAGCACCACAGGGTGGAGCTGCCAAGTTCTGCTACTTGCAGGAGCTGGAACATAACCCCCCAAAACACCCCTTGTTCTATTACATTATCACTAGATTCTTTTATTTTTTAACTCCTTTACTACCTAAGCTTGGCTGTCCCAGATCTTTTTCTGTAGATTGACTTTGAATTTAGAGATCTGTATGCCTGTCTCCTGGGATTAAAGGTGTGTACAACCATACCTGAATTTCAGCTTCCCCCCACCCCCAGAACTTTTCCGATCTAGGCTGTCCTTGAATTTAGAGATCTGCTTGTCTTTCACTCCTGGGATTAAACGTTTGTAGTACATTGACTGGAGCTAATTTAGATGGGTGGGGTCTTGCCACAGGGTCCTTACTTTCTTAATTCAATTTAAAATTCTTGAACACAGGATTTAGCTCCATTTCACTTCCTGATGTCCCTTTAATACTCGAACCATATATTTTGTATCTTTACTTTCTCAATTTGCTCCTTTTCATTAAAATGCTCTTCATAAGGTTGAGTTTTAGTAACCACACAACAGAATTTACACCAGGCTGTTTTAAGACTTTCTTTTTTAAAGCAGTTTATAAATCTCTTCATCTTAACCTCAGGCAGACTCTTTGAAAAAGGGCAAAAAGCAGACATGTTCTTCAACAAAATACTACAAGACCAGTCTCCTAACCACATGCTGATATTCTCCACTGAAACTGTTTGATTCAAGTTGAAAGGCCCCCAAATTGGGGAAGCCCTTCACTCAAGTACCAGGAGAATGAGAACCCAAGAACTCACATAGAGCCTATCTTGATGCAATCAGGCAAGAGGTGTGTTTAGGACATCAGAGCTCTGAGGACAACATGTATCTCATGAGTCAACCATGAACTCAAATGCGGAGAAGTATTTATAGGGAAAATCACATTAGCAATTAGCAACAGGCACATAGCAATTTCATTGGTTCATTCAAATTGGCACTCTGTCTATTTTGGACACAATTCAACTCTAGACCACTCAATTTTGGGGCACACTGACTTTCATGCTTGTTTTTCCTGGACTGCAGAGCCAGACTTTATCGAATGACCCCTGTACATGTTTCCTTTCAATCCAGGACACCTGTGCTTATACTCGGACACTGGCAGTGCGGGCACTGAGTTCTCACCGAGATCCGGAAAGAGAGGACAATCTGATGGGAGTGTTCCGAAAAGGCCAACCAGTGAGATGACAAAACACTGGGGACAGACATCAGAGAGACGAAATGAAAGTAAACAGCGCTAATGGGAAGTATGAGTTCCTCGTTTCTGGTTGTTGATCAGCTTGTAAATCTGATTGCCATTTCTCTTTGTGGAGACTAGTAAGAAGTGCTTTAAGTAGTAAAAATGCAAAGGTGAAAGAACAAATAGAGATCAAGAGGACCTTTGGAGCAGCACAGAATGAACATCCTCAGAAGTCCATCAGTACAAAAGGCAGTGATTCGGTCTTGGGCTACACTGACTCAGATTCAGATGAAGAAGTAACCCTGGAAAAGGAAATAGAGGAGTTGAAGGAAAGGCTAAATCGTTATAAAGCTCAGGGCAGACAGTGTGAAGAGGATTCTCTTCCTCCCCTAGAACCCTCAGCACTCCCCGCCTATGAAGATTTCTCAGTCAATGGAGACAGGGTTGTAATAGAATCTGACTCATTACCCAAGGGAGCGATTTTCAGACCAGTTAAAAATAAAAGCTTGTATTCTGTAATGGAAGTGCCTAATCTGAATAACACAAAACAAATGGCCAGACAGCATATTGCTGTTTCATTTAAAGAGCTGAAGGCCCTAAAGGAAGCACTGTCCTCTTATGGAGCTCTGGCACCTTTCATGGTCCATGTTTGAATCTTATAGTACTTCTAACCTGACACCCAGTGATTGGCAACAACTTTGCCACACGGTTCTCAGTGGTAGTGACGATCTCTTGTGGAGAGGAGAATACCAAGGGCAGTGCCTTGCCACTGCCAGACTTAACACCCGAACTGGACAGGCCAACTGGCACAATATGCCCCTTTACATCTACAAATTAATTATGATCCCACCGAGTATAATCAAATTGCTACAGCCGCTATTACAGCTCTTCCTAACAAGGCTGCAGGTGATCAGTTATCTAAGGTTATTTAAGGGCCATCTGAGCCTTTTCAGGATTTTAGAGACAGGCTACTGTAATTGGCAGAAAAGCTCTTTGGGGATGAGGATACTGTTATGCCTGTAGTGACATGGCCTTTGAAAATGCAAACAAGTTCTGTAAGGAAGCTCTATGACCTCTCTGGTCCAAGAGTCTAAATGACTACATCAGAATCTTCAAGGAGATTAATGGGGCCTACCATATGGGTCAGACAGTCGCAGCCACAATTCAGAAAGGAGACAGTAAGAGTAAGACTTGCTTTTCATGTGGGCAATTGGTACATTTTAGGAGAGAATGCTCCAAGAATAGAGCAGCCAGTGGGCCAGCATTTTGTCCACACATCCGTAAAGGTCATCGTGGGAAATTAATGCTGCTCTGGTACAGTGTTTTCTTCATTGTTTCCATTTCCATTTTAAATTGCTTCGTCAATTCCTTCATTGCTTTGCTTCTGTTTTCCTCTAGTTCTTTGATTTCTTTGAGTGTTTTTCTTGTTTCCTCTTTAAAAGCTTCTATTTCTTTATTCTTTTCCTTTCTATCTTGTTTAAGGATCTCTATCATCATCTTGAGGTATGATTTTGGGACTGAGTCTTCTTTTTCTGGAGTGTTTGACATTCCACTGTTTTCTCTGATGGGAGCGCTGGGTTCTGGTGTTGCCAGGTTGTCTTGATTTCCATTGGGTAAGTTCCTTCACTTTCCTTTTGCCACCTTGTTGTCTGTGATTATACGTGGTCTTTTTGTCAGTGATTTGTTCCTGTCTCTCAAGTGAACCTGGTCTGTGTCCCTGGATCTTCGCTGTTCTCTGAGGCAGATGGCGTGATCATTTGTTCTGCCCATTTCTTTCATTCATTCATTCATTCATTCATTCATTCTTTCTTTCTTTCTTTCTTTTATTTTATTTTATTTTTTTAACAACTTTATTTTACAAAACAAAGATAAATGTACAGATTTTAAGCATTTTTTGTGTAAAATTATACAATACATTCTTGTCAGTACTTTTTTATAGATTTTAAAATAATTTTTACATAAAACTATATGAATATATTTTTTAGTCAGTACTTGATTTTTTTAAAGGTTTGATAGTATGCATTGAAAACTTAATAGTTACAATAAGCATAAAGTACATGTAAAACAACATGTAACATGGAAATAGTCAAAGTTTTCTTGCTGTATAAAGATTTTTTTGTTTTGTTTTGTTTTGTTTTCTTTATTTCTTGGACTTCATACAGTCTGTGAGTTGTTTCTGGGGCAGTGCGAGCCTCTGGAGTTAGCATCCCATTATCAGTGACTGCATATTATGTCTGTTCTTTTGTGACTGGGTTATCTCACTCAGAATGATATTCTCTAGATGCAACCATTTTCTTAAGAATTTGGACAAGTCATTGTTTCTGGTGGCTGAGTAGTATTCCATTGTGTATATGTACCACAATTTTTGTATCCATTCATCTTCTGAAGGACATCTGGGTTCTTTCCAGCTTCTGGCTATTATAAATAGAGCTGCTATGAACATTGTGGTGCATATATCTTTGTTGTGTACTAAGGTGTCTCTGGGGTATATGCCCAGATGTGGAATAGCTGGGTGTTCAGGTAGTACTATATCCAATTTTCTGAGGTATCACCAGACTGATTTCCAGAGTGGTTGTATTAGTTTGCAACCCCACCAAGAGTGGAGAAGTGTTCCTCTTTCTCTGCAACCTTGCCAGCATCTGTTGCCTTCTGAGTTTTGGATCTTGGCCAATCTGACTGGTGTGAGGTGGAATCTTAGGGTTGTTTTGATTTGCATTTCCCTGATGGCTAAGGATGTCCAGCACTTCCTCAGATATCTCTCAGCCATTCGATATTCCTCAACTGAGAACGTTTTGTTTAGCTCTGTACCCCATTTTTTAATAGGAATATTTGATTCTCTGGTGTCTAGCTTTTTGAGTTCTTTGTACACCTTAGATATTAAGCCTCTATCTAATGTGGAGTTGGTAAAGATCTTTTTCCATTCTGTTGGCTGCCATTTTGTTTTCTTGACAATGTCCTTAGCCTTACAGAAACTTTGCAATCTCATTAAGTCTCATTTGTTAATCTTTGACCTTAGAGCTTGAGCCATTGGTGTTTTGTTCAGAAAATTTTCTCCTGTGCCTATATGTTCTAAAGTTTTCCCTAATTTCTCATCAAATAATTTCAGTGTATCTGGTTTAATGTGGAGATCTTTCATCCTCTTACACTTGAGCTTTGTACACGGAGATAAGAAAGGGTCTATTTTCATTTTTTTGCATGCTGAGTGCCAGTTGAACCAGCACCATTTGTTGAATAGGCTGTCCTTTTTCCATTGAATGTTTACGGCTCCTTTGTCAAAAATCAGGTGACCATATACATGAGGGCTCATTCTGGATCTTCTATTCTATTCCATTGATCCACGTGCCTATTTCTGACCAGTACAATGCAGTTTTCAGCACAATTGCCTTGTAATATAGCTTGAGGTCAGGGATAGTGATTCCCGCAGATGTTTTCTTGTTTTGAGGATGGATTTCGCTATTCTAGGTCTTTTGTTGTTCCATATGAAGTTGCACATTGATCTTTCCAATTCCATGAAGAACGGTGCTGGAATTTTGATTGGGATTGTGTTGAATCTGTAGATTGCTTTTGGTAGGATGGCCATTTTTAAAATTTTGATCTTTCCAATCCATGAGCAAGGAAAATCTTTCCATTTTCTGAGATGCTCCTCAATTTTCATCTTTAGAGGTTTGAAGTTCTTGTTGTACAGGATCCTTCACTTGCTTAGTTAGAGTCACACCGAGGTATTTCATAGTTTTTGTGATGATTGTGACGGGTACCTTTTCCCTAATTTCTTTCTCCACATGTTTGTCCTTTGAGTATAGGAAGGCTACTGATTTGTTTGAGTTAATTTTGTATCCAGCCATTTTGCTGAACTTGTTTATCAGCTGTAGAAGTTCTGTGGTGGAATTTTTGGGGTCTCTTAAGTACACTATCATGTCATTGGCAAAGGGTGATGTTTTTATCTCTTCCATTCCTATTTGTATCCCCTTGATCTTCTTTGGTGTCTAATTGCTCCAGCCAGGACTTCCAGTACTATGTTGAATAGGTAAAGGGAGAGAGTGGGCAGCCTTGTCTAGTCCCTGATTTTAGTGGGATTGCTTCAAGTTTCCCACCATTAAGTTTGATGTTGGCTGTTGGTTTGCTGTATATTGCTTTTATTATGTTTAAGTATGGACCTTGTATTCCTGTTCTTTCCAGGACTTTTAACATGAAGGGGTGTTGAATTTTGACAAATGCTTTCTCAGCATCTAGTGAGATGACCATGTGATTTTGTTCTTTGAGTTTGTTTATATGGTGGATTACATTGATGGATTTCCTTATTATAAACCATCCCTACATCCCAGGGATGAAGCCTACTTGGTTATGATGAATGATCGTTTTGATGTGTTCTTGGATTCGGTTTGCAAGGATTTTGTTGAGTATTTTTGCATCAATGTTCATAAGTGAGATTGGTCTGAAGTTCTCTTTCCTTGTAGGGTCTTTGTGTGGTTTAGGTACGAGGCTTATTGTAGCCTCAAAAAATGAGTTAGGTAGTATTCCATCTGATTCTATCTTTTGGAATAGTTTGGAGAGTATTGTTGTAATATCCGTAATAAATGTCTGATAAAATTCTGTGCTGAACCCGTCTGGACCTGGGCTTTTTTTGGTTGAGAGGCTTTTGATAACTTCTATTTCTTTAGGTGTTATAGGGTTATTTAGATGGTTTACTTGGTCCTGGTTTAACTTTAGCATCTTGTATCTGTCTAGAAATTCGTCCATTTGCTCCCTATTTTCCAATTTTGTGGACTATAAGTTTTTGTACTAAGATCTGAGTTCTTGAATTTCCTCAGTTTCAGTTCTTAGGTCTCCAATTTCCTTTCTGATTTTGTTAATATGTGTACTCTCTCTTTGCCCTCTAGTTAGTCTGGCTAGGGGTTTATCAATCTTGTTGATTTTCTCAAAGAACCAACTCTTGGTTTTGTTGATTTTTTCAATGGTTCTTTTTGATTCTATTTGGTCTATTTCTGCCCTAATTTTGATTATTTCTTGCCGTCTACTCTTCTTGGGTATATCTGCTTCCTTTTGTTCTAGGGCTTTTAGTTGTGCTGTCAGGTTGCTGATGTAAGCACTCTCTAGTTTCTTTATGGAAGCACTTAGGGCTATGAGTTTTCCTCTCAGTACTGCTTTCTTTTGATCCCATAGGTTTGGGTATGTTGTGTTTTCATTTTCATTGAATTCTAGAAAATCCTTAATTTCTTTCTTTATTTTTTCTTTGACCCTGCTATCATTTAAGAGAGTGTTGTTTAGTTTCCATGTGTATGTAGGCTTTTTGTTCTCTTTGTAGTTGTTAAAGACCAGCCGTAGACCATGGTGATCTGAGAAGATGCATGGGAGTATTTCAATCTTCTTATATCGATTAAGGCTCGTTCTGTGTCCCATTTTGTGGTCAATTTTTAAGAAGATGCCATGGGGTGCTGAGAAGAAGGTGTATTCTTTTACTTTAGGATGATATGTTCTGTGGATATCTACTAATTCTAGTTGGTTCAAAGTCTTTGCTAGTTTTGCAGTGTCCTTGTTCAGTTTCTGTTTCCATGATCTGTCCATTGGTGAGAGTGGTGTATTAAAGTCTCCCACTATTATTGTGTGGGGTGAAATGTATTTTTTGAGCTTTCGTAGGGTTTTTTTTATGAATGTTGGTGGTTTTTTATTTGAAGCATATATGTTAAGGATTGAGAGTTCCCCCTGACAGATTTCTCCAGTAATGATTAAAAAGCGTCCTTCCTTATCTTTTTTAATAACTTTTGTTTGGAAATTTACTTTATTAAATATTAGAATAGCCACTCCAGCTTGCTTCTTGGGGCTGTTTGCTTGGAAGTTTTTTTCCCACCTTTTTACTCTGAGATAGTGTCTGTCTTTGTCTCTGAGATGAGTTTCTTGTATGCAGCAAAAGGCTGGATTTTGTTTTTGTATCCAGTCTGATACCCTATGTCTCTTCATTGGGGAGTTGAGTCCATTTTTGTTAATAGATATCAAGGAATAGTTTTTTCTGTTTCTTGCCATTATTGCTTTTGTGTGTTGAGTTGTGTCTGTGTCTTTTTCTTCTTTTAGTTTTCTTGTTTAGGAGTTTTCTTGTTTTTACTAGGCTGTATTTTCCCTCATTGTATTGGGTTTTCCACCTATAATTCGTTGTAGTGCTGGATTTGTGGTCAGATATTGTATTAATTTTGATTTGTCTTGAAATATCTTTGTCTCTCCAACTATGGTGATTGATAGTTTTGCTGGGTATAGCAGTTTGGGCTGGCACTTGTGCTCTCTTAGGGTGTGCATGATGCCTGTCTAGCCTCTTCTAGCTTTCATAGGATCTGTTGAGAAATTGGGTGTGATTCTGATTGGTCTGCCTTTATATGTTACTTGACCTTTTTCCCTTACTGCTTTTAGTATTCTTTCTTTACTTTGGGCACTTGGTGTTTTGACTATTATGTGTCTGGAGGTGTTTCTTTTCTGGCCCTATCTATTTGGAGTTCTGAAGGCTTTTTTTATGCTCGTTGTCATCTCATTCTTGAGTGTAGGGAAGTTTTCATCTACGATTTTGTTGAAGATATTTACTGTGCCTCTTAGTTGATACTCTTCTCCCTCTTCTATTTCAATTATCCTTAGGTTCGTTCTTCTCATTGTGTCTTGGATTTCCTGGACATTTTGGGTTAGGAGCTTTTTGTTTTTTGCATCTTCTCTGGATGTTTTGTCTATGTTTACAATGTTGTTTTCTTCCCCTGAGATTCTCTCTTCGATCTCTTGTAATCTATTGGAAATGCTTGCTACTGTGACTCCTTATTTCTTTTTTAGGTGTTCTGCCACCAGGGTTATCTCTTTTACTGTTTTCTTTATTGTGTCAATTTCCGTTTTAATTTCCCTCTTCCATTCCTTCATTTTTTTGGTTCTGTTTTCCTCTAGTTCTTTGAGTTCTTTGAGTGTTTTTCTTGTTTCCTCTTTAAAAGCTTCTGAATCTTTTTGCTTTTCCTCCCGTTCTTGTTCAAGTATCTCTATCAGCATCTTGAGGTATGATTTCAGGTCTGCGTCTTCTTTTTCTGGAGTGTTTGGCATTCTGATGTTTGCTGTTATGGGAGAGTTGGGTTCTGGTGTTGCCAGGTTGTCTTGGTTTCCTTGGGATATACTCTTTCGCTTTCCTCTTGCCATTTTGTTGTCAGTGATGTGTTCTTGCCTTTCCCTTGTATCTGGTCTGTGTCCCTGGATCTCCACTGGTCCAGGTGGCAGATGGGCCGAGCCCTGTTCTATGCCTCAGAGTCGCCTGGTGGGAACAGAAATTCCAAAGTTCTGTTCCTGGTCCCTGGATCAGGGAGAGCGGGGGGGGGGGTGCGCTTTCTCTGAGCACTCCGCAGAGCTCTCTCTGCTTCCTGACTGCCCAGATCTTCTACTCACCAGTTATTCAACCCTTAGGAGCTGGCGGTCCACGTGGCAGATGGGCAGGGCTCTTTTCTGCACCCTGAAGTCACCACCAGGTGGAAACAGAAGTTCCAAAGTTCTGTGCCTGGTCCCAGTTTTTCAACCCTCAGGAGCTGTCGGTCTGCATGGCAGATGGGCCGGGCTCTGCTCTGCACCCAGAAGTCACCGCTGGGTGGAAACAGAAGCTCCAAAGTTTTGCTCCTGGTCCCTGGATCAGGTAGGTCGGAGGGTGTGCCCCGCGCGCGCACTCTGCAGAGATCTCTCTGCTCCCTGGCTGCCCAGATATCCTACTACCAGTTTTTCAATCCTTAGGAGTTGGCGGTCTGTGTGGCAGATGGGCCGGGCTCTGTTCTGTGCCCTTTGATTGACACTTTTAAAAAGTATTTCTAGAAACACCTCTGTTTTTTTTTTTTTGTTGTTGTTGTTGTTTTTTTTTTTGTTTTTTTTTTTTTTTTGTTTTGTTTTTTGTTTTTTTGGAGTACCAACAAGTTTTTTTTTTCTTAGGGAGGAGAAGGGAAGGTAATGTCAGCATGTATTAAAAAATGATTTGAAATGAAATACCTCAGGAGTGGGGTCACCAAACCCCAGGGGACTTATTCTCCTGCATTTCAGGAGAGAGATCTGGAAATAACAAGCAAAAACACATTTTCCCACCATCCCCATAAATTCAAGATTTCTTACAAAGCTTTGGTTTCTAGCAGTAAACATGGAGATATATTTGTCCATCTCCTGGTAAGAATCTTGTGGCCATTTTGACATAAGTTTCTTGTACCTGCATTAAGTTCCTGAGTGACTGGACTGTACATTTATAGTCCCTTTCCTGGTCAGATTCTACTTCCTGCACAGACAGCCCCACACCTGCTTCTCTCTACCTAAGGGTGACAAGATTATGTTGGTTTGATCCGTCCAAAGGTGAATCATAACATGCAATGGTCTTGCCAGGGAGACGTGGCTCACCTGCAGTCCCTTCACAGAGGAGTCGAAGGCAGGAGGATAGCCAGGAATCTAAGCCTACCCTGTCTCAAAAGCACCCACCAAAACTCTTTTCTGAGTTAGTGAACAAGGGGAGAATGAGGTTCATGGCTTCTTTTGAGTTTTTATGTAGGTCATTCAAATGTGGAGATGCTCAAAGTAAACGAGTGTAAGTTTCCTTTTGAGGGAGAAGACGGGCTGGCTTTAAGGTCATCGTGGTCTAGAATGGGAGTGGAGGAGAATGCAATGGAAAACCATGCTCCCAGAGGATCAATTTGAGAAGAGGACCCCACATTTAGGTTTCAGGTGGTATTGTCTGCTGCAGAACTTTCTGTCAAAGATGCTTTGGCTATTTTTCTCTCAATACAACAAACGTTCTGTAAACAATAAAACCCCAGAAGAAAAAAAACCTGAGGTTTTTCAGTGAGTCTAGCCTCTCCTTCCAGGAAATTTGGAAGACCTGTTCCCACCATGTTTTGATTTCTCTTTTTGTGTACAGACTGTGACAGCCCCAGCACTGACCTCACAGAGTTCTGTTCACATGCGTGCCTCCCCTGAGGCTGTAAGCTCTGCCAGAACAGGGGCAGTGGGATAGCTGCTCTGACTCCTTCATCTCCTTTTGGTAGTTGGGCATGTGAGAGGTATTCTGAGTCAGCACTAATTGTACAGCTGTGGCCAGGGAAAATCATGGGTGTAAATTTTAGTATATCCTCAACCATTGTAGTTGTAAGCGATAAATTAATAAATTGTTGAGAACATGATAATGCTTTCTCAATAATTCATTAAGTGTTTTCTTAAAAAAAAAACAAACAGAAAACACCTTATTTATACTTTAGAAATAGTCTTTTAAAGTGTTTTCAGGCCTTTGATTTTGGAAACTCTTTGCCTTGGTTGAAAACAGTTTCATAAAGTCTGTTTTCTGTAACTAGATCATGCATCTTCTCAAAACAGGTTTTTACCAACCAACAGCTTGGTATGGTAAAAACAGTTCTGCTGTATTGAAACACTGGATTCCCATCATAAAGTAGTAAACAAAGTATCCACTACCTTCTTCAGTTCTCCAATATCATTGTTAATGAAAAAAAAAAGATAAACGATGACATGTCATCATAATTCTAATGAAACAACAGGAAAATGAAGTTTGGAGTCAGATTCACTGCATCTGAATCTAGGCTCTGCTATTAGCCAACTCTCTGACTTTAGGCAGGTGCTTGCTTATTTCTTATTTCCCTCGGTTTCCTTACTTATAAAGCTAGGCTGTTGGTGATAGTACCTATTCATAGAGAGAACTGTCAAGAGAGAATATTTACCAAGTTTTAAATTACAGTTAGAAACATTAACTTATAATTTTATTTTTGAAGAATTTCAAGATAGTTAAATCAAGTGGATGTGGGGGGAAGGAGCCCTTGCCTACCTGAATTCAGTTCTTGGTCTAGCAAAGCTATTTGAAGACTACTCATGGTGTACATCTTAGGAGGTAGAGGCAGAAGGATCCGGGCAAGGTGAGTGAGCTATATGGTGAGGTCTACAGCAGCCTGGGATACACAAAGCTAGATTAAACTTGAAATTTCATCAGCTGAGAAACCAACACTAAATATAATAGAGTCCAAAGCGGGTGTTCTTGATGCATATATGATATTAGAGAATTTATTTTTGTTTGTTTGCTTTGAATCTCACTATTTAGCTTCTATCTGGCCTAAAATCTACTCTCCAGATGTGTCTGTCCTTGAACTCACAGAGACCTGTCTGTCTTTGCCTTCTTAGTGCTTTAATTAAAGGCATGTGCCACCAACATTTTTTTTGTTTTGTTTTGTTTTGTTTGTTTTTTAAGACTCAGTCTTGGAGATATCCTCTTTGCTGGCCTGGAACTCATTATTCAGACCTGGCTAACCTTGAATTCATCGATTCACCTGTCTCTGCCTTCTTAGTGCTAGAATTTAAGGCATGGGCCACCCACCATACATAGCTTGTTTTTTTTTTTTTGGACTAGTGTATATTTTATTTCATATTTAAGACAAGGTCTCACTAAGTATCTCTGGCTTGATGGAAACTCGATGGCCTCAACTCTCAGAGATTGCTAGATTAAATACGTCACACTTATGCCTGACTCATTTTGTTAATGTTAGGCTCAAAGACACTAAGGAGGAACTTGATATAAATGGCTTAAGATAAACAAATGAAGCAGCCACCCAGGATAGAAGCAGGATGAAAGGATGGTATTATATTGAGCCATGTCCTCACAGAACTAGTAGTGAATTGTTAACTCATTGGACTCAAGACAGGCCCAGGGTTTCTAGCATGAACAGACTGCAAAAGATAATTGATTGCATTTAGTGTTCTCCAGGAAATTATTTTGTAGATAATTCTGCTGAAGGTATGGGGAGTCAAAATAAATAACAGATCTGAAATTTATGCTTTATACTCCTCTTGGAATAACTAGTTGGAAACTGGTAATATAAAAAAAAATACAAAACAAAGAAGAGTCAAATATATAGAGTTGCGTGTAGAGACTCTCCTAAAACTTAGCCATGAAGCTGAGTATAATTGCAGAGATTTCAAACAGTGTGGAGGAATTATGTAAATATGTGTGTATACATATGTATTACATTCTGTACCTGAGAATTCTCTATCTGAGATAGGAGGTCCAAGAGCAAGCTGTCCTGTCAGACTAGCTGGATGAGAAAGAGTTTTCCTCAGACAGCAAGAGAAAGAGAAAGATTCTCCTGGAGTCAGCCTTGAGCCTCATGTACACATACCTATGCCCTTCCATACATGCACGTGCTCACATACACACACACACACACACACACACACACACACACACACACACACACATACATAAGCAAAAGTAAATCTTAATAAAAGGGAACTTCTCAGTAGATAAGAACACTTGCTGTTCTGGCAGGAGCCAGAGGAAACACTCAATGCTCAAATCATGGCTTGCAACATCTAACTCCAGCCCCAGAGGATCTGACCCTTTTTCTTTCCTCTAAAGGATCTTGGGTACACACATGTTATACAAATATACACATATGTAAAATGCGCATACATTTAAAATTAGTTTTTAAAACTTAAAAAGTAAGAGAGGGAGAGGGGTGGGGTGACAAGGGACTGTAAGTCAGTGACAGAGCACTTACATTGCATGCACAAAACCCGAGGTCAATCAGTACAAGAAAAATAGAAATAAACAAAAAACATGTATTTTCTTTTAAAATATACAAAATTAAGCCAATATTCCTTCGTTCTTGCTAGATCCTGTTGAACACTACTCATTAGTTTGTAAAGAGATAGGCATGTTCCTTTTTCTCCTACCTTAACCAATCCCCAAAACAAAAACAGAACAAGAAATACATTTCCCGGGTATATGGATGTGTCCATCCTCGATAGAACTGAGAACATGTGGAAAAGGTAAGTGCATGAATGACACAGATCTCTTCACTCACCTGTTCTAGTATTTAGTTAAGACTTACTTTCCAAAGCCATGTGCCTGTTAACAGTTCAACTGTCTAGTAAAGATTATAAAAAGAAAAGAACACATACCCACACAGGTTCTTACTTCCTTGTGGTCCATAAAACTTGACAACAAATTCATTGAGTCCTCCTAGGATTGTAACCTCATGTTTGCTTTAAGTGCTGAGGTAGAAGGTAAAGGAAATTACACAGGCTTATAGCACATCAAAGAGCTATAGGTGATATCCAATACATGCCAGTGCTACCAAACTTGATATAATTCCGGCAAAACATAAAGTATATAGAACTACTCTACTGCTACTAAGTGATAGATGAAAAGGCAAAGACTCACATGTGGAGAACAAGACTACCACCACCATCCAAACCTAGAACAAAACTTACTACTCAAATCTTACATCAAATAAGTTTTTTTTTTTTTTTTTTTGTTTTGCATCCTTTGAGACAGTGTCTCACTATGTAGCCCTGGATCTCCTGAAACTCCCTGTATGTAAACCAGGTAAGCCTTGAATTCAGAGACCCTTTTGGGGCTACCGCCCTAGTGCTGGAATTAAAGGCACCACACACAGCTTTGCTTGTCCTTAAAGCCAGTTACTACTGGTAAGGCTGGGGTCTGACCTGCAGAAGAGATGAAGAACTGACTCCATTCTTAGTGCTCACAGCATCTATAACTCCAGTTCCAGGGGCTTCTAGCTCCTGGTTCTCCATTCTAGCCTCCTTGGGCAACACACACTCATGCATGCACGCACCCACACATGCCTGTCAAAACACCAAATAAATTTAGAGAAAGAAAAATTGATGGCTTCAATCTGCACCCATGCATGTCCTATGTAGTTAGAGTTTTTCCCAAACACATGCCAACAGGTGTTCATAACTCTATCTGTACTGTGTTAACATGCAAATACCACAAACTTGCTTAATATTCATTAACCCTTTAGCAAAATGGTTAACAGTGGTAGTCACATAAGAGAGGATAACACTATACTTGTGAAGAGAGAGGACAGGAGTTGGGGCTATGAAAAAGCTTGTAACAAGGGCTCAATGCCAAGCATTACAGCCTCCCAGCCAGAGAAGGAATCTTAAATATTTACAAATAATGACTTATACTTGTGGGTGTTAATTAAAGGCATCTTTTCTGTCCTAAATCAAAAGGCTGCAATAAAACAGCAAAACTCTTTCCTGGTTTGCTTAGGAATTAATCTGCCTGCGTCTACTTGACAATGATTCTCTTTCCTAAATCGTGTTTAAACAAGATAGATCAATGTCCCTCTGACTTTACTATAACCCACATGCAGATACAATGTCTCTAATTATACACTGAATCCTCAGCAGAATCCACTGTGTATGACAATCTAAAGGCCAAATGAATTAAAAGTATATAAAAAATACAAGTTTGTAGTAAAGAACTGCTAAATTAATGCTGTGGTGAGACTTTACAGACACTGAATCAGAGCAAAAAAAAAAAAAAAAAAAAGGAATTAAAATAGTTTAGTTTAAAGACAAACACTGCTACACTGAAATAAGCCCTCTGCCCCCCTGAATGGTGAAGTTGAAGTCACATGGCTACTCACAGTGTGGACTTGCAGCAGAGGACACAAGTCTCTCTTTCCTCTTTGCTCCTAAGTCAAGGGACAAGAATGTGTGTGTGTGTGTGTGTGTGTGTGTGTGTGTGTGTGTGTGTGTGTGTATGTGTGTGTGTGTGTGTGTGTGTGTGTGTATGTGTGCGTGAAACAAAAGGCCAGTTAAAATAACAAAACCACCATCTGCTGAAATGGGTTGGGTAGGCTAGGACTCATGGAAACTCTGAAGATTCTTTAATCATCTGGGGGGGGCCGTTAGAAAAGATTTTTTTTTTTACTTAATTAAAAAAAATTTGCAAATTCTTTGGATACTGCTGATTTAAAAAATCACATTATATTCATTTCTAAGTTAGTCACAAAATACTAGATCTTACCTACTAAGCATTTTACCTTAAGGATTCTGTTTTCACAAGAACAATGATTAGCACTGAAGAAATCAAGTCTAGTTCACTCTTGAACACCAGTCCCCAACCATCTTATTTCCCCAAGTGGCAATACAATCAAACAATCTAATATTTAATGGAAAATTCCAAACTGTTAAGAGACAACTGACATTCTTGGCAAAGGGTTTTTCAGAATTTGAAGTGATTTTTATATAGTTCAGAACGTTTCCAAAAAGCAAGAACTAGGCCTGTTCCACAGGATATTATCGGGTTAAAGACATCACTGGGTCCTGAGCTTGTTAATGCTTTGCCACAGAAGTAGCCTTGAGAGCTGCATTCTAGGGATACACCAGGGTGAAGAGTGTGCTTTTGTCTAGAGGCTGATTCATGGCTGCTTCTTTCCACATTCACACCAGGCTGCTTCCAACTCTCATTTAAAGTAACAGAAGAGGAAAGCTGCAAACACTGCGTAGCTCTCAACTCTATGTTTTGAACTATGGTATCTAGGATTTGCTTCCTAACATTAAGACGTGTGTAGGTACTCAAGACACCTACAAAAACAAAACTGGTCCTGAATCAAGGGATCTGAGTGGTTACAGGTATTATAAGTGACCTTCTAAAGGTTCTGGGAAAGAAAACTAGGTCCACTCATTTTACACACACACACACACACACACACACACACACACACACACACACACACACACCACATACACACACACATTATGTATGCATGTATGTATGTATGTTTGTATTTTGCCTGTGTGTATGTCTGCACTATCTGTGTGCAGTGTCCAGGGAGGTCAACCCCTCTGGAACTGGAGCTGGTTTTGAGTAGCTGTGTATGTGCTAGAATCTAACCCCATTGCTCTCCATAAGAACAGTTAGTCCTCTTTTAACTGCTGAGCCACCTTCCTAGAACCCTTATTTTACCTTCTTTCTTTATTTATGATATTAATGTAACTACAATTCATGATACCATTCTATTATTTAGTTTGAAACAATCATTAAAGTACTATAGCTTCAATGAGTATAATAGTTGATCTTAGCATTAAGAGTTTAGGAATTGAGGCTACTATAAAGTTAGACACCTATGAAGCACCACTTGGAAGGTATAAGCTCTCAAGGCTAGCCTCATAGCACACACACATGCATGCACTCAAACAGAAATTGAAATCCATAATGTAAACAACTAGGGCAAGTCATGTTTCTCTGGATCTGGGAGGAAACACTACAGGATAATGAACAAATGAATAGATATGTGTCATCTCTAAAGGCCAACCAATTTTGTCTTCTGTGTCTCCCCAACACTGGTTTTAAGCTTTCTGAGTGAGATAAGAGGGACTCCTTAAGCCGGTCTGTGAGGAATTCAGTGTGGAGCTATAAAATCCATAAAGATCACAGAACCTCCAATCAGAACCTGTTTATTAAAATTCTACCCATCTTCTATATAAGCACCATATGCCAAACAAAAATGACTCTTAAACAGTGTCTGCATACAAGACAGTCTGGAAGTGTAGTAGAGGAACATAGGACATGTTACATAGAAAATTCAGTCCAGGTATGATGACTAATCCCTGTAACCCTTTTACTCCAGAAGGCAAGGTGAGAGAATAGACAAAAGTTTGAGACTAGCCTGGGCTACGTGTGAGCTTCAGAAGACAAGCCTTAAGTAAAGTGTGAGACCTTGTTTCAAAGACCAAACTCTAACGCCCCCCTCTTCCATATAGTAAAAGCAAATATACAACTAAAATTTGGAGTCAGAATTGTTCTAAGGTCAGCAAGCTGGCTTTTCAGTTAATGGTAGCAGCTATCAGCCTGATGGCCTTGAGTTTAATTCCTGAGACCTGTGGTCTTGGAAGATCCAGTCTGAGACCACAATGTCTCTGAGAGCAATGTTATTTGGACAGAGATGTAGGAGCAAATATTAGAAATGGAGATTTAAGACAGAAGTAGTAGGTCCACTTATAAACCCACTTAAGACAGAAGTGGTAGGTCCACTTATAAACCCAGCATTGGGAGATGCAGGTGCGAAGGAATTGGGTGTAAGGCCATCTTCAGCTACATAGTGAGCCCAAAACCAGTCCCACAGAAACAAAAACAATAAAATAAAACAGAGCATAACTTTGATGGTGGCATGCTAGTAAGTAAGAAAGGGCTGGGCAAGAACAGATGGTGGGGTGGGGCCTCCAGGTACTAGATGCAGTATTTCCATGCCAGTGTACTTCACAGAGGAAAACCAACTATGTGCAGAGTAGGGAGGACAGGGTCAAACACTAAAAGCAACAGTGAAACATTCAAAATCTCAACCAATTAGAACGGTTGGAGAGGTGACAGACTGAACAGACTGAGCAGTTGACTAAACAGGACACAAACATTAAGAAGCTACAATGTGGCTACAAGATCATTTCACTAAGAAACAGGGTCTTACCACATAGACCTGGCTGGTCTGAAGCTCCTATGAAGATCATGTTACCTTGTGATCTTCTGGCCTCTGCCTTTCAAGAACCGGGATAAAAGGAATGTACTACAAGAGACCACCCATTTTACTTAAAAAAATTTTTTTTGGAAACAGGTTTCATGTGTTCCAGGTCATATCAAACTCATTAGGAAGTCAGGAACCTTCCAAGTACCTCAGTTAAAGGTACAAATTACCTTTACGGATTAAAAAGAAATCTAAATTTCAATAACTATTACCTAACTTCTAATTAATCTCCTATTCCCTCTTTTCTTTATACACAGCCCAGCTTGGCATGGGACTCACCAAGCAGCCCCTGCTGTCCTTGAACTATCCATCCTCCTAATTCAGCTCCAAGTAGCATGATTACAGACACACAATACCCAACCCTAGTCTCCCAGCTTCTTTGTGTGAGACTACTTTATATTTTTAAATAAGAGTTTCCCTTTGTAAATCTGGCCTCAAACTCATGATTCTCCCATCTCTGCATTCCCAGTGCTGTGAGTAGAGGCATGTCACCATTAATTAATCTTACTTCCTGTTAAGCACATCAGCCATAAGAGAGCAGACCGACTGGCTTTATGCAGTGCCCAACATGCAGGCAGTAATGCCAATGCAATCTCTGACAGATTAATCCAAGTGTTTTACAACCATTACTCTAGATTGGCATACAGATCTCTAAATTCAAGGTCAATTTACAGAGAAAGATCCAGGACAGACAAACTTAGGCAGTGAAGAAATTAGAAAAGAGGAATCTAGTGATAATGTAATAGAACACGGGGGCCATGTTCCAGTTGTGCAAGCAGCAGAACTTGGCAGCTTTGGTCATTTGGCTCTGGCTTTTTATTCAGGAGAAGAAGGAGACTACACGGACAACTGTCTGGTTAGCTGGAGCTAAGAAGCGATGATTAAGAAGAGACCAGCATCACTGAGGTGAAATCTTCTGGGAAGAGTTTTCTGAGAGCACAAAAAACTGTGTTCTGGAGATAGCCAATGTTGTACCTCATGCTGCAGCTGTACTTGGTAATATGTAAGAATCACCCAGCTGGTACTGGTTTTGAAGGCCTGAAGGTGTCATGAAGAACAGCTGAGGCTTGACACTGTGAGAGTCCATGGAAGGCCATTGGTAAAAGTGCAGCCTCAGTTGTAGTTGACAATCTAAGATTGAAGAGATCATGCAAAGTATTAGAGTGAGGCTTGGCACCATGAAGGGAGCCTGTGAGAAGCTATTGGTGAAGCCTAATTGCAATGGAAGACCTCAGTATATTAGAGATGCCAGTACCATGGGATGATCACCAAGAGCAACATCAAAGGTATAGTGGATCAACCTGAGGATGATGTGCTACAGAGGGCAGATCTGGAAAAGTAAAGGCAGCCCTTGGAGGAGCCCAGAAGATCTATCCATAGGGAGACACAATGTCTTCATCTAATGTGTCTGAAGACAACTCAGTATATTCATAACCATAAAATAAATAAAGCCAATGGTTCCTAAATTATTAATTCAGAGCCCACAAATACAAGAAAGCCAATTGCATGTCATGTTTATGTGCCCATAATACATATAACCCTACCACCTTCCCCATCACTCTCCTCAACAAGTCTCTCACTGAGCCTAGAGCTTGTTCTTTGGGGGGCTAGATTAACCAGCAAATGTCAGGAATCCTCATTCCTGGCCTAGCATAGCACTGCGGTACCAGGAGGCCGCATAACAACACAGGTTGTTATGAAATAGATTGTGCATGTGCAGAGGTTGGAGGGTTATCTAGGCGCCCATGCCAAAGTGTTCCCCTGAGAAATCACTCCATGCAATGGATCTGGTATAAAGGAGGTTTGTTGCGGAAAGGGAGAGAAATGAGGGCCTGGGGAATGGGTACAGGTAGAGAGATGAGAGCAGAGTCTTGGGGACAGAGAAGTGGGGACTGAGGATGAAACTGGGAGAATGCAGCTAGGAACATGTGTGAACAGAGAGAGAAAGAGAAGGAGAGAACTGGGGTATCAAGCAGTCCTTTCACACACCCTCCACAGGTAATGGCTCAGTTGAAGATGTAAAGCATTTCTAGGTCCCTCTGAGAAACCCCTGTAGGCTAACTTAAGTGCTAGGATCCAATACACACCCTCATGTTAGTGCCATGTGTTCACCCACTGTCTCATCTAAATAAAATATTTAGTTTAAAACTGCATTTGTATATACTTTTTACCAAGAGGCTAATACACTGATCCCCAAATAAAATACACCCATCCAGATATATCAACTGTTAACATTTTATATCACTTACTTACCTACACTCATGCAGGTGTGTATGTGTGTGTGAGTGTGTTTTTCCCCAAGTTTTATTTTTGTTTCTTCTATTTCTTATTCTATTATTGTTGTTTCTTGTTTAACTTATGTATAGTTAGTTTAATAGGTTATTTTGATGTCAACCCCCAACTACATGATAAAATCTAGGTCAAGGGGCTGGAGAGATGTCAGCAGTTAAGAGCACTGACTGCTCACAACCATCTGTAATAGAATCAATGTTCTCTTCTGGTGTGTCTGAGAGATACAGTGTACTCACATGCATAAAATAAATAAATCTAGAAAAAAAGAAGTGTATTAAAAAACAAATCCAGGTCAATTTGAGCTACAGGTCTCAGAAAAGTCTGAGCCTTTGGGACAAAGAAGACCAGTCTGGACTTAACTCCCTCATTAGCTGTGTGGCCTCCTTCAGTTTCCTTTGCACAGGAAGTCTGGGCCTCTGTGACTTGGACTAAGTCAGCACTCACAAGTGAATGGTTGTCACGCATGTAAATATTTCTCAAAAATGCAGTCTGATATCCCCAACTAGTCATAGCATAGTAATTACAATTTATACAATGTATCCTTTTGGTCTTTGCCTTCCCACATCTCTCCATCTTTCCTTTAACACCTTGACATGTACACAACAGGAAGTTAATAAATGCTTGTTAGTAACTGAGAAATTCCATCCAACTTTCCTTTAACACCATGACATATGCACAACAGGAAGTTAATAAATACTTGTTAGTAACTGAGAAATTCCACGCTGCCATGCAGTAACTTGCACATGTGTACAAAGCAGCATGAGAGTATGCAGGCCATTCAGAATACCCATGGAGTAGAAACTGTCCAAATGGATGGATAAATGAAATAAATGTGGGATGTCCATACACTGTAGTGTGACTGAGTGATGAAAAGGAAAAGCACACGCACATGCTATATCATACGTGACCACTAAAAACATTGCATGAAGTGAAAAAAGCCAGTCATAAACAGTTCACAATGTATGACTGCATTTCCAGGAAACATCCAAACAAGTTATAGCAAACTCCTAATAGAGGTATGGTATGTTCGTTGTTTCTTTTTATTCATTACTTTTTTTTTTTTTTGAGACAGGGATTCTCTGTTTAAACCTGGCTATCCAGAAACTCTGTAGATCAGGCTGGCTTTGAATTCACAGAGGTCTGTCTTCCTCGATCTCCCCAGTACTGAGATTTAACAATGTGCACCACCACAATCCAGCTTTAATTATTACACATTTATGTGTTTGTTTTGTGTGTAAGGGGTGTGTGAGTGCCATAGCACACAAGTGGTGATCAGAGGACAGCTTGTAGAAACTGGTTCTCTCCTTCCACCATGAGGGTCTTAGGGATGGACTTCAGGTCTTCCTACAGGCTTCAAGGAAGCAGCATAGGCTTGAGAGATGGCTCAGTGGTTCAGAGCACTGACTGTTCTTACAGAAGTCCTGATTTCAATTCCAAGCATCCACATGGTGGCTCACAACCTTCTGTAATGAGATCTGATACCACTTCTGGTGTGTCTAGAGACAGTGGCAGTGTATTTATATATAATCAGTCTGAAGAAGAAGAAGCAGCAGCAAGAGGAGGAGAACCTTTAGCCACTGAGCCACCTCTCTGGGGTCAAATTCAGTTTCTTTAACTACTGAGTCATATCACCCTCCTTAATGGTTATTTCTGGACTGATGAAGTGGTTCAGTAATTGCCTTACAAACAAGTTATCAATCTGAGTTTAATCCATATGGCTCATGGTAGAATGTAAGAGCCTCCTCTTGAAAGTTGTCCTCTGGGGCCCAAGGCAATGGTATAGTGGTGAGGAGTACTTTAGTACTTGCAGGCCTGAGGTCTGTTCTCAGCACCCACACTGGTTATCCTGCAACTGCTTGTAACTCCAACTCCCATGGTTACAACTCCTCCTGGATTCTTTGGATAGATGAACTCACAAGTGTACATCCCCTACACACACATGTATACATAACTTAGAAGTAAATTTGAAAAGAGAGAGAATTGGGAACCTGTAGAATGTTTGCCTGGTCCAGGTTGAAATCCTCAGTAACACACACACACACACACACACACACACATACACACACACACACACACACACACACACAGAGAGAGAGAGAGAGAGAGAGAGAGAGAGAGAGAGAGAGAGAGAGAGAGAGAGAGTAACATGCATATACACAGACACGAGACTTATTTTTCTTTGAAACAGGGTCTCACTATGTTGCTCAGGCTGGCCTTCAACTCCTGGGCTCAGATGATAGTTCTATTTCAGGATCTGAGGTAGACAGAACACAAGGAGCAGGTACCCATCAGATTGCTTAGCTGCTTTGTTGAAACCTTAACTAAGTCATCTTCCTTGCTCCATCAGGGACAGAGGTTTATAGGGACAGAGGCCTCAGGACCTTTATCTCTTCATTTTCTCTGAGGAACCAAAGCCTTCTTGGTGAGAGCATACTGCTTTGCCCTTTCTGCCAGCATCCAGCTCTTCCCTCCCAGTCTTTAGCTGTTGCAGTTAAGGCTCACAAGTTGCCAGCTTGTGAGTGAACACAGCATCTCTTTCTTAATGGTGCTGGGCAGCTGAATTGGTTCCAGGTCCCTTCTACACCATGAGCTGATCTCAGGCTTTCTCCCATGTGATTTGTGTCAAAAGAATTGGCTGTGCTTAAAAGGCTGAGTGTGTGGCATCAGGGCTTTCACTTTCCACACTCCATTCTGTATGAACACTGAGACGAGGAATTAGGGGGTCTTTGACCTGAAAATCGAATCCTAGCTTTATCTCTGAGCATGTAGAGGACCTACCAGCTCACTTCCTTTGAGTAGACTACAGGGGCAGGAAAGTTTAATATGTAATCCTTTATGGTGAGTTATAACCTCTATTAAAAAAAAAAAAAGAAAGAAGTTTAATCTCCAGGCTTGGTGACTGGTGGTACACATTTGTTGTCTCAAAATAAAAAGTAGAAATAGTTTGGGACCATCACACAGTTGTTGAGAAATTGCTGTTATGCAAACAAACGGATGCATAAGTAACCAAACTGGAACTGGACTCATAGCAGGAATCCCCAGCCTTTAAGAGGTGGGTGGCCAGAAGTAGCAGGAGTCCAAAATCACCCTCAGCCACATAACTAATTTAACACCAGCCTAAGCTAAAAAAAACACCCCAAAATGAAAAAAAAAGATAAGTAAACAAAATAAGGTGTGAGGAGATGGAAATGGTACATCAGTCCTAAGGGAGGTCCTCTCAGTGGGACTGACTCTGTGTGTGTGCCGTCCCCATAAATATGTACAAAAAGTATGTACGCATGAAAGGCAAATCCCAATTTTTTTCCTTTTCCTTGTTGGCATCTCCTTGCCTCAGAAGTAGCATAGGGACTGTGAGGCCCTTTCCTAAATCACCTCATTTGGGGCTTCTCCCCTGCTGCCTCAGACCCTGTACTTAGTCCTGGAAAGACACCTGGGCCCCAGGCCTCACAGCCTGCCTCCATCCCTAGGATGCTGGTTTTCAGTCCCAAGTGATTCACTCAGCTCTGTTTCCCAATGTGTGCCTTGAATTTTGATTTACTGAGGGGGAAGCCTTCCTGGAGGCATGGAAGAATTTCACACTGAGAGGAAGAGTCTGACACATGCTGGGTGACCTGAGCTCCTTTTTCCTCAGGACATTGTCCTGTGTGTTGGTGAGGGATGATCTCCCCAACTTTTTACCCAAAAGTTTCTGAAACATTCAAGGGAGTGGGGTACTCAGGACCACAGGCTTCCTCTAGCTCTCAGCAAGGCTGGTATGGATCCCCCACGATGATCAGCCAGTTACAACTCCTGCCTGCCCCACATCCCTCTAGGATTGTGTTTGTGGTTTCCTGTTACACTTCTGATGTCTGTGTTATGCCAAATCCTCACAGGGAAGAAAGACGGGTGTAGTGGCTGCTGGAAATGCCAGTCTCCCAGTCAGAAAGGGTAAGGCAAGGTCTTTAGGACACCTCGGAGTGACAGCACCTTTGACACCTTTCACTGTTCTCACACCTATTTGTTTCTTCCTGAGCCTTGAAATGGCCTGCTCCAGGCTTAGTCTTAGGAGCATTGTGTGACTTTCAGGCCTGCCACACCCTTACAAGGCAGCAAAACTGGAAGAAGTGTTTTTAAAACTATTTCAGAGGGCCTCCCAGATAGCCCTCCAAGACCAAGGGTGTGGCCCTGCTTTACAGGGCCTTTTTCCTTCTTTTATAACACTGAGGCAGAGGAAGAGGAGTGCTGGGGAAAAGCTAGGATTTGAAAGAAAACACATCTAAGTGTAATACTTCCACTGTAAGCCCAGCACTTGAGCTGAGGCAGGAGGATCATCATGGCTAGCCTGGGCTACAACGTGAATACCAGGCTAGTCTGGACTTAGAGTGATATCTTGTCTCAAAACAAAAACAATACAAAAAATTTAAACTACAACTGCTTTTTAATTTTTTCTTCTACTTATTTCTAATTTGTTTATTTGGTTGGTTTGGTTTTTCAAGACACAGTTTCCCTGAGTAGTCTCGGCTGTCCTAGAATTCACTCTGTAGACCAAACTCTAAGATATATCTGCCTGCCTCTGTATCCCAAGGGTAAGGTAAGAGGTGTGTGCTACCACACTCAGCTAAATATATAATATTTTCTCACTCTCCCTGTCCCCGATGCAGTGCTGGGGTTTCCTGTGCAACAGGAATTCAACTCAACAGCATTTGTCCCCACTCCTGCTCCCTCCCCTCACTGTTGGACTGACTGTGCCTTCAACAGATAAATGCATTTTCTTCCTAATTTCCTTCCCTAAAAAGTCTGTCCCTGTCTAGGTCACAGAGTTCTCCCCTTTCCAAAAATTACCCAGGTGGGACAATTTTACCTCTAAGTCATGCATAGCTGTGTTTTAGTTTAGCATTGAAAGGGATACTTTCCAATTATAGTTCAAGGGTTTGCTTCCCAAAGATGATCAATAACTAACTCAAGGAGGCTAGGATGTGGCTCAGTTGGTGGAGGATTTGCACATGCTCAGCGCTCTGGGTTTTTATCCCCCAGCAAGATATAAAGCCAGGTATGGTGGCAAATTCTTGACATCTGAGCACTTCAGAGCACATCTTCTAGAAGAAGGAGAATCTAAAGCTAAAGTTCATCCTCAGCTATGTTGTGATTTTGAGACTTGCCTGGGATACATGAAATGCTTTCTCAAATGATATTAAGGCAAAATGGGGGGAGTGGTCGAGAATTCATATCCTTATTGGTAGGATCTAGTTTTCAGAAACGCATGTGTTGGTTATTAGGTCACTTTCTCTCAAACCCTGGTGCTTTGATTGGCAACCTTGAGCTATCCCACCCAGATGCTTGGAATTAAATTTCTCTCACTCAAGAACAAACCTCACTGTCTCTTACTGAGATCACTGAGTACCTTTCTAAGCAGTAGTGTGTGTTTCAGGAAAGGGATGAAGAACTTAGTCCCCAGATATAAGAGAGACCTAGTAGAGGGGCCCTCCTCAGGCTATGCCCTCCTGGGAGCAACCCTCCCTGTTGTCACTGAGGTAAAACAGGTTCATTTTAGTCCAGGTAGATACACCACATGGACAGGTAGCTGGAAGTCAGAAGCAGTGGTTCTCAGCTTGTCATATTTAGTCAGTTTTATTGACATGATAAATCTAGGGTTTGACAGAGCAAACAAAGCAAGGCAAAACCAAATCAAAAGACTGCCTCATGCTGGCTGTGGTGGTAAAGGCCTTTAATCCCAGGACTCTGGAGTTAGAGGCTGGCAGACCTCTGAGTTCAAGGCCAGCCTCCTCTACAGAGTTCAAGGACAGCCAGGGCTACACTGGGACATCCTGCCTAAAAAAAAAAAAAAAAAAAAAAAAAAAAAAAAAAAAAAAAAAAAACCAAAGAAAGAAAACAAAGCAAGACTGTTTTTTCCCCCAGCTCCACACAAGGCTCCAACACCCACAAGCACATGAACCAGCAAACAATAACATTCCAATACTTTTTCTGTATTTTTGAAATTATTAACTTCATTTTTTGACACAGGGTCTTGAGGAGTACAGCCTGGCCTTAATCTATCTGTGTATTTGGGGATCACCTTGAATTTACAATTCTCTTGATTCTCTTTTATTAGTGCTGAGGTACTAAGCATGACTCACCACACCCGGCTTCTGCAGCGCCAGTATTAGATCCAGGGCTAGGAAAGAACTCTACAAAACATCTAGCCTAAGATCATCGATGTTTTAACTTCTAATTGCCTGGAATCAGAAAGATCCAGTTGCCTAGGTTGATGAGGGAACTGATCTTCACAGGTAGCCAAGATTTCACTGAATATACAAAAAAAAAATCCAAAATCAATTACTGACAAAAATATATTCATATAGTTTTATGCCAAAAAAAAAAATTTCAGTAAGAAACATCCCAACCTGCAGAACTTAACCCATTGGCCAAATCTGTGAGGATGTGCCTTGTTCATACTTCAATAACCAGAAGCCCTGTCAGCAAGAGTGAGGGCTAGAGGTCCTGAGGTTAAAGGCCCCTAACGCTGCATGTAAGGGCAATATTTAGGGAGAGTTTTGAATGCCTTCGGCCTTTCATTCTTTCCTTCATCCAGCCTCTGTTGAGCACCTATTTTGGAACACAGAGCTTTTAATTTTAGGTCTTTGTCTTTAAATTGTCCATACAACTATCAGTGAGAATTCAATATCCATGATTACAGCACTGGCAGAACCTTCCCTCTGCCTTTTTTTTCCCTTTCTTTCTCTTCTCTGTCTAAGAGATATAAGTGCCCAGGATAAGAACAGAGTCTTGGGCTGAGCATCTACTTCATTTGTCATGAAGCCATTTAGAGGATTAAAAGGCACTTTTCCAACTGGGCAGGTGGCACATAAGTTTAA